>NC_043755.1:16944395-17598145 GCF_902148845.1 Salarias fasciatus
AGGCAACGAGGCATGAGCTGAAGAAGGGGGCGTAGAAACTTAATAATCTCTACCTGCCATTATTTCTCCTTTCAGTCCTCCCAGCATCCCTTCCACCTCTAATTCTCCCACTTTCTCTATTCTTAGAGAAAGTGTCTATACTCCACAGCCCTTGGCACCAGCACTCTCAATGGCTCCAGGCCCATTACTCAGAGTAACCCTTCTTTGAAACATATTCACACAGAGGCACACTGTGCTTTGCAGGCAGCAGTTACATGCGTGTTACATAGTGAAATAAAACCTATTTCCCAGTAATGGCCAGGCAATCTGGGTCCATTCAGAGCAACAGCAGGCGGCCCTTCTTGGGGTGAGGGTCGGGTGTGGTTTACATTTTAAGCTATTAAATCCAAACTCGCATTTCAACTCAGGGCTGTTATTGAAGTCTGCTTTGCATTTGGACAATACTGTTTGATTCAGATATCAACTGAACGTTGGGAAAAAGTCGAGAATTTTGAACACGAGACTGCTTTCAAAGAGACGTATTTGAAAAAGAAGAAGAAAAATGTTTACTAGGGGGGAAACATGGTGATTTGATGGTTAGCACTGCCACCTCATGGCAAGACACTTCATGGTTTGGAGTACATGTTCTTCCTGTGCATGCACAGGTTTTCTCCCAGAAGTATAGCATATTGCCAACACACAAAGAAAGGCTTGGTTTGATAAGCGACTGTTAAAAGTGCCTTTCGCCTTGTGTTTAAACTGGGACTAAGTTAAGTTCTCCATGAGCACAGTGTAGATAAAGCAGTAGAGAAGATGGATGGGTTCCTGTTTAAGATGAAAGTGTTGAGAAAACTTAAAAAGATTGTTTTTCATCTGCTGTATATTAGGAAGTAGCTAAACTGGGTTCTCAATATTCACCAGTCTGATCCCCCAAAGGAGAGCAGACTGATTGGAGGTACCTGGTGGTTACAGCCCCGCTCTCCCATTGTGCTGCTCAGATTACCGAGCCAGCTGTGACAAGCCCAGCTCGGAGAAGCCAAACACCGCAGACTGCCTGTGTACCTTAGGCACAATGCATCCATCTGACATTACCTTCAGGTGGGAAAACATAATAGAAAGTAAAGCAGTGCACATGAAATCTGACGTGCACGGGTCAATTAAAGCAAATGAATTCAACAGGGAGCCTGGTATTTCTTTTTTTTTTTTTTAAACTGCACCCCTTCATCTAGTCGTTAGTGCAATCACTACACACAATTTTTTGAATCCTGCTTTGCATCCTATTTGCATAAACCACCAACTGCCACTGTCATTACATGGCTGATTGTAACTACCAAGGATACACAGGGGGAATCTGTGCATTCTCGTATACCTCTGTCTGTGTCTGGCCCCGTGTGCGCCTGTTCATGCATGCATGCGGCCATTCGTGTGTGCGTGCATGGATGCATGCATGCGTGTGTGCGCATATTTCAGCGCATAAACCAATCGACTCCTGACAATGAAAGGACGGGCAGTGGTAAACTTCCAAGCTGTTTTTGCCTTGCCCTGAAGGCTTTCCACGTATACAAGGCTGTTTATCCTAACATAATTATATTATACATACATGCCGCTTTATTTGAATGTAATTATGTTACATGGTGGCATGCTTACTTAAATGGAATAACATTATTTATGGTAAAGGATATTTAATGTAGCATTTGAGCAACCATCCACCCCCCCAGCGCATTACGTATAAGACAATAGCAGCAATCAGCACCAGATACGGGAGTGTTTGATTTACCCTCGTGCTAAAGGGACGTTTTGAATTTTACAAAAGCAAATAGCTTGAGTATTATGTGAAATCAGGATCAGAGAGTTCAGTCAAGAAAGCGAGCCGTTTGTGAGCATTGGCTGAATAAATGAATGACTGCATATACGGTACAGTCGAATGGGCGAACCTGCTCCACTAAACATTGAATAAACGCCATCATCTTTATGCACCGATCAGGATCACATGCAGGAATGCTGCTCATCCACAGAGAAAGTTAAACTCTTTCACCAACACCTGACAGGTTAGAGGTCAGAGGATTTAGCTTCAGGACTTCTCGGATGGTTTTGCTGTTGCAACGGACAGAAATGTTTCCTCTTTCAATGAGTGCCTCCAATTCCTCAAAGAAAAATGTCAGAACGTGTTTTTACCTTCTTCCTGTGATTGCTGAGGTGAAACAGACCTTAAGGCAAACACATACTGTGTTTTTTTTTTTGGAATTTTCAGATAAAATCTCAGCAAATTGATCTATTTTAGGTTGCTTTTCTTTTTTTAAAGGTAATTTAAGTGATTTTAAATGCAGCATGGTTGGTATGGGTATTTCAGAAACTGTTATCTATTGGGATTTTCACGGATGGTCCAAAAAAGAGAAAATATCCAGTGAGAGGCAGTTTCTCTGGGCGAAATGTCCTGTCGATGCCAGAGGTCAGAGGAGAAGGACTGATTGGAGATGATAGAAAGGCTACAGTTGGCACAGGCTCACCCTAATTGGACAATGGAAGATTGGAAAAGTTGACTTGTCTGATGAGTTTCGATTTCTGCTGCTACATTCAGATGGTGGGGTCACAGTTTGGTGTAAACAACATCAAAGTTTGGGACTCATTCCGCCTTGTGTCAACAATTCATGCTACTGCTGGTGTTGTAACTGTGTGGGGGAGGTTTTTCTCGGCGTGCTTTGGCCACCTTATTAATTGAGCAATGCGGTAGCCTACCTGAGAGTTGTTATTGACCATCCATCCCTTCATAACCACAGTTTACCCATCTTCTGATACTACTTCCTGCACAGTGACACACCATGTCACAAAACTCTAACCATCTCATGTTCTTTTCTGAGAACGAAGACAATTTCAGCAGGTGTGTGTACACGAATCAAACTTGAGGCTGTACTAAGTTTCTGAGGTTATTGTTACACAGTACAGCAGGTAAAAAGCTTAGAAACTTAGAATATTGGTGAGACAATGGCTGTAAAGCTTAGCTTTTTTTTCTGTATCAGTTTGTTTTTTTTTCTTCTCAATACGCACCCCGATGATGCTGAGACCTTTGAGGTAGTCCATCCGTGGCTGGGCTTGAGGAACACACCCGGCTAACACCACCTTTTTCTGCTGCTCTTGAGCTTTTCTGTTAAAAACAAAAGCAACAAAAAAAAAAAATCACATATTAGAATACAGGCATTTCAGTGTTTTGGGACAAATGAGATGATAAACTATGACACAGTTTGGCTCAACTCTCATGGTTCAGTGGTTGTAGATCTGATGACCATTGCAGCTCAAGGTTTTCTCTTCAAATATGTGAATGTATGTCAGCATAACTGTCACTGGAAGAGCTGTTCAGTCACAGTGAATTTCTGAGCTTCCCACAGAGACCAGCAGCTTTCACTGATACCTGTAACCAGCTTGAAAACCTAATTCTAAAGGGAATTTATACCCAAAAAGCAACATCCGACTTGAGTTCTTTTGACTGATAAATATTACTTTTAAGTACATAAAGATAGTAACTCAATCACCTGTTAATAGGACAAAGCTTATCAGGGTTAGTTTTGTCCAAATGTGGACAACTAGTAACAATACACGATGTGAAGAAACATGCTTCGAGAAAAGGAAATGTGCATCGTAAATTCAATTTGCAAAGATGATTGTCAATTTTTAAAGAAAAAAAAAATGTTGTGCTCTCGTAAAACTGACTAACAAACCAGGAGGAAAATGCACATGTGTTGGAGTGGGCGCGAGTCTTCATCATGTCACCTCCAGTTAGTGGCAGCCAGATTTGAGATACTCTGTTTGTCTGACAAAAGCTTTTCCAAGAGCTGCCCAGACTCCGCCATGAATCTTTAATAATGAAGCCTCCTGACAGCTGGAGTGAGAGAGGGAGGAGGGGGAGGGGAGTGGACGGGTGGGGGGCGAGCGGGAGGAGGACAGAGGAGGAGCAACCAAACTGGATGCAAACTGTCAGTTGTGTTTTGATTCAGGCTGCGTTTGTATTCTTCAGCAAAAACAAAGAGAGACGGTGATGTGGAGGTGGAGGAGGTGTGAGAGACGTGAAGGTAGACGGCTCAATTCAAAGCCAGCCTGCAGTGTCACATGCCGGGGGGTGGGGGGGGGGGGGGGGGGGGGGGGGGGGTGGGGGGGGGGGGGTTGTAAATAAAAGCTTGAAGTTGATGAAGGATGAGTCGAGCGATGAAGGCAGGAATTAAAGGTTTTCATGACTATTTGTGATTATTCAGGCCTGTTTGTAGAGCTCAGGGTGGTTGAAACAAGTGCAAAACAACTTTATTTTCCCACAAAAACAATAAAGAGTTGACTTATAGAAACACGTTAGAAAAGAGGCGCAATTGGCATGAACATCTCAGAAGCTGACGATTCACACACACTCAGGCCCTGTCCACACGGAGCGAAAACGGTCACATTTTACAAAACGAATTCCGTAAAGACGGAGTCAGCAAAAAAAAAAAAAAAAGCGTACACTTTAGTGAACTGAAGACGCATGTAAACGCTGTAATACATATGCCAAGCCCACTGGCGGCGCTGCAGTGCAATAATAGTTGGGTAGTGCGCATGCGTATAAAAGCGCGTTGTATTTACGTTGTATTGTAAACAAACGCAAAAGATGGCGACCTCCAGAGCGACAGTTAAGGAAAGTTTGGTGTGGATGGACGACGATGTACAATTACTATTTTGCACAGATATTTAAAAGACATTTTGAAGCGCCATTGTTGTTGTGGTTCTGCCGGACTTTCGCGCACGCGTCCTGTTGTGCGGCGGGGCGATGACGCAATCCTCTCAGTAAATATATGCGGCAAAGGCGTAACAGCAGAGACGTCTCAGGCGCGTCTTCAGATTTTTCCACTCTGGGACCCGGCTTCAAACTTTGTCGTTTTCAGAGCCCTGAGACGCTGGCTCCGTGTGGACGATGGGTGACTTAGAACAAACATTTGCGCGGATTTGTCTGAGCTTGGCTCCGTGTGGACAGGGCCTCAAATTCCCTCATGTAAATGTCCCAGTCCATCAGGATCATACAGATTGAGAAGTGACACTAAGCAGCTGTTATCATGGTTTTAAACCGCTGTTAAGTTGACACAGAATCAGGAGGGGAGCAGAAGAAGGAGGAGGAAGACGGACACGAGCAAACTTTCTGCACAAGTCCAAGTCAGGCTGGACGGGGGAGAGGACGTATCGGCTGGTTCTCCGCACGCTGTTTGTCGTGGAGAACTCCCACTGGCATCGCAGCACACACACACACACGCACACACACACACAAACAGTAGGGGTGCGTCTGCATAATTCACACCGTCCCCTGCCAAAATGCGCCAAACACTCCTTTAATGCGCTCCTCGCTCCCTGCCCACAGACGGGGAGCCGGAGCTGACACAGCGAGTGAGCAGACAGCGCCTGAGTGGCCGCCTCAGCGCCCCAGGGGGAGCGGGCCAATCGCCTCGCCCGCTCCTGCTCCTGGGTGGGATGAGATGGAATGGGATTATGCGATGCAGTTGCTGTGGTGATACTTTTGAGCCCAACCAAGCGCTCGCTGCCAGTGACCCGGACCACAGCAGATGTCCCCTAAGATCAGACGACGAGGTGCGGGCCTGTGCGGACGCGCGCCGTGCGTGTGTGGGTGTGTGGGTCTGAGCGCGCGCGCGCCCCACGCACGGTTTCTCCTTGACTTCCTTGGCACCTCGCCCTGAATCCGTAAGGCCTGTCGAGTCTTTGTTACGGCTCTCCACCGCCTCGAGACCACATGTGCGCCGTGGGTCTGAACACCCACATGCTCCGAACGCGCTGTACACACACAAATAGCCGCGGCCACGGCAAGCCGCGGCGGCGCTGTACAATGGCCTATGCATACATGCATGACCTCTGCGGTATGTATGTATGGTAGGGAGTGCTGTGCTGTACATACTGGTTTTTAACAGCTGAGTGGTTACAGTGAATCAGTCAAATGAGAGCAGACTAAATGTCCAACTCAATTGATCAGGTTGACTTGGAGATGCCCCTTGCTATGAATATGACATTAAAATAACTGTAGGCATTGGACGGACCACGGTGCATGACCTATATAGGGGCTTCTTCAACTTTCTCACAGCAAAACTTCAAGTGAAGGAGAGGAGCGTCGTCTTTTTTTCTTTTTTTTTTTTTTTTCTCTAGAACACAGCAGCCCTCTATGGCGCCACGTGCATGACAGAAAACTGCAATGTGATCACATCAGATAAATTGAGCTGCAACGCTGATGTTCATACGACTGCCACATATGTCTCATACATCTGCAGACACGGGAGAGCACGGCGGAGCGAGGACATTCTGACGCAAACTGCATTTCGTGTCTGCATCCATAAGCTGGCTGTCACGGCAGCAGTTGGCACGTTGTTTTTAATTTCATTTCAGCAGATACTTGATGTCCACTGCAATTAGCTGGAATTACACATGTGCATATATTATGAGGAGCAATCAGCCAAACAAGTTGGAAAATATTTGGATGTTCTGATTGAATTCAACATTTACTGTCGCCAAAAGAAAAATAAATACACTACGAAGCTATACCCAGATCGGGTTATGCTTGTTCCTACAGCAGACTAAAATAAAGGACCAGACATGATGAAATATTCGACTTGGGACCGATTTCCAAAAAATACATATCATTAACAGCTCAAAAGAACAGAAAAATCATATCAACCACACTGAACCTGGGATCACAGCATTATAATCACAGGTTAGTAATGACATTAGTAGCCATAATTTTAGTATATCCAGCTCTGTGACAATCTGGACAAATTGGCAAAGGTAATATTTTTGTGGCCCTCATACAAAAAGAACTGTCTTGTTGTCGGATATTTAAATAACAGGGGTGAATAAGTTTAATAATTGATTCAAATGTGAAAACTGTGATTATAATGGCGGTATGTGGGGAAAGGATTTCAAAGACCAAAGCCTATTTATACGAACAAATGGATTTCATCTAAAGTCAATGCCATAAAATATGTGGAATCTCACAAATATTTAATACCATCACTGATTTTTCAAAGGTCTCACTCCACAGATCAGTTTGCTCGGCTTGTCAACAGCAACATCCAGCATGAGTACGTAGCTTTTCAATCCAAAGACAGGTTACTGAAGTCCAATGCCGCCATAGCAGAAACCTCACAAAGAACATCTGACCACAACATCTCACTATCATAAGAAATGCTGTCATCTTATGATATAACATTTCTGAGGACTATCAAATGTGCACACAGTATAATTAAAACACAGTAATATACTTAGAAAAGTATCAAATTTGACCATAAAATATGATCATTAAACATTAGTGTTGCTTGATTTTAATATGCAAAATGAAAGGATTTATCATACCGTATGATAACAATTTAACGAAATGCTAATCTGTGTCTTTTTCTGTATTTACCACAGTAATGTGTAATATCTGTACTGTCTCTGATCCTCATTAAAAAGTTTACTTTTTTCTTAAGGCGAGCATAAAAAAATTGGCCAAAAACAAAACATGACAATGTTCAGATTGATCATAAAATATGTTTTTCGAGGATCATATCATATCTACTTTATAGCCTGGAAAATTATGATAACAATGAGATTTAGAATCATAGCTGTATGAATAACTCTCTTATTATATGAACTGTGAGCACCAAACTAATTTATTCTGCACTCGCCTCAACCGATTTCGTCACTGTGGTCCAGTTTTAACTTTTCTGATAATCCAAAACTGCATTTCTGCCTTTTTAAAGTTATAAAAACTCAAACCAAGAGAACAATCCGAGGGCGAAACAAAAAAAAAAAAAAACCCTCCTCCATAAGTATGTTTGCGAGGTGGAAAGCCAACCCAAAGCCGGCTTACAGCTGCGAGCGCCGTGTGTGTGTAAGTATGTCCTCTCAATGACCATCCCTGCTGCTCCGCACTCCCAGCCATATACAGATAGCCACATCGTGGGGGATGATGAAGAAGATGAGCTCATTACACACACACACAGAGCCGGCCATATGCTCCTGAACCAACCCACTGCTTAAAGGATGAGGTCAGACGGCCACAAGCACTGACTCAATCTGTGAGCCGATGTACATATTTGCATTGTGATTAACCGTACTGCTTAACACGGCGGCCTGTGACTGGGGCACGACGGTCTCCGTATACGAAAAACACAGAGACTGTGGAAGAAATGTGGAGAAATCATAGTTTTCCATCCTCTGTTTGGGTGTTTGTTTTACAACAAGTATGTCGAAGACAGTTGAGTTTAAACAGCCAAATCGAGTCTAATCTGACCAGTAAAATAGCATAAATGTTTCATTGATCCACCCATTATCATCAAAACAGTTTTGGTAAATTAAATACTGTAAGTATGGAGACTTTCATAACAATCATAATCATTACATTATTGGTTGCCTTTATGAAAAAAATTCCAGCCAACACCTTACTATTAATTTTCACTATTGTCAGTGTCTTTCTGCGGGCCGGACCGGACCGGATTGAAGCGGTTTCAGTCTTCTGGCCGTATGTTTGAGTCCCATTTGATCGCATTTAACAACATAGTGTCAACTTGCACTTTTAGCGTCAGCATAATGTGAGCACATGCTGCTGTCACTTGGCACTGTTGCTGCGACGAAGCTAAATAAATAAAAATGCTAATCTGAATGTGCTGCTAAATTACGCCCTGAAACATTAAAGACACTCAGTGTGAGCAGCAGCTTCGCCTAAAGTGCTCAGACGGCGGCGGAGCGACGGCTCGGCTACATGTGTTGCTGACACTTTGCTAAATGACTGAAAAACACATAAGAGACACTCGGCGCGGCGCTCGCAGCGGTTTCGGCGGTGCAGCTGTAGCAAGTGCTCTCCACCTTTGCTTCTGCGCGAGAGGCGTTGGGGACACAGTGTCGAGTGCAGGTCAGTGTTTTGGAAGAGCTCCGGCTCTCGTACCCGATGACTGTAATTAAGTGCATCAAGCAGGGAAACGAGGAGAAAACTGTTTGGAAAATCCAAACGACGACCGCGAGTCGGGCAAACAATTATTTCTGAAGCTCTTTTATTGATGTTCATTGAATTTGAGTTGTTGAACTCATATATACATATATATACCGCACGCCTGCCACATACTTAAACTGTCTTTTCTGCCTGTCGTTGCTCCTGTTTACTCCGTCCTCTCATCTGCGCGATGACGACTCTTTCTGCCTGATTTGACAGCGAGCCAGCCACTCAGCGCACTCCTGACCCCCCTGCATTAGCATAAGCAGCAAGGGGCAAGGTTAAGTACCCATCAAGCCTCAGTAATTAAGATGTGAGCCAATGTGTGCACGAGTGTGTGTGGATGAGGTTTTAGAGGAGGGAGGCCTAAATGTATTTAATCTTCCACTCGTCTTCCATATATCCTCTGCCATCCCCCAAAAAACTTTTTTTTCGTATACAGTCAATGAATCGCAGCCTTGGTCACTGTCCCAATTTCAATTCCACCCAGATTATTACCATCCAGCACTTTACCTTACTTACTTTTGATTTGCTAGGGGGATTACAATGTATGTTTATCTGTTTAATGTTTTATTCATGTTTCCATATTTATTTCCCTGAGTGTTTCTTCTGAGCGGCAGCGTGAAAACGCATCTCCTCTGACTGACAGCGCCGGCTGAATGAATGTGGAGGAAACACACTTCTTTTCTTTCCCCCCCAACTCTGATGAAAAATGTAACTCTTCCTCTGTGAATAAGTACACTGGCAAAGTTTACCAAAAACAACTGTCAAAATACAAACAGTATAAATAAAACAGCAGCTAACTCCGAGCCTGTGGGATCTGACTGCAGACAAACTAAACTAAATGAAAGTTGTTAATGTAGCAGACCAGGGGCCTCTTGGAGATGGAGCTGATATCGAGGAGGCAGAGCTGAGGAGGAGGGAGAAAAAAAAAAAAAGAGAGAGAGAGTGATTGACAGAAAACTGTCAAAAGAACGTCTATATAAACACAGGAAGAGAGAACGATGCAGGAGAGCGTGGAAAAGGAAGCAGATGATGGTAGAAGAGATAAAAGTCAGGGTAAACATGACAGATGACGCAATGGGACCGTCAGCAAAAGTCTAATAGATCCCACTGTACACCTATTCAAATCCTAATCCTTCAAATTGCAGCTCGTGTCGATCGACTGCGTTTCAGAGAAATCTTGTGCAAGGCCACGACTGCCAGGATTGACATGTTAGAAACTAATCCTCAAATTAGTAATGCAGTGAAATGATTACTTGAATTCACAGTGCCTCTCTGTCATTATCACTGTTAGCCTTTCAAGTCATGTGCTGTGACTATTTCACCAAACTCCTGTTACCTGGAGAAGTGTCTCATCAGGCTAAAGTTAAGGGGACATAAACTGTGTTTTTCAAGTGAAAATGTAAACTTGCGTTGACTCTTTCAATTCAGTCAATCACCTCACACAGTCTACATGTCAAAGTGTCCAAGGAGAGTCTTTCTGATGGTTATATATGATGAGGCAAAGCCCATTGAGACTTCTAAATCAGTTTAAAGAAATACTAAAGCGAAGTCCATTCACCTCACTGTGATGCATTAGAAGACTTAATTAAAGGTTAGCAAAGCCTGTCTGTTACTGTCTGTATGACGGAGGCTCTTTCAGGAACAAAAAAAAAAAAAAACAGAACTCCAAGGTCTGAAGTATGGGCCATTGGTCCAAACTGTTTTAAATGGAGAATAAAAAAAAAGTACTATCACGGAAACTGAGGTGTATAATACTTTAATGATGAATAGTCTTAACCCATGGTGAGTTTCCACTGGGTTTTGACATATACTAGACATGTGGTTTAAACCACAAACCTAAACACTGAAAAGGACTGGCTCAGTCACAACCACCTCAAAAAATGGCTTCTATTCTGGTATATTCATGTTTTTGCCCCAACAAAATCCCACTGTAGACTTGGTTAAATCACAGACCGCTTCTTCAGGGGCCAGACATTAACCATTTTAAATTCAGCATGTTATCACTCAGTCTAGGTGACACAAGTGAACCTTTTTTGTGAAAAGAGGTGGTAATGTGATTATAGTTATACAAAATGTAAAAAAAATATACTCACTAAATAAAATAACCCTTTTGCACAGCAGAGCCAATCAAGCGGGATGAGAAAAAAAATTCCAATGGTTATTAAAACGAGACCCTCTTTTAAGTCCTGAGAAAACTCTTTTTGTGTTTGTTAATCTATTCAAGGGCATTACTTTGAATGCAAGATGTGCATACAAAAGAAGTAAACACAGGAACGCCCGGTTCAGAGCGATACCCACTTATCATTTAAATCTGATTGGAAAGAGCCGGTAGGGATAAGTCAGCAGAGGCGGAGAAACACGAGAGAGGAAACTGGCGATGATTGAAAGAAAGGAAGAGGAGCAGATTCATCTTCATGTTCTAATAGAAAGACAGGGAGGAAGGATGAAAAATGAAATGAAGGGGGAGGCTGAAGGGTCAGGGGGCCGTGAAGGAGCGATGAGACACAGGTTCCCGCGGTTCCGCTCTCCTGAATCCCCCCCTCTGATCTCTCACTTCCTCTGACACGCATATACAAAACGCTCACAAACACTTCAGCTGCCGTTGTGTTTATGGGACATGGGGAACCATAAAGACGTTCCGAATGAAGGAAAATCTGAAATTAAAGAGGAAAAAAAAAAAAAAGACATCTGAAAGCAAAGTAAATGAAAACAAGGTGGGGAGTTGAGAAGAGATGCCCCGTTTAATCAATAAAAGATAATTACATGAAAGCAGGTCCATAAAAGTGAGTTGTGGTAAGTGATGTTAAAGGTAATATAAACTGGGTCAGCTTAAGCACCAAAGACTAGTTGCGAGGGCCTCCCACTTGAAACCCTGTTTTCAATCTGCATTTTTAAAAGACTTCAACAGTAGCGGGGAGATTGGGATTGATTGGGGTTGCTGCAACTGTGACCATGACTTGACTTGTTTTTTTTTAGTTTCGCACATTTATTACCAATGTGGTTAATAAAGGCATTCGCATTTCAGCTTTGTTTTACAGGATACAGGCAATCTGTTGACCAATCAATACACACCAATAACATGGCTAGTTTATGGCGAGTTCACGTGGCCTTCGGGTATATCAGAGATAGGATGCGGCGCAATCGTCAACGTGGGCCTAGTAAAAGCAAGTCAAAGGAAATGCAAGGTTTTCAGATTATGGCCTTTAAAAAAAAAATAAAAAAATAAATCCCTGACACACCTGCCCAGCGCCTGGAAAAGGGATGACATCTGTCTTGTAAAAATCAGTAGAATGCGTGATAAATATTGCATTACTGTAAATGAGTTGTATTCACCGCTTGAATGCTTCATAATGGAGAAAATGCTAATAAAAAAAGAAAAAAAAAAAAAAAAAAGCAAGAGCCACAGCAAAAGGCCCACGCCAACATGCAGACACACAGATGTGCAGGGAATTGCATTAGAGATGAGCACTTGACAGATCCACAAAGAGGAGAACCTGAAAACTGAATCAGGGGAGGGGCCCCATGAGTCCCATTTCTCATGCAAAGTCCAAGAATCTATAGGAGCCGCGGTTATAGGACAATAATATGGTAGCAGCTCCGCAGCCTCGGGCGGAATTGAAGAGACAACTGCCAAGTTAATACTTGAGGAAGGGCAAACAAACACAGCCGCGCGGAGCAGAGAGCTACTGCCAGGAAAGGAGAGGGAGTTATCTTCTAAAATAGATTTGTGCACTTATTAGAGCAAATATCAGCAGGGAGTCGCTGTGCGCGGCTTAAGGTTTATAAAAACATCAAGGAAAATAAACTATGGTAGTCAGTGTTTCAGGCAAAAAATAAACTGCTCCAAACAAAACCCCCGGAATAAGCAGAGCTGAGTTTTGTAATATAATTCATAATAAATTCACATTATATAGCTGATGTTCAGCAATCTCTCGCCTCGCAGCGAGAAGGAGTGTCGGCTCGGGGGAACTTCCTGTGCGGAGTCCCCAAAGTGAGCGCGGGGGTTTTGTTTGTGTTGCTGTTGTTTCTCTCAACAGTCCAAAAAACATGTCTGAGGTTTACTGTAGAGGCATGAATGTGTACATGTCTGGCTGTCTGTCTTGTCCGCGTCGTACCCCGCCTCAGCTGGGATTTGCTCCAGCAACCCCTCAACCCGATTTGGGATAAAGCCGTGTCTAATGGGTGGATGGTTTATGTTGTGTGTTTTTGTGGCCGCTCGAGTCTCGGGCTAAACAGGTCAGGTCACAGAACACGCAGGCATTTATCATGCAAATCCACAATCTGACCCGGCCAGGTTTTCTTGTGCAAATAGGTCTGAAATCCAGCACCCGTGTCGACGTACGGGCACTTCACCCCTTCTAAATGAACAAACGCTCGCTTGTGTATGCGTGGATGTGCCAGTGAGTGTGCGTTTTTCCACGTTTGTGCGTCGCTCTGTAATTATTCTGATCCACAACAGGAGATGAGAGGAGAGTCTTAGCTTGGATGACACAGGTGAAAAGTCATTCTTGGTTGAATGAATCAACACAAAATTAGTCCAAGCATAAAAAATCATGATTGGTTTCAAGGTCATAAATTATTACAAGCGGGGGTTTGGAAGAGTGGAATGGCACATGCTCTGTGACCTGGAACGCATCAACAATCTTTACAAACCAACACTTTTTTTTTTTTTTTCATTTGCAGACAACGCGATGACAGAATAATTACACTGTTCTAACAAGCAGCGAACACAACAGAGAAAATCTGTCTCTAAAAGTTCACTAAATATATAATTAATACACATCACCTATGATATATCTGTTGACCTCAGATTGCTGTAAATAATCACAGAGAAAACATTGAGATAAACAACAATTACTAAAATTAGGAAAGACATACAGCAGGAATGGTGAACAATTTTTCTAAGAGTTAACATGAGCTTTAAGTTGTAAAAATCTAAATCTGGCATTTCTTTTAATTATCCTTCAAGTGAACCTCTAACTTGATACACAAAATTGGACTGGGGGGATTTTTATAACGCTAACAGCTTGCAGACTTTATAAATTATTTATTGTAGGTGTGCATAAAGTTGGAGTGTGCAATTAAAGTCTACTTACTATAGACGTACTTTTTATTGCATCCAAGAAAACATTGAGCAATAACGCACGTTTCCTTGGCTGCCGACGGTAAAACGAGCGAGTTTTCACAGGTCGAATTGGCACGGCGGAAAGAGCCTGAACTGTGTGTATACGCACTGAACACTGGATCAAACCCGCCCGAGAGGTACAAATGCTGCCATGGTAGCTTTCACAGCGAGAAGGATCACCGCTGTTATGTTGTTAAGGTTGATTCCCTGGCTGGAGATCTTAGGTCGATGAACTGAAAAACACACATACAAAGGCTCGCTATACGTGTCTGAAAGCCTCGTAGCTACAGCATCAAGTCAGCGTACAGTTTAAAGGTTGACCCTTGTATCTATTTCTTTATATTCATATTTCATACAAATTAAACCACATTAATTGCCGCTGATTATGTGTTTTTCGGTACAAGCACATCTTTGAACCCGCATGTCTGTGCACTGCATAGAAACGCATATTTCTCACGTGTTATTTATTCTAAGCGAGCATGCATGCGAAAGCAGATATGTGACTACGCGTACAACAAGAGCAGGTCTATGTAGACAGACGGAGTCTCATTATGAAGCTGCAAAGTCTAAGTATCTATTCAGCCTGTTAATTTCCCCGGCTGATGTCTTTCCCCTCGCACGGCCTCAAGTGGCTCCGCGGTGGCTCATCAGTCCCTCTAAAAGAGCCCCCCTCACTTTACCACTGCGCTTTATTCATTCTCAATAACATTCCTTTAAAAGCCAAGGCTGTGGTATGCACAAAACTAACGGTCTGATTAAATTGAGATGCGAGCCCCCCCCCCTGCTTACTTGGTAAAAATTAATTTATGATTTTTTTTTTTTGTGTGTGTGTGTGTGTGCTTCACTTTTCTCATCTGAGTCAACATCAATTAAAAGGAAGGTTCAAGGCATGGTTCATTACATTAGAAATGACAAGAAAGAAAAGGAGCGAATTGTTTGGAGAAAAAAGGCTTCAGCACATGAGGAGGAGATTTAAAAAAAAAAAAAAAAAAAACATTTAGCTTGTTAGAGAGACGGTGAATATTTTTCTCGTTGGTGATGAATAGAGCCGCCTCGGCCTCTTTTGTTGAACTACATTTGTTACATCTTCCTCCTCTCTCCTCAATCAATACAGACCATGTTCAACAAATATCTACATTCTGTGGTCTACAGTGCAGATAAAACCTTTTTATTGCATTTGAGTTTTCATATCAATTTAAAGATACATTGGCATGGTACATTGAAATAAAATTGCATTTGGGCTAAAGGCTAGAAACCACGCTGATATAGACGACGACTGACAGCTGGAATCTATGATGAGATGTTCGCTTTATACTAACGGTATTCAGATCTCACACCAAATGTTCTGATATTTTTCTTCATTCTGACTCTCGTTTTGTAAAAAGTACTGAATCCAAACACATAAATGTTTTAAATCAATCGATCATCACAACTTTAATTTTCAGCAACTGTGATGTACTTTTACTGGATTGGTTTGGAGCAGAAAGTACATGAACGTGCATATACAACGAAGCTGATAAGGCCAGGACAGGCAAAGTTAGTTTAACTTAAAATCATTGTCTCTCTAATACATAAAATATGTCTATTATTCATTTTAGTGTGAATATATGCTCATAAAATCAGCCATATGTCTTGTATTTGGTCAGTTCGTTTCAATATGTTTACGACTCGGTGTAAATGGTAAATATTGTACTGGAACTGATTTACCAGCCATATCAAATTTACCCTCTCCACTGACATGAAATGCACATCTCCTTATCTTCTGTGTCACATGGCGATAAAGTTTGCAAACTAAAAAGATGAATTCAGTATTTGGATGGCAAATATAAAACTGGATGACTCCACACCAAATTCTGTACTAGATAGATATATGTTTGACTGGAAAGTTTGATACATTTAAGTCAATTTATCCATTTTTAGGGATAAATCTAGGAAACTCAGTCTGGTCAGATGCCACCATATCATTGATATTATGTCTATACTCTGTAATGTACTGTTCACAGGATTAGAATCATCTGGGGATCTCTGGTAATTTGTGAATTTGTGTTTTACTCAAATTTAATGACATAACACCAGATATGTCAAGTTTGTGCACATCGCAACAGCCGCTGTTGTCCTGTCCATGTGACGTCAAGCTCATAGACATTAGCTTTTTGAAATATTAAATGCTATTTTGAGGGACTCGTTTAAGCACAAATACCACTTGGTAAGGTTTGTGGAAAAAGGGAGGTTTAAGATCACAGACATCGTCCGCAGTTAGTACAAATCATAGTTGGTCCTGAGGTGGTCATAATCCCGTGGGAATAGGGCTTTTTTACTCGGGTGGTCACTTCACCGCTACTATCAAGAAGAGTCAGTTTATGCAATGATTTTCAATAACTCCAAGATGTCCTGATGCAACTTTAAACACACAGTTTAATCGATGGATTTCTAATATTTAACCATCTATGTGGTATTCGCTTATGAGGACACTGGAGAAGACAGGCTGAGGACTGACTACAATGAGTACAAATTTTTCCCCATCTCCTGTCGCTCGCAAGTGGAGTGCATGGATAACCCTGGGCAAAGCGCTGGACGAAAACTGCACAACACTACAAAGTTTATGCCAGATGTGTCTCGATGTAAATGGCACTGAGATGACGCATTACCGTATCCTATTTGACACAAGCACACAGCCGGAGACGCACATAATCCCACATCGCTGCTACACCCCAGGAGTCGGGGAATAAATGTACAGTAGCCTATATTGCACATGTGGTCTGCCTCCCCGCAGCAACAATCCCTCCTTCCATATAGAGCTATCTGTCTGTTTGTTTACAGCACCTCAGAGGTTAAGGACTGCCCCAGGTCTGCTGAGGCACTGACCCGCCAACCCCGCGCTTTAAAGAGGTTGGCATCTGGCTGAGTACGTTTCTGTGCATCCATCATTCTTTGCACGCGTACCTATGGCGAAGATGCACGCCCTGGGCTTGTGTCACTCCACATACGGCGTTTTTGTGAAATTGCATGTTGGCTGGTTTTCGCCGTGTTTGTCCAATGGTTACATAAACAAGTTGTTATATTTAAACAGTAAGGAGCACAAACTTCCTACAGAAAAGTGTCTATTTTTGAATGTAACTTCAATGTAAATGGAGTGTTTTATGTGAATTCAGCTTGCAGGGCTGCAAACCTTCAAACATACACCATTTACCAACCATCTGCCATCGATTGTGACCTCCTTATTAGCCCCTCCATCCTTAAACCATGTGCTTTACTTTCTCTCGTTCTCCTGCATCCTCCTCAAAGTTGACCAGCCCGTCATCTGTTCTCCGCTCCCATCTCTCCTCTTCCGCTGTGCGCGCCGCTCCTCAAATTCCCCCCCAGGGTTTGAGCATAAGTCATGCAAAGGTCAAAGATCTTACTGTCATCTTGCATGACTTAATGTATATCAAGCCCGTCTTTATACTTTAACATATCGGATCTGGATGTGACATCCATCGAGAGAGACTTCCTCAAGAGTGCTTGTATGTTCATCAGCGCACATGCCGTGCCGCAAAGTTTCTCAAATAAATCTGCTGTCACTTATCACCCTGAAGGTGTGTGGCGATGAACGCTCTGTTTTAGGCGTGGGGAGAATGTCATCTTTTATAACTAGCAGCAAGTATCAAGCACCTCAGTAGCTCGGTGATTTCCAGGTCAGTGATTTGCTTATCTAACACCAACGACGGAGCCTCTGGAAGAGTCGGCTCCAAAAGCCGAGCTGCAGCTCAGCCGGGGAAACGCATCTGCACCTCAGGAGGAAACACACAACAGGCCGGTATTAATTAATGAGGAGACGACTGAAAGTAAGTTGCTGAATCAGACGCTGTGTGCAAACCGCGTGCATGAGTACACAGTGAATATGCACCGTTGTAAAGTTGACGCTCAGGTTTGCTGTGTCCACAGTGTGTTTGTCTCTGAGGTGAAAAGATCCAGGCTGATCATGTTTCAGGGCCACAGGTTTCCGTTTGGCGTCAGAAACGTCCGTGTGTGACTGCGGATACTTGATAGAGACGCGGCAGCTGGCTGTTGCACACTCCCTCGCACCTGCCACCTGAGTCATCCGGGCTTTCTCTAACCTTCTCACACACACACACACACACACACACACACACGTCTCCTTTTTTTTTTTTTTTTAATCACACAAAAAGTAAGTTGCACGAGGTCAAACACAAAAGACAAACATGACAAGCCCAAACTGGGAGACTCGCCAAAGAAAAAGAGACTTTCTAGTAATACTCGTCTTGTCTTTTATGTCTCTGACACAGTTTGACTGAAATCAAAACAGAGGGAGGGAGGGCGGGGGGAGCAGCAGGTGTGTGCGTGTGCGTGTGCGTGTACAGGTGAATGCAGGGTCAGTGCAGCACTCTCCATATGCCATCTGTCAGATGATCTCTATGTCACATTGACATTTTCCTGCATTCACCACCAATGTCAACCCACCAGGACCAATGAAAGTGTTTATTAGTCGAGACACACAATCCATGTTAGCTGTCAAATGTTTACAATCAATCTCTGACTTTAGCAAAGTTTTATTTATTTCCTCAATCCCAGATAAGCTGTGTTCACACTCATGACCTGGTTGCAAAGTTGTTGTTGTTTTTTTTTTTTAAACCAAAAGATGTGAACCAAAGCCACACCGGCCAGCGGATGTCATATATATGAGACTGATACCACTGATTTATTAGAATATATTAAAGTGCAGCAAAGCAGGCAGTATTTTCTAGAAATGAAATGCTATTTGTTACAACATTTTAAAAGCAAATGAAATATGTCCTTTTTTTTAGTAAAATGCTATTTTTTTTTCACCCTGACAGGTTGACTTGATAGTATTATTGAATGCAAATTAGCTTTTGCTCGCCATTTCCTCATCAGTTGGCGTGTGAGGATGCGGGGAAAGCATCACTGTCCCCATGGCAACCAACATTTCCAGTGAGTCAATTTGACATGATTCTACATGTGTGAGGAATGGACAGAGACCTGAAAGAGGCTGCAACACAAGAAAATAGAGAAACCGCTGTTTACCGAATGAACGTGACGAGCAGTTTCAACAGACATCAAAAGCTGAAACACAACGTGCAAAGTTGTGTCAAAAAGTTTCACCTTGAGAGCCATTTACAAAAAGCTACGTCTCACATAAATGTGGCTACGCGCAGCTCCATGGTAATAAAATGATGGCATACAATTAACTGTTAAATAATCAAAAAGTTTAATAGATTGACGACCCTAATTTTTATGCATAGTAAAATCACATAAGACCAAAGCTACAACAGTTTCTCTGGCACATGTGTAATAAACTGACGCAAAGGGCTTCCCATGAAAGCAACACAGACAAATTAACAACAAAACAAAATAAACGGGCATTTGGAGCACCGTTTCAGCAACACAAGAAAAAATGTGAAGTTGGGCTAAAAAATTCACTGCAGCCATTTATTTGAGTTGTTTGCTTTCAGCAGTTAAAGACATTCAGCTACGAACGACCGATTAACGGCGTTTGTTGACCTCTTCTTCAGCAATTTCACATTTAAAAAAGAAGACTAAAACATTATAATACAAACAATCTGACAACTGCTGCTCAATCAATGAGAAATTAATTTAAAAAGTTTAGGTCTCCTCTTTTTTCTAACTTGAGCTAATTTGGGTAACAAAACTTTAGATCTCAGTTAATTCAATTCAACCCTGAACCGTTCCTCCCAACAGTTCCCTTCCACTTCATCTCTCTCTCGCTCTCTCTCTCAGTCCTTAATGAGGTGCTAATGACATTCACAGAGCTCCTCTGAATGAGATTACAGTGAATTATGTATAAAGCTTTGAAATTACTGCTTTAAAATTACACCAGTGGGCCATGTAGCAACATGACAGCCTTGTGTTTTCATAAACTGACAATGCAGTGACAGCACCGGTTTGGTTTTACAGACATCACGGCACAGGAAGAACATTATGAACACTCTGATTTCCACTGCGAAATGACTCGTAATCAATCAATAAAGATCGAGTTGTGTAGTCTCGGAATCAAATACACAGACACAGGCTTTTTTTCATTTTGGGAGTCAACAAAAACTAGGGAGACGGAGGACCCTGAGCAGAACACGCTCTCAGACAAGTCAACACTGCCTTACATTCGACGGCACGCTGCAATATCTCATAACTCCCCAGACCGAACTGCGAAGTTTGATGAGAAAAGAGGGAGAGAAATGACATGGCAAAGGGTTGAAAAATGGAGGTGAAAGATGGAGAAACTACAGACACTGGAGTGACCTAGAGAACATGTGAAGGTGCAAAAGTGGGCAAAAGTGGGGAGAGAGTGATAGACAGACAGTGGTAATGGTGTGACCTTGTGAGAGCTTGTCATCACCTGCTGGGAAAAAAATTACCTGCAGCACATAGCTCAAGTACACAACACATCACCACCTGAGAGAGGTCTCTTTACCCACCATCTTCTTCTCTACCTCCGCAGCTACTCCCAAATGGCGAATATCTCACTTGCTTGAAATAACTGAAGTCAATTAAAATGGAATAGAAATGACTCTGGTGGGTCCTCGGTTCCCATTAATTGGAAGCAAAATAACCTCACTCTCATTTACTCCTGCATTCCATCCATCTTTTTCTCACTTCTTCCTTCCCTTCCTTTACTGTAATTTGTCTTCATCTCTCGTGCCTTATCTCTTTAGCTGCAAATTCAATTAAATGCACCTTATTGCGACAAAATTTGAGAACAGCGGTGCCAAGGTCGTCAGTTTGGCATTAAACTGCTTCATACTATCAACACTCACGGTGCCAAACTTCCCATAATCATTTTAAAAACCAGCTATGTGAATGTGTGCTCATAGGTCTGTGTGTGTCTGCTTCCCCAATACAAGTTTTTTTTTTTTCTTCTGAATTTTAAATGGAAATCAATGGAAAGCACATTTCAATCCCTTGCTTGTGTCTCATATCACTTTTCCACTTCGAGAGATCAAAACCTGGAACCTTGAGCTTCCCGTAACCCAAACGTGTAGAAATGGCTGGACAAAAGTTCAGCCTTGCTTTATTTTATAAATGATTGTAAAGGATGCATTGCAGATGTGCTCCATTAAAAACGTGAGAGCTGAACAGATGCCCTCAGTTAAACGTCTGTCTGTATGAAAACCGCACGCTGTATTCTTCTCCATTATTGAGAGATCATACAAGTTCAAGTTCAGCACCATCACACACACACACACCTCGAATGATTCCTTTTTGTTTCTATCTAGATTTGTATATATGCCTTGACTCCTGGCGCACAATCTTCACATTTTTGTACTACATGTAGGCCATCAAGAATAAACCCACGATTTCAGGCCATCACCTTAAGAAACATCTTATATTTAGAGTTTTAGGGTTTATATCAAAGTATTATACCTAATACCAATAATATACTGTTGGTATTCTGATAACTATGTTTTTTTTATTGGGTCGCAAAGCATCTCATCTCGCAGGAGAGAATTTACTTGTGTTCACAGAAAGTTGGGAGCAGAAGATCTTCACGCCGTTTCTCCTCAGTCTCCACGTTGAAAGAGAGAGAGCGTCTGCAGTTTCCTCCTTAGATTACGGACACAGAGCGCCCATTCCAGCTCCGCTCTGCACACCTCCAGGATTCTGCAGCTTCTGTTTCCAGCATTGAGGCTGTCGGTTACACAGCTGGTAAGACCCAGGCTGATTTCCATTTTCCAGCGATCCCACACTCGGCATTAGTCAAACTGGGCCTTTCGTCACTCAAGCCTTTCCTTCAGCTTCATTGTAAAGGTCAGTTATGAAACATTTGCCAGTAGCAGTTATTCACCGTGAGATTCTTCACCTCTACTCAATCCCTCCTTACAGTTTCACTTATTGGCTCTGCTTTGATGCCACTAAATCTCTCCTTTATTTTTTTTTTTTTTATACCTCTCTTCAGCAGCGTCATGCTGTTTCTGTTACCATCACCAGGCTGCCAATTACCCCTTCAGCTATTATCGTCCCACTTCAATAACCTTACGCTGGCATTATGCAGCCAGGTACGCTATTCTCGCCTCACATTAGAAACATCCTACTGTGTCCATTATCAAAAAGCACGTCACCGGTTACTCATTCAGCCATGTCGCCTCACGTCAGAAAATTACCCTTGCTCCTGCTTCTGGCACTGAACTGGTCGTTCATTGCTTTCGGCAACCTCAGCTTGTTTCTATTTCTGGTAACGGGTTTACCGGTTTGAGACCCGGCAAAAGACGATTTCTGCTCATGTCAACAATCACCTCCTGTTTTAATTACTGACACAGGGTGGGTTCTGATACCACTGATCAGACAAATCTCGATGCAGCGTTCTCAGGCTACCCAGCCCCTCGTGTCTTTCCTACCAACCACTTATGAACACCCATTACAGGCACTTAGAACAGAATACACTCGCCTCCCTTGAAACTTTAGAGTTAGTCTTCAAGGCTGAAAACAGTAGACACTTGTGATTAAAAACTACGCAGTGAAAATGCCTGGCTATTTCGCACTCGTTTATTTCTCAGAAAGAGTTCATTTAATTCCTGAAAAACTTGAGAAGGAAAAACATACAAACCCCACAGAATGAAAAATACACTTCTTGTTTCTTGATTTAACTTCAAATGTATCTTTTCATCTGTGCCAGATGGTTGAAAAATATATACTCGGAGTAATTTCGCCGTCCAATTTCCTCTTCTGATAAAATGGTGTCAAATGTCTGATCACTCATCCAGCACTCGAGGGCTTGTTACTCACTTTGCCACTGAGGGAAGTGTTTTCTTGAATTTCTTCTACTCCGTGACCACCGTGATGCATATTGCACCTGTGGCTGCAGCTCAGTCGGAGTTTAGTTGGTGGAGCGCGTTGCCTTCCAATTCCAAATGTCCTTGGGCGAGACACTTAACCTCCAAGTCTCTCCCAATAGAGTGTGAGCACCTTGCATGGCAGCCATCATCACCGGTGTCTGGGAGCGGGCGTGATAATGTGTGAATATGACTGATCATGTAAAGCGAGTGGAGAGTGCTGAGGTGATGAAATGCGCTCTATAAGTAAAGTCCATTTATCATTTACTTTGCATGATGTCTCCTCTGAACAAACAGTTGTGTCAGGTACAGATTTACTTCCAGCTGGAAGGGCTGACTGTAATATACATTGAGTGTACTTGGCAACTGAAAATAGCCAATCCACTCTGCAGCAAGCTCGCCGGTAATTTTTAATGTTATTAATGAATAAAAACCGAGGCACGCAGAATCAAAGATGTTTCTGACATCAGTTTCAGACGTGTTGTTTAAACCATGAAGGTAAAGTTAAAGCTACAAACAACATGTCAAAACTGCTAGATCAGCTCAGAATGCTTCTTTCATCGTGCCCAGATGTAACCTTCTGACAGCCAATGTAGATCATACACATTATGAGTGAGAAGCCACACTGAACAACTGGCAAAGCAAACGTACATTTCTGCCAACAGAACACCTGGCATGTCTCACAGGAGTGCCCAATTTCTATAATCTTGAGTAATTTGCCCTGAGCTGTCAATAAAAAACTGAGAAAGCTGTTTAGAATTTGCCTGAAATCAGTGGATGCATGAGTGTGTCGAATTGAAGATCCATAAAGAAATGATAGTGAGTCACTTTGGAAATCTTCCAGGCCTGGTAAAATGTTTGGGTAGAGAATGAAGTGATGTAAAAGCAATGTGGAACAACCAGAGTGATTCCTGCATTTGTAGTTACAGTCATCTAAACTGCGTTATCTTTCGTTTCGGTAAAGCTCCACGATCCAGCATGGCCGCCATACGAATGTGCGTGTACTCACCATTGTTAAATTTTGTAGCACATTGTTCTCTGCGGGTGTGTGTGTGTGTGTGTGTGTGTGTGGTTTCATTAAAAAGTAACCAACAGCAACACTTTGTAGCCTGGCATGTCTGATATTGCTTTTAGTGTTTCTGTTGTTTTTGTGTAAACGCGCCACTTTAAAAACACGGCCATATCAACGCAAACCTGTTCTACAACGAAAAAACGAAAAAGATGAATTTTCACTTGAAACGCTGTCATGTAAACGGTGCTTTAGTGTGACACAAATACAGTCTTCGTTTGACCATGGGAATGAGCGCACTGCTTTCAGACTGAAAAGCAAAATAACAGAAAAGAGTGTCAATACAGTGAGGCAGGAATTTCTGAGCTGAATAAAGACTGTGTGTGTGTGTGTGTGTGTGTGTGTGTGTGTGTGTGTGTGTGTGTCTTCATTTCACTCCCGTCACAATAATGGCAATAAGCATCCTGGGAGGGTAGGACCTGCCCTGCTACATGCCTGAAGCGTGGCTGGGGAGTTATCATGGGAAATCATTTCATAAGCAAGACTCTCTGGTTATTGATCAGGACCGCCCACCGATGTCAGCGCACATCGCCACACACCTGAAACTTGATCCACATTTAAAATCGCAAGTTTCACAGACATTCTACTTACTGCAGCTCGCTGACATGTGTAAAGCTGCAAGAAGGTATGCGATGGTGAAGTTAACAGCATGTAAAAAACACACCCACAGCAAAAACAGTAAATTCAATAAATCAAGTAAAGATGCACAGCCGAGCCACCAAGCCAGAGAAGAAAACCCAATACAAGCACTCCAATATAAGTTGTAACATCAATGATGACATATAGACTATGCACTAAGTCCCCCTGATCAATGATTCCCCTGGATGACACACACACACACACACACCCATGAGTATATATAGTTTGTGCGAAGCCCCCCTCAGACGCGGCCAGGTGATTCATCACCAGCTGCACCGAGCATGACCTCCAGAACCTTTCGAGAGACCTCTGACCTCTTCATCGTGACCTCTTCCAAGGGTCGCTGCAGATTTATCAAACAACATAATGAGCATTACAGCCACCATCACTCACTAATGTTAGCCCCCTCGCAGGAAAACCACTAATATACAGGACCAAATAAAAATAACAACACCCTGTCAGCCTCCTGCTGAGACCTCCCATCTCAACATATTTCACCATTTCCTTATTACAGCTGACAGCTGACACTGCCTCTCTGTCTTGTGATGCTGCTTCATTCTTCATCCTTCTCTTTTACTTCTGCATTTAACTACCCGCTGTTGTAAAAAGACACACACAGTTCGAGTATGATGACAGGCAGCAGGTCGGTGATACAGCTGCCACTTGGTAGTCAGTGTTACAGTAACTAGCAAATTAACTGGTGGGACAGAAATCTTTGCCGCTCCGTCTCAAAACCACCACAATCAAGAGTAATATTGACATTTCTTTTAATTGAGAGTCTCAGCGTTGTGCATGATAAACTGGTGTCACTGTTACATAAAGGACCTATTTGCTTTATTGATTCTGTGATTAAAGGCGATCTTTATACTTCCAATGATGCAATTTATTGGAAAGAAATAATGTATATTCTCGATAAACATACTTTATTCATCCCGCAGGGAGAAATGTGTATGCTACAACAACTTTAACATCTGGAGCGATAATATTTCTAATGAACAAAGGGGGTTTAAACACAGCACACCTTATAACAAGAAAGCGTATTATAAAACATTATGATATTGCAGACACACATGAGAAAAACTCAAGCAGGGTCTATGAAGGTTAGAGTTTTGATTATCTACAGTCACTAACGAGTGAGCCGCAGCACTTTCACCGTGCGCGCGTCTTCAATTTAACACACACCACCGACGCACGACAAATTATGCACAAAAAAAGTAATGCATAAATGACAAAATGTGGGAATCATTATTTAAGTATCCAACAGTTTCACTCTTTTGAAATGTAAAGCCTCCTCCATCCTTTCCCTGATATGATATTCCGAGTGTCACTGACATCTATGTGTCTTAATAAGACATCAATGTTTCCTGAGACGTGCGGGGATCACATGAGGAGTCCATCAAACCCCCTGCAGAGGGACTTAGCGCCTCTTGGCTCAGTGAAAGCTCAGACAACGTGGGGACAGATTCGCCGGGAGAAAAGAAAACAGTTAACATAAAACACTGCTAATCCTGTCACATTGCGTCGTCTCGGATTTAGAGAAAGAAAAAAAAAAATTCAGCAAGAATGAAGACACCACATTCTGGAAAAAAAAAAAAAATTAAAAATAGGGACACACTAAAGTCAATTAGCATCAAGTGCTCCCATTTGCAGATTCATCCTCCTAAAAATGTTTAAAATCCTAATCTAAAACAGCAGAGCAAAACATATGGGCCTACAATATGGGCTTTAATTTTAATCAGATTGTCCGGCGTGTGGAATGAGGTTACCCCCATTCTCGAGTGACTGAGGCGTGTTTGAAACACGCATGTTGACTCAACTTCTCTGGCCCATATTTTTCCGTCTTATCTTACACACATTCCTACAGAAGCTGAAACGGCCGGCGCGATCTTCCAGTCCTTCCATATCAATAAGACATTCTTTAAAAGCTTCTCGGCCAAACTAACTGAATCCCCTTGAAAAAAAAAAATGCAGCATTCAACGAAGGAAACCCAACTGCTTGCAATGCAGCGAGGTGAAAGGTCCTATTTTATCCACAATCCTATATTAACTTGGCCTCTTATGGCTTAAATCCACAATCGGGGATCAGCAAAAAGGCAGGAGCGCAGTGGGGTGCCTTAAGAGCCCGGCCGTTTGAGCAGATGAATTCAGGAGTCGTTTGTGATTGCTGTTAAGGAAGACCTTCTAAGAAAGGCAGCAATGTGACAGGCTGTGATTATGCAGCCATTTATTTAAGGACTCGCTCATGCACACACACACATATCCCCGTAGCGACACACAAAATATTCACGGCGGCGACGGATATCGCTTTGTTTCGCAGCAGACTTGAGCTGTGACGAAGGCTTGAAAAATAAAAGATAAAAAGAAGAGTCTCATTCATCAGAATGTAAACAAATTTCAAGCACAGAGATGTACTGGAACCACGAAGCAGAGACGCTCAAAACAACAGAGTCGAGGCTGAAGTGGTGTTTAACAAGATCTGATTGGATAGTGATAGTGTTGGCTCAGGCCTTGAGCGCCGTACTGTGAGCTGCCCTGAATTTTGGCCACATTTAAGCCGAGACGCACGTGCACGCACAGACAGATACCAAGACCCCATGCTGAGTTAAGCCTGGAACTCAAGGCGACTTTGTTGAGCAGATGTGACAGCTTGGTAGTGAGTACAGTTCAAAAGCAGACACAAAAATAACCGCGCTGCCTCGTGTTCTCTCTACATCTCGATGTGGACCATTTCTGGACGCACGATCACTAAAAGTCTCACTGCTTCAGGGCAGATTCAAAAAGCGTGGAGTCAAGCAGAAAGTTAAGGTGAGAATGGTGAGTCTGAGAAACAAGTTTTTCCTTTTAGTGGTTTTTTTTTTTTTTTTTTGTGTCATTTCCAGTTGGCACAGTCCCATAAAGGCAAACTGTTTTGGTTTCTTCATCTTAAGCCAAATCACTTACAGCAAACAGCCTGAATTTCACTTGATTATCAGCAAGGACTGTTCATCTAACAAGAAAACATTTCATAATTGTTATTCACCGCCGATCTTCTATTCTGTTAAACAACATTGTGTGAAATTGCAGCGGTCTCCCCAAAGAAATGGCTTGTTCAGACAGAACAAGGATTTCTTTGTAATGCTGCTGTTATATGCACTGCCCATATTAATGTTTTCCTCCAATATGGGAGAAATGACAAGAGACGAACGTCTGCCTTGACATTTAAGCGCTGGAGCTGCAGAGACGATTCATTGGCAGTGGAAATGAGAGGGCATCACACCTGGTCTTTAAAAGCCGACAGAAGCCGATAACGGCCAGGTCTGTTAGGAATAGAGACTTAATATTATTAGCCTTTCATCACATTACAGTCATCCCCTCTGATGCCTGAGTTGTCTATCGCCTTTTTCTGATAAACAAGATTAAAAATGGTGAGGCTGTTACTTCACTTTCAGCGCTAATTGCATAAAATTGGGTCTGACTGTTTGTTGAGGGTCAATGTCGCAGGTTAAGCCGAGATAAAAGTACTAAAATCTAGCCTGACAGCAGGTAAATCATTTTAAAAGGATAAGCCGGTGCAGGCTAGCAAGATGGATAATGCTCAATTACTGCTTAAAGTCCAGTTAACAGGTTCATGTTGATATGAGTTAAAGCAATGCAAGAACGTTCTCTGATGAAGCAGATAGAACAGAGCAGAGGGACGAAGGGGGAGAAAAGACGTGGAGGATGAATTTAATTGTGACGATACTGTAAGTGTATTGGATGAATGGTCCGGCTATGATATGGTAACACTACATAGCTGGAGTAAACAGAAGCTCAGCGAGTGAGAAAGCTGTTAAAACAAGCTTAAATCTCACTACAATTGGATTTTAATTTTTTATAAATGTGTTGGATCAAAGGCTCGTGACGAGTCCCGTCACATAAAGTTTTCGGATCGGTCAAAACAGAACGGCAGACTGAGGTGAGAACGTTCAGAATGAGATCACTGCACGTGAACACAAGAAAAAAATTGCTGAAATACTACTTCCAGATTAAATACTGCCCAATAAACAACCACCTGCTAAGGTGACTCCCTCACTTAGGCTTACATCGTTTTATTCTCCTAACCATTGTGAAGCTTCTCTGCAGCCTGACACAATATGACAAACAGTTTATGTACGATTTTATGTGATGATATGAGACCATTCAACATCTCACAGGGGTCTGAAGCCTCGGTATTTTTACACCTCACTGAGAGAGGCTGGCAGGAAAGACCCCTGTATCAATCATGAAGACCTTCATTAAACAAGACTTTTGACAAGTTGCTTATTTTGCGCCAAAACGTATCTGCCAAATAGTGTTATCGTCTGTTGGCAATTCTAAAACTGTATTGGTTTCTCTATGTTTGTATGTCCTCTAGTGGACTAAACCAGCCAAAACTACTTGATCACACTGATGAAGCATTAGGACTGTAAATACATGATGTTCATCAATAATGGGCAATATTTTCATCAAAATGTTATTAGACATAATTAAAAAAAAATCAAAATGAAACAATGAGAAAGGGCATTCAAGTAAGAGCACAGAGGAAGAGTGACAACACGATCGGCTTAAGGCCACATTCAACCTGTCAGTCAATCTCTCCTCTGCCAATCACCAATAAATCTAAAATAATGGCAACAATTAGTGCTGGGAAAAGCTGAGCCGTGAGCTCCAGGTGGTGACCACATCAAAAGAGGCCACCTTTAATTACTGCAGGATTTGATGGATGAAGACCAAATTCATTTTATTTTTTTTGGGAGAGAGAGAATTGTACCTCATTTTGTACCTTATTTTAACAATATAAAGTACATAAAATACCCCGTAAAGATTCACTTCCCACAGCTGTACGTGACATTAATGCCTGTTCACCTCACTAAAAAGAAGAAGAGCATGATGGAATTGTGTTAAAACAGGGCTGTGTCCGGGCTGTCACGCAGCCTTTGGCACAGCCGGGCCAGCATGGGATGCCCAGAATCAGCCAGATTCTTTGTCCATGCCCTCCCACCTCATCTGTCTGTCTGTCTGTCTCGGTCTGCCCAGGACTATTTTTGTGTCTGTGCGCACCAGAAAATGTAGGCTAATGCCCTGTAGAACTGACAGATTAAATGCCAATCCCTGAGTTGTACCAAAACCCGCCCCAGGCATCAGGCTCTGTGTGTGTTTCCCTGCTTGTGCGTGCGTGTGTGTGTGTGTGTGTGCGTGCGTATGTGTGTGTCCACTTGGTTGCAAATCCATGCCTGTGTGTTCGCTGCGCTGGGTGAACGCAGACATAAAATA
The DNA here is from genome assembly GCF_902148845.1 of Salarias fasciatus. Classification (NCBI taxonomy): domain Eukaryota; kingdom Metazoa; phylum Chordata; class Actinopteri; order Blenniiformes; family Blenniidae; genus Salarias; species Salarias fasciatus. The sequence goes on from NC_043755.1 coordinate 16,974,269, forward strand.
ACTGCCCTTAGTAAACAACTCGAAAGGTCAGTGCAGATTCCAGATTGTTTATACCTCGTTGTCATGTCCTGATGAAAAGGAAACATTCCTGGCCTTAATGTCACTCACTGCCATGTATCAGTTCATTTAAAACAACACGCAGAAAGTGCCTGTGAGGCAGGGTCAGACATTATAAACACTCTGAAGAGGAAACACTTCGCCCCGACCACAGAGCCGCGTCAGACGTTTGATTGATACTTATGAATACACAGTTACGTGGGTGACTGGCATTCACCTTTTTTTTTTTTTTTTTTTTTTTGGAGGTCACTTTCCGACCCATTATTAATGCAATCGGGTCAGGGTTTGTCGTTTGAGAGATTTGTCATCTGGCGCGGACTGCAGCTTCACCTTTCAAAGCACACGCGCTTGAAAAATGCTGTTAATGTTCTCAAAGGCTAAAAATAAGAGCTTTGACATGCAAATTCTGTTTGTGGGAGGATTTATAATTATATTTGCCAAACATGACCTTTTCCCTGCAGTGAATATGTGGCCAAAAATCAATGACATAAAATCACTTGCCAGGCGTCAGTGGATATCTTACTAATCAACAGATGTAGCCATGGGCTGAAATGCATATTAACCACCTGCTATTAATTGAGGACCTGGACTCTGGACATGTGAGCTCAGGGTTCATCAAAAAGTTCAACTACAGCAGAAAACTTTTTCCGCTGCCAAATCTATATTATCCCTCAAAAAGAAAAGTGATGCATGTCGAACACATTTGGTTCGGAAAATCCATCCGGACACACAGGGAGAACATGCAAAATCAACACAGGAAGGTCCAGCTGGGGTCAATCCAAAACATGCTTTGTATTTATTTTTCCAAGGGGGGTTCCATTCAGTCGTCGCGGCTCCTTAAATAAATAGTTTGGATGCTTAGATTGTGTTGGGAGTTTGCATGTCCTCCCTGTGCGCCTGTAGGTTTATTCTCCCAGCGCTTCCCCCCATAACCTAAAAACACATTATTTGTTGACTCGAAATTGATCGCAGGTTTGGGATTTACCCCGTCATAGATTACTGCCCTGCCCAGGGTGTGTCCCTCCTTTGAGCCCACTGTTACTTTGCACCTGCTCCACATCCACACGACCCTGAGCTGGGTGAAGCGGGTTTGGAAAACAAATGGCTGCAAGAACAGAAACGGCCCTGTGTGATACTGTCTGAACACTAAAACACCACAATAACAACAGATCACTGTTCCACATTCGTGCTTTAGTTTCATATTGGGGCATACCATGTCGGCCTCTGCCACGGTTGTAAATCAGCTCAATTTAGCTTTTATTTCAGCTTTTGGCAGCATATGGTCTCCAATCAATGGTCCTAAATTTGTAAAGAAAGTTCTGCCAAACCGGCGCTGAGGTAGTGCGCCCTGTAGCCAGAGGCTGTGATACATATTCACCACCCAGCCTACACATCTGTTATAAATACACAGTATAAGCACACTGCATACACTTTGGACTTCCTCCAAGAGTTCATTCTGCGTGCTGTGTGTCCCTTTTCAATTAACATTAATGATTTTTTCTTTCTTACGCTTGGTTCATGAATATTAAAATTATATTGAAATGAATGTAAATATAATGTGGGAATTGGTGTATTTTGAAAACAGGGGTACAGAACTCTGAGTCTGGTTTTAATTCCTTAAGCATACATTCCCTTGATCATACAAATTAGTGAAAACAGCCATGTGGAAAAACCCAACCCTCACACACGTGCACGCACGCACACACACACAAACACTGAACAGTTTAATCACATGCTGTTGAGCAACTGTTTCTTTAATGCATTCTGTATTCATTGATTTGAGAGGTCTCTGACATTGAATTACGCTATAGATTTTGGCATTTCGGACGCACACACATGCATACTCAAATATCCATACTAATTGACTTGTTAGCATTCAGAAGCTGCTATATTAGCCATTTGGGCAGCAGAGGGCTTTGATTTAGAAGTAAACAGAAGGGATGAGGATGCTTTAACTGTTTAAAAAAAACACCAGAAAGTCTTCTATCTTCACTGCATTCGGATCACAATAATATAGGGGAAAAATTATTAAGGCAAAACCTCTCAACAAGCTTGAAATAATGATTTAAATAAGCCATAAATACACAAATACAACACCTGCCTGTGCTCTTCTCCTCAAATTCACAGTTTATTTGAAGACAAAAAAAAAAAATAGTGCAGCCTCTCCTGGGCACCTATGAGCAACACATACAAATGTCCAGGCAGCCCATAGCTTCAGGATTTGCTGAGAGCTGCGTGTTCACATAATGAAAAACAGCATCCGCATATGCACAAACACATCCACACACACAAAGTGCAGTCTCAAAAGAAACCTCATGCATATCTGATAACGTTCTCTCACAGGGAAATACTCCACACTGCACACACGCACACACACACACACACAACGCTTACTGCAAACTGCCTGGGCATCCATCCACTGGACAACCCTCATACATATATGCACAGATTCGACTCCTTATCCCACACACTTGGCATGGATGCCAGCGCAGCCCCAGCTCTCCAGAGGTAATAAGCCGTCTTTTCACAGCACCGCTCCAAACTGTGATAGAGGACCGCCGAGAACCCCTGTGCTTCTTTTCAAAACCCCCCTCAACTCATTTACCATCACACTGACTGCTACTTATGTGACAATGCATATGTGCAGGTCTGCTGTGCCACAGACTGTAGCCATAGAGGACTATTTTCCACAGCAAATACGTCACTGGATCACACCCCCGATGAATATTTGGAGAAAATGAGAATAAAACTAGAAGATTTTTTTTTCCCCACATCTCTTTCTACTTTTGAAAATATCAATTAAATATGTCTATTGAGCTCATTGTTGAGGGGGAATGATAACTCTATTTATCACAGTGCATCAGACTCGGCATACAGAGAACGCCGCACTGTGGACTAGTGTGGCCTTCAACTACACCCTCAAATGACTGATAGGTCTTCTTATCAAGTTCATTGTAATTTTTCTTATCCAGTTGTGTTCATGGCATGTATCAGTTATCTTTAAAAACAAAAGCTCAACAAGTGCTTCTCTAAAGAGGTTTCTTTGATGAAGTTCAGCGTAACTCAAGAAAGACCACAAAACAAAAGTTAAAATGACAGTTTGTTTTATTTCTCCCTTCTTACAGGGTTGTCACAGCAAGTCAGCCTGCACCACACACTTGCTTAGTTATTACACTGGTTTCCATTCCTGCTGCAGACCAGTTTGAACCTGGGTCACGCATGCTAAAATTTAAGACTGTATTGCCTGATTCCCAAAAATATCCTGATGTGATACATGCAATTTTCAGGTATACTGATGTGGAAATCCAAAATGACAAGACCTTGATCTGTATTTCTCCCTGAACTGGGGTACAATGGATTCAGAGCAGTGAGGCTCCGTGGAGACATGGGGCAAACGTCTGAGCTCCACATGTTAGGCCATGATCCCTGATGTTATCACAATGTTGAACAGATCTAGTACGGCAGTCTAAAAACACGACGTTGAGACGGCAGAATATACTGTGAATACAAAAGTACTCAACGACTCCAAAAACATGAGAACTCTCAGAAAACAGCCAAACTCACACATTTTACTGTCTAAATTTTTTTTTTATGTTGTCCCTACGACACTGTTACATCCAATAATAGACCTGTAAAGCATGGATTAAACTCATTTCTTCAACCAACATGCACACTGGTAAGGAGGAAAACCTTTATTGATTGAACTTAAGAATAAAACGCATCTGTAGATCTGACAGTCTGACTTTGGGCTTCATTGGATGAAACTGCGACCCAGCTTCAAAGACATGAGGAGGGATTTGGCCAGACTATTTCACTCTGTTTTGAGCTGTAAGAAATCAGAACAGCATGGCTATTGACCGCGTGTGTTACTAAAATGTGATTCTGGGCATCGCAAGCTGAGCTTCACAGCGCAGCACAGCTTCTTTCTCATATCCAGTAAACGGCCTCAAATTTCTCAAATCAAAGAGGGAGAGGGGTGGGCGGCACAGAAAGGTGGCGTTCGGGGTTTTGCCCAAAGTGTCGCTACCCATAAACAATATCCGAGAGCTGGATTTGAGGTGAAGCCAACAGAGTCCAGACGTTTTAGTCGTCCCAGACGTGACTCCACAGCAGGTGCTGGATTGTGGTACCAGGAGGTGCAGGCATCACGGCCAGCGTGTGACCGAGCGCGAGGCAGAGCGTGTGCCTGCCCCCTCCTCCGGTTTACCCCCTTCTCTGCCAATCAGATGAAGACAAGCCAAAGAAAAAGGAAAGCGTGGAGGAAAGAAAAGGAATGACAAGTGGGCATTTGGATTCTCTGTGATCCCACACCCCGTCATTTTGTGTCTCCATCATGCACGCAGCAAGTGATGAAAAAGTTTTTTATTACCCGTGTGTGTGTGTGTGCTTGTCTGTGTGTGTGTGTCTCCTTCCCAGTGAATAGAGCATTAATTGCATTAGCATTACAGCTGGGTGATTTCCAATCGAAGAAAACTCCAGCATCAACAACCGAGACATTTTCAAAGTCCTGAAGTGTGTTATTATTTTGTGCATTTCAACTGACAAATTCTTTGCATAAAAATGGCACAGACAGAAAGAGTGAAAGGAAAACTGCGAGCATCAGGAGACAGCTGAAGGAAAAAAAAAAGACAGGAAGATTGCACTGATCAAGTTGGCCGTGTGAAACTGTTCACCCTTGTCTTATTGTCTGATAGTAAGTTGTTTTATTCTGATTTTTCAGACAGCCAAATGCAAAAAGGCGAGACATGATGAATTGCAGCAGTTTCATTTCCTCTAAATGCAAATGAAAACTCACCTAAAACCCTTTGGAGACAAAAAAAAAGCCCACATTTTAACACATGTAAGGATGGTTGCAGCAATGAGGGTAATTATGTAGAAAGACGTCTGAGGATAAAATCTCTTTAGAGTGAAGATCACGGCACTTTATGGTGCTTACAAGAACTTGGGCAATGCAGTGCTGCCTCCAAAGTCACTGCAAATAATATAATATTCCGTGATCTTCACTTTCTGTGATAGATAGAAAGCAGACAATGGGCCATATTTAGAAAAATATACAAGGATTATGAGCAACCACTTTTGCTGTTTAACAGCAACTTAACTATGAGGAAAGCATGTAATTACACAGGGCTGGGCCTTGTTCTCTTGATCAGTAAAAGCAGAGTGTAGGTGTAACCAACCCCCCCCAAAAAAAAACAACAAGACTGCCATCTCTATCTCCTTTCCAACTTTGGAAACAAAATTTGAAGTAGTCGTCATGTGGAGCAACAAAAAGCTACAGCTCTGCACTCAAAACAAAAACTATTTCTGTGAGACAACTAATCTATTAATGTTTCCTGTCAATTCATAGCATTTCCTGTCTTTCTGATGCAGGTATTTAAAGAAAAAAACATCTCCATTGACACACAGAAGCACCCGATTTGGTCCAATACTGACAATATTTACACCCAACGTGTACAATTACTGTTGGATAAAAAAAGGGTGAAGTGTGTCGATCTATCTGCATTGCAATTTGCACCTCTGTGCAACAAGGACGAGATCAAGGCCTAGCTACACATACCAAACATCTGTAAGTCACAGTGATCTGACGTGCATGAACGTACTTACAGGTAAATAATCAAACTAGTAATGCTCTGCACTGGCACTTAAGAAAATGTCAACATGTGTTAACAAGCATTTCCACTAGATGCCTCTGGAGAGGCTCAAGCACACCGTCTTAATGCTACACGACTCCAACCGACGCTTCACGAGGAAACTCAAGCCTGCTTTTCATCCTCATCCAGTCAGAAGAAAACCGCATCTACCAGTAGACAAAATGTCAACAGTCAGTGGAATCATTTCTTTTTTTTACTGATGGCATGTGATTTTCTACCCAAACCGTAGAAAGATCTGCTTTTCTCAGCTGAAACAAACCCAAAGCTGTCTTTAGTAGCACAATCCTGATTTTGCTCTCTAAATCACCGAGTGGTTCAAAAGCATACGCCCGCCAGGTGTGTGTGTGCCACTGATGTAGGGAAATTAATCAAAATGCAAAACAGTTTCTGGCTTAATTTCTCTGTGTTTATGCAAATATGTGTGTTTCTCCCTCCCTCCATCCCTCTCCCTGCGTGTGCGACTGTCGGGGACCGGTGGAACAGTGAGTAGGTGGAAGCTGACACAGGGCAGCAAGCTGAAAAGATGTAACACACACATGCACACATTTATGCATGAGAAAATGTGTTGAGCAAAAAAAAAAAAAAAAAGCACCATAATTAGGTTTTTTTTTTTTTTTTTTTTGGCTATGTTGGAGCGGAAAGCTGAATTTTAAAACTACTAAAATCCCTCTACCTTTACATACTGCTTTGTTTGTCTGAGAAGCTTTAAGGCTATTTAAAACCTGAAAATCTATTTAAATGTGCACACAAGCTAATCCATGTCGTGCTACAGAAGCCGTTCTCACATAAAGATGGAGCGTTTCCCGCGTGATGATTCTGATAGCAGCATATAAAGGTGTTTTGACGAGCCCACTCCCTTTCTGAAAACGTAAAGAAACATGATGTGCGTACGGTGCTTGTGTGTGCAGATTTCCTTACTTGATTGAGTTCCTGAAGTGGTCCTCTGCTGGGTTTTTCACAGTGCAGCTGTTGAGCAACCAAAGATCTGCTTCTGTTGGGTCGTCTGTGGAAAGAAACAATCTTTATTTTTATGTGGAGCGGAAACACAAGCATGGCTCCTTGAAATTAAGGCATCTCAAATCTGGCCAAGGCATCAAAATGCATAAAAAAAAGGAGAAATTGCAAAGTGCTCTCAAAACACAAAACTACTTAATTGGTGTTTGGCGCAGTTCCTTGGTGCCTGAGGCACGTAGAGGGTCAGCATTTCCACAGAAAGTAACACCCAAACGATCCCATGTGGTTCAGCATTATTTTTATAACCACTCTCATTTCACACTTCTATTTAAAGCAGTAAAATCAATTAAATTGTAAACCTTCATCTCACTTCCATACTAGTGTTTTTCAAAGGCAAGTTTATCTAAATATGTAGAGGTACGCAGTTCTTACAGATTACAGATCATTACTTAAATCATTCAATTCCAGGTTTTGATCAGACTTGGTCAAATAAAGTCAAGGTAAAGTCAGATGCTTTTTGTTTTGGTTCCTTTAAAGGCTTTGGCAATTTTCTCCTCAAATTGTTTAATTCATGCAACACAACTACCAGAGTCTCAAAAAGAAGGCTGTAAACTTGGATAAATACACCTGTGGGTGTTTTTTAAACAGCTGTTGGCTCATGAATATTATTACTGAGTGTGAAAAAGCAAAACCAGCAGCAGCAATTCTTGTGTTGCACACCCACAAAGAACCTTTGCGATTCATTTTCATATCCTGTGCTCGGCCCTCTCTGAGATCTTTAGTTCCTTCAGCGTCCAAATGTCCATAAAGTATTGGTTAATAAACGTTTGGATCTGAAGATTCATAAATAAATAATAAGTAAAAAGGGAAACATCAGATGCTTAAAACAGGTCATTTACCATTACATTTAAAACATCTCTCTCTCTCACACACACAATCTCACACACACACACACACACCGGCGTGCCGCTCTCTGTGATGTTAAGCTCTGTTGCTACTCGCCGCCATGGTGGCAGGCTTCGCATGGCACTGCCAGGAGAGCTGTCACAAGCAAAGACACACACACTCGGGGAGCTATGGTACGGCGGCGGCGGGGAGCCGCTCCTTTCCGCCACATTGAACCAGATATTTCACTTAAAATCCACCTCTCTGCTGCAGTCAAGCATACACACACCCAGCCATACACCCACACCCACACTGTGGAAGGCAGCGGGGCTCAAGAAGGAGAATAAAAGAGAGATTACCAGCCACACCACACCTCGCCTGAGGCAGACGCTTCCAAAGACAAGGTGTGCAAACAATCCCTCTCTGGCAATAAAGAGACTTCCAAAATTTCTGGACTGAGGGCAAACATGGTGCAACAGCAATTTTATCGAATGATTCATCCTATAATACAAACCATGCAAAATGGATTTTTGCTCTAATGCTTTCCATGGCTCAATACTGATTACAGGTCAACTTTTAAGCGGCCGCATTTTATGATGTCAGTCGCCAAAATGAAAAGTTGAGACAAGACGAAGTTCAATTACGTGAACTGTAACACAACTTATAATTCAGAAAGCATGAACTCAGAAACCACCGATCTTCAAAATAAAAAAATAAAAAAATAAAAAAATACAGCCGTGCGGGGCTTGAGGTGCGTTCGGTGATTGAATCAGACATTCAGCAAGACTTAATGATGTCTCGCACAAAAACAGAAGTACAGCTTCGCATCTCCAAAAAGCAATAAAGCAATATGACTCACAGCGGTAGGACATGAATCATGTGTAGGGTTTGTTTGTTTGGGCTTTCGTGTGTTGCAAGCAATAATTGTTTCTTTTGGGACAGGACTAAAAATACAAAGACTGAACGAAAAAAATAATAAGAAAACGGAGCAAACCTGAAGCTACAAATGTATGTGAAACAGAAAAGGGCAAGAAAGATAGCACAAGATCAGCTGGCAAAATGTGCTTATTATGCTTACCTTCATTTGTGTAGCAACACACGCACACACACACGCACGCACGCACGCACGCACGCACACACACACACACACACACACGCTCAGTCTCGTATTTCTATCCTTGTGGGGACCTTCCATTGACTCCCATTCATGTCTAGCCCCTAACCCTGACCCTTACCCTAACCCTAACCCACACCACAACAAAGCCTAACCCTAAAGAAATGTTTTTGCACTTTTACTTTTTTCAGTAACAACAACATGGTCAAGAAAACACTGTTTCTCCTACTTAGGACCGGAAAAAGGTCCCCACAAGGCACGTCGTTCCACGTTTTGCTATCCTTGTGGGGACATTTGGCCCCGACAAGGATAGAAATACGAGAACACACACACACACACACACACACACACACACACACACACACACACACACACACACACACACACACACACACACACAGTCTTGTATTTCTATCCTTGTGGGGACCGTCCATTGACTCCCATTCATGTCTAGCCCCTAACCCTGACCCTTACCCTAACCCTAACCCACACCACAACAAAGCCTAACCCTAAAGAAATGTTTTTGCACTTTTACTTTTTTCAGTAACAACAACATGGTCAAGAAAACACTGTTTCTCCTACTTAGGACCGGAAAAAGGTCCCCACAAGGCACGTCGCTCCACGTTTTGCTATCCTTGTGGGGACATTTGGCCCCGACAAGGATAGAAATACGAGAACACACACACACACACACACACACACACACACACACACACACACACACACACACACACACACACACACACACACAGGATAGTGGGAGTGGTCTTAGCTGTGTGGTTGCTGTCTCGTCTGTGTCCCGAGGGAGGCCTTCCAGACCAACAATAACAAGCTCTCCATCAATTCAACACACACACACACACGCACGCTCATGCACACACACACACACACCCACACGACAAGCATGAGCATCTGCAAAACAGTCCTGTCTACACAGTCAGCACAACTTAAACAGCACACAAATAAACCCTTCAGAGTAAAGGTGGCGGAAATCCGCGCAGATGCATAGACGGCATTTTTCCAACAAGTTCCACCATGAGAGACATTTTCAAAAAGTTGTATTTTTAGTGGCTCCGAACACCACGGTTTTCATTTTCACTTGAAAACATTGTTGCGTAAACGGCACCTAAGGTGCAACTATCACAATTTACACAACACAAAAACTATCTATTATTCAATAGCATTAAAAGACAAACATTGTGATTTACCTCTTTAACATGTTTTGTCTCCTTGTACAATCTCACTCAAAAACAAAACGATCTTTTTCTGTCCAAACAGCTAAATGTTGTATATTTTCAGTATGTTATAGGACAAAAAAGGCTGAAACATTTAGGGGATTTTAACCTACAACTATCTTGCATTTTGAAAAGATGACTTTTAGTTTAGTAATAGAAGAAATTAGTATTTAAAATTAACTCAAAGGACTAAAGAAACGATGCACAAGGACCTGAACTACTGTAGTAGATTCATGCTGCTCATCGCCACACACGAACTCAAATCTTTTAATGCAGTTCACAGTTTTCTCACGCATCATTAGAAATTCAAGACACTCAATCAGGTCAAATGACACTTTGTTGTAGTGTATTTTTGGAAAATGCGAGCAATACGTGACACAGGCGGGGTGCAGAGTGAACGGCACGCTGACAGACGCCGTCACGTTATCGCTGACAGCCGCTTTTGGTGCTTCTTCTTTCAAGTTTCCATCTGATGAGGAACTTATCGAGACGCAGCATGAGAAGACGATGCCCTGCGCTCGCTGTCGCATGGACGGGACGATGTTAACGACTCCCGAAGACGTAAGAATGTGTACAGCTGATGTATCATGAGTTCACAATTAAGTTTTTAAGTTTAAGTTTAACTAAAATGACTAAGGAAGCTATTGTCTAGGCCCATTTTTTTTCTTCTTTTATTCCTTACTATCGGAAGGAGCATCACAACAGAATAACTTTTTGACATTATTAACTTGTGGGTGAGAGAGAGCAGCCTGTCGTGACCTTCAAGTGACTCAGCGTTAAAAAGCCCATACATTCCCACCACTTTAGAGAGAGAAAAAAAAAAGCCGCTACTGGTAAAATCTCTGGAATCTTCCAATTTGCATGAGATTTGCAAAGGCAGAGGGGAGCAGCCAATCGCAGGGGATCTATTTGTCTGCTCTTTGCATGTCACAGCCCGGAGGCAACAGGAGGACGATTTGTTGGAACGGAATGTGCACGGAAACTGTTGACTTATCTTTTATCTGATGAGGGAAAGTCACAGAGGGTAAGACATGCTTCCTGCTGCGTGTGTGTGTGAGTGTGTGAGTGTATGTCAGGTAAGTCAACAGCCCTGTTTCACAGGAACCCCGCCAGCCTTGGAGAAAAGCTGTGGACCTTCTCTAACCGTCTCACAATTTGACAGCAAAGCCAAAAACGCTCATTATATTCCCCTGGGACTTGTAGTTAAATAGCTGAGAGTCACCGGTAATAGCTCTCCAGTTTGGTCATCTGTCCATACGAACGTCCGTGTACTCATCGTTGTTAGTGTTTATTGCGTTTGAGTCTCTGTGCACGTGTGTGGTTTCATTCCAAAAACAACCAACAGCACCAACTCATGGCCTGACATGCTCACTACATCGGTTTCAGCATCTCTGCAGTTTACATGTGAAGGGACACCGTTCTCAAAACACAACAGCTTTTCTTAAAAATCCACTAATGTTTTCACTTGAGGCATAAACTAGGCCCAGATGACTCAAGAGTTGTGAAAGCCACAAGCTTGTTACACTTACTTTGTACACAGCATTTTTCATATTTTCAGCTTTGCGCTAACTCTCAGTGGCTGAGGGCGAATGCTCAATAAACTCAAACAATTTCTCTCCTTTCATTCCATCACAGACTTACAAAAGTCACACAGACAGTGATGACACTATTTCACTCAGTCTCCAGCCCTTAGATGAAAAACCCCGTCTTTTATCCAGTGTGGAGAATAATCTCCATTCGACCACAACATATTGGCATTTGTGTGTGTGTTTGCGAGTTTCTCTATGAACAAATATAAGGAATTCCACCAATCTCAACTGTTGACCTCACAATACACAAAAAGAAATTGGCCTCTGCCCATGCGTGTGCAAGCGTATACAGTCATTTGTTATGTGCATGTGTATGCAGGTGCACCCAAGCTTATTCTTTAAAAAAATCCCCCATGACCGACCCAAATGACTAAATCTAGTCCATGAGGTTATTCCTGTGAGCGCCTCTGTGTGTACGTGTGTGTGAATCTGTGATGTTCACCCTAAATTCACCCCCGAACCCAAATCATAGAGAAGAGAGTGCAATATTGAAAATTCGGCACCTGTGGTCAGTGTGTGTGGGGAAGGGGTCATACATAACACATTTCAATCACTCTGCTCCCTATGGAGATGAGGCGAAAGAGTTATGGGAGCAGGTGCAGTCACCAAATAAGGATGGACGGAAAGATGGACAAAAGACAAAAAAAAAGAGAGAGAGAGAGAGAGGAATTATGGACCAGATGGTTTTCACTGTGAGCGAAAGAGAAACTACATACATGTATATCAAGAGGGGTGACAGTAAATTAAAAAAAAAAGTGTGTGAATTCAAAGCAGCTGAGGTTAAATTTTAGTAGCAAGAGTGTCAATAAGTACAATTATAACAACTTTTATCGTTGAACAAATCCCATGAATAGAATATAAATATCAGACAGACTTCAGAGTCGCATTTGCACATGTGAGTGATGCTTGCGAAGTGACCCACAGGTGAACGCAGCGCCCAGCAGAAGGATGGAGATGAGGCTCAGCTGCAGGGTCAAAACACTGAGAGAGAGAGACACACACACACACACACACACACACACACACACACACACACACACACACACACACACACACACACACAATAACAGGCAAAATGGGAATAGGATCATTTCCCCAAACTCGTAGCTATACACTGTATGCAGATGTGCCTATTTAGTTGTTTACTGTAAAAAAAAAATTCAAACAGCTGCCTTTCTCAGTATGAAACTCAGCACATTTATCTGTGTCCCTAAGTGCGCCTGGCTAAAGGTGAAAATCTCCTTCATGATATGAAATAAAGGAACAAAGATTTATTTTGCCATTGCGCATTAATCTGTAATATAATCAGATGCACAGCATAAAAACTGAATCGCAGGTACAAGCAACTGTTGACAGAAAGAGACTTCCTGTTATTTCAATTAAAGGTGAACTTGCCTGAACCGCCTTGCTTTGACAACGCGTTGTCTTGCTACAGAACATGTGTTTGTATTTTCCAATATTATCTTCATAATGCCAAGAATGTGGGATTGAAAATCACCATTGTATAATGGTTTGCACTATTGACTTCACGCTCGCACGGAATCGGTCCCCGGTGTGTGCAGCCAAGGTGAAGGTAACATACATGGGATTTGCTTTTATACCACAACAAATGAGTTTCTCCTTGTTCGTGATGACGCTTAGAAAAACCAAAGAACGAGTCAAGGCACGGTGGCTCTGCGCGTACCGAGCCACACAGAGGAAGACGGGCTGCGATCTAACCTACCGAGACCCCAGGCAACAATTGCATGTCTCCTTTTATGATTGCCGGAGACGTTCTTGAGCTTCTCCGTTTAGAGTTAAAAGAGACCGCGTTTCAATTTTTTTTCCCCACACATGTATTTATACATATTTTGATGAATTTCACTGGTCACTTCTTCAATACTGTGGAATTCAGAAGCATTTATTCAAAAGGCATGAATGTAGTATTTGGGTTAAACATTCAGTCGAAGGATGAATTTCTTGCGAATCCTTCAGATTTCTGTAGTAATTGCTAATAAAAACCAATCTTGCTCTGCATATAAGTTGCAAGAATGGGACACACACAACGTACTTCACCAAAAACAACTAATACTTTTAATTCTAAATGTCTGTATTGAATACAGAGGCCTGGCACATTCAAAGACTTTCTGAAAAGAAAGTTTAATTTCTGACTTAACAACTGAGTGAATCCTGCGCTCTTGGTATGCAGGGAAAGATTCACAAAATCACTCAAAGGGAAGGTTGGACCATTGTACTTGATAGAATTGCTTCAGCTGTGCCATATTCTGCTGTAAACAGATCCCTTGAGCTCACACCACTTCCTCTCTGCTCTGAGTTCTGACTGGGTCCCTCTTAAAGACGGTCTCTGAATGTACATCGAGGTGCACTGGGGTTCAGCTGCAGCAGCAGCAGCAATCTGGAAGAGGACTTCATCTGGCAGATAGCCACTTTAACATCATCGTCTACAACAGCCTGATGATCATTTTCCATTCCACTCGATAAGTTAAGGCCCTGTATCAGCAAACAAGCCCCAAATCGCGATGCCCCCATTACTGTAATGCACCACAGGAATGAAGCTCTCCTGTCGGCATGCAGCGGGCTTTTTAGACTGTCAGGTATTGTTTGTGCTCCAAGGATGGGTTCACGTAAACACAGAAGCGCTCGTTTGTGCTGTGTTTCGTTTACTGGCAACCAAGCAAGCATGTATGAATTCTCACATAGAAGAGTAGAGCGTAAACATTCAAGCTCCTTCAAACCATCTTCGCTTGTTTTGTTGGAGGAGCCGTTCTATTGAAGAGAGTTAATAACACAAGCATTACTCTGGGATCTGTCATCGTTATCGTTGTGGATCGACTCGCCCATGTGCAGGGTTGGCTGATATGACTGACGGTTTCCACACGGCTCAATAAATCAATAAAAACCAGCCAATATCAAAACCTCTCGACAAACCAAAAAGAAGAAAAAAAAAATGACTGATTAACAGCGTGTCAGAGAGACACATATTTGGAACTGTATATTACCAACTGTTTTCTCTAGAAAAAATTTTCAAAAACTGAACTAATGTTGTGAAAAGAAGCCCACATTTTCACCAAAGAGTGTAAAAACCAATCTGGCATTGACTGCAGCCATCATGCACATGTACCACACTTATCGCCTCTGATATTGATCAATGCAGCCCAGAGACGGAGGCCGCTTTCAGTGACTCGCAGCGACGTTTAAAGTTTTCCTGAAAAAGTTGTCGTGTAAAGAGTTTAACACTTCTCCAGTAGCACTGTGTAGTGTCAGGGTTGTATTTTAACAAACTGCTGACAAGGACAGACCAACACCAGAGAGATGAACTGAAAAAAAAAAAAAAAAAAAAAAAAAAGCTGCCTCCTTCCTGGTTTCCTGCTCAGAAGACTGCGCCTGTTCTGAAGTTTATTATGAGGAAAGATGTTAAATGCAGCGTTTTAATCAACTTGGGTTTTTGGAGTGAATTCCACCAGGTTTTTATATTCTAGAGAGAAACCAGTGCACTCAAAAGATCCCACTCTTTTTGTGAACAGTTTGTCTTATTGGACTGGTAAATAACTAACGTCTTGGAGATCACTTTGTCACGTCTTCCAGTCTAATGGAAATCTTATGCAAATCTACTTTCTGCCGGGCGAGAGTCACATGACCACCAGATAAATCTTGTGGTGAGGCAAACTGTCTTCAGTCTCATTCCAGTGTTGGGAATTCACTAAATCCTCATTTCAATTTGTTATTTTTGGAGTCATTAGCTTCAGGATTTAATAACTCTTATTTCATGTTTTGTCTTCTGAGTGTCGGCGGTTAAGGTTACACTCTGAAATCTGACAAGGGCTTACAGACAGATTCCTTCTTCAAACCAGTGGCGAATTAGACGCACAGTCTGTGTCAAAACCTATTGTTATTCACACACTGTTCAAAATGTGATACACACAGGCTGCACACTGACAACAGCAATTTTCATATAACATTGAAGTAAAAACTTTTGAATTAAAAAAACATAAAAACATTTAAATTAATATTACATTGCAAACAGTCTGTTTATCATGTAATATTCTGCTGTGAGTCACACAAGAGTGGTGTTAATAGCTAAAAGACAGAAATTAGTATAAATTCTGACACCAGTCTTAGAGTCTAAACATCTAAACATAATATATTTTACCACACATCAATGTATCACACACAGCTTATGACTTGTAAGTCATAGTATACAAGTCATAGTGTCACTATGTGGGATATCTTAGGCGGATGGCAAACATGTTGCCGTCTACGTCGATGTGTCGGAAGAAAGAGGAAAGAGTAAGATCTGAGAGACTTTGAAAAAAAGAGTGTGACTGCCAGACCACTGGATCAGAGCTCTTTTGGTGGTTTCTTTTCCAGCGAAGATCAGTACCTACAAAAAGTGATCTGAGCCGGAAATGGTCACAGGTGGCCGAAACTAATTGATGTGCCGCAGGAACTCGGGCCGGTCGGCGTTGTCGTCCGATCGAACACAAAAGCGAAGGAAACTGCCGAAACAGTAAACGCTGGTTCTGATGGAAAGACTCGGAACAAATAGCGCAACGCAGTTTGATGTGTTTGGGGCTGTGCAGCTGCACATCAGTCAGGATTCACTTAAAGGAAGTCAGCGTACACAACATCATGCTGCGGGCGATGTTCGGCTGGAAAACCTCTGATCCTAAACTTCATGTTGATTTGGTTACTTTGGCTCGTGCTACTGATCTCAGCTAAGTAAGCAGGCCGAACACGACCTGCCAATGGCAGAGAGAGCTTTCACTGCAGCACAGACTCGTTTGAGCGAAGTGGGAAGTGCTGGACAATTAAATATCAGCTATAGAGGGTTTGCAAACAACAGGGCTTTAACAATCTGCTATAGGAAGTTAGACGCCCAAGACCTGCAGATATTTTCAGAGGTCAGCGCCACCAGAACCCGACGAAAGCCACAGAAACAAAACACATTTTTAGCTTAACGGTCAAACTCATGATCAAGTAAACAGTCCCCTCATTATGAAAACTTTACATAAAACACAATACTGACTTATTTTCAGATGTACCACCTGATCTCTCTTCCGGAGCATGAAATATAATGAAAAAAAAAGAAGAAGAAAAAAAAAACAACTGAGCTGTAGAAATGCAGCCAATCCAATTTTATTGGTGTCCCTTTTTGTATTGGAGTCCATGGCACTGAAGTCTTTCAGGATCCAGCGCCTGGTGGACGCTGTGATGTTGCAAGTTTCTCACCTTTCTAGGTAGGCTTCATCTTTAGACCCAGATGCTCTAAATATCTTTATATATTCATGCAGTCAATCTAAAAGACACAGAAATAAATCATACTTCCATTTACAGAAACAGCAGCTGCGTAGCTCACAGATGAAGAATGCAGAAGAGAGAAGAAAAAAAGATCTCTTCTTGTGTCATGGAAAATCACAATCTTTCAAGAAGGAACATCCTCAAACACAGACTAATATTTGAAGAAAACAAACTATAAAACAAGGTAATTTAATGGGAAAAAAATAGGATGGAATAATGAGAGCTCAAATAGCACTAAATTAAAGGAGTCATACGGAAAGCAGAGGGCTTTGTGGAAGTAAGAAGATACTAGTAATTTAAAGCTTCAATCAGCTTGCACCCACCTAATATTTTACCACAACATCTAAAACCCACCAGCACTTTTCCTCCACATCATTTCTTTTTTTTAATTTGTTCTGTAATTTCCTTCTTCCACAAGACCACAGGAGAGGAGGTTATCCTGCGTTTCTTCAACCACAACATATCACATCGACTCACTCTAAGTGTTTCCTTGTGCTTTCTTCAGTCGCTGGTGAACGTCAATGTGTTACCAGATTTTTCACATATAAAAGATTCCTTGTAATTTTCAATTACTTTCAGTTCTTCGGTGCCCACTGCAATTTGACTCCGAAATGACTGGAAATAAGAAAGTAATGACACATTCACAATGCAGTTGTTCGATTTGCATTCAGGGAGGGAAAATTATATGTTGGACCTAATCATTTAGTAAAAGCAGTGAATGTGTTCAGGCTATCTGTGCTTAATAATACACAAGTATTGATTGTTCTGATGAATCTTTACAAAATCAAGCGCAGTGAAACACTATGTGCTCGCAATTGTTTCATCTTCCCATCTACAATAAAGCTGTGCAAACATGTCCAAAAGCAGGTTTATAATTAACAAGTAGTCAGGCCTGACAGGAACCTTCACTGATTGGTACTGTGCTCCAAATAACTGAAAACTTTAGTGTTTATATGATTGCACCATAAAATCTGAAACTGCAGTTTTGCTTTCAAGGACACGGGAGCTCCCGGGGCGATTACTCCGCAAACAGATTTGCCTCCTGCTTGCCAGGAGAGTACAGAACATTTTAAGTTCCCGTTGATTATAAAGTATCCTGCTTGAGACTTTCAGGCGGTTCAGGGAAGTTCAGTGCAGTCAGATTGTGTATATTTATGTAGGAAAAGGAGCTCTGGGGATTTTTGCTTTCCAAGCACCATAAACCTTTCATAGAGACTCCTTCAGTTCCTTCTCTGGATGATAGATATACATCATACATAACCTCACTTTCCCTGGTACCATCGTGACTGGAGTTTCATACTTTCCTTTTCAGACAGACATATTTAACAAGTTTCCAAACTTTCTCCGACACTCTCCCACCAGCTTTATACACATGGTTTAAGTTATCCATCTTCAGACTTAAATCTACCGAAGGACCGGTCCGACTCCATCCAACGGACGTTTCAGATTTCCATGTGAACTTCTCTCTCGGCCAAATTTGGATGATATTTCTGACACTGATCACTGTTTAGATGTCCATTCATTTCTTTAGACTCGGTAAAACTAAAACAAAGTATCTGAGACTGAGATCTGCGGTGTCTCCGACTACTTTCTGGTCTTCTGCCCTGCTGGATGATGTATGAGGGAGAAGGCCGAGACGACTGTGTGTGTGCGTGAGTGTGTGTGTGTGTGTGTGTGTGTGTGTGTGTGTGTGTGTGTGTGTGTGTGTGTGTGTGTGTGTGTGTGTGTGTGTGTCTGTGGCTGAGAGAGAAAAAGAAGAGGCAGACAGCAGCCCTAGGGGTCAATATGATGCTCCTGGTGCTTCACATACAGACCATGCCATGACCCACTTTCCACCCCATCCCACACACACCCCCAGACACCCCCACCAATTCCAACAAGCACAGACACACACACACACACACACACACACAGAGTAACTTGTCTCTCCCTTGTTATTTCTGTCCTCTACCCTCCATCCATCCCACCCTCTATCTCAAACACATCGTCTTTCCTCCTCCACGGTCTCCGCTGCCATCGCTCATCTTTAACACACACTCACATACACACATGTACACACACAGGACATTCTAACCTTGGGAAACAGTGCAGTGGTGGTTTATAGGGGTAAGCATGCTGGGGCAAGGGGTGGCTTTGGGGTGAATGGACACACTTGACTGAGCTAACAAGGCCTGTACGGGCATCCTCGCAGATAGCCTGACCGGACAGCTGGATGCCAGGCGGCCCATTGGCTGAGAGGACAGGTGGACCGCAGGGCAGGGTGAGGCACTGACCCAATCCCCCATGTTAGAAGTCAAATACAGAGATCTCTGTCATAAATTGCGTCCCTGCAAAGATTTGGCTCCACTTTTTTTTTGGCACATGAATCGATAAATACACAGAAATCCCCCAAAGTGCCTGTTTCTAGTTTTGTTTTTTTGTGACTCTCATGCTTGCAACGAATAAATAAAAGAAATTATAAATAAATACACACACACATATATATAAATAGCTCGCAGATTACAACATCTTGAATATGACAAACACATATAACCTAATTTTCTTTCGAAGACAATTCAGGAAGACCCTTTGAGCACTGTGCTGGGTTTAAGACACACAATGTTCCTATAGCTGTGCAACGTGGATGTACAACTCCATCTGTGGACGCTTCCGAGGCAGTATTTAGTAAGAACTTCATAAATGACAACTAACTGAATATGGAAAATAAAAGATAAAGAATCTTTAATTGCTGAAATAAGGGCTTTCCATTTGAAATGAGTACAGGAAGGAAGACTAACAGTCTAGTTGTGATCATTCATCTTTTAAGAAATACACTAAAATATTAAAATTACAAATTTAAAGAGCAAAAATAATATATGTAATTTCTGGACTTTAAATCATATTGTTGATAATAATCCTAGTCCAGCTGCTGTTCCAGAACCACCAGTGAATTTGTTCCTCCTACTCAGTCTGTTATACTTTTGGCCCACAACTTGTTCTTTGTTTTTCATCACGGCAACAGGTTCTTTGCTTCTTCCGGTCCATCACAAGTTTCCCAGGCACTCCGAACTCTTTCTGCAGCCTTGTTTCTGTTTTCTACTGTATGTATTTTTTGATTTTCAGCTTAAATTCTGCGCAGTTTTATGTTTGGGCAAAATTTTGCTCGTAGTCTCAGTCAAATACGTAAGTAATGCATTTATTTTTGTGGCACCTGCAGCAGCATTCTGCTGTCAGTGTGCCATCTCGTGGTCCCAGATGGTAAGTTCCCGTATATTTCACTAAATAATTTAAATGGAACACCAAACAACTTAAATTAAAAAAAAAGTGTGGCACATAACCGAGAGTATACGGTAATCAAAATTTTACCCATAGCAAACAGTTAATGTTTTACTGCCACTAAAAGAATACAAACAGAACTGCACCTTGCCGACTGACATTCAGACATTTGTGAAGTAACAATAAAGACAGTAAAATTTTTTGGGGGGACCCGAAAGAAGAAATTGCACTTTTTCTCCCCTTCATTTGAGCAGCGTGAAAGTACAAAAAAAAAAAAAAAGCAAGTGAGCAACAAGTCATCCCACAGTCTTTGCAGTTAGGAATCACACGGGGTGATGAGAAGAATGACCCAAAAGTAACAGCTCCAGTCATACACACGCAGCCGTATTCCCAAAGCATGTGCGTGAGAATAGGTGTGCAAAGAGAGACGAGCTGGGCATGTCGAGTTGGGTCAACAGGAGAGACTCCCAGCTGAAAACATTTCAGTCTAAAAGGCTCCTTCCTTTCCTTGGGGAAAGAGTTGGAGTCCGTGTGTGTGTGTGTGTGTGCGTGCGTGCATGTGTGCAAACTGACGTGGCAAATTGTGAATGGGCCTTCGAGGACTTACGAGTTTCACCTCCAATCACATTTTACAAACACGCGCTCAACCAGGCGCTCAGTCACTTCAGCATAAACACTGAGACGGGCGCACACACTAATGTACACACACACACTCACACACGGAGGGGCCTTGGGGTTTGGCAGTTGGCCTATCCGACTAGCAGGGTGAGCAGCCACTCAGCCGTGGATGATAATGCAATCAACTGTCATTAGACGGCATGCTGGCTGCTGCACACATGCATGCACACACAATAAAGCACCCACACGACGAAGGCAACCTGTCTGTCACGAGTAGAAAAACTAAAACTGCTCTAATAGGTGTGAATATCAGTTATATTAAAAAATAAATAAATAAATAAATAAAAACCTGGCAAAACAAGCTGCAAATCATCAGTTTCCCCAAAAAACATATTTCACAGATATGTCTGCCTATGAACACATATGTACAAAAATAGCCAACACGCCCCTTTAAGAAGGACACACAGGGCACAACCACATCTTCAATTCCTATCAGCCATAAATCATCTGATGCAACAGCAGAGCAATAGCAGTAAAGGAGGAGAACTGGGTGCTTCGGCATGGCTGCAACATTGAGGCGAGAGTTTCCCATCCTGCTGGTGTCCTTGCTGCAGTTTTTATGTTATTCTTAGTCTGGTTGGTGACGTACAGGTGGGGTCGTCAGCATCTGACCCGCTGTCGGATGCATCAGGGTGCAGAGAATAATTAAAATCTGTAATTTAAATAATATTATTTCCTTCAATGTTTACTTTGTTACTCCAACTGTAT
This sequence comes from Salarias fasciatus, assembly GCF_902148845.1. Classification (NCBI taxonomy): domain Eukaryota; kingdom Metazoa; phylum Chordata; class Actinopteri; order Blenniiformes; family Blenniidae; genus Salarias; species Salarias fasciatus. The sequence continues at coordinate 16,995,693 of NC_043755.1, forward strand.
TTACCTTGACAATTCTGTGGCTCCCTACAAACTAAAACAGTCTTCATTTTATAAAGTTATGGGTTATACCAGGAATAAAACAAATCAATTAACTTTGCGGAAAGCAAAAAAAAAAAAGTATTTTCAACCTCGGCCGCAAATGTCCTCAAAAACTGATAAAAAGGTAATTAACACCCGAAATGGACCGGAATGAATAAAGACAATTAGGTGAAAATAATGTGGAGAACAACAGAAGGTCACAGGGGCTTGAGCCTGACCCGGACATCTTTCAGCAAATCAAGAACTCTGCAAAAATGGAATCACACGCCAACACCAACACACACCAAAGAGACAAGAGTGGATCATGATAATTTCCAATTATCTTTAATTAATTAAACAAGAATTTTATTTTTTTTTTCTACAATGGGAGGAAATAAGCTCAACATTCAATACACATCTGGATTCACGCAAAGCTTTCTGTTTATTATTAATAGAGGTTATTTGTTGAAGCTTGTGAATATGAACCAATGGAGTAGCCATAGGGGCAGTGTACTGATTAGAAGCAAATAACAAATAGGGAAAGTTTTGAAAAGTGGCTATGTGATGCAAGTAAAGCTGCCTTCAATTGTGCCTTTCTCTGTTACCATCAGTGCTGGATCCTGCCCTCATCATATACAACAATTTTCATTTTCTTTTCCATATACAAAAACAACTGTACTCTTTAGTATTAGGTCAGTAAGTTGGGTTAGATAGACAACCTCTGGTGGATTAAACAACCACAAAGACAGAGAGCGAAGTCCTCCTTATTTCAATTCAAACTGGCTGTAAGCCTGAGGACTTTAAAACTCGTCACGAGGATATCTGAGCTGTTTTACCGCTTCTTTTGGTCCATATCTCTCACTCCCTCCTTCACGTACACATTCATGCACCCAACAACGCTGGTCTGCGGTGTTCCCAGACTGGCTGTCTCTGTGCGCTTTGTTAAGTGGCAGAAATTCACAGCAACGGTACAGTGCATAATCTACCGCCGCTTCTCCAGAGACACAGAGATATGGGTCCGTGTGTGTGTGTGTGTGTGTGTGTGTGTGTGTTAAGGACGGTATGCCAAGTTAGGCACAGCAGGAGCCCATGATAGCACTCACGTCAACAGTTTGACAACATCTTAGAAAGATCTATTCACTTGGGGATTTCGCTCCTGTCCCTAACAACTCCGAGTACATTACTGCAGGAGAGAGAGACTCAGCCTGACAGAAACGAGAGGGGTGGAGGACTCCGGGGACGGCGGGGGGGACTGCGAAAGATGGAGGTGGACCAAGTAAGAAGATGCAAAAAAAAAATAAAAAAAAAAATGTCTAAGACATGAGAGATTGAGAAAAGAAGTAGAGTGAGAATGGCTTAGAAAACTGCAAGAAACAGACAGAAGGAGAACAAAATACCAAGGATGAGCAAAGGAGAGATCCAGCATTAGAAGATTAAGCGGGGGTATCTCGGTGAAAAATAGCAGGCAGGCTGAGCTGAAAGTGGAACAGGAATGATGAATGCGGCGAGACAAGGTAGCTGCTAATTTGGACAGCAGAAGTTTGCTTCTGCAGTGCAAGAGACTGGAGTCAATCCGTCTCTCTTAAGTCTGATCACAGACGCACAGTGGGAGCACCTGGGCCCAGACAACGGCGTCTCTCTCCGTCTCTTTGTGTTTACAGTCTCCGAGAAGGAGTCAATATCTGCGAAACTGGAGCGGTGCAGTAAATCAGGTGGGCAGCAGATGTGAGAAAATGTGCATCAGAAATAAACACATTTCGAGCTATTAAGTTCTCACGTAACTGAAGAGAAGGAGCGGGCTGATAGGCCACATAGGGTTTATACTGTATATGGAAAGAACGCACAACAGAGGACCGTAATAACAAACATCTGGCAGTTGGTTCCATGTGGTTTCAAATGTGCATTAAGTGTGATTTACTGAGGTGAATACGAGCAGCGGATAGAAACCAGGCCTGAGTAGATTTTTGCCATTACACGTCTCACCTTGCATAGATAAGATGATTTGAAGCCTCAGGTTCATGCAGTAATTGGGGCCAATCACTAGTCGGCAACTCAGACAGAAAACCATTATGATCATCAGCGCAGACATGAAAAGATATTTTTTGCACGCGGAGAGAGGGACTATTACAGTCAAGGGCACAAAAGTCAGCGTGTCTGGGAGGAAGAGGGACCAGGAAGGTTACTGACTGACAGAGTAATATTCCTGTGATTTCACTTCCACCTCACATCTCACAGTGATACATGGCTTACACTTTCACTTTACTGCTGGAGGCCACTATATATGGCTTGACATTAGAAATAAAAAGCACACTCCAATCTATTGCTGTCTTTATCTGAATAATCCATTCCTAAAATCCTGCAAAATCCATGTATGTGCCACATGTGAACCACTGCAGTTTTTACAGGTTTTCTCTAAGGACACTATTCTCAGAACTATTAAAACTGGGATAAGAATCTTGAAAAATTATCAAACCTACAAGGAATAAAATTACTCAACTGACATTAAAATGAAGCTAAGCAGCAGCGACACATAAAATTATTCATCAAGTCATTCCAGAAAAAAAAACAGCATTCTGGGAAAGAGAATAAGCACGTCTAAATGTCCTGCTAGTCTAAAGAACAGAAAATTGCAAAGCAATGTGCTTGTTGAATTTCTGAACAGCTGCTGAATGTTGGAGGCATTTATCTTAAGATCATTAGAATTATACCATTCTACCAGAAATAAAAAAAACAGATGTTTCCTCATTGTTAACTAACAGACCAGCTGTGTTTCTCTGCATACAAATAAAAAATTAAACACAAAGTAGTGAGATATGCAGTCCTCTGTATTGACATGACCGCAACCAGTTGGTGCCGTACTTTGCGATCCACCCCCTCACTGACAGGAATGAATCAATTTGTGTTTTTGTTTTCATGTCCAAAACCGGCTGAGCTGTCATGCAGCCTCCAGCCACTAGTTGGTGCTACAGAGCCATCAGACAGCTTCCTTCTCTCGGAAGCAGTGATCGAGTGGACTGCGGTTTTTAGCGCAGTGGGACGTTAGAAAACAAGCATATGGGCCGAGTCAACAAAAGAGAAGAATTACAGCACTCCGCTAACTACATTCAATGGAAGGACAGTAGCTGCTGCTAGCGGTGTCAACAAGTCTCAGCCCAATCCCGCCTAATCTGAGAAGATAATCCAGCTCATCACAACATTTTCCTCACAAGATCCACTCCATTTAACTCGGCTGAAGCATCAAGAAGTTAAGAAGTTAACAGAAGGCGTTCAGTCTGAAGACACCATGTTGAACTTACGGGTAGTGTTTTCTGGGCAGTTCTATTTCGATGAGTTCTCACTATATTGTTTTTGTTTGAGCAACAGAGAAGAAGTCAAACTGCGCTACCCAACAGATTACAGGGACTCAAGTGAACAGGACATGAATCCTGTTTCAGTGGGTCTGTCACTGCGGGTTACTTCCTCATAAAAAAAAAAAAAAAAAAAAAAAACAAGTCAGGGACTTGAAACCAAAAACTCCAGTGTACGTTTCACACCAACGAGTCCAGAAAATTAGTAATTAAGTTGTTGACAGAATAGAGTAAACTGTGATATAATGACATTACAAGAAAGATAAGGTTGAGCACACAAAAATGTCCCAAAAGAGTCAATTTTTATAACACTATTTCGCAGCAAATGTCTTACTTTTTGCACCTTTAAAGCTTGAACTGTTATTTTGTTAACAGCATTATAAAATCTATAAAAAAACACTGCTACAAAAGGAGTATGAAGGACTAGTTGTACAACTGTATGTGCTTCCACCCAGTATAAACTACCGGTACATGTTGGATCAAATTCAGGAAGGGTTTCTTGAAGATTAATCCAATGAGTCCCTGTCATTTTTAAAACTACCAGCTCTATGGTTACAACGAAACTAGAGAAGTGTTCCAATCAAAAACACTCCTGGCATTGAATAAGTGAACTCATTCTGATGCTCTGTGTGTGTGTGTGTGCGCGCGCACGTGTGTGCATGCGTGTGTGTTCTCAGTGATAAAGTGAATCTTTCTCTACCTCAAAGCCAACTGTCGAAAGCGTGCACACTATGGTAACCACAGTCAGTTCCCCATTTCACAACAATAACAGACCAGGCAAATATTGACACGCCATTTCACTGACATTACAAATGTGATTATATTTGCTGTTTGCCCTAGGAGATGGCAGTTAATATTCAATGGGATGTGTGTGCGTGTCGGAGCGCCTGGGCGTGTGTGTGTGTGTGTGTGTGTGTGTGTGTGTGTGTGTGTGTGTGTGTGTGTGTGTGTGTGTGTGCTCGCATGTAGAATTTTAAGTTGAAATAGGCCACGGGAAGAATGCACGTCAATTTGCTTTGTACACAGAAGAATGTGCTGGAAAACAGAGTTGCTGAAACACGCACGCGCGCTTGTGTGTGTGTGTGTGTGTGTGTGTGTGTGTGTGTGTGTGTGTGTGTGTGTGTGTGTGTGTGTGTGTGTGCTTTTCTCCTGTGTGGGGTCCACCCACAGCGCCCCGTGTGTATTTAAAGGTTAAGATGTGGTTTTTAGGGCCATAGTTGCAATTAGGTGAAGGTTAAGGACGGGGGGCGACGGGAATGCATTATTTCAATGTGCGGGCCACAAGGCATCGCGTGCGTGAGCCCGTCTCTGTGTGACTCAGTGTGTGTTACATTACAGCTCCCCCGCTTGTCACCTGGAAGAGAGACAAAGACTGAAAGAGACGGGTTATTAAAAAGAAAAAAAGGAAAGAAAAAAAAGTGGGAGCCACCTGTATGTAAAAGCTCACCTGTCCTCTGACAAAAAAAGAACAGATGAATGTGAACTGTGGCAGATGGAGCCTGAGCTTGAACAAAGGTAGAAGCTGAGCGGAGCTGTGGTCATTAAAGAGACAACACAAAAGAGGCGCTGTTGGGGTTTTTTTTTTGTTTTGTTTTTTTTCTTTCCCAACAGAATGGAGAAAATTTACACTAATTCCTAGCTGTGCACAATTCAAACACATTGTGAAGGAATGAACATAGACATGGACATCAGTGTCAATTAAAAATGTTAAAGAGGCTCGTCTTTTATGTCTTACATAAAGAAGTCACTTAAAGCGACGATTTTAAGAATCGCCTGTAAAAAGCACAAATGTGAAAAGGTTCACACAGTTATTACTGAGAATTAACCAAGATAGGAACCACAATGCTGCTGCGGTGGGTTTTAAAAAGCTTGATAAGAAGCATTAAACTATTTCAGACAGGCATGGCTTTTCCTCATTCGATGATGAGCAAAGTCTACATAAGATCCTGGAGTCTTTGCAAGGTACACACTCTGTTAATGATCAGCTTACAAGGAAGCAAAGAACCAACAGACTCATGGATGAATCTGGTGACTGTAGATTTTCTCACATGATGATCATGAAATGCAATAATGCTAGTTATAAAGAGTGAAGAAGTGTGGAAAAAAAGAAAAGAATGCAAAGATTTAACCAGCTCGACACAGTCACACTTTCACCAAGCATCGATGTTACTTGAATGTTAGCCTGTCAAATAACTCACAACATGACGCAGCATTGAATCTAATGACATTTTAACATATTTACGCTTCACATGGAAAGTGCACTAATTCGATTAATAGCAATAATTAGAACTTCCTCTCTCTCTCGCTCCCCCCGCCACCCTTTTATTTCCTTCTGGGTGAAATTGAAACAATTTAGGTCAGCGGATCCCTTATTCCCCAATCCAAGCAGAGGGACATGTAAATCAGATGCAAATGCCACCAGAAAAGTGAAAACTAGTTATGGGCCCTGGTAATAAATACTGAATTTAGCCTCTTGGCATTCCAAAAACAGCCAGTTGGGGTTCGTATGCAAATGATATGCAAATAGCCCAGATGCAACGATTCCTTGTTTTTTTTTTCCTGATCCAGAGAACATGTGGGATGTCCTGGTGGCTTAGAAGGCAGAGGAACATAACATGCTGCTGTGATGTTGTGGGTTTGAGATCGACTCATCCCCTGACACTGGCACTTTTATATTCACGCTCTCCTCAACTCGCATGAGCAGAAAAAAGGGGAAGTTGTGACAGAAAGAAGAAACGAAGACAGGGGTGGGAAATATTACAAGACATGACATGAGGACAGCAATGAGAGCGTGAGGCGAGGAGCCAAGGAGAAGGGGAGGCATTGCGGGCGATATCAAAACTAAAACCCGAGCAGTGGAGTCGGCTGATTAGAGGATCAATGTGCAGAAGGAAAGACTGCGGCTGTAGGAGTAAGGTATACAATTTTCCCATGGCAAGCCAGTATAATGCCAAAGCTGACTTGAGTCCAAATGAGAAAAATAAAGACATGAAAACAACAGAAATGACAGGAAGATGCCAAAAGCATTAACACTGGAAAGAGACAGCGAATGCTCACTGTTAAAGACAGTCTGAGGCACATTACTGCAAAGGCCGCAGCGAGACAGAACAGACAGGGAGATCCTTAAAGTGTATTCGAAGAGGTCACGGAGAGCATCAAATGAAAGGGAAAATATACTGTAAACTGGGATCCTGGTAATACCGCTGTCACAGTTTGCTGATCTGGCTTGTTCATAGAAACGGGGGTGGCTGGGTGTTGTGAATTAATCAGAAGGAAACAATGTGCGCGCACAACACATGATAAGCTTAGTGGACCACCTTGTTCAATTGGCAGTGTCTCCTCAAATTACATGCATCACTGGCGTGCACACATATGCACATGCACGGAGTGCGCTATGCCTCCACTGGCAGTTCCGCCGTAATCACTATAATGCTCTTAATTGAAAGCTAGAGTTGCCCCGAACACATCACCTGATCTCCCTACCTGCAATGCTACCGCATTCGAAATGAACGCTGCAAAGCTCTTAATCACAGCTTCAACCCTCAGATACACGCACACGGGCTTGTTGCTGATGTACTTAGCTCTGAGCAGGGAAAACAACGCGGACGCTGGCAGGTAGACGCCTGATCAGACAGGCAGTGCTGCTTAAAGTGTGTACACCGAAAATTTCACACGCACTCCAATGCAAAAAGGTTATTAATCTGCAAGCTACATTACAGTTAATTAGTGGTCTTTTTTATGCTTTGTGTGGTAAACAGGACATAAGTTTTTTTTTTCTCTTAAAAAGATTGTAACCCTTCTTAAGATATAGCTTATTTAAAAAGAAAAACCTTGCAATGTGTTCAGATAAAGGTGCCTATCATCAAAAACGGACATTTTTGAGCATTAGCATTGTTAGCGTGTGATAACCTCATAAAAACTTCAGTTAAGTCATGTGTTTCTCTTCATCCGTGCTTATTTTAGTAGTCTATATGAATACTCAGTCCACGCTCTAGCTCAAACAACTGGCTTACCGCTGGTCCACATCAGGCGGGGGAACCAATCATAACGCGGGCTCAGTGCCATCAGGTATTTTAGGAGAACCTCTTACCTCAGTAGACCTTCATGCACTGCTACTTTACCGACAACTTCCACAAGATGGCGGCACGTAGGCAGCATCGAAAATACCATATAGACCTGCTAGACATGTCCATCCACAGGCAGCGTGGGTCTATGTATCATATGTCTATGCTTGTCATGGTCATGCTGTTATGCAGGTTCCGGGGTTACTTGACGTGGAGTTATTTAGAAATTCGTGTTGAAAACACAGCATATAGAATTACTAATATTCTGTAATATAAAAGTACTCCAGAGTGCTCGCGGTGCTAAAATATCTTACCATTAACTGTAAATTACTTTGTTAGACTTGGAAAAGCACAATGCAGCTCCTTTAAATGGTAAGGATATTTAATGACATTACAGAGAGACATCTGATTCATGTATTTAACTATCACTCTTTTCTTATGTCCCTATTTTCCCCCATTGATCCTTCCACCTATTGTCCAGCTTGGGTACTGCTTAAACAACAGCATTTTCAAGAGAAAATAGAAAACCTTCATCAGGCTTTGTGTCTGTTTACTTGACAACCGTGCACCAGGTCACTGAAAAACAAACTTTTTGAAAACGGCTCCTGACGTGGAACTTTTATAAAATGTTCTGATCCATCCGTGTGTAAATTGGGGAAAACGCAACTCTTTGAAAACGCTCAAACTCCATCTCTGTGAAACCAGGAAAACACAGCTGTCACGGACATAGTAAATACTTCTTCTGCACATGTGCGAGTGGATGGACAAGAACAGCAACGGTGGCCTCCAGAGTGTCAATCCACTTTGTTCTCTCCAGACAAATGTCTGTGTGCTCGTCAATATTAGCGTTTATAGTGTATTGCTCTCTGCAAGCCTACGTATGTATGTGGATTCATTACAAAAACAAACAGCAGCGCCAACCTGTAGCCGTACATGAAAACTACATTATTGTCAGTATTTCTGCTGCTTCCATGACAGTGGCCATCATTTTCAAAACGTTACCATGTAAACATGAAAGTTTTCTGAAACAGAAACACAAAAACCATCATTTTCACTTGAAAAGCTGTCATGTAGAATACGCAATGCTTATTTTTTTCTCTGTATTTATTCATTTATTCATTATACATAACTCTTGCCTTTTCCTTTTTTGCCATGTTCAACATGATATAACATACCCACTGCTCTCCTTCTGAACCACACTGTTATTTTGAACTGCTGGCATTATTAAAATCTGATTTACATCAAACTACAACAGACGTCTCTCAGAATAATCCTATTGAAATGATGGGAGGATTTCAACAACACAAAGCCTCCTGTGAAATTTGTGTCTGTCCTTGTTTGCATGTGCGGCTCCATGCAGCCGTGAATGAATACATTAGGTAGTTGGGGTGGACATAAAGCCAAATCCCAGAGAATTTGCCTCCTAATTAATAAATCATTACAAAACGGAGCGATTTGAAGTGTTTTCTGTTGTAAATAATTAATGTCTTTGTCCACATTCTGTGTTAATAATAGGTCTGCTCTGCTGCACTACAAAAAGATATGAAATAAAACCAAAAATAATAGGACAAAAGCTAAGTAAAGCCGTAGCACACACACAAATAAAAGGCTTAAAACAGTAACAAGGACAATGAAAGAGAGCAGGAGAGTGGGAGGCCACACACACATACACACACGCGCGCCATTGAAAACAGATGGCATCAGAATTATGTGATGTCCTGTCACTATCTTTTTATATGCTAATTCCGCTCCCGCACACATCTGAGTCTCTTTAATCAGATATCAGGTCAAAGAAACTAAATCAAGCTGAGACAATCACGAGGCTGGCATATTACAATACACTTAGACAGGTAGTCACACAGCAATGTATCAGTGCACTAATGTCATGAGACGGAGGCAAAGTGTGGCGTTAACATGGTGACGTTGCTTTCAGCACTCAGACTGACTGATAAATTGGAAAGAGCATTTCTACTGCGCCCATCCAGTTGTAAAGGAACGCCACACCTGCATGTTCAGCAACATGACAAACTTGCCTTGCATAATATTCACTTATTTATCATCATTTGCCAGCAGTCATTCTGTCACTCAAACAGCCCCGTCACAGCAGGAGTCCTGTTGTTTTCAGTTTCCACTCACTCCCTCGGCTGCATGGAGCTACTATTGATGCTTAAAGCTACTGTTGATAATAATTCAACGCTTCTTGCTTCAAAGTAAATCTCTTTCAAAGTGAAGGCAGCGATAAGCGAGGTGCCTTTTTACTGCACGGCCACCTCCAAAACTGTGACAGCAGGGGAAAAGTAACGTTACTAAAAGTTGTTCAAGTTGATCTGACAGGACATTTTTCAGGCAATTTTTCATAACTTTTGTTAAATAATTACTTTGTGCTTTGACGGGGACGTGTTACTTTTCAAACAATAATACTAAGTGGGTCATATAAAGCAATCTGGTTGGTTTAGCTACAAAAAGATGAGGTGAAAAAATTCCAGTGGCTGTTGAGTGAAGACATTAAAGTCTATGGAAAAGATGAATTATGGGCGTTTGGGTGGTGCATGATTGGACTGAAAAAAAACACTGATGTATTTACTCCACTGGAACAATGTTCCACCAAATTCAACATTGTAGTCGGACATTAACCTGTACAAAGTAACAGACAATCTGATAAGAACAAGCCCCTCACAGGATATGCTTTTGCTGATCTTTATTGGACGTAAAGGCTTCAGGAAGTTAATGTCAAGAGGTTCAATGTGATTACACAGTGTCTAATTACAGCGGGTTGACCAATCTAAACGTGGAAAAAACACTTAAAAAGCCGTAAAAATGTAAGTGTTTGCTAGGTCACTCAGAACATCCCCGATGGTCATAAAGACGTCATACGATGGGCAGTGTTTATGATCGCTGGTCTGAGCCCAATGTCATGTGTGGCCAAAACAACAAGTACATTAAGTACAGAAGCTGATTGTAAACACTGCGCATCTGCTTCAAAGTCAGCGCTGCGGGCAAGTGTATGGCAGGCTTTTAGCACACTGATCCAACAAATTGAGCTTGAGATCAGTCCTGACCTATTTTCATGGCCACCCACTTTCCCTTGCTTTTTTTTTTTTCCTTTAACTTTCCACTGTATACAATTCAAAGAAAGATAAAATAAATTCCACATCAGTTCATTTACAAACTCAGGGAATCAAAACATGACTGATTTGCCACCAAGAGCTGTCTTGAAACGAAGCTCGAAAATAGAGGGGTTGTCATAATAATACTGATATGCCATTGATCAACTACCAAGAATGGAGACGAGAGTAGAAACACATTCCAACCACAACCGTGAGATGAGTTAAACACAAAAGACTGGAGGAGGCGAGGCGACGCGAGCCTTCTGAGGACGGACTTGCCCAGCTCAACCGTGGAAACCACACACGGACAGACGCACGGCGAGCAATCATCAGATCAGATCCCAAAAGGCAATGTCTGTAAGATTAGAGGAGCCATCTGTCTGCCATGTGGAAAGCACCGAGTTATCAATAAACTTCACACACCTCTGTATGTGCATGCACCCAAGTGCTGATACGTTTGATCTAGAAATCGAGTGTGGAAAGCCGACGAGTGCAGCAGAGGTACAAAATAAACATCAGTCTGAGAGAAGGTTTCACCTGGAGTTGACCTCTGAAGCTCATTTTAATGAAGCTCAGTCGGAGATGTTCCTCCATTATTCTGCCTGAGTGACAATTAGCCCCTGCACAATATACTGCAAAATTAATAACGTTGGCCAGATACATGTCACCAAAAACTGACTGAAATGCATGTTTCCACGCTTCATGCATTCATGCTCTGCGTGTAAACATATTTAGTCAATCCAATTGAACTTTAAAGCACCAGGTTATGTTGATAGTGGGCTGTATAAAAATCACTGAAGGGAACTGGAGACTCGCATGTGGTCACAAAATGAAGGGGGGGGGGGGGTTAAAAGGTTCTGGTTGAAATTCAGTTCAGAAACAGAAAACACATCATTTGCATCATATACTGACTGAAGTTTTTATTTATCACAATTTATATCAAAGTCAAAAACACGGAAAGTCTCACAATTCCTCACCATTTCAGTGCATCTGGACTGATCCAGCACTGTGTGCGCACACAGCTAAAACCACACAAACACATTTTAGGGACCATCAATCACCTTCCAACACAGGCAGTTGCACACAGATGACCAGGAAATTACTTGTGGCCACACTTGATGCTTAATCAATACATAGCTATCGATCTCTTCCCTGGCTAAACATTAGTTGTATTTACTCCGCTAACTTTGCCGTGTACAAATCCATACTGCCGTTATAACCACGGGACGAGAGGGGAGCGAGGATGAAGAGGAGTCTCGGAGAAGAGAAAGCAATACGAGTCAAACAGCTGAGCGTGAAACAATTCAAGCTCAATTATTACTTGTCTCCACCCTGCCATGCTGAATGGGCAGCAGACAAGCGATTAGTTTTATAACCCACAGATGACCGACCACATGCACAGTGACTTGTACTCATTCACAGTTCTATCTGGTCAAGGAAGGTCCTGCCGAGGCCCCCAGTCAAGTCATCTCTCGTGCTCAGCGGTCAAGGTTACTTTGTCCGATGATGATTCAAATTAAACCCCACTGCTCAAATCATCTGCGGCTTTTAAATCCACTTTATCTAATATCTGTGCTCTCACATGGAAATCTAGCACTGAGCTGATTCATTTATATGTATGAAGAGGAGATCAGACAGAGGCACATGTTGAATTAATTTATTACAAAGGACACAAGTGCACTCGCACGCCGAGGCGCGCTAGCACATGACGTCTTGTGCCATTAAAAATGTTCAAACCGCTGACTGGTCCCCGCAAAGCCCATAAATCCACATGACACGCTAAACACTCCGCCGCGCGCGCACTTTCTTGCTGTTCACTCACAGGTAAGCGGCGCTTTCATTTCAGCAGGTGGCCTCGTATGAACATCCGCGCACAACGATACGGGTCAAACTGCTTTCCATTTCAGCGGGTGGTCAGCGAGTAATGGCTCTGATGGCTGAGCATCGGACGCTCGGGCAGAAAGTGGGGGGTTATCTTCCAAAACAACACAAAAGAGGCAAAGTCAAGGAGCCAGAGAGAAAAAGAAAACTCAAAGGAGTGCCTTGAAAAGTCATTTGCTACACGTCCTTGAATGCCAACTCTCAGTTTCTTTGCTTTTTATCCATATGTCACCCACACTCTTTATCCACCCACACCAACAGCCTGACAAGCCACGTTAATTACTAAAGTCTTTCAAGCTTTCATTTCCTCTTCATGAGAGAAATTACATTTGTTTTCCTCGCTGAGGCGAGATGACAGAGAAAACAAGGGGAGGACAAATTAGAAGTGAGAAAGACAAAAAGAAAAAAAAAAAAAAGAGAGTCTTTCACCTTGCAAAATATTAGACAAGCTAATTATTCACAGAGAAAGCAACAATGAGTCGTCAGTCAAGAAGTCAAAGATCTCCTTGCTTTGGTCCTTTCAGAATACGACACGGTTCGTCCTCCAAGAGAAGCGAGCCGCTGACGGCGCCTCACTGAAGAAACGGTGACATTTGAATTATATGAAAAACAAAGACATCTTAATAAGGGCAGTTCACGCAGTCAAGTTATGTGAACAAAACTCTTTTTTTCCCCCCCATTGGAGAAGCTAATTAACACACTGATAGCTGTCTTATCTCCGTACTCTCGGTGCAACTTCGAGGTTAAAGAAGAAATGACTGAAAATAAGCAAACAAACATGTTGCTTATCAGCAAACTGAACCGTGGGTTCACAGATTCCCCACCATCATTTCATCTCGGTTATATTAATTTTCTTACTGTCAACAAATCTCACAACATTTACACAACAATCTGGCCTCTATTTTACGCCAGGCGCAAAGCACAGTGCAACTGTGATTGCAGGCAACAGAGGACTTTTACACTGTGGAATGCACATGTGCTTTGGCTTCCAATCATTAAAACAAGTTTAGAAGCGTTTTGAAAAAAACTTTAGTTAAGAAATACAACACAAGGAGGAGTGTTGTAATCCTGAGTGTCAGCATGGATGTGATTTAGTCATAGTAAACACAGCTGTGGTAATAATCATCACAACAAATGCTCAAGTGTGATCATGTTTTTACACAACAATGAAAAGAACGCTTAGATTTGTTTAACATTCATTTCATATCCACCAACACAACTTGTGCCACAAATACATACGAACAAATGCAAACTTACTTCACACAATACCAGTCATGGAATGAAAAGCGTTTATTGTGCAGAGTGAGTAGTGAGCAGCAGGGGCGACTGGTCTTTAGGGCGCGAGCACACCTGGTGTCACCAGAAAGGACTGCAGGGACGCCATGTTATAAATTCTGTAAGATGATCTGTAATATTTTATTGTGTGTGAATAAAGCTCCCTTCCTCATAAATGGCATAAAATGTGTGTGTCAGGATGCCAGTTCCTGGTTTTTGGTCTCCGTCTTGGTGCTTCAGGCTGTGTTCTCCTGAGCCACACCTCTCACAGTGCAAGCTGGAAAAAAAAAAAGTTGGCTACAGCCATTGAGACCGAGCGATTTCGATGACAAGTTCGGTTTCGAGCTCGGAGCCCTGATACAACGTCAATTCCAAACTGAGAGCTGACTGGCTGCTGCCACCGTAGGCAGGGACTGATTAGTGATTGACGGATTGCGCGAGCCTTGACAGATTAGCGCTGCTAAAGGTGATGAATGAATGAAAGGCCTTGAGTGAAGCATACTTTGTCAATCTGTTCACATGCACACATTTTATTGTGAAATTCAGTGGTGTTGACCCCTGTTGTTCAGGTGACGGCAACATTTTTTTATGAACTGAAACCTCCTGATTCAAAACTGGGACTTTCTCAACTTTAAACTTTGTCATAAACATTTGGTGTCCATACAACATTGTGGCACTGATCCCTTCCACAATTTATTCCTACTAAACCAAGCGTTCACAAAGCTTTAGCAGCCAGCCTGTGTGAAGCTCTGTTTAAAGACACCTACCCTGTCCTTAGAGGAGGTCTAATCAGACAACATGACCGTAACCACCTGCGTGGAACAAGCGCGAGTGCACGTGGGACTTTAAAAAAAACAAAAAAAAAAACACATGCCTCGTTCACCCAGCTTTTGATTTTTAAGGTAGTTCACAAAACTGCAAACCCACTCAACGCTGTTGCTGCACGAATGTTATGAAGAAGAAAAAGCAAAGACTATAAAAGTCACAGTATTAAAAGCTCTGTCTGCGGTTTTGCCACAACTAATGACAGGATAGCTCACTGTTGCCATGGTGACAGCACGTTTTCTGGTTTGGGAGTGTTTCAGGAGCTAAGAAGTTAGAGAATTAGAAACAATCAGGCAAAGCAATGGAAAGATCTGAGGCAGCCAGGAGAGCGCGGAGAGAAGCTGGAAGATCTCAGCCCTCGACGCAGCCTGAACCCAGAAATTGGATCGTTTCATAACTCGAGTTTTTATTTTTCTGTCCTGCTGTCCAAAAACACACAATTTCAATCATTTTATTGTATGCAGCAATACATGGGTGATGGAGAGTGGGCTGCCTCCACCTAACTGGGAGCTGCCCAACATATCCACAGGCATGCTGTGTTTCGACTCCGAGCGGCTCCAGTCGACACGTCGGGGGCTAAATGCCTTGTTATGTGGCACCTGATGCCACTTGTTGAAGACGAAGGGATGGCATGACTCCTTCGATTTCACAAGCAGTGTGCCAAGAGGCAGGGTGGGATTTAAACCATCAGTCTGCAGGCCATTGGCTTGCATTTTTTTTCCAACAATTTGGCCACGTTTGATGGCAGAAAGCATCATTTCCCTGCTTTAATTTAAGGCTCAACACTGTGGAAGTGAGTAAAAACCCAGCTTTAACCCTCATCCCCCTCCCAGACAACATATCTTGCTTGTCGTCGTTTGTCCCTCCCTCCTCTCCCTCCTCTCCCTCACCCCCACACCTTCCTTCGGCTCCTGCCTTATCCCATTACTCACATCCCCTCCATGATATTCCCATTATATCCCTTCAGGGTATTCACAATCCCGGCGGAATGCGGGGCGGAGTTCCTGGGATAACGGAGGGGTTCACTGGCTGGCTGGGTTCTGAGGGGAATACGGGAATACACTTGCTTCCTCTGCAGGGAAGCAGCAAAGGAGACTCCGTTCTGGGTTCTCCAATCATTTATCTCTTAGCCCTCTTCATCAGAGAAATGGAAGGCTGAGTGAACAAATGAGTGGACAGAGGGAGGACTGGAGCAGTGATTCTTGCTTCCATTCTTCTTCTTCTGCTCCCTCTGAGGCTGGAGGAGCAAGGATGAGCTATCACTGCCCTATGGGGAATGAATTTGTTCTGTTTTTTTTTGTTATTTCTCAAAGGGGCAGGGAGGGGTCTCTCTTTCAGTCATCTCTAATTCTCTTTTCTTGCTCCTAAATCTCACATGTGGGAAGGGGCGGCTAACAATAAGAGAGATCTTTGTATCCGTGGAGACATGAGAACCAGGGAAGAATCATTTTATGCTTCTTTTTTTTTTTTTTGCAGTTCCTCACAATCATGGGAAGGACTTACTGTGGAATTCAGACATCAGACACACTATGTTGTTTAAATCTTATCGGGTTTCCTATTATCAAAGAGCGCCACAGTTGAACTTACCTCGGCAATAAATAAGTAAATAAATAAATAATGACAGGAATAAATCCCTGGGACTGACACGGTGATTTTCATCTCCCGTGACAATTTCCTGCTGCAGTTCTCATCAGGTCAGTGTGTGATGTTATCAAAATTCCTTCTCTCGGAGTAATCAATGGATGGGACTGAGCGGTGATCCCCTCTTTCCTCAGCCTGCGCCGCTTCCCGTCTTCTCCTCTATCCACACTTACCTCAAGGGAATTTCAAAGCAGGAATGGCCGGGGTCCTTAATCCCGTGGCTTCTAAATGGTTACTGGGTGCTGCCTACATATGGGTCACCTTGTAGGATCACTGAAGCATGCGCGTACGTGCGTGCGTGTGTGTGCACGCACACACGCAGCTTTGGGATCACTCTGATCTTGTGGTCTTTAAACGGTTACACCTGACTGCCTGGAATTGGAATCATGGATTTTTTCTGCAAGAGATGGAAGGCAGCTTTTCCTTATAAAAGTGAAACAAAAAATATACCAAAATGTCATAAAGAGCAGCGCAGAAGTTATATTAAACCATAAAAAGTGATTAAATGCTCTGGGAAAGTGACGCTTTCAGAAAAGTTCTATTTGCATGTTTAAGTTATTTTTCTCCCAGCCATGTTGAGAGCTTTACATCCATTTCTACTGCAGCCAACCAATGGCTCATATTCACTTCTACAAACCACTGATCTTCTTTTCCCTTGAATCTCGTTTTTCAAACCACTCCAACTCTCACTCTCACTCTCTCTCTCTATTCCCCATTTCTACTGATTTGCCAGCCTCTCGTTGGTATTCACTGACACTACGCCGCGCTCTCTGTTCGCGTTCCCACTTCCAACTATTGCTTTGGCTTCGAGCGCATCCCCGTCTCTGTCGGCTGTCCCCTTCATCCCAGCACCCTCCGCATATCCCCGCTGACTCTTCCCTCTCGTCTTTCCGTACGTTGCTTTCTCCTTCCCGCTCGCTCCCCACGAAATCAGCAGAGCAAGTCTGTCTGACACAGAGTTACAACATAGTGGGGGAGAAGACAGTGAGCAGACAGAGTCTTTCTCGGCTGATACGTCTAATCTTGCGGAGCGATGACTGTTGAAAACGGAAGTGCCTCTCACACACTTTCCCCCGTACGACACCGATTCCCACCACGAGTAGAGCAAATGTGTGTGCACGCGTGTGTGTGTGTGTGTGTGTGTGTGTGTGTGTGTTGAGCCGGCAGCGCGCGCCAATGTGTGTGTATATGTGAGAGGTGGAGTCAGACGCGACATTGTAAGTTTTCATTGGCCATAATGTTGCGGCGTGTAATGCTGCGTGGCACGCCGTCGGCCAATCAGGGGACGCGCAGACGCTGGGTTTTATGAATGAGATGGGCATGTATGCGAGGTACGCACAGTCAGAGTGAGAATACTCTACAGTGATGTAATACAATCACACGGAGCGGCAAAGGCGTTTGAAAACGCGAACGCAGTATGAGCTCAATCAGAACAGTCTGAAAGTGTTTGGGTGCAAACATCCAAATCCTCTCTGCTGCAAATTCACAGCTTGGTGTGTTTGAATGGAGGAAAGTGAATGTTTTTTTGTTGTTTTTTTTTCTGTGAATTTACTATTAGAGTTTTCTTCAGCTGTCAGTGAACAAACATGCATCCAGCATAAAAGGCTTCAGCTCAAAGTCAAACAAAACCAATTAACAGTGAACGGCCGACATAATACATTCCGCTACTTTGTTCAAAGTGATGATTTCACATCAGAATTTCAAAGCTGTTTATCATCTAAAATGACACGGTGAAATTACGCCGCGTGTGACCTGCCAGCGTTTTCCGTGCACGGCAACACCTGTAATACATGTTGATCAATTAAGTCCTCGCAGAGTTTGATCAAAACAGCTCACACCCTCTCTCTAAAACCCTCTCAAACCCATATCCTCCAACCGTCTGTGTCCAAACCAGGAACTGAGAACGCCTCATTTGGCTGACATTGTGTACCAGGGAGTAATTTTGCCTAACCGGTATGTAAAATCATAACTGAAGTGCTGTGTGCGCGGCTGGCTGGCAGAGAAGAGATTGGGAGGGGAGGAGACCAGCCAAAAACAATCAAAATATCCTGGTGTGACTTTCGATGAAGGGTGTGTGTGTGTGTGTGTGTGTGTGTGTGTGTGTGTGTGTGTGTGTGTGTGTGTGTGTGTGTGTGAGCATACTCGCCTTTCTATGAAGTCACTATTTGGCACATTGCTCCCCTGCTCAGAAGCTGTTCGTTTGTCCCGTGGCGCTATCATGGGTGAACAGTGCCCTCTTTAGCTCAACGTGGGAACTGCAGCCTGGGAGATGCCAGGCTGAGCAAGTGCAGGCAGAAAAACAAGTTGCTCAAACAATGAAATCAGGGGGAAGCAACACAGGTCGCTTTCCTTGATGTAAAACACAAGCAGAGAAAAACAGGATGATGTAATGATAGCAGACTATGATTGAATAATATTTCCTACTTCCTGTTTATTTTTTTGCATCAATATAAAAATGAGAATAACAAAGTGGTCAGTCAGATTTCTCCTCATGCAGCCAGGAATGTATTTCAGTTCAAGCAGTACGAAGTGTCAAGTAGTGTCAAGATGTTTGATAGATTACAAAAATTACTACTTATTAAAATTAAATACATAGTGGAATTTTTCCATCTAAATTGAGTTCACAGTTTTCTCACCCTGAAGCCTCATGGCATTAAGCCTGCATTCTTGTTATTTAAGCATATTGGCATCTTAATGTGGATCACATTTTAAATAAAAGTGACTCAACTCTAGTTCACATCTTTTACAAGGTAACAGGTCAACTTGGTCTGAAAGTTAGAAATGTGAAAACTATGAATGGGAGCAGAGGATGTTTTTCAGAAGGATGACCTCATCCTGATACTGCAGAGACTCATCCCTTCAATAAAGAGCTCCTCCGCGGTCCGAGGCTGCCACCTACAGGCGGCCTGAGGGACTGCTACTACGGCTCTCACCAGGTGATGTCATAGTTTGGGAAAGAAAGAGTTTGAGGAGGGGAAGAAAAAACGGCATGGGAGAGCGGGGGCTGTGAAAAAGAGCTGAAAGTCACACAAGATGAGAGGGAGAAGGAGCGTGATGGAAAGAGAGAGAGGAAGACGGGGGGGAGATGAAGGAGAGAGGTGATGTCATGTTTTCAGCACTGCTGGAGCCGTCTTTGTCCAGACCGTCGGGCTAAACTTCGCCGAACGACACCGCAGATTTCAACTACAGTCATCTCACAGGTCTGATGTTCACCGATGATTTGGAAGAAAAAGACGAGACGCGGCGACTCCATAATGATCAGGTTAAACCTGTCCTCGGCTTCGTTCTGGGCTCCATCATTCGGGAGCCCATTTCGGTGCTGCTGGTCATCCCAGACGATTCCAGCCTCTCAAATACGTGTCTGACAATTTCATACTGTTCGAGAAAAACTGCGCCGCATCCCGCACTCTGCCATTCAGAACAATCACAACCTGTACCCAGTGTAATCTCCTCTGATTTTAGCCATGACAGTCAATTTCTCTTTCCAACAATCCTCCAGTGAAGTACAATGAATGGGTGGAGATATGAGGTGAAGGAGGGATGGGGGGGGAGAAGGGGGAACATGGGGGGAAAGATAAGAAAGCTAATGAACAGAAAAGACAGATGAAAAGCAGAGGTGTAGAGTAGAGAAACCAAAATAATCCTTTAGTCCCAACAGGCTGACCTTTCAGGTCTTTGTTGAGAGTAAGAAGAGGAAACAAAACAAAACTGGAAGGAAGGAAATAGAAAAAGGTATTCTGTGGGTTTACTGTGATGAATGAAGGTATCTGTGAAGCGTCATACTTCATAGGGAAAAAAAAACCATAGTAATCATAATAATGCAGGAAGCAATTTATGAGCTCAAATGAGCAGAAAAAAACTTGTATTTCACTGTAATCTTGTTGTGTTGTCCTTTATGTGTTAAGTTTAGAGTTATGGACACACAATCACACCTTTAAGAGCAAAGCCTTCTTCTCCAGCAATAGATATAAAGGCCGATTAGAGAACCCTGAGGGTTACCTTATAGCTGTCTCTATAAGGGATCTCAAAACAGCATATTTCCCCTTTAAAACCAAATAAACATACAACAAAAATGTAAAAAAATAACTGTCTGGTTGATTATTGCAAGAACGTAAAATGCTTCGTAGACATAATCTCACACGGTCAAAAAGTCTATTTATTATCCTGGTAAATTCTATCATGTGAGTAAAGAACACGCATTTGTAGGATGAGCAGCTGAGCTGGTTTTGGAAAAAGACTTTTCTTCTAGCGAAGAAGTATTGTTGCAACAAAGAAACAATATTTCGAACTTTACGTTTTCCCCTGTGTTTATGTTAGTGACAACGCACCGTTAGCAGCAACGCATAGTGTAAGTACACACAGCAGGTAGGGAAGTATGCAGCAAAACACCCAGAGAACATGTCTTCTAAACAAATGTGTCAATGCAAAGTGTTGAGCAGCTAAAGGTCATCAAAATTAATTTATTTGAAATGTGTCCAACAAGTGAAGCATCTGACCTTGAAAAAGGAAGTCAAATGCTTACAAACCATGCAGTCATTTCTCAGTAATCTCATGTTGACCTGCATATTGTTCTTTAATGAAATAAGAAGAGGAAAGACTGGAAAGTTTAACCAGTAAGGAGTAGTGTTACTAATACAGATATACTGTTAAACAGCTATAAATAGTAGCTTCTAGAAGCACCATTACAGCATCATCTAATCCATTTAACAAGAAAAGGAGACAGGACCAAACCCGAACCACAGATTATAAAAATCTACTCCCATAACAGCAGGTTTTTAACCCTATTACCTGAGGGTGTATTACATTACATTCGCTTGCATCTATATCTGCTCCGGACCTTAAGACAACCAGGGGAGCAACGTGTACCGTAATCAGATTGGGATCAGACGGATACTTCCCATACAAAGGTCGCAGTGGCAACACAAAAAAAGCAACCGGAGAGGACTGAACCCGCAACCTGCCACTGAATTAACAGAACTCAAATAGATCTGCCACCAGACAATTAGCACACTAAATATCAAGCCTTGGTTTGAACACAGGATATTGCACCCAGTCAGGTGGCAGGTGAGAGACGACAGAGTGATGAGAGAGTGAACGAGGAAGGCAAGTGTTGAGTCGGAGACGAGCTCCTGGGACGCAGGGAAGAGGAAAAACAAAGAAAGGTAGGAAGGATCAAGAGATCAAGAGTCTCAACTACCAAAAGAGGGGGAGAAGCGGTTGCCCTGTGTGTGGCTGTGTGCACATCATCTGCATTTTTGAAGTGTGTGATTAATGTCCTCCTAATGGCTGTGGAGACCCTGTGGAGAGAGAAATGCCTAAAGGGGGTTAACACTTTTTTTTCCCCCTACGCACACACACACACACACACACACACACAAAACATTGTGCAACAACACAACACAGATATTCACACCCTTTTAAAGGCATTGCACAACTGAAAACACACCTGACACGAGGAGCGTTGTTCACACACAAAGCAGAAAACTATGCAACAACAAACCGACAAATATAACCTGGAATAATAAACAGAAGCTTTCTCCTTTTGACCGTGTTGGTCTCTCCCACCTGCGCACTGGATCTGAAAGCAGCGTGTTTGTTGCTGATGATATTATAACAGTATGTCAGACAAGTGCTCATATTGTGGCGACAAGAGAAGAAAACCTTCAGTCTTCAAAGGACTGGCCGACTCCAGACTGCGTCGGACCTTTTCACATTCAGATACGTGGTGCAACAATGGATGCGCTTCAACTGATTTGTTCTGGGCAGCGCACAGCCTGGCAAGTTCAATTCAGGAAGAAAAAACTCCCTCATGGAAGATCAACACAAGAACCACTCCACTTACAAAAAGCAGCACTGCCACCTTGTGTTTGATATTGGTAATTACACTGGTTCTGGAACATGGAGCCATCAGTTTAAAGCTGATTTATCCCAGTTTGATCCAAATAAATTACTTTTTTTTTTTTAAGACAACTTGTGCACTATTGCCTGTTTATCTACTGAAATTAAAATATATCTGCTTTCTGGTAGCTTTACGATTATCTAGATAACATAAAGGGTCTCAGAGCTGAAGTTAAGAGCATTCATGTCAAATTCTGGCAGCAGATAGGAATGAGAGCGTTAAGTTTCACGCAGCACAGACCAAAGAATGACAGAATGTTGTTGCAGCAGATCATAACTGAAACACACGATGGAAGAATTCCTGCTGCTGTTTGCAGACTCTGCAGGTTAACTTTTATTTCCAGCAAACAAATCCACCACAGCAGTGAACTGGAGCCAACTCTTACCGGTCATCTTGTATCCGCTGGCGGCCAGCTGTCCGGCCATGTACTCGCCATCGGAGTTGTTGTGGCTGCAGCCCCACGTTTTCATCCAGATTTTCTGGGTGCCTGGGATGAAACTGGAACATGTTGAAAGAAATTATTAGCATGTTTTCTCAGTCAGGTAATCTTTTAGTTCCTTTCAGAGTTTTGAAGACAGATTGGTTCCACTCTGCTTTTGTGTTTCAGTTGAGTCAACATGATTCTTTGTGACTCCATATATTTTGCGTATCTACAGCCTTTCTGAATGCACAGAAGAATCTAAGAAAACGTTGTTTAACAACAGTAAATCTAAATGTTTGCTGGCAAGTTTAGCAGAAACTAAAGACATGTTCAGAAGCGGAGCCTTTAAACATTCCTCACATATTCATCAATCTCATTCATCTTTAATGGAAATTGATACAGCTTCAGGTAATGGAGCGTTGAAGGTGATCCCAGCTGGCTGTGGGTGAAGGCAGGTTACACTTTGGACAGATTACCAGACAATCACAGAACAAACAAATACACACCACTTTACGTATATGGGCATTTTTAACCTCCAGGACTGTAAATTTACATATATTTTTGACTCCTGAAGAAAACAGATCGTAAATAAACAGAGAAAACATGCAATCTCCACATGAATGATATGCTGGTGGAAGTATTCTGCCTTTTTGTTGTTGCACTTTCTTGATACTTGATGGTACTTTACAGTATTTCTGGGGCGATTTGTTGGTGTAGTTGGCAATTGTATTGCATGATATGATTTGTAAATGCCTTACAACAATAAGGAATAAAAATGCTGCTCTCAGTCAGAGTAGTGGCATTAGCATGGATGGAAATAGGCCGAAGTGAACTCGCCCGCAGTCATAGAGTGTGGGAGTATCTGGAGAAGTTAGAGATGGCTTTTTGCAGCCGTAAAGCTGCTTTTTTGCAGAAGCAACTCGAAGAGAAAGCATTCTGGAGTAATTGGGCTCCATGGCAGCAAAAAAAAAAAAAAAAAAAAACAGCACACTAACTCCTGTTTACCTTTTCTTCTATTGCAGCATGATATATTTGGATTATTAACTCATAAAGTATGCTCTGACAGCAGTGATATTAGTCCTTTAAGGGCAACTTTCTAAATATTTCCTTATATGTATCAAAATAAGTTTTTCATTGCTGCTGCCATGGTAACAAAGTCATACATTCTCTTCAGCGTAATGTTTATGTATATGTGAAAAAGGTGCTTAAACTAACATACTGAATTAGTTTAGTTACACATGTGGACAAAATTGTTGGTATCCTTTGTTTAATGAAAGAAAAATTCATTAGTCAGGGAAATAACTTGAATCTGACGAAAGTAATAATAACAAACATCCCATGAAATTTAACTAATGAAAGTCAGACATTGCTTTTCAACAATGCATCAACAGAATTATTTAAAAAAATAAACTCATGAAACAGACCTGGATAAAAATGATGTGACCAAAGGGACACGTCAACCCAAGGTGTGTCCACTAATTAGCATCACAGGTGTCTGCAATCTTGTAATCAGTCAGTGGCTCATATAGAGGGCAACAGATAGTCACATGAAGTGTACCATACTCAACATGGACCAGAGGAAGCAAAGGAAAGAGTTGTCTCAGGAGAATAGAAAGAAAATTATAGACAAACATGTTAAAGCTAAAGGCTATAAGACCATCTCCAAGCAGCTTGACGTTCCTGTGTTTACAGCTGCACATATTATTCAGAAATTCAAGATTCACGGGACTGTAGCCAACCTTCCTGGACGTGGCCGCAGGAGGAAAATTAATAACAAATCAAAGAGACGGATAATACGAATGGTAACAAAAGAGCCCAGAAAAACTTCTAAAGAGATTAAATGTGAACTTCAAGCTCAAGGAACATCAGTGTCTGATCGCACCATCTGTCGTTGTTTGAACCAAAGTGGGCTTCATGAGAGACAAACACGGAGGACACCATTTTTAAAACCAAATCATAAAAAAACAAGATTGGAAGCAGCCAAACTACATGTTGCCAAACTACAAAGCTTCTGGGAGAATGTCCTATGGACGGATGAGACAAAAATGGAAGTTTTTGCCAAGGCACATCAGCTGTATGTTCACAGAAGGAAAAATGAAGCATGTCAAGAAAAGAACACTGTCCCTACTGTGAAACATGGAGGAGGCTCTGTTATGTTCTGGGGCTGCTCTGCTGCATCTGGCACGGGGTGTCTTGAATCTGTGCAGGGTACAATGAAATCTCAAGACTATCAAGGGATTCTAGAGACAAATGTGCCGCCAGTGTCAGAAAGTTTGGTCTCAGTCGCAGGTCATGGGTCTTGCAACAGGACAATGACTCAAAACACACAGCTAAAAACACCCAAGAATGGCTAAGAGGGAAACATTGGACTGTTCTCAAGTGGCCTTCAATGAGTCCTGACCTAAATCCTATCGAACATCTTTGGAAGGAACTGAAACATGCTGTCTGGAAAAGGCACCCTTCCAACCTGAGGCCACTGGAGCAGTTTTCTCATGAGGAGTGGCCAAAATACCTGCTGAGAGGTGCAGAAGTCTCACTGACAGTTACAGGAATCGTTTGATTGCAGTGATTGCCTCAAAAGGTTGTGCAACTAAATATTAAGTTAAGGGTACCATCATTTTTGTCCAGGCCTGTTTCGTGACTTTTTTGTTTTTCATAATTATGTTGAAGCATGGTTGAAAAGCAATGCCTGACTTTCATTGGTTACATTTCATAGCATTTTTAATTACTACTTTTGTCAGATTCAAGTTGTTTCTCTGACCACTGTGAATTTTTCTTTCAATAAACGAAGGGTACCAACAATTTTGTCCGTGTGTGTTCTTGATTTACACAACACAAACAAGTATTTCCACACTGATGCAAAGATACATCTGTCTCAATTTCATATCACTTTAGTGGTTAAATAAACTCATACCAAAAATATTTCAAGAAAGAAATACTGATTCCTCACTTCCAGGAAACAGTTTTCACATACAATTATTAAATTAGACTGTATCACAGCAATACCTTTAAACGTTTGCTTCCAGTAACTTTATGAGTCAACATCTAATAAGGAAAATCATTAAAGCACTTGAAAATATCCCTTTTATTGGTGCTGTAATGTGCTTTATGCATGTCATGTTCACTTCAAGTGGCTGCAGATATTCTCAAAATCATCCACCAGATCATCATTAAGGACATGAGATCTCTTGCTCACGACTGCAGAGGACCAAAGCTTCTGTGGGATGATCAATACATCTCACACAGAATATACACACACTGCTCTCCAGGAGCCATTTTAGAGAGGAAATGTGAAGTTATCCTTGAGAAGTTATTCAGAAATGGTACAGTATGTGGAGCTCAAAGTTCACTAAACTCAACTGTATTTCAATTCGAGCTTGCAGTTTTCTGGTCGAACGTGTTTTTCATATTGTTACTAAACAAAGATTTAAGAGATTGTGAAAGAAGTTGAACCAGATGTAAAACCTCCAAAGTCAAAAGATAAGACAATAAAGAAACAGGTTGGTTGAAAGCTAATTTTAACTGTTCTGCAAAGACATTTGACACATAAATCTTGAAACCGACCCACTTTTTGCACTGGAGATTGGAGTAATGTGTTTATTGATAATTAGGTAAAACAACCGTTCAAGCGTTTCATTTCCCAAAATGAAACAGCATTACATTCAGAAAGAATATTTTGAGATTATTTTTACTAGTGATGTCCCGATACTACTTTTTGCTGACCGAGAACAAGTAGGTGTACTGATATTTGAGTACATGCAGATACCGAGTACCGATACGAGTACCATAACAACAAATTTCAATGCTAAACTTTTTTTTTTTTTTCCAGCACATGTTCGATAAATAAACATGAAACCACTGTCACAGATTTCACTCAACATTTCAAGTTTAGACTGGGCAATCTGTGCATGCACTGATAATATGAAATAAGATATTTTAGCAACATAACATCACTACTGAAATAATGCTCTGGTGTTATGTTCCAGCGAAAAACAAAACTATTTAGAAACCAGCTTATATTGACAGTCAATACCAAAATACCAAATGCAACAATGATAAATATGAAATCCAACAGTAACTTCAACTTATGTGAACTAAATTGCATTTTAATGACACTGATCATAAGCCATAGGTGATTAATCCTATGGACACATGGTAGATGACGATCTGCTCTTCTTAGTTGCTCTGAGGAGTACTGTGCTCGACTTCCGAAGCACCAGAACTGCTCATATCTCCACCTTTTCATAGGAATCACAGAAATATATTTTAATAATGATTCTGCAAAGTTTACAGGCGATCTGCCTGAAAGAAATATCAATAAATTACTCCTCAATGAGCGAAGACTGGGAGCACCAAACATAATAGTTAATTGACAGAGGGACAGCCTTAAGCCCAGTACACACTACAGGATTTTTTTCAATCTTCCCCGATTCAGAGACCACACACTAGAAGACAACAGAAGACAGATCGCACCATATCTTCCTCTCCTGATCTTCTAATGTGAGGTGTTGCTCTGGAGCAGACCACACACTACAAGATCCTTCATCAGAGAATCAGCTCCTCACTCTTCCAAATCTCGCGTCGTCAAACGTGACTTTGTGCTGTTTCCCTTCATTCCTGTGTTTACATTCATCTCCACTTTAAATAATAAGCGGAGAACTCATTCATTCCCTCAGTTCATTCGTTCACATCGGCATCGCTCCTTCAGCGCAGACCATTCTTCCGTGATTGTTAATGATGGAATGAAATTAAAACATTGGGATTATTGCAGGAGTGGCGGAGATGCAGATGAATGTATTAGATCGGAGTTTGGGTCTGAATGGAGGAACTACAGTTCATCCAGAAGCGATACAGTTATTGAGGAATAATAACTCAATTTCTGCAATACCGGGTTTAGGAGCTCTGGCTTTTCTGTTTCACTGTCATATATAGTGAATATATTTCACAGACATATATTCATCCAGCTCTGACGGCTGAGAGGGGATTTTTTTTGTTTTTTAAGCAGCAACATGTTGGTGAGACGGAGCTGTTCAGCGAATCAGGAAGGTTTATTCCGAGGGTGTGGACAAGTTGGCTCGGAGCTGATCGGCCCCTCTCGGGGCACACCCCACACCACAGGGTTTGCGATCAGAAATATTAAACATGTTCATTATCTACGCCTCCCGAGAGGCTCCGACTGGAAAAAAATCTCTCTGAACACACCGCACACCACAGGATGATCGGACCCAAACTCATTTGCATACTCCCGACAATCGGACCTTGTCGGCTTCGATCAGGAGGAGAAGATCGGGGCAAAATTCGTCCAGATGATCCTGTAGTGTGTGCTGGCCTTTATTACATGTGGCACATATGTACACACAAAACACGCACACACACATGCGACACACCCTCTCCTACACACACACTGTCTGTGTGATTGACAGGACTGTTGGGGTGTTAACCAAAACAAACCAATCATGTTACTGTCCTCCTCACATGCTGCTGGTCTGAAAGAAGACTTAAAAAAAAAAGTCAGACAGCCGCGACACCAGCCGAGCGGCAGCAGGTAGACAGGAAAAATAAAAAACCCGACATGCAGCCGGACCAGCACATCAGGAAAACCTCCAACATTATTTAATCCTCCAAACAAACACCATGTTCACTTGGTCCAGCTCTTGCTACCACTCTCCCGACCACATGTGGAAGTGCTGCGCTGTGGCAGCAGGTTCGCTGGTGCTGCGGACTCACTGGTTAATGTGTTGTAGGTAGGGATGGGTACCGAATTTCGGTAATTTTTTGGTACCGTCTGAAGTACCGAGTATCGATTCACGGGAAATCCGTCGGTACCACATTTCGGTACCTGAACGCACCTTTTTTTTTTTTTTTTTTTTTTACCCTGAACGCGCCTTGACATTATGCATCGGCAAGAGCGGAGGACACGGTGACGCGGTTACGTGGGTCCAAAATCTTCAAAGTATTTCGACTCGCAGACCGGGAGCAAATATATAATATACTGGGAGAGCGGACACACACACGGTCCGTGAGAGCGGGCGGGCGGGCGGGCGGGGGGGGGGGGCGGCCGCCGGCCGGAATAGACCCCACCGGCCCGGAACACACAGGCCATTCGGGAAACCTCCCGATGGCCATCCCGCCCCTGTTCGGAGGTGTTCGCGGGGGGAACAAGCCGCTTCTGCAGCTTCTGCTTCTGCGATGATCGCTTCCACTGCATCACTTCCTAAGCAATGCTCTACGCATGCACGGCTCGAAACAAGAGCGCGCATCGAGGCGGCGACTCAACATGATATGTCATCACGCAACAGCGGTCCCACGTGGCTTTTGATTGGCATTATGACTGCCCAATTACGAGTTGGAACCATACAATTCTGATTGGTTCTAAGGATCCTCCAGTACACCTTTAAGTGTTTGTTTACTGTAGAGGTGCCTGGTGGTGCTAATGTGAAACATTTTATACAGTTATTTATTTTGAAAGTTGTTTGTTACTGTACAGGCAGCAGGTGCAAATGTTAAACATTTCATACAGTTATTTATTTTGAGTCTATTTATTTTTATTATGTTATTTATTATTGTTACTTATTTAAATTATTTACTTTATCCCCACACACATTTTTCTCAAGTTCTATGTTGGAGTTACACTTGATGTTATTGAAGCATAAATGTTAAAAATTCTGAAGTTTCGACTATTTTTTTAAATGTACAAAATAACTTTAATTACCAAATGCATATCCCCACCCCACCCCCCCAAAAAAAAGTATCGAAAACAGGTACCAAAAAATACACCGGTATCGATTTGCAGGTACCGAGTATCGGTATCGTATCGATTCAGATGTGAAAGGTACCCATCCCTAGCCATAGGTATCGGGTGCTGTCATGAGCCAGTATCTGACGAGTACCGATGCTGGTATCGGGATCGGGACTTTCCTAATTTTTAACAGATATTACACATATTGGATTTCTGCTGAATTTTAAGCTAATTCTTGGAACAATATTAGCTGATGAAGTACAATTACTTATATATTAAAACATTTTTCAGGCCAAAGCCATCACGATCAACTGGATACTGAGGTTTTCATCTGTCTGCTGCTGCTTCTAACCCAGCATTCACCTGTCAGCTTGGAGCTCTTCATTGCTTAGATTTTCCTTCTTCTTCCTGGACCTTGGTATGATACTTTTACGGGCAGTCTGTCTTTCGTGAGGAGTGGGGTCGTTGGAAGACACCATATCCTCGATGTCTTCGATCAGGGAGTCGCAGGCAGAAGGCATGATGGTCTGAAAATCAAAAAGAGATTTATTTGAGTAGCCTATATGAAGTGGAAACAATGGGATAGTCCTGGTAGTGCCTACAAGAGTAATTAGGAAGAAAAAAAATCAAAACCTGCTACTTTAAAAACTGTATAAACACTGTTACTGTACACCAGGGGTGCCCCATGGACAACGCTGCTGTGGACTTCTCACATTTACAGCATGAATATCAAGGTTGTTTTTGTTTATGTGCTTATTAAGTTTTTAAAACACAAAAAGGGAACACGTATAGCAAAACAAAACATACACTGATACATGAAAACATACACAGATATCAAAGTGAAAAATGCAAAAATGAACGTGAAACAACACTTGTCAAAATTCTTAAACTAGATTAAGTGAGAGGTTTTTTTAATTGAGATATTACACTATCACCAGACAGTTACAATTCCTCTCTATTATTGGTGATAAGAGTGATACTTTCTTATTAATTAAAGATAGAGCGAACATTTGAGCATTTAAAAACATCTACAAAATGAGGAGGTAAATATTTTCTTAGTTACTTCATGAACATTTATTTTCTGAGTCAAGAGGGTGAGGATGAGGATGACATGTTTCTCCCAGTTTGAGGAGATGACTGCCTGACATGGTGCTAATCATGATGAGACTAAACCTCCTGGACAAACTGCTGATTTTGAAGGTTTCACCTTTCCTGTTTCTTATCGATCAGAACAGCATACATGCATCAAAATATAGACTGTCTTTAGTCACTACAATTTATCTTTAATATTTCTTCTTTCATTGATCAAGAGCGGTGCATAAAAGGAGGCAGGTTGTAGGAAAACAGACCTACTCAATTATGTTACATACATACATACATACACAGAAACATGTAAGTGTGAATATTCATATCGGATAAAATTATTTACCTGTTAGTGCTGTGGAAATGTTACTGAAATATTAATATTTATAGGATTTAATTATCTGCTTTCGGCTTCTAGCCTCCACGTTATTATTGTGCTCCTTGGCGCCTTTTTATCTCACTGAGCATTCTAAGATCAAACACAGATTATAGATAGAAGTTCGTAGGATAGGGCATTTTTTGTGTTCTGTTTAGTTGTCTTTAACTTTGAATCTGTTTTCATTACAGAAAGTGGCTGTCAGATCTGTCCACACTTTATCATGCCTGGATGTAGCTTTAGCGCGCACACGGCTGGAAGCGAGGCGTCAATTTACTCTCCTCATTGTGGGTTCTTCTAACATTTACTGTACAAGAGGCTACGTAGTGAGAGATTGCACTTGTGAAAATATTATGTCATCTTTTAATTAAAATTCAGGTTTACTTCGTTTAAACTGCGTTTCCCTTAGGATCCTGTCGTCACTCCGTAATATAAGAGCATGACTAGTCTAACAATACTGGCAACTAACACCAAACAGACACAATGAAAGGAGAACAATAATTGTGTACTAAATATGGGATAAACTCGTCCTAAATGATGACATCAAGAGCTGAAACGCTAGCTCAGCTAGCCTCGTTAGCTAGCTACTCCACACGTGTCTTCTGTTTTGGGCAGGAAATGTTCTCAACACATACAATGAATCACTTACCTGAGTCCCGACGTAATTGCTGGTTTAAATAAACTCGAGTCCCACAGAAACGACGCTTTAAAATGCTGAAAATTGATTATTTTAACCATCAAAACAATTCTCACAACTCCATAGTCGCCATACTTGTTTGTTGTGACGGAGAGCAACGAAGGACAAAATTAATGACAACGCGTTTCGTCATTATGGAAAGATTCGCACGATTTATCTTTGACGATTTTAGTCTTTTATTGATTAACAAAAAAAAATAAATTAATTAATTAAATAGTAAAAAAAAAAAGCCTAAACGGTGAAACAGCACATGAAAAATCGTGTTTCTTTTGTTTTGTTTTTTTGCCTCAAAATCAACAATTTGTGAAAAAAGTTACATTTCCTTTTAATACAGAGATCAGAAATAATCTGAATCAACAGTAAGAATATCTTTTTGACCTTTTTTGAAACGTCAAAAATTCCAAAAAAAAAAGTGAAATCAAGCAACATTTTCATTTCTAAATGAATTCATTTCCCCAAAGAGCCACATGAAAAATGTGCACTATTATTGAGGGCCAAGACACGAGCTGACATGAGTTTTGCTCAGCAAAAATATCTCTTGATAAAAAGCTGTTTCTTTTTATAGGCCACTGTTTTGCTGTCAGTTTTACAGTCTTTTCTGACAGTCATTACATTTTTCAAAATTTGCTTCAGTACCAAAGTAAATAAAAGCTTTTTTTTCATGAACCAACTGGGAAATACCAATTTTGTGAGGTAACAATTGGTAGTTCCGCTTGCAAAGGAAGTGGACCAAACCAATAATGTAATAAAGACAAATAACATGAAAAACTTCACCTTTTTTAGAAGCGATAAAGACAGTAATTTTATTTTGATTGTGGACTTCCCAGTGATACCCTGAGACTCAGTGCTTTTATGGCCCCTGGGAATTAGGATCCCCAGGTTTGTTGTAGAGAGAAAACATGCAGTTTAGCCTAGATTATATAAAACCATTTTCTGGTTGATTTCTTGCGTTCACATCCAGTTCAACCCCAGTCATCCAACCGATTATGCACAAAAAGTTGTTTTTTCTATTTTTGTATTCATATTGCCTTTATTCAAATCTTTAATTACAAATGCCCAGAGTACAAAAAGTCCATTTGTCCCTCCCTCCCCCACACACAAATACAACTCAAATTCCTCATTTAACAGATGTACAGAAACAACTTATATAACCGAATAGCACACACCAAAAACATCAAATTAGTTTACCTTAAACATTCAACAGCACTTTCACCCATGCGTTAAAATTGCAAATTGCTCTTTTTTTCTGTAGTTGATGGAAACAGGCAGCAATATTGTAATCGTACAGTCAAATTCTTTCCTATCAAAAGGTTAAATTTTTCACATATCCTTTACAGAATATTGAGGATCAATATATTGTATTTGGTAACAGCTTAAGGATAACCATAGGAAAATAGCAGAAAAAGCAACGCTGTTTCAATCTGGACTATAGTATAACACCATAATTAGCCTAACGATAACTTTCTGCAAGATCTAATCACACATCAGAATCACACATTAGAAATGAACAAGCTACAATTTTAAGTCACCCATCATAAAGAAACAAGAGCATCAGCTTTGCATTAAAATCGTTGACAGCTGGAAAGGTACAATCTTTCCAGAAAACAAAAAAAAAAAAATTCTGTCACAAAAAAAAAAAAAAAAAAAAAAGGGGGGGCAAAACATTTCAACCAGATTCTGGCTTCATGAAATACATGGAGGAAGATATAAGTATCCAAGTAAATTGTAGCGAGTATTGTAGTTAGTGACCTGAATGGGAGAAAATTAATCTGATTTGATGGAAAAAAAACAGACACATTTGTGCATTCAAGTCATATTCAGCTCATTTCTGATAAAAAGCGCTGCCTGAACCCAGGAACTCAGAGACTGGAATTTTTCCCTTCAAGCTGAACGGGCGATGTTACTTTTCAATTAGGTGCAAAAGCTCCTTTAGCAGACCGCGATACTCGACGAGAAACATGTCAGACATATTACAAAAAAAAAAAAAAGGTGTCAAAGACTCCCTGACATCGTTCCAAACACAAAACGGACACACAGTGTCACAAAAGCAAAGCTCCCTGCACACTCAGCAAAGACCCGGTGGAGGTTTTAGAGGTGTGTGGAGACGACCATGTCAAACAGTGAAGAGCAGATAGGCTGTGAATCAATGAATGAATGAATGAATGAATGAATGAATGAATGAATGCATGTCTATACATCTGGGGTGAAATCCAAAATGGGGGGGCAAAAACAAAAACGAACACTGGCAAAAGAACTAAATAACTTATCGAGAAAGGAAATAATAATATTGCAATGTATTTATCCACTTTTTTGTTGTTTTTTTTTACCCACAAATGTGCAGCCTAACATTGAAATGTAAGATGTGACAGTGACACAAAGTGGAAGATCTCACACACACACACACACACACACACACACACACACACACACACACACACACACACACACACACACACACACACACACACACACACACACACACACACACACACACACACACACACACTGAAAGGACAAAAGTGCGATGAAAGACGCATGACTGCTCAGTGAGGGTAAATTCAATGACCGAAGACTCACACACTCTATAGCGTTTACCTCTACGCACTAGAACTACAGTCATTAAGTGAGAGGTAGCCTACAGTACCTTGTGCACTGAAAATTTAGAAAACTGTACATGGATTTACACGCGGCAGGCTCGATCCGACAAAATTCACTCACGCAGCACACAATATTAGTCAAGCACACATTGGTCAGATCGAGGGGGGGGGGGGGGTCGGCACTAACAGCAGCAATATTACCTGGGATATCTAAAAGCCTGGGCCATCGGAGGAGACGCTCGCATTTAGTCATTAGAGATGCAACAAAGCGCAAATGATTAGTACAGAGCTGTGATCAGATTACTGATACAAGAAAGTTTTTGTTGAGCTTTTTCTCAACAAATTAAAGTTGGCTGCAGACTCTTCCTAAACCAGTGGCCGAAGTAATTAATTTAAACTCTATTAAACTATCCTTCAAGCTTAGTTGAAAAGATCACGTTTTACCTCTATAGTCTAACAGCCTCTGTCAAAAGTTGTTTTTTTTTTTTTTTGTTTTTTGTGAATACAGGATATTACTTTTAAATAACATATTCTGAGTTCAGTTCAGCATTTTTTTTTTTTTTTTTTTGGGGTGGGGGACTTGAAAAAATTACTAAGACCATTAGTTCAAAGGGGAATTTTTTTTTGACCTAATTTTCTCCTCAGAGAAAAAAAAGAAGCCCTTGCGTGCATGCCGAAGTCAGCTAGTGGCTACTGTTCCTCGTTTAAGTGAAGTCAATAATAACTACCACAGTATTAAAATTCACTAAAAACTCAACCGTTCCCGACCCTACAATGACTAATACTCACCGGTCCTGCCCACGACACACACTGGGGAGACGGTTTTAAGGTGGGAAGTGGCTCTGATTAGCTGGAGCCACGGCGGAATTGCACAGCACGTCGTGTGAGGAAGCTTTAGAAAGACGAAGAGGTTTGGCGACGGCAGCTTCTGCTGATGAAGACGGAGAGGGACGGGTGAGAAGCAGCAAAGGAGCGGAGGAGCCCTGAATTCACAAAGTGTCTCAGAAAGTCTTCTGATTTTCACGCTCGTGCGTCAGGAAGCCAAACGGGGATCCCCGCGTCGCCCAGGAGAAATGGCTTTTCTGCATTTAATAAGCAACTAAACACAAATTCCTAGGCTACATCAGACAAAATGCTCTTTTTCCTCTTAGCACGGCAAAGATTCTTTTTATATTCAGAGGGTCCTATTTATCAGTTTGTCGTTTCCACGTTTGTTGAAATCTGGAATTCATCTAAATCTTGAAAACATACTTACTGTTACTAACGTTATGAGAAACTGCCGAATGTCTGAGGAGGCACAGAGAGGAAGTGAAGCATTTAACCTGTAACCACGAGTGAACCGTATTCTCACATGCTGTGCATCACAAGTGTCCCGTTTTATTTTCAATGGCTCTTTTACGCTCTAAAAATGTTCTGCCTTCGCACACGGAGGAAGCCGATTTAACAGTCAGCAGTGTCACAGGTCATTGGTGTGATAAAATGAGATCGAGGAGGATTCTTCAGTGGACCGCCCGCCCACACAACACTTTACCATCCAGTTACCTGGATGTACGAGAAAACTGAATTTACCGTATTTCCTCTTCTCCACAATGTTGTGGGTGATTATACTGTTAAAAAAAAAAACAACTCAATCCCCCCCAAAAAATTGATACTAATGCCAGGTGGTGTGGGGAGGGGGGCTTCCAGCAAGCTGTTCTTTGTTGGCCTCGGTACAATGACTCGCACACACGCACACGCACGCACACACAACTTCATACAGAGGAGTGAACACCTTCTCCTTCCCCCTTTATACTTAACCAATCAACTGTGTAAATAGCATCCCCTAAAAAAAAACAAAGGCTTCACACTGATCAGGCCGTTCATCACTGACACCATGACAGAACATGGTTTTCACTGGAAAAACCCTCAGTGCTTCATTTCCCGCCTCGCGTTTTGAAGCTAATGCTAGCTGCACAGGAGGTCATCCAAGGCGAGAGCAGGAATCTTGTCAAAGTCACAGGCGTCGAACAGGTCGCTGATTCCCTGATCGTCTCCCAGGCCTAACAGGTAGTCCTCCTGGTCCAGAAGAGGAGGCCCCAGGTTCAAGAAGGGCCCCAGAGAAGACGGGATCTGGTCTTCCGTCTGCTGGAGGAGGCTGGTGTACGGGGACGAGATGGGCGAGAGAGTGGTGACGGAGACGGCCGAGGCGGAGGAAGAGGTGGGCGGAGCAAGCAAAGAGCTTGGAGAGGTGGTGGTGGGACAGCCGGAGTCTGGGAAAGGAAGCAGAGCGTCACAGGCATGAGGACAAGTCGATGGATACTGCATATTTCAGTTTCTTATTAACTTCTATTTTGCTTATAGCCTACATTTCCTTTTATTTTATATTTTGTCTATATTTGCTTTTTTTTTTTTTATTGTGGTGATATATATCTACATCTTCGTCTTGTGCTCACAGCAGAATTGACGATAAATCTCACTTTGTCATTGACGCCACACTCACTGCCACTCAAAGTGTTTTCGGCGCAGCATTTTCAAGCCTCTGACTGGTTTATTAAGCACATTCCGCCTCCTTCAGTTCAAACGTAGCACTTTGTTTTTACTGTTATGGGAAGTCAGAATAACTCAGGGACTGCAGAGGCCTGAGCAGTGAGACGGACGTCTCTGTTTACCAGTCGGTCTACATTCCCTTGTTCACCGTGTGCACGACTGACAGAATTTCGTTGTAAAAAGAAGAAAACAGAACAGGTTTTTCCCTGGAGGTGGACAGTGTAAACATTCTTGGTCTGGAGGCAGAAGTGTTTCTCCTTCTCACTGGGCTGTGAGGATGCTGCTCCAGTCATGTTGAAGACATGCCTGGCACAACCCAACGGACCCAGTTCTGGCCCGGGACCTGCTGGAGAGATCAGCTCTCTCCGCTGGCCCGAAAACAGCTCAGCTCATGCTGGAAGGAGTACAAGAAGCAGCAGGAGAACGGGATGTCTGGGTTTTTCTCCTCTCCATTTTGCCACAGTGAATAAATGTTGTACTGAGCAGGGGGACGGCTGGAAGGATGGATGGATGAGACATGATATCCAGAGGAAACAAGATCACAGGGGCCCACAGGGTGTCTGATCTGAAAGTTACCTTGGAGGACTTTGAGAAAAGGTGAGTTCCCATTGATGTCCGTGCTTCCATTTTTTATGGGACTCCGGGGGTCGTTCTCCTCATCGGGGCACAGCAGGACTTCGATGGGGCCCTTGGTGCTGGTCAGGTGGATGGATAAACTCTGGAGAAGAAATAAAGAGAAAGTCAAATGTGGAAAAAAAACTCAATGCCAATTTGAGGAATCCCAATTTTGAAGCTGAAACTTTCTTTTATAATCCCCCAGATGAAACCTACATATATTTAATTGCCGACTAGGATATCTCAAACCCAAGACACCACAGGAAGAACCAAGTCACACGTGAGATGACGAGCATTAAAAGAAGCAGAAGTTCCATGAGGACAGCGATGACAAATCCAGCTCGTGTGTTTTTCTGCACGCAGACAAACCTCATCAGGGTGTGGTACTTCCAGTTTGGTGTCTGTGGGCGCTTTGACAACAATAACAGTCTGGTCTCTCAGGTTCCCCAGCTGCTTGATGTCTTGGTACGTTACATACGCATATGTGGAAAGGAAACGGTTAAGGAAAGCACACTTCATAATGTTCTTATCATTAAACACTGTGGCATTAATGTAGACATATACAGGTATATATGTATATAAGTTATAGCAAATAAAATATTGAGGAACATGTCAGTAGTTTAAATCTTACTGTGAGTGAGAACTGCAGAGGACAGAAACAGCCCCGTCACCTAACAGCTGACAAGGCTCGATTTCCAATGAACAGTCCGCATCGTTACTGCGAGATGGTTTGACTAATCCTAACCAAGGTGGGCTGGGATTAGTGGGCTGCAGAGTCCGTGTGAAAACGATTTAACTGATAATCTCTTCTGAAATTCACGGGCCAACAACAGGGGGCTCTGACGCACGTGAATCCAACTGGAACTGGAGGCGTCAACGTCTCTGATGCTGGACGTTCTGATGAAACATCACTTCAGCCCAGTTAAACTTTCAGTCTCCTTTGACCCGAAGTTCCTGACTACAGATAAACACAGTTAACTAGCAGACAGCTTTTGCTTGCGGCTCAGCTCCATCTTGAGCGGTCAGGTACGCTGACCTTATTAACGCTGCAGCTTGCTCAGGAGTGCGGCCTCTCCGTTTCCGCCTATTATTAGTGAGGATCACCCGGACATATCTAATCTTCTCTACCTGGAAGCGCTGATCGGCAGACTGTCTTGTTCGCTCTTGACTGTGAACCGTACTTTCTGCACGACGGAGCCACTTAGAGATCATCTGCGGCATGTAGAAATGGAACCAAGATCCACTTCTGAACTCACATTTAATATCATACACCATGTATGTGACTTTCATTAGAACATGTTTAACTGAAACACAGTAGCTAGAAGTCAAATCTGACTCACGCCATCGTATCAACTAGCAAAAGGATATTTCTGGTTGCCGGGCAACTCGCTCATCTGTCTCATATCCAGGCTGCATCTCTGGATGAGCTGCTCCAGCCTCTGCTCTTCTTCGCCCAGCGCCGAAACTTCAGCTGTCAGTCTCTGTCTCTGGCTCATTGCCCCCTCGACCTCCAGCAGGCTGCAGCCCCTGTGAGTGGAAAACCAGAGAGGAGTGAGCTGCATGGGATTTCATCAAACCACTTTCCTGTGTATTTTCTGGTGCTTCGTGCTAACTTCCCCCCCCCCCCCCAAGTGTTAGAAACAAAATATCAAGGGGAGGGGGAAGAACTCTTTTCTTAGGTTTCTGATGGATTTGGCAAAACTACAGAACTTAAATCTTAATCAAATCGTCCAATAATTCAGAAAAGTTGTGTTTCTCCTGTTCACAAGGAGACAGAGAGCGGCGCATTTTGAAAACACAGCACTCTGCAATGACAGACGATCGGACAGCCAATCAGCAGAACCCTCCTCTGCAGGACTGTCCCTCAGATGAATTCTGTCCTCATCAGGTTGGGCCGCTGGGCACCGTCGTTGATTCCCTTACTGAAGACAATGCTTTCTGATACACAGTGTGAACATTTAAAATCAGCTCGTCATCTTTAGTTCAATCGGCTTTTTTCATCATCAGCTTTTTAAACGGTGAGCCCTTTTTCACTGATCATGTCTGGTTCATTCATAACCTGAATATCAAATGGGACCTGAAATACATGGACCTCTGCTGACCGGAATAATACTGCAAAAACATACCGAGTAGTTATAATGCTAATTTGGCCATTCCTTGTTTAGACCAGAATCCATAACTATCAGACAGACAGACAGACATCTTGTCACTGTAGCAGTTCAATGAAAATTTCAAGTGTCATCCGATCTGCACATCAAGTATAAAATCCACTGAACGCTCTAAAGGAAAAGTAGGAAAACCCAAGCAGAACCCTGATCCCTTATAAAACACATGGCACCTCCATGTGTTTTTCTGTGTTGAGCCGAGTCCCTGCTGCTGGGGAGAAACGGTTGTTGAATGTGGTTGTCCTTGTTTTAAATGCTCAATTAGGATCATCTGCCAGACGGCAGCAGTTCAAAAAGGACCTTTCTTCTGAATGGTCTTAATAACAGGAGGATAAAAGTAATCCAGTAAATTTCGGTTTCATAGTGGTCGGTTACTAAAGTTTCTCTACAGACAAGTCTGCAGGAACATCTTTTTTTTTTTTTTTTCCACCAGTGTTAATTTCTTTAAAATCTAAAAGGAACACGGTAAGTCAGGGTGACACTGAAAAATTAAACCGTGCATTTGTTGCTTCCAGAGTGGACTATTGTAATTCTCCATTATCAGGATGTCAGAATGACTGCTTAGCGATTGTCAACTCGATTCCAAATTCTGCAGCAAGAGAATGGACAGGAACTGCAGGAGAGATCACATCCATAACTAGCTTCCTGTAGAATTTAGAACACACCACTTTCAGGTGGAATATCTGGATGAACATAAAATGCACTAAAACTTCTGCGGGTGAACTTAATCTGACCTTTGATCACACAAGTCCAACTGTTCAATGTTTCACTTCTTTCTGCACAACCTGTTGCAGTTCTGTAAAAAAGAGCTGAACAGAAAAATTCACACGTGTTGGATCCATGATCGTGATGATCGTGAGCAGCGCTGCGTGGAACGGGATGATGAATGCCACTCAGCTAACCGGGCACATTTATTAATAAGGAAGGAGAGAATGCAGCAGCTGATGGAGGTGGCATCATAAGGAAGGGCCGCTGGAGACTGAGGTGTATCAAATGTATTGACCTGAATCTCATATAAAAACTCTGGAAACAGCTGAGTGGCTGTGCAGCGGCTCGTAACTCTGTATCCCAGAGCCTCAATGACCCAAAGGGCCGCCCTTCCAGGAGCGTGGGCTGCCAGGCCTCAGCAGACGATAAGTCAACTTGAAACCAGCACGACATGTCAATGTCAAGCTGGAACTGATGTTCAGAGGAAGATGAAGTTATTGAAACACTAACAATATCCACTGCTGTTGGTTAGTTTCAATAAATGGTTTGAGAAAAGGAAAACAATCACAGGCTTCTTCTTAAATGTTGTAACTTCATGATATTACAGCACTTCAGCAAGAACTTTTTGCATTTTCCATGAATTTCACTCAAAAGTCTAATATCTAAAACTCTGCTTAAATGTGTTTTGAGGTTGTTGTTTTTTGTTTTGCACAAATTTCCATGTTCAATTTTTACTTTTTTTGCTGCAGGTGGTGTATTTGTTGATGATTTCTATGACCCAATCAGGGTCATTGTAAAAGGCTTGTTGGATTTCATCACACAGCTTTTGTGCTCAGGGTGGATCGACTGACTGAATTAGATATTATTCTTTGTGCATATAAACTCAAACATCAATCTGATCTCTCAATGATAAAGGATTCAATCAGATAGACAAAAAACTGACCAAAGAAAATGCGGCTCGTTTTATTTTCTTCATGAGACGAGAAATGTTGTATGAAGAGAGAACAAGATGAAAAGCACTCACATCCACTGAATGTTGTTCTTTGATTTCTTCTTGATGAGGTGAATGCCCTCCAGTACATTGGTGATATCATACAGACGCCGTTTCTGCACCTGAAAAGCAAAGAATACAGGTCCGACCAGTCGTACACTTTGCAACGCAGCTCGAACCGTGAGTCAACATCCACTCTCGTACACAGGGTCCATCAGTGCGTCTACCTGCAAGGTTTCAGCAGCAAGGTTAAGGTCCAGAACGCCATCGGAGGACTGAGCAAGAAGGTCCACAAACTTCTTCGTTAGCAGGCCCAAAGATGTGTCGTACCGCGTCTTCTCAGGGGGGGACTTGGGTGCTGAGACGGAAAAGAGAGTATTTCCATTTAGAACAAAAACATAAGCCCACGTGGCTTCATCAGTATCAGTGACCACAAGATTTCAACGCTGCCACATTGCTCAAACTGGGAAGATTTCCATAGCAGCAGGAGCAGGAAGGAAAAAAAAAAAAAAACTGGCACAACAAGAAAGTCACACTAACATCAAAAGTTAGATGTGGATTTGTGGCACCTTCATATTGGACGGCCATCTCTAGAAACGGCCCGAAGGGAGAATAGCAGATGACAAAACAGCCATGAAAGGGAGTAACAGATGAAATGGTCTCTGGTTCACAGATTTCACGTTGTGCTGCATTTGCAGTGTTATTTGGTTCACTGTAAATCAACAGAGTGGGCGTAGTGAGGACGCTTCAATCAACAGGGTAATGAGCTGCATGGATATTATATTTTTACCGTCAGTTTAGGGATGTCAGATGCATATTACCCTCGAGCTATTGTTTCCGACCACAGTCTAAAAGCATGGGCATGAGGGCATTTTTTTTTTAAATCTTTGCGACGACCACAGAAATTTCATTCTTACTTCAAAAGTGATAAATTCTGCCAAAGTATCTAAACCACAGGAATTAGCGAGAATAGTTAGTGTGGCTGATTGTGAATCTCTCATACTACTACTTACCCCTTAAAATAAGAAGAAAGAACATTTCACATATCTAATGTGTCTTTTACAGATCGCACTGCAAATCTGATGTTTCGCCAGTCAACAAATATTGAGTCAAATGATTCAGCAAGCCATAATTAGCTGCTAATGTGTGATTTATATAAAGATGCAGTATGGGTCAAACAATAAGTCAGCATTTTCTGGAATAAATCCTGCGGCGATTTAGACTGAGCCTGCGTTTCAAACTGAAATGGCTCTGTGGATGATTATCAGCCCGTGTTTGCTTTTTAACCCACCGAACAGCTTAAACCAGCCTCTTCAATGTGTTTACATTAAGGATATAATAAACGACAGATAAATGTTTAAGTTCCAGATGTATCGCACAAACTCACTGCGTGAAAAATGCTGTAGAAAAGATTTTGCGTGAATAAATATAGTTGTCTAAGCACTTATTGAGTGAATCAATGCTTTTCAAACTTATGACTGTTGTCTTTAAGCTACATTACTTCCCACAGGAGCTGTAGTTTCAATCTTTATGTAGAAAAGAGAAACATTAAACCTCTTATGCTTTGTCTTACTAGAATACTGCTGCATGTTCGGGTTCGGATGCTACTGTAAAAAGACAGATGATTTCTATCCAATTTGTAAAACAATGTTGAATCATAACATTAAAACCATAACACCTTAATAAATCACAGACAGCAACACTGTTTGAAATCTAAGTGAACATCTTGAAGTGGGTGATGCTGATAACAGTGAGAGAACTATTCAGTAAAAAGTATTTCTGATGAAAAAGATGAATAAAATATGAGTATGTTGTAATGAAAACTTGCATCTCAATCTACGGTGCCACAAAATGGGGGACTGAGCATTAGAATACATGGTTTAAATAGCTCTGTGAAGACTTGTGCACGTACTTTTTGGTGTCTTTAGCCGGGTCCCGTTGGTCGCTGCTCCTCCTCGGCCTCTCGGCGTTCTGGCCGGTTCTGTCTGGTACTGTTGGTCTGAATCATCGAGCGCCAACCTCCTCTTCGCCTGGGAGCGAGCACGTTGAAGAGAATGTTAACAACATAAATGGACGTTCGATCATCTGGCAAACAAAAGTTATGAAGGCACCGCACAGCAACGAAACGCTAAACTCACAAAAACCTCTCTAACTGGAATGAACAACCAGAAAAATCTTAAAAGTTGATAAATAACTGATTAAAATCGCAAACTTACATGGTTATATAACATTATTGGATTTTTTTAGAATCTGACAGCACACTAACATCTGCACACTCATGCATTTCCATATCAACATGACTCATGTCTTAAAAAGTAGAAATGCCGCACGAGGAAAACCCAGGAAATCTATCAGGACAATGAGAGGAGTTTTGCACATTTCTTCGTGTCTTTGAGATCGTGGATCCCTCGTTTCCAAACTGACTGGCCAAGACAAACCCAAATATCTCAAGGGTGAGTCACACATGTGGATTTGCTTCCCGTGCAACAGTCACGCCACAGAAATCCAGCGCACGTAACCCAACCTATGAGACCACATGGTCCCAACAACTCAGGAGCACGTCACGTTAGTGTGATCCCAGACAATGCAGGCAAAAATGGTTTCTCTTTTCATGAAACACAGAAAGTTACATTTTAAACTTAATCCAAGCAAACAAGCACCCATGAGACTGCTTCATTATAAACACTGATTTCAGTATTTATCTCACTTAAAGGTTACCTGTTAACCTCAATGTAGTTACTGTCTCCGCTTCATTGTGACAAACCCTGGGTGGGTAGCACTCTCAAACCTCTGCTGTACTAGTGACAAACGATTTCCTCCATAACTGGACATTTCTTTATCTGCTCAGGCAGAATAACCCAGAATCACACCCTGGTGAAGCCCACCTCCAAGAAAAGCCACAAACCACCCCCCAGCTTTAGTTTCCATGAGCAGCACATCAGTGTCACTGACATGTTGCCCTCAATCTTTAGTCAGGCCGATTCAGATATGAAAT
This sequence comes from Salarias fasciatus, assembly GCF_902148845.1. Taxonomy (NCBI): domain Eukaryota; kingdom Metazoa; phylum Chordata; class Actinopteri; order Blenniiformes; family Blenniidae; genus Salarias; species Salarias fasciatus. Next base: position 17,039,663 of record NC_043755.1, read on the forward strand.
AATCTCTCCAACCCTGTTTGTTCCAACCTTTAACACTTGATCTAGCTCAAGTCAGAAGCAATAATATGTCCTCTGTTGACAGTCAAAGTGTCAGCCATTTTATATCAGCAGCTCCCCTCACCCCCATGCCTGCTCATGGCTACAGCCTCAGATACACAGGCTGCTTTGGTTCATAAAAGATGAATATCCAGGAACGAACACACACCCTGAATGCTGCACAAAATATTTAATGTGGTCTGTGCACGTTGAGAACACAGGAAACGTGCAATCAGGCACTAAAGCAACAAACTCGGGTTTCACTTTGTAAAAAAAAAAAGGAGCACCACATCGTTACTTTATTTACATTAAAACAGTCGTGCAAGATTCAGATTTAAAAGGTCAAGGCCGACAACGAGCAATGTTGTCCTCCAGTGATCAATAGTGCTGCTAGCCTTGAAAGCTAACACACATTTTTCAAGCTTCATCCAAGTTGGCTTGCATCTTCAGAGACGAGCTGGAGAGATATCTAGCGAGTTCCTAAACTGATGTCAAGCTTTAGCCGCCTATAAGACGATGTCTGTGCAAGTTTCTCGACTCGTGTAGCGCCATAAAGCTAAAAAAACGAGCTAACTAAGAACCAGGCAGCCCAACAATCCCCCCCAACCCCCAAATTAAGACACCAATAGCAGCCACTAGGCCACCGCTAACGCTCCTCATCTCTTACCAATATTTCCATCTGGCTGCAAAAGGTGAAGCGGACTCAAAAGCACCATGAAGTTAGCTAGCACGCTATTACATGACAGCTCCGCATTGGTGCGGACGCTAAAACTAACTTAAAACTAGCTTTCCGCGTCCGTGCAGCCAACGAAGCACTTAACCAGCCCACTTGGGTAACTTAGCTAGCGGTGGTTAGTTAGCCACCTCGCTGGGAATGCCCTGGCTAAAAGCAAGCTAACGTTAGCTGCCCGAACAACAAGCTCTTGCTAGCATAGCACGCTAACACTTTGTCGTGGCTAAAACATGTCCAAACGAGCTGTGGAGGTTATTACCGGCGGTCTTCCGAGAGCGGGTCGTTGTCCTGCTCCGTTTGCAGCTGCTTGTTGTGGAGTTGTGTAAATGTTGTTAATCTGAGGCTCGGATAAACACACATTGGATGTCTGTGTAACGTTACAAGGCGGAGGTGTAGTTATTATTTGGATATACGTCGCGTTGGATTGTCCGGGGTTTAAACGATCCGATAACGCTGTTAAAATTATATTATTATCCAGAGTAGAGCCCCCAACCCCCGCTAAAATCACTTTGTCCGGAGCCGAGGAGATCCCTCTTCTCATCTTGCGTATTCGGGGTAACCCCTTTCTTGTCTCTTAACTTTCAAGCTCGTCTGGCTGCTAATCCACAGCAATGGTCGCAAAAATAATCACACCGATGTAAAGATGGGTGTCTGAATAATCGACTTTTGAAAAGTATTTTTCCCCCGGAAAGTGCATTTAGGCAGATGCAACGGATTAAAAAGTAGCGCAACTCTCGTTTCCCCCGTCTAGAAATGGCTTCAGGAAACGGCCTGATGAATGAAGGGATACGGTTTACGCGCTCAAGAGCCCTCCCGCGAAACTCAGATTTCCCGGGAAATTTTCAAACGGAATTTACATGCTTCACGGTATTGGTCCGTCACGGACAAGTCTCCGCCTACTTTACAGAGCCACTGACCAATGGCAGCTCCGGATTCAGTGCGCCACGTGTTCATTGGCAGTTGTAAACAGGGGACGTCACCTGTCATCACGCCTTGTGCGTTCTTGAAAGAGACGCTGGGTGGCGCGCGTGACACATTATACTGGAAATGTAAATATTCACCCTGAAATTATTATTATTATTATTATTATTATTATTATTATTATTATTATTATTATTATTATTATTATTATTACTTCTACTACTACTACTACCTGGGTAAAGATTGATAAAAAAGTCCACATAAAACTGAGAGGATCAAACAATAATAATAATAAAATATTCCATAAAGCAGCGTTTTGTTTGTGTGTGCTTTTTTTTTTAACTTCGTTTCTGAAAATATCTTGACATTACTGTAATTTGCAAAATTAAAATTGAATATTTGAAAGGTGGATCAATATTCATGCTTCTTGCAAAATATTATGTGAATAATTTACAAGCCACGTTCTACACGTAACCTCAGCAGTATAGAGCACGAGCAGTATAGAGCAGGAGCTGTAACCGACATGTCTCTCAGTCTGTACGGAAACCATGACTCTTGAAATGATCCAGATTTTATTTCATGAGGAAAAAATATTGATGATGATGCTGCTACCAGGGCAAACATATTCGGATCAGATGTGCTCCAACAGGACATCAGGGACCTGGGAGATATTTGTATGCCAATCAAATAAACAGGAGAGGGATATGATTAAGACATGTTGACAAAACCAAAAGCAACAATGTCTTCAAAATCAAGGCAAGACATTTTTTTCAAAAACGCAATGATTTAAAAGAGGGAAACAATCATCTGAGATCTGGGGAAGACATTTAATTTAGAGACTTAATGGATTACTTCAGGGAGGATGTGTGTGTGTGTGTGTGTGTGTGTGTGTGTGTGTGTGTGTGTGTGTGTGTGTGTGTGTGTGTGTGTGTGTGTGTGTGTGTGTGTGTGTGTGTCCTACCCTGGGCTTTAAGGTAGAGTTTCAAATAATCTCGAAAGGCTGATTGAGTGTTTGATTGAATAGGATATCTTTGATGGCTTAGTTCAGCTTGTGGCTTGTTAGACTTTTGCTGCATTTTGTTTCCCAGTAAATTTATTACTTCACAATGTTACTCATAGGAAAAAAAAAACATTGTGAAAAGAGAGAAGATAAATCTCCTCCATCTATGTATGTCTTAATGGTGATGATGATGTCAAAATATTATTTGTTATATTTTGATGAATTACTATGGAAAGTCAGTCAGTGGTGTCATGTCACAGAAGATCTCGCCGACCAACATCCACAGCACAAACATGTTACTGTAACTCAGCAACTTATTTCTAAGCAAAGACATCAACTGTAAAACGAGAGAAAGTCTTTGGAAGATGATAATTCAGCTCTTGAATGGGTGATTTCTAAGTGAAAAAGTGTGCAAGTGTACATGTAGAGGCTTCTGTTTCCAGTTTGTGTACATCTTTTAACACATGCTAGCTCAAAAGCTAAATGTGCAAATAATATTTCATAAACTTCTTCACCTTTGATTTGGGGTATCTTTCAGTCTCAAATGTTATCTATTTGAAAATTACTATACTTAGCTAGACTTTCCTACTTTTTTCACATTCAAAGATAGTATAGGCAATAACCACCTTTACCCCTGTGAATTAATTAAGTTGTCTCTGTGTAATGTCTGCAGCTTCTCTAACAGTGACACTTGAGTTTATTTGATCATTTTCATCCATCTCTATTACAGATACATTAAGTTCAGTTATCTGATGTCATCCCATTTAGATGATAAGCCGGAGGCTGGAGCTGATCGCAGCTGACTGAGTGACTGCAGGTTATAACCTGGGCCAGTGGAACTAAGAGAACACGCACATTCAAAAAAAAAAAAAAAAAAAAATTCTCAAAAATGACAATCATTTTTTGAAAATTTTGGCAAAGACATTCCCCTGACCCTCAGATTTTTTTCCTCATGAACCCCAGTCGCTCTGGCGCCCCCTAGTGGATGCATCACCCACACCTTTAAACCCAGTCACGTATTTTAATTCTGAATTGTTTAGTTTTACAAAATGAAGGGAAACTTTTTGTGGGGCATGCATCCCCTCACTTCCTAAAATTACAGAGTATTTAGAAGCAAGTGTTTGTGTAGACACGTTATTGTTTTTTTTTTCTTCAGCTATAATTAATTGAAATTGCAGGTATTTTTCTTTTTTACAGCAATGCATGAATTAGAACAACACATGGAGAAAAAAAAGCAATGGTCCCACTTTAAAGGATCAGTGCAGTTTATAGGAAGTTGCTTTTTTTGTGTATACTAATAATTTAAAAAGGAAAAAAAATCGAGGTTGGAAGTCCGACATTAAATTATTACCATTTACATTTCATTGTTATTGTTGCGTTTTGGATCCTGTGCGTCGCTGGTTTTACAACCGGCTGTTATTTGAGAAATCCGAAAGGGTGAAACATCCTATTTTACAGGGTCAGGTAGGGAAAGCATTTCCCGGGTCAGGCTGGCTTTTAATTCGCAGGCAGAAGCCGGAATTGCACTTTATTTGTGGCGGAGCTGTCAGGCGGCGGTGCGCGCGGAGGGAGGCGGAGGAGGAGAAAGGAGGAGGGGAGAGATCATCGGACTGCAGACTGGTTTGACTTGTCACGGAGCCTCTCGGTCAAGCCATGTTTCGATCGCAGAAATAAAGCAAAGAAAGTAGTTTCTCTCAGAGGGGAAGAGGCGATAAAGTCGGGGGGATCGGCGCAGAGCGCGAGACGAAGCGGGCAGGATGGGCGACCCGGCGGACACCGCGTATAAAACCACCGGATCCAAGTGGCTGCTGCCCGTCAGCGGATATTTAGGCTTCCCTCTTGATCAGGTACGACCACCTTCACATTCTGGCAGAGCTGACCGTGGAGGAGGATTCACACTTTTCCCAAGTTACCGTGCGTCTGAGTGGGAGTCCTGCTCATGAGTGAATGAATGAATGATCAATTAACGCAGCATTGACGCCCACATCGCCCTGCATGGTTGGAATCAGATCAGATTTGATTTATTTTCCTCAACCTGTATTTCAAAGTTGGCATGTCAAAATGATAAGATCTGAACGCCAATGCTGTGGTGAACTCTGTTATCATTTCCCTCTGCTGTGACTTTATTTCCCTGGTTTGGACTGAGGGCCTCACATGATGGGAGACTGGATGCTGATTTATGTAGCAGACACATTCTAAGTTTCCTGTTTCTTTATTATTTATGACTGAATGACCCATTTATATTCATTTTGAAACTTTTTTTAAACTTCAGACTTTTTCCATAGTTTCTATTTGTCACCAACTCCAAGATTTGTTCTGCTGCTGCACATCCTGCTGCTATTCCTCCCCTTTGAGAGCTACATATGCACCACCTCATCCCCCCCTCTCTCTCTCGTTCCTCTCCCCTCGCAGGTGAATTTTCTGGCGTGCCAGCTCTTTGCCCTGGCCGCTGCCTTCTGGTTCCGTCTCTACCTCAGCCCCAGCCACGCCAACCCCCTGATCAGGCACGCCGTGGCCACCCTCCTCGGCATCGCCTTCCTCATCTTCTGCTTCGGATGGTACTTGAATGATGCTGCCCCACGTTTGCACTCTGATTATTCACTTTGTCTTCCCCAAACCAGCGGCACGACTCAGATACCAGCATGTGGGGATGGAAAACACGTGACAGTTATCTTTAGTAGCTGTGTTTACCTTTCAGACACACGCATGGGGAGGAGACTGCTGATGTATGTGGAAGCATTTTAAGCATTTGCTGCACTGGAACAGGCCTCTTCTGAAGTGACTCATTCACACTGAGTTTAGTTTATAGATATGCAGTGCAGATTTGGATTCCTAGTGGTGAACTTGCAGTTAACAACCACCTGGACAAACCTCTTCTTTTGCAAGCGGTGACACACTTGAAATGGTTTTTCTGCAGCCTGTGTTTGTTTTGTTCATTCAAGGCTTCTGCAGAAACACAACAGTCCTAGTGTAAGTGCACATGCTGCTTGTCTAAATTAGAAAAGCTCATTACTGGCCTCAAAAAAAATATTGAAGTCACAGGTGAATGCATAAATGTTTCACTTCTGCTGACGGATCCCTCACAGCGATCATTTGAAGTAACCTCGTATATTTTCTTTCCTGCAGGTTCTCCGCTCACATCATGACGGTGGTGGTTGTAAACTACTTGATCATCCTTCAAGCTGACATCAACAATGTACACAAGTGAGTGTTGACCTGAATATCTCAAAGACGGAGCGACGTGAGAAATGAAGGCTGGAACAGAGAATTCCTCTTTTTCTGCACGACCTTTGCCTTCACCGTGCTCTCCTGCCAGGCGTGGCCGGTGAACCTACCAAATACTCATTTTTGATTGCGTGTCCAAAACCGAAAGAGTTGTTTCTGCACCAGACTGACACCTCTGTGTCATCATGCTGTCGGGTCAGAGGTCGAAGGAGGTGCTTCAACAATGAGAGTAGCGTATTCCGGGTTCGTGCTGTTTTCAGGTAGAACGGGTCCGTCCGATCAGCCCCGCCCTGAAACCACCGACATCAAAGAGGGGGTGCTTGCAGCGGCGGGCGGTTTTACTTCACCTCTGTGATTTTGAAGACCCACTGCCCTGCATGTTTTACTTTTTCTTTTTTTTTGTTGTCTTTTTTCACATTGATGAATTCTCGCCCACGCATTGCAACAACATAAACGCCGTCTAATCACACCCTAAGCTGCTCCAGTGAAATTCCAAGCCTAAACTAAACTAACCTTTCAAAGGATCAAGCTCCTGTCTGATGAGTTCAGCAGAGACACGCCGGTCAAACTCGTCCGTTCAGTCAATCTGGACAGATTCACTGTATTTGTGTCGACATGTTTCTACTGTGATTACTGAACTCCGTGAGGAGAAACAAGCATATTTGCTCATGATTGCTCCTGCGTCTGCATTTCGCCTTGTGACGGCGTGACTCAAGCACGTCTCGCTTGCTTGTTGCCATTTTATGAATGGGGTGAATGCGTCGGCAGCCGAGGTATTCACATGTCTGGGAGTTACCTGGTGCCAGAGCAGGATCAACGTCGCATTGTTCTCAGCTTGTACAAGCAACACATTCTGTGTCGTCTGTGTGTTTGTGCAATATTGTGGATCACTTTTAGAGCTCTGAAGTGTTAAAAACATTCAATACAAGAATACAGGCGACAGACACCATTATATCTCTTAATAGATGTTTTGACTTATTTAGTGTATATTTAAAACTCTTTTGAGACTGAAATATATCTCATTATCTTGTCATATTCCACTTATTCCACCGAAATAAGTGCATGATTCTCTCTTTCTTTGACTGTTAAAAGAACTGTCTTCGAACTATGACTAACATCAACTACTGACGACTTCTCTGCTTCACTTTCGCTCCTTCTTCCACCTGCAGATACTCCATGATGGTCACCATGGGCTACCTGACGGCGTGCCAAGTGAGCCGAGTCTTCATTTTCAACTATGGGATACTGTCCACGGACTTCTCTGGGTGAGCAGAACTGAAGCCTTATCTCCTCCATCTCTGCACCCTCCCATTTCCGATGCAGGTAGGGAGACGCTGCCCTGTTATCAGGACCGTGTCGGACCTGTTCACAGAGCGGCCGGTGACGCGTCCTTTTGTAAATACAACCACGCTGGAAACGTAGCAGAGAGGAATTTCCTCGGTGCCTCGGTGACGAGTCGCCTCCTGGCGCCTGGAGTTTTGTTGTGATTAAAGCACAAAGGCGTTTCCTCTCACAATATCACTGTTTTAATGTGACTTTATGTGTTTCTTAGTCTTTGCGAAGCACTTTGAATTAATTTCCAAGCGTGTGCTATACAAATAAACTTGCCTTGCATTTAAAAAACGTAAGAAGAGCTGAGATGAAGCAAGACAGAATCTCCTTTAACAAAAGATATGAAGTGACTCAAGTTTCATAATTTAATTTTTTATTGACATCAGTATCTTGTGAGAAGGAAAAGAAGCATCCATATTGTCTGTTTTCTCATGGGGAATGTTCATACCAGATGACATCAGCCTCTGTGCGATTGGCCGTCTGAAGGTGACAATTATCTCCTTGGTGGATGAACCAGCATGGTCGGCTTCATTGGCAGCCTCAGCTGAACTCCACACGTCTGTAGTGTTGAGCAGCGTTTTGTTTGTATGAGCAGCGAGCTCCAGTGCTCCTGTTGGGACAGTTCAGTACGAATGACGCACCACCGCTTTTCCAGGGTTCACTGAAATCCAGCAGAGTTTGTGTGACTCAGTGTTTCTGACACAGCAGCAGTCATTTCTTTTGGGGATTTTCTACTTTTGACTGATAATCCCCCCCAGAAGAGGACAGATTTTCCTGGTGTGAGAGGATTGGTTCAACTCAGACCCTCAAACTGATGTTTTCCAAACAATTCTACATTATTTTTCATGGATTTTTTGATATGTAGGCAATGAAAAACACAATTCTTTCCATACCAGTACAATGCTGCTAAATGCTGGCGCAGCACGCTGTTTCCTCGGATCTGTGCGTCTCATTGTAGTTTCTCTGAGCATCACCATAATCTAATAATGAGAGAAATGACCAGCGGCAGTAAGATTGTTAACATAATGCCACTTCTGCAGTCAATGTGGGGGGAAAAACGCAGACTGTGCTGCATCACTGCAGTGCTGCACGTCCTGGCTGGCACCCTGAAAATGCTTGTGCAAAGCCAGAGCTGGCACTGCCAGCCGCACCGACGACCCCGCTCCGCCTCGGTTTGCCATGCTGGGCACACAATGCAGCTCACTCACAGACAGGAACCGCTGTGTGTGAGTGTGTGTGTGTGAGAGACCAGTGTAGCTCTTGTGTTTCTTTAAACACTTTATGGATGTTTAAGTGACTTCCTGGTCTCGCAGTAGAATATTTCACCCACATGCTCATGCATTGTGTTAGAAATAGGCATGACGGGATTTAAAAGATGAGTTCTCCTCTCTTACAACCTTGAATTTTCACAAGTGAGATCTTAAAACGATGAAAAATCGTCTGCGCCAGTTTCAAAGACAGTTCAATGAAACTGTGTGGATTTGGATGAATTTAATAGGATTAATAAATGACCTGATGTGACGTCTCTGGAAAAGAATGAAGTGATTCATCAGACAAAGTAAACACACACAGGTTGAGTTAGGTTGACACTTGACAAGTGTTGTGTTTTTATTTCGCAATATACTAAAAAAACCAAAGTGCTGTCTGAGAAATGCTGCCTGCTGATGTGCTGTGAGCAGAATGTCTGATTTACCCACCTCTGTGCCACAGGACCTGATTAGCTTAATTTGATTTAGGTATAAATATCCTATAGGTGCGACTATCCCACTTTCTATTTTGGCAATTCAGAAACGTCTGATGCTTTTCTGTTGTAATAATTGCTTTTTTCCCCCCCCTTTTCTGTTCAGACCTCTGATGATAGTAACCCAGAAGATCACCACGCTGGCGTTCCAGCTCCATGATGGTAAGATGCTGCTGAGGTTGTTCAAGCCACACACTGTGCTCTCTGCTTTAATGACAGACCCACACACACACACACACACACACACGAGGAGTGCTGGAACAAGTAAAGTACAGGATCTGTTAATCACGTTAGCTATGGCTGCCTCCTAATTGGAAATCCCCGCTGTTTCTGTGTGTGAGGAGACTCTTTAAGAAAGGCTACAGCATGAAGTTTAGTCATCATTAGTTGTATTGTTCACTTTCTGTTACTGCTGGAAATGTCTTTACATTAAGTACATGAAGGAAGTTGAATTAATTCATTGCTTTTCTTTCAGGTATTAGTAAGAAACCTGAACAACTAACATCAGAACAGAAGCTTATGGCCATAAAGTAAGTTTTTTTTTTTTTTTTTTTTGTGTGGTAAAACAAACCAGTGATTAACTGTTTTCATATTATCATCTTAGATTGCTGTAGAAATGATCAGGTGATTAATGTTTTGGAAAAAAGGCAATTCCTTTGTGGTTTTCTGTATTCTGGCATTTTTATGGTAAATCGGACAGCGGGTGTTCCAGAATTGATGAACATTTTCCATAACCATCAGTGCTGAATCTGTATTGACAACATTTGGATACTGATGCAGGGAGCTCACTGTCAAGTGTTTGTATTGGGTGCAGGCAGGGCCGGCGATTAGGCTGGGCATCCGGGGCAGTTGCCCAGGGCGCCGAGCCATAGGGGGGCGCTTGATGTGGCCGTGAGGCGCACCGCCCAAGTTGCGCTGCTGTAACGGCTGTTTGAGCAGCGCACTGCTTGGTTCGCTTGCTCGCGCCCCTCGACAAATATTGCTGACTACACCCCCCCCCCCGCCCCCCCCCCCCCCCCCCCCCCCCCCCGCCCCCCCGCCCCCCCCGCTCAACAACTTTCGCTGATACTCGGCGGTCTCCTGCTGCCCCCCCCCCCTCAACAACTCTCGCGGGGCGACTCTCCTCGACACTACCACGGGGCGTGAGGTTTGCCCAGGGTGCCTGACAAGCCCGCGCCGGCCCTGGGTGCAGGGTGTATCATCAGACCTTTTAAACACTTCCACAACAAGAAAAATCAAGGAACTTTTTGGAAACTATTCCAGTCGTAATATTTTTGACATTCAGGTAAATGAACTTGCTTCCTGTATAATTCAGACTTTCAGAGTGATTGTTTGAGTCGGGCAAGAAGGAAGGAAGGGTGGAAACACACACACAGATCATACTGACTCTCGTTTACCAAGATATGAACAGAATCTAGAGATGAGTTTGCTTGGAACACAATTTGCACTATTTTGACATAAAACAAGTCATTCAGTTTCATAATACATGATTTAGCAAATACTGGAGTTGTGTGAGCAATAGAATTTCTTTTACGGGACTTATTGCTCGTTTCTGTTCCATATTTATCGTATTTCTAGTTATTTTGAAGGTTGATCCTCACAGTTCTACACACTGAGACATGTAGAGAAGAATAACTGTACAGTAACTAATATCAAAAGCCCGATAATTCAACATGTCTCTTGATTTGTAAAGGATTGCCAGTGACTTTTAAATCTCCCCTTTTATATAATCGATGTGTTTTTTTCCAAAATAGTTTGGGATCAATCACAACCCTGAACAACTTTGTTTCAAAACTTGTTCAGTTTAAAGTTATTTTTTAATTCAGTATTAGAATTTTTTTCTTTTTGTTTTCTAGAAATCAGGAATTTTTCTTTAAAATTCAGAGATAATTTATTCATATAAAATCAAGATTTGAGGATTTCCAATTCTCTTTCAACATTATAGTTCTTTTACATTTCTTGAAGAACAAACCAAATTAAGCAAATAAGCATTGTTATAAAAGTCTGATGTCAGTTTGTGTTTATTTTATAAGGGACCGAGCCTAAGGTGTGCGCTCTGCATTTTTTTTGCTCTTAGTTATAATGGAGCCGGATGGGGAAAAATCTCACGCTTCTCACAAACTGAGGCCTCTACGGTCGAAACTAAAAGTCTGATTGCTCGGAAACCCTCACCAACTGAAAGACAACTAATTTTCCTATCAAACGTGATATTTTTTGTTCAGTTTTGCCAAACAGGAATGGAACAAGGAGCAGTTGTTTCCCAAACAGAAACTTTTATTTTCTCCTCTCTCCACTCTAACTCACATTACCATATATGGCCATGCAGTGCAGTTACACAGCTGACAGCAGCTGTCAATCAAACTCTGATACTAGGTGCCTTCATTCAGTGACTGTCAAAAGCAGATGGGAGAAGCTAACAGCTCCATGTTAGTGGATGGCTGATGCTAACAGCTCCATGTTAGTGGATGGCTGATGCTAACAGCTCCATGTTAGTGGATGGGAAATGCTAACAACTCCATGTTAATGGATGACAGATGCTAACAGTTCAATGTTGGTGGATGGGACATGCTAACAACTCAATGTTAGTGGATGACAGATGCTAACAGCTCCGTGTTAGTGGATGGGAAATGCTAACAACTCCATGTTAGTGGATGACAGATGCTAACAGCTACATGTTAGTGGATGGGACATGCTAACAGCTCCATGTCAGTGGATGACAGATGCTAACAGCTTCATGTTAGTGGATGGGAGATGCTAACAACTCCATGTTAGTGGATGACAGATGCTAACAGCTCCATGTTAGTGGATGGGACATGCTAACAGCTCCATGTCAGTGGATGACAGATGCTAACAGCTCCATGTTAGTGAATGGGACATGCTAACAGCTCCATGTTAGTGAATTGGACATGCTAACAGCTCCATGTTAGTGGATGACAGATGCTAATAGTTCCATGTTAGTGGATGGGACATGCTAACAACTCAATGTTAGTGGATGACAGATGCTAACAGCTACATGTTAGTGGATGGGAAATGCTAACTGCTCCATGTCAGTGGATGACAGATGCTAACAGCTCCATGTTAGTGGATGGGAGATGCTAACAACTCCATGTTAGTGGATGACAGATGCTAACAGCTCCATTTTAGTGGATGGGACATGCTAACAGCTCCATGTCAGTGGGTGGACGTCTCAGTCGTGGGCCGGCGGGGAGGCTCAGTCCCGACCAATGCCGCTTGCGGTTTTAATTTTATCAAATCAATACTAAAATCACCACAAATTGTGCTTTCTTGTACTTTGTATTTTCGTACTTCATAGAGAAAACTATAATATTGCCAAAAAATATAAGAACTTTCATTCCTTTTCTTTCTTTTCATTAGAAGCAGAGCCTCATAGTTTATAGAGTTTGATAAAGGGTTTAAAGTACTTATATCTGCATCCAAAAGCGAAGCTGCTTTCACATGTTTAGAGTGCACATGAAGAGACACTTTACTTATCATAATAAATAACTCTTCTTTTCCTTCAGCCACCAAGGACAATGACAAGGAGGTGAAATAATGGTGAATAGCTTGTTCATTAAAAAAAAAAACCCCAAAAAAAACAGCATGCTGGGAACCTTTAAAACAGGCTTGCATGTGAAATCCTTCATGTGCATGTTAACTGATGAAAAAAATCACATTCCATTAGTCTGTCATGCATGAGATTTTTACTGCAGATTTTACAAATGCATCAGAAAGCAGCCATGAAATCTGTTGTTTCACATTTGTGTGATGACAGAGCGGATTTCAATTTGATGGATGTGTTGTTTGCTGTGATCGATTTTACTGCCTCTTCATTACATTTCATGAAATGTAAGCATCAGTCCAGGTGCATGCAAAAAGTAGATTAAATATTAAAGATCTAATTCAAATAATATGGATGATGATGTGATAAACTCTCACTTGTCTTACTTGTAATGGCCGCCTGACGATTGCTGATATATTAGAATAGTATTGATCCTATCTTCATATGTATGAATACAGTATTCCCTCCTATATCTCTTATTTTCTTCATCTGTTCATGACTAATACAGTTTTAAAAGGTTAATTTGTTTTCATGAATGTAGAGAAATAGCATGGATTTCTCATTTTTCACCATACGTGGGGGAAAAAAAAGACCTGAGCTGCTGATTGCTGCAGTTTTTCATGTGAACAGATCTCAGATATCGAACCAGCTGATTTCAGTGCTTGTGCTCCTGTTCTCTCCTGCAGTGTGAGGCCGTCCCTCATCGAGTACCTCAGTTATAACCTGAACTTCCTGAGTGTCTTGGTGGGACCGTGCAATGACTATAAGGACTATATCGACTTCATAGAGGGCAGACACATCAGCAGGAGGCTCAGGCGCCACTCGGGCGCGTGCAACGGCCAGAACGGCTACAGTAAGACCCCGGAGCCATCGCCCCTGGTAAGCCATGAGCTTTTTTGTCATTGGTGCACCTTTGGACTCAACAGTGGCGATTTAAACATGTAATGCACCACAGGAAATCAAAAAAATTAGAATACTGCGAGAAATCCCCATTTACTTCTTAGTTTTTGTAGAAAAAAAACTGACAGAAATTAGGCTCAGATCAAATCAATCAAAATACGGTGTTTTCAAAATGAAAATATTGGCCTTGGATTGTGGCTCGACCAGAGGAAGCCCACAGTTGTAGCCCATCTCCTGGATGGTTTTTGGAGCTGTAACTCCTGCCTCATTCCACGCTTTCTAGAACTCTGCCAGATTCTTGAATCTTGTGTGTTTGGTGATCTGCTGAAGCCTTGGTCATCTCTCTTGCTGTGCATCTTCTCCTGCCACACTTTACCCTTCCACTAGACTTTTCATTGATAATCTTGGACACAGCACTCAGTGAACTAGTTTCTCTGCAGTATTCTAGGTTTTTTTAAATCCTGTTTTTGTGGGTTTTACATTGCCTCAACCAGACTCGCCCACTACTCATCCGCGTTTGGATTTTGGAGTTGGACTCAGTCTGGGTAGGAGCCCATGGAAGGGAACCCAACCAGCGTTGCCACTTTTTGTTTTCAAATTTTTTTTTTGGCGAATTCCGGTGGCTAAACCGGAAGTGACACCATCACTGCACGTAGTAAACTTTGCCTCGTAAACCAGACCCGCCCACTCCTCATCCAGATTTGAATTTTGGAGTTGGGCTCAGTCTGGGTAGGAGCCCATAAAAACTTCATGCAGGGGGTGTCGGTTACTCCTTTTACTGACAGCACACTTCAGCCAATCAGCGCTTCAAAGCAAATACGTCATCAAAATGCGTTAGCTTCTCTAAGGGTTAACTTTAGCTTTAGCTTCTCTACACGCAAAGACACGCAAAAACATTTTTTCCTGTTTGAAACTCACCAAGTGCAGACTCTTGCTCTTACTTGATTGTTGTAATTCTTGGCATTTTGGCTATAACTTTACTTATTGCAGCTTTGGTTGAATGGTTGAATGGTTTGAGCGATGGTTAAAGTTAAAGTCTGCTACGCGCAGCGATAACGTCACTTCTGGTTTAGCCACCGGAATTCGCCAAAAAAATTTGAAAACAAAAAGCGGCAACGCTGATTGGCTCAGGCGTTTCACGACCGAGTGAAATCCCCTTCTATGGGCTCCTATCCAGACTGAGCACAACTCCAAAATCCAAACGTGGATGAGGAGTGGGCGGGGCTGGTTTATGAGGCCAGGTTTTACGAGCTGGATCCCTAAATTCTATACATTTCAATTGTGAGGTCTGAATCTACAATCAATGAAAGTTTAACTTTTTGAATGGAATTATGGAAATAAATGAACTTTTCTATGATATTCTAATTTTTTGGAAAGGCTCTGTATGAAGTCTGAGTTTTGAAGGTCGCTTATTTCATACTTCGATGTTGTCTTCGCTACATTTCTGCTACATTCAGCCGAAAGACCTTTATTTTGGAGTTGGTTTCTGTCTGCGTGTGTTTTCAGTGAGACCAATCGGTGTGTTCTCTGCAGGGTGCCGTGTGTCAGAAGTTGCTTGTGTGCTGCGGCTGCATGCTGTTCTTCCTCACCGTGACCCGGTCCCTGCCGATCTCGTACAATGTGAACCCCGACTTCGTCAACAGCGCCCCCTTCCTCACCAGACTGGCTTACGCCTTCTTCTCAATCCAAGCTGCAAGGCCCAAATTCTATTTTGCCTGGACGTTAGGTGAGTTTTGTGGCTGATAATATCTTGAAAGACCACACATGATGGAGCTTATTGTTAATGAAAACATGGTTGTTTTGCTGTGGTGTCAGCTGATGCAGTAAACAACGCTGCTGGTTATGGCTTCTCCGGGTTGGATGAAAACGGAAAGCCGTCCTGGGATCTGATCTGTAACCTCAACATTATTGGGATTGAGGTACAGTCTGTCTTCTTGTCTTGAATAACATGTATCATTCATGTTTTCTTTTTGTAATGTGATGGTAGCTGAGCTTTAGGAAAACTCTTGATTTTTATTCAGACAGCGACCAGCTTCAAGACCTTCATAGACCACTGGAACATCCGAACAGGAATTTGGCTAAAAACGTAAGTGCTGAGAATATTCCTGCTCTCGAGCTGAAACTCGTTTGGTTTTTATTTTACAAGTTTTCTTTCTTTCTTTCTGAGTTTGTCGTCCTCTTTGTTTTCAGGGTGTGTTACGACCGAGCCCCCCGGCACCGGCTGGCACTGACCTTCATCCTGTCCGCCCTGTGGCACGGCGTTTATCCCGGCTATTATTTCACCTTCCTCACAGCCATCCCCATCACCATGGCTGCACGAGCTGTGAGTCACTCAGCTTCTTTCTAGAAAATTCATATTAACGCCCCAAGTCCACATCTGGAAGAAAGATTACCAGTCAGTTAGCAAACAACAATGTGTTTCCAATCTATTTGAATTAAAAGTTCACTTCTGTGGGAAAAATGTTGGGTTTTTTTTGCCCGAAATGATGGAATGTAACAAGCGTATTGGTGATATTTCTAATCCATCCTCCTCAGATCCGGAGGTCTGTTCGGCACCACTTCCTGGGCTCCAGTGGTTTGAAGCTGGGCTACGATGTCTTAACCTGGGCGGCCACTCAGTTTGCCATCTGCTACACCGTCATGCCTTTCCTGCTGCTGGCGGTCGATCAGACTCTGGTGTATTACAGGTACGTCCAATCCAGCTTGGATCTGTACTTTGTTGGGTTTTCAGAGTAATCATATTCGATCCTTGCAATGCCGAACAGCTGTAACTGTGCATGTGTGGCTGTATGGAGCTTTTTAAGTGCTAGTGTTTGTTTTAGGCATTCATATCACTGTATTATTTTTTTTTATAAACCAATTCTCAGTGCTCCACTTTGCTTGTCGGTCCTCCTAGGTCCATGTACTTCCACGTGCACATCATCAGCATTCTGGCTGCAGTTGCCCTGCATCGGAAACATAAACCCAGGGAACCCTCAGCCTCCGTCTCCTCCTCCTCCCTCTCGGCTCCGGGCTCAGCCGGGTGCCAGCCTGTTCACTCCAACAACAATGACAAAGTAGACTGAACCCCCCCCCCCCCCCCCCCACCCTTCGCGTTCTTTTACCAGGCTCTCGGTGCTCCATCTTCAAAGCGAGTGTCTCCGGACGGCACTCGGACAATATGATGCTATTTATTTTTTTCAGGACAATGTTTCAGGAAAACTTTAACGGTACAACATGAAGTCTGCGGCTCTGACGTTCATGACGATATATCTTCCATAAACTCACCTCGTAGCCTCAAGAAAAACATCTCGGACCACTGAGCCCTCCAACCCCCCCCACCCCCCACCACCACCACCAACCGGCCTGCCCACTTTCCAGGAACAATGCGACAGTGTGAAGACCGAGATGAGCCTGGCTTTCTGCGCTGTCCGACTGACTGGTGGGACGGGAGCCAGCGCAGTGGGAGAGGAGCTCATAAACGAGGAGGTGGGAGGTGGGGGGGCGGCGGCGGCACAAATACCAGGACACATGCACACAAAGTGATGCACAGGCAGAGATCGGGAAACAAACACGCACATACTCTCTGTAAGGCACGCTCATACTCTGTCACACTCTGGTGGCGCACAAAGGCTGCCCTTGTGAGGCCACAGAGCCGCATGCCAAGTGGAGAACCAGTGAGAGAGAGAAAGTTGCACTCGTTGCACCCACTTTGTGCAGGGACTGCTATGAATGTGTTGGTGTGTGGACCCTGCTACTGAAAAACTACGAAATGTGTCAGTATTTCTCCCGCTGTTCACTTGCTGGGATGAAAACTACATACAATATGGATCGTACCATTCAGCCTTTTCCAGTTCTTCGAACCATAAATACTTGGGTAATGTTTTTTTTAAGCAGGAATGGAGATCCTCCCGGTGAGGAAACCATCCTGTGGAACACCACAATACTTTGTTACAGTATACAGAGTAATCCTGGGCTTTAGTCATGTATCTGTACGCATAAATGAAAGAAGTTTTTTTTCTCGTGTAGTTTTGCTTTGCACAGCTGTAAGTAGTGATATTAGGAGTAAATACAGTCCAGTGGTTTAAAATGCACTTCAGGTTGACTTTCCTGTTGTTGCAACAGGGGAATTCAACAGAGGTCTAAAGGTCTGTCATGCGCACGGTGCTGGATACCTGGTGTCATGATGCAGAGAAACTGAACTAAAGGCTGAGAAGAGCTGCGTGGAAGGGTTTGGAGACCGTGAGATGTGAGAAGTGAGAGCGCAGTGTTGTGTTCCCTCAGCGGTTCTCTGGAGGACTGAGACGTGGATCCAACAGAGACATCTGCTGGTTGTTTTTGCACCGTCTGAACTGAGGGAAGTCATGAAGGCCACCTGCCTGACTGAAACTGCTGTGCAGCTCCGAGCAGAACGCTGATTTTTATTCCACTAATATTAAAATTTCAACACATTCAAATCCGTTCACTACATTGTACTTCAGCACAACTAGAAGCCATGAATCAGAAAATGTTTTTGTTTTCAGATGAGCTAAACGCAGGAAAACAAACAAACAAAAAAAAAAAAACGAAAATGAATACACTTTAAATTATTCTCTTGTGAAGAATCCAGCACTGATGTTTGACACAGTGGTTTGGTGATTATCGGTGCTCTCTGCAGGCTAGTTTGATAACTTTCAGCCACGTATATCGGTGTGCTGGAAATGCTAATAAGACGCAATCCATGGTTTCTTTTTTCTTAGCATAGGAGTGACTGGTCTTACACTTGAAAATATCTTTTTTTGCGTTGTACAGATTGCCCAGTGAAGAAACCTTTTCTTTCTTTGTCGCATGTTTAATATATTTTCCTATTTAATCACATTGGAGGAACAATCTTAATGCATTTTGTTGCTATTTAACAACATAAAAATTTACATATTTGGATTGACTTGTTTTGATTTAACCCTCTGACCCTTAATATGCAAAGACTTTTTTTAGGCCTTTTTTTTTTTTTTTTTTTTTTAAATGTCATGGCTGATGATGTGTGACGCACCATAAATAAGGCATGCAACTTGTGCTGATTTCAAAAACTGGGTTAGAGCCACCAGAGATGTAACCCAATGTTGAAAATGTCAAGTGTGGCTTTGCTGCTACCTTAAAGTGGATTCTCACACAGAAAGCCTTACTGGAACTGTCCATAACCTGAACATTTAATTTTCTTATTAATGCTGAAAAATGTGTTTTTAGAGCAGTGAGGTGAAAAAAATATTGTCAGAATGAGCAGCTATTTGATCGACTTAATATTGATTTATGGAGTCTTTTTTTTTTGTATTTGATTTGTGGATATTTTTGTGTTTCCTAAATCTACTGACTGTGAGAGTGTGTGTGTGTGTGTGTGTGTGTGTGTGTGTGTGTGTGTGTGTGTTTGTATGAGAGTGACATTTTTGATATTGCATCATTTTAGTATTGTTTATACGGAGGACAGAATGAGTGGCAGAAGATTAGAAGAACTAATAAAGCTTCACTGAAACAAACATTTCTGTCAGTTTCATTTCTTTCAGTCTGTATTACTGTTACTGTAGTGATGTGCATCCAATACGTAAAGGATTTTGGTGATTTCTTGATAATGTCTGTCTTACAGGCTGGAGTTAAAGGCCTGTTAGTAAAGTGTGACTGAGCTGTATTGTTGGTGGCTCTGTCCCTCAGACCCTCTCCACGCGACGCCTCTCCCCAGCTGCTAAACCTCTGATGGTGCTCTCTAAGTAGCTCCCCCATGTCCCCCGTGTCACCTGTCCGCTGGCACAGGTGTGTGTGTGTGTGTGTGTGTGAGCTGAAACAAGATCAAAACAGTGTAAACAAAGAACAACCAGGGCAGGGTTAGAAATAAGAACCCTAGACAGACAGTTAAGGCCAAAATCTCACCAGATTGGAGATGAAGATGTTTAATGCTGATTTATTCCCTTCAGTTCAACAGGCAGGTTTAATTAATCCTGCTGTATTTCTTACAACCTAATTATTTCATGCACAGTGACAGTAAATCCTTCAAGGGTGGAGTGGAGGAAGGTTAAATAACCACATCCTGGATTTTCCTTTCACTTAACAGCAACACTCGTGTTGCAGATTGACCGCAGGTCTCGTCTCACGGACTCCGAAAATCTCTGCAGTCAGTTTCTCATTGTCCCTGTTATCCGCCACGCTCCTGATTGACTGGCCAATCAGGAGGACTCTGCCATCAGCTCTCAGGTGATCGTAATCTCATAATCTCTCTTTCAGTGAGACTGAGGAAAACTCTTGAATTTGGGCCTGGACAGATGTGCTTATTGAATCAACTGTGGCAACAAAAGGAGCTCTGTTCGCTGTCAGTGGTTGATGGTTAGACTATAACCTTTAGCTGGCTGCATTTTGGATGTGATCTTTTAAAAAGCATTTACAACGTGCACATATTAGCATGAGAAGCAAACTAGACCAGAGCTGGCATGCCAACAGGCATTGAAGAAATAAATATCTGAGGCATTGAGTTTCATGGCTAAAAATTAAACAATACCATATAAAACTTTCACTGAGACAGCAAGAGACGGCACAAATCCTGCATTTAAAGGTGAAACCAGAAGCTTTATGCATTCATGAAAAACTACTTGCAGTCATTAGTCCCTTCATTGCTGCCCTCCAGTGAGGATACAAAGTGTTGCAATGTGCAGGTGTCATGTCAGAAGCCTAAAGGAAAGACAAATCAAAACAGCTTAAAAACAATCTGATTCTGACCAGTCAGAATCAAATATCTGTATCACCCTTGACATAGATTTAGCAAGAAAATGATGAAAGTTCTCCACATACTTTATTGAACTTTTAACATAACAGTGTATTTTTAAGAAACAACAGAGCCCGATAGTCCTGCAAGCCAGAAACTAATGTTTGGCTTCTCAGAGGACCTTTTAGATTTGGCCATGTTTAGCTTGTAACAAAATGTAATCAGACTCTTCTTTGCCTTAAGTAGGTTATGATTTACAGGAAAAACACCACAAATGCACAGCTTGGAGCATTTATATCCATTAGCAGTTTTGTCCCGACGGCATATGAAATCATATCACATCAGTCCCAAAAGCCTGAATCGGTGAGAAGTCCTAGATTTCTAATTCTTGGCACAAAATTGAATATTCTGTTCCAAACTATAACCTACATGCTTTTCTTTTTTTTTTTTTTTTCCGGCCTAATTCGAGACAAGAAACACCAACACTGTAACCTGCGTCTGTGCTGAAGTCGCCACAAGGTGTGCAGTATTGAGACTTTTTAAGTGTTCTTTCTCTCACTGTTTGGGGCTCTCACTCCCTTGATATTTAGCTCTAACAAAGTCAACCAAACATCTGTCATGTTTGAAATAGTGCCTTTTAAAGAAAATCTCACATTGATTTTGAAATCTATTTGATTGAGTTATTGTAAAAACTGCAGCGTGCCATGGGATCACATGAATTATTTTCATGAATGGACTCTGAGTTTAGGTGAGAAATTGAGCAGTGAACACAATAATCAGAAAGTTTCCCTTTACTTTTTGTGTTGTTTGTGATCTGATGATGTAGTCAAGGCCTGTAGTCGAAAGAAGCCCCTGCAGCATTATGGTTCCTCCACCATGCTCCACCATTGCTGTTGGTTCAGGTATTGTTTTGGGATCAGTTCATCTTTGGTATAGTGTGCAATGTTTTGAAACCATAACTGGCGTTTTTCCACCATTTGAACCAACTTTCTTGACATCCATCGGCAAATTTCTTTATAACATTACACACTGCTGAAACATGGAGACCGAGGCTTTATGGGTCTGAATGATGATGAGCAGGACTGTACAATCTAGAGAATTATTAGAGTTTATTATTAAACTGACCTTTAGAAATTTTTTTTTCTCCATTCTTGTTTTTCTCGTCTCTCCTTGTTTTGTCTTGTTACCAGAGCGTTACTCTTTTAAATCATACCAACTTGCATGTGTATATCCAAGATGGTCAATGAGGGATCTACTTACACATGTTCATGTATCTTCTCAACTGTGTTGTGGAAGGAAACACAACTTCCCAGAGAAAACCTACAATTTCACCTACGATTTCACAGAGAGAACATGCGAAATCCACAAAGAAAGTGATGTTAAGTGTTAAATTTTTAGAAGAAAATAAAATTTAAAACAATGTTTGAATGTTTTCTGCAAAAAGATCTGATCTGAGAAAAGAAGAATAAAGTCTTGTGGAGGCGAGTTTAACCGGAGAAAGGATGTGATTGCATCTGCAGACTGAGAAAAACCTGCAATAATATCAAAAACAAAATGAGACGTTTTAAGTGTATGATGGCTCTGAATACGCCAGAACAGGCCGGACTGTCAGGTTAAAGACGGATCAATGAGGAGGTTCAGAGTTAAAGGACTGAGCATTCAGGGACAATGTTTGCTTTAGTTACCTGAAGAGGAAAAGCCTCTTTGGGGATTAACTCCCGTCTTTGTGGAGAGTCAGTTGCTTCTCTGAGATACAAAAGGTGTCCTGAGCAAATCTTTGACCTTTTCCTGATTGGCGCCTTCAGATGGAAACCCTCCAGACGACACCTTGACAACCTCAGAGGTTGTGAAGTGCACAGATTCGTCACAGATAAGGGGGCTGTTGAAAGTAAGTTGAATGAACTGACAGGAATGTTTCCTGTCAGTAGAATTAAATTAAATTAAAATAGCATAAATAATGTGATCATGCAGGAAGCGGCAGCACAGTCCAGAGAAGTCCAGAGGTTTGCAGCCAGGTGGTAACTGTTTAATCAAAGCAGAGAAACTCAAAAACATCTCACAGAAACAGACTCCTAAACTCTACTCCAGGGTTTTCCTCTACATTTTCGAGGTACATTTTAATTATTTTCTCTTCTTTTTACATACAGTATGTACATTTCATTTGTGACTGGAAAAAAAAGTGTCAAATCTATTAAACAAATGATGAAACAGAAAATTGACATTTCAGCACCATGGAACAGGTTACAGAATAAAGTGGTGCATACTGTTAAAATAAAACATAAATGAAGATATGTGAGAAACTCAAACAGTAAAAGAATCAGGCTGTCATCATGCAAAATATGGAGAAAAAAAACATGTAGTGAAACTTTTTGTAAACTGTTATATGTTGAGTTCGTAGGAGTCTGTGTCATTTTCAGGCAATCGCATCAGTCTTTAAGTACGTGGATGAAAGTGATTCTCAGTCCAGGTCCTGGTGAATTACTGCCCTCTATGTTACACCTGCTTCAACCTTCTACAGCCATCTTTTTATGCCACTTCATCCAGCTTGAGGTCAGACGGTCCAGGAGCTGATCCCAGCTGACGATCAGCGAAGGCGGGGTGCTTCCTGGACCGTCGATCACAAGGCAACACAATCAAAACCCCAAAACCACAACACAACAGACTTTACAGAAGCCTTACATGAAGCCACTCATCTGAATCCTTCTATAATGTGAACCCATGGGACGGAGAAACACAGCAGATAAATGCAAGCTCCATTACTGGAAAGTCAAGAGTTTATGTCAGATTCTGCTTCTGTATCGACACAATCGGCTCACGTCACGCAAAACTATCAGAAATAATATAAAACAGGTCCGTAAGCATGCATCCGCCTGCAGCATGCTGAACTGAACACACCTTTGGGGCTTCCTGTGTACGACGAGCTAATGATCATTTCTCGTCATTACAGATTTGAACGGACTGATTTGACTTAGTTTAGTGATACAGTACAGTGTGAATTCTGGAAAAAAATACCAGCATCCTTTTGACAGTATCTCTGCTCTAATATTATATTATATACAATAAAGACTCTGTGACAGGCAATTCAATTCAACACAGTTCACAGAGGGAAATTGCTACTATCAAGAAAAAAGAGAAAAATCATCAGATTCTCCAAAGCAGTCATTGTCTTTACAATAATTGTCATAGTGATTCACCGTATAGTTCCAACCCTTCATTTGACAGACGGCTTTTTTCTATTGATTCGACAGCGTATTTCATTCCACTCCACTTACGCCTTCATTGCTCATTTATTTTCCCACAATAAAATACATTTAGATGAAAAGATGTGATCTTGTCCATGTGAATTCAGCCTGGAATATCATCTCAGTATCTTCTTTGTACCTTTTTTTGGGTTTGTATTCGGCTGAAATGCATATTCTCAGAACACACTCGGTTCTTTGATCGAGTTTTTATTGGCCGTGCATGCAATGTGGAAATCAAGCAATCGGATGGAAGATTTTACAGAAGTATGGTTCCTTCCTTTCACACGTACTTTCAGATCATCGTTTCGACCAGATACAGGTAAAGTCTCCTGTCAGGCTGTTCAGACGTGTTTGACTGTCTGTGAGGTTCCACTTCCTCTTGTTAGAGAAATCCTCACATCATCCTCAGCGATGGAAGACGTTAGACTGAGAAGACATGACTATGACTACCAATCTGAATATTTTACCAAAATAAATACATCTTGGGAGGGAAACACGACACACTGCTGCATCCTTTCAGGTGATTTCTAAACAGATGTAAGGCTGTAAACACTCTGCGGTGCGGCTTTTGCTGAGCAGGAGACAAAAACCCTGCAGATTGCTTCATTTGCATATTAAGAGGAGCGCAATCACAACAATAATAAAGGGTAAAAAAAAAAAAAAATCAAAATTGGAAAAGGTTTGGAAATAATCTCTGGGTGGGGGCTGAAAGCTCACCTGCAGAGAAGAAAAGAGTGACTGGTGAACATATGGAGAAGAAGTGTTCAGCCAGAGGAGGGCAGCAGAACAAACAACATCACTCAAGGTAAAGCCAGTCGTGGAGTTGTGCCCTCAGCACAAGCAGCTTTTTTCACCAAACAAAAACAGCGTGACAATGATTTTCTATTACAATAAACACCACTTCAAACCACTCACTACTGTCAGAACAGTAAGTCAGCTGAAATCGACCCACGGAAGAAATGTAGTGTTGTGATTTGCTCTGGGTTGAAAATGCTGATCTGGAGGAGATAAAGCTTAATATTGCAGCTGGAAGATCCTCGTATATTGGACGGGGGTCTCAGGTGGTCGAGTGTGAGCGTCTGAAACAGCTATTCGGTGCCCCCCCCTCCCCGCCATTTGTCTGCGGTTCCTCTCATTTCCAGGCAACTCAGAATAGATCTGCAGAAGAGCATCAACCCGCAGAGATACAGTGCACCTGGGAGGCATTCTGTCAATGTGCAGAGCATTAAAAACATGTAGTCCATAAAAGACAATGCAAAATAAGAGTACAAAAGGGGAAGCTGTCGAGTGTTAATGATGTCTGGTGGTCGTGAAAGGAGAAAGCAGACATGCTCGCAAAACTCTGAATCTATTTTCTAAACTCCTCGCAAAAAAAAAAAAATCTGAAAAAAGGTTCAAAATATTCCATTAAATGTCTGAATCAAGCTATCTGGTTCAGTCTATTAGTCATCAACCTTTCTGACACAAAACAAGAATTATTTAACTTTTTTTTTTTTTTTAAATGAGCTCTAATGGTTTTTCCTCCCGTTTGCACAGTTTGCAAAAAACTTGCAGATTTTTCAGAATGTCACTGAGCCTACTTGCTACCTAACCATCTAGAGTCACAAGTGTTATTATTATACGTGTTCCACTGAACAGTTATTAGAGAAGCGGCGGCGGAGAGGCCAGCGCCGTGTGCGTGTTAGATGAACGGGTTTCGGTCCGTGTCGGTCAGTCCAGACGGGTTGAGGTTACAGTGCGAGAGGCAGCGGCAGTCCGGCCTCGTCTCTCCGAGAGATGACCTGCTTCCTGTGCTTAGCTTCAGCCTACAGTCAAATAGTATCTAAAATCCTCTTCACAGCACTTCTGACAGTTTGATTGAGACCGTGTGGGTTTAGTGACGCTTCGGTCCACAGGGTGTCGCGTTGGGTGAAGTGCTGGAAGGGATTCCACATAGTATTTGTCTCCGGCGTCGCCGGGTTCAGTTTTTGCTGCTCTCTGTCGGAGCGGGAGTTTTTTCTGTCGCCTCCGTCTGGCCTTCCTTCTTCTCGTCGTCGTCCTTGAAGAAGAGAAGGGGGAACATGCCGAGGATGCAGCCGATGCCCACGCCGATGGCTTTACCCTGCGCACACACACACAGAGAGGACCTGGGGGTCAGGGGTCAGGAGTCACTGCCGTCAGGTCACCGTCATGGCTCCAGGCTGAACGTTCTTAACTTGGTTTGTTCACCTGTTTCTGCCTGAAATTCACTAATTGTTATTAAACTGTGCTACATCGTTCTAGAAAACATCTGCCTCCTTTTCTGCAAGACTGGATTTTTATTTACAAGCTGATTAAACAGGAAGATGAAGATGTAAAATATTTCCTAACATGCCAGAACAGTTGGCATGACCTTTTCCAATCATCCAGGAGCCCTTCAGTGGCAGACTAATCACCGAAAGCAATTACATTTCACCCTTCACAAGTCGTAGCATATTAAAATTCATCCCAGTCTAATTTTCGTTTTAAAGGCCCCATCACTGAGACGGGCGGCTCCGCTGTCGGCGTGCTGAGAAGGCCTGACCCGCTGCGACGTCGGCTCTGATTGTATTACACATTAAATGGAAACCTTTGGAAAATCGTCCTCCGTGGCGAGGCCATTAAGGTCCGCTCCGTTGTTAGATTGTTCCTGACCCAATCAGGGTTCAAACAGCAAGGAAGAGAGTCATGTAAGACACGGGCTGAGTTAACGGTCAGGACCTTACAACCCCCGCCCTCTGTACGAACCGAGTGGGAGCTGACTCTGGTCTGCCACATGTCGGCCTGCTTCGGGCTCAGGTCGGGGATCTGCATCCCCAGCCGAGACGCCAGAGCCTCGACGTAGCCGGCGAGTCTGCAGGGAGGAAGGACAGGAGAGGTGAGCGCAGCCACGGTAATCCATCACTTTCATCCAGTGACCTTTTAATGTGCAAAAACGGGGAGACGTGACGGTGATGTGGAGGACGCTGCGAGGAAAGAGCGCATTCCTTTTTCCTTCATTGTAACTGAATGAGGTATGAAGACCTACTAGAGTTTCAGAGAAAAATACAACATGGATGTGCAACAAATTTTCTATATTAAAATTAATCTAGCATGTTCGTAGCTATACGAGATTAAATTTATGAGCTCGTCTCTGTGTTTGCTTTGTTCCGCTCTCCCGCTGATATTTTCTCACATTAAATGTCACGATCCATTTAACTACCAGCAGAGCGACGTGTTCCCCCCAAGAGCAGGGAAGTTATTGATAACAACGGCAAACTGAATAAGCAGATTAATGTCCCCAGTCTGCGTCCCGTTGCTGCCATTCGTCACGAACCCAGCAGGAGGCCGGATCTCAAACCCTGACGACGGCGAGTCGGAGAGGAAACCTCCTCCGTGCACACATTGAATTATTTTCTATTATTTCTCTCCCGACAGAGCAGAGACAGGATGGAGCGGATAGATTAAATCTGCAATTGGAAATTTAATCTCTAAAAAACTTTGCATTTCTCATTTTGGTTGGAAAGTTTTGTCAGATATGGAGCAGAGAATAATATGTATGTAAATGTCTTAACAAAGATATGGTTAAAATGCAACTTCTGGCTTCCTTGTAAGATTTTTCATGATAGAGAAACTTTCAAGTTGGAAAATAACTTAGTTTAAGTTGTTCCCTATTGTGTTCTGTCATCATCAGTATATCAGTTCATTAGAAAACTATGTGATAAATAAAGTTTGACTGATTCAAAGGCTGAATATTAAAAGCCACAATATATTTGTAACATAAATAATTGCTTCAGAACGAGAAAAGTGAAAGCAGTTTTCTAATTTCAATCATTTTCATATCGTTTTTCCTTATTTTCCACTCACTTTTTTCACAGACCTGCAGGACACAAACTGTACATAATCATACGGGTATATAAATTCTGTCGCTTCAGTAAGTATTCAGGCCGGTTTCCATTATAGTATCCAGCAGACTGCGTTGTAAATAATAAACCTGACCTCAGTGATCTTTTCTAGCATAGTGAAGACATTCAGTGTAAATTTACAAAGTGATTTAGCTTATTTTCTATATCAAGGATTCACATGCTGCTGTTTTAAATTCTGTTTGAGATGCACAGCGCTACCTGTGATAAAACAAAGGAAGTGGGATTTGGTCAAACACACACACACTCACACACACACACCAATTTTTATGGGTCAGATAATTCACAAAACACTATAAAGTTCTCTGAAGACTTGTGCGCTTGCAGAAAAGATCTCAGCAATACTCACCAGACCTTGTCTAGACATAAAGTACCCCCACTAACAGCTCACAGAGCATTTTACTGATGATAAGACACATTTACTCGTTCCAGCAGCGTCAGTGAGGAATGAGAGTATATTGTCATATTAAAGTGAGACAGTGAAAAAACCTCGAGACTGAAATAATGGAAAGATGCTGTATGTCCAGGCTGAGATGGTAAAGCATCATGTAAACCGTTAAAAATGCAGAGCTGATACAAACACAACAGAAAAAAAAAAAATAGATAACATATTGACCCGTCTAGTTCAGTCACTGGCACTAATGGATCTTCAGTTCACTGCACACGCAAATAAGCTGCAGCAGCAGCAGCAGCAGCAGATGTGGAGCGAAGGAAGCGATAAGTAGAATATGGTGTGATTGAGGAAAAGCGGGGCCGATGTGTGTGTCTGACGCTTTTCAGAAAAGTAGAGCAGATATAAAAACACTGGCTGACAGGTCCTGTCCAGTTATCCTGACAGATGATGCTCGATTCAGTCAACAAATCCAAAACAATCCCGAGGACAGTAATTAGGTCAATGTTCTAAAGCTACGCTGTGAGAAAACTCTGAATATGCACTCTGTTCGAATTCTTCCCAATAAGCTGTCAAACCAAATCCTGTCCTCACTCAAAAAAAGCAAACAGATCAAAATCAGTGAAGTCTGCAACGTGAAAGAAACTAATGCAGCATTCAAATGATGAAATTTACAGAAAGCAGACTTCGGGAACACGAGGCAGACTGTATCTAAGGAGCAGATCACAGACTGAAACATGAACCCAAGATGTCCAGATCAACGAAATCTTCAGCAAATCATTTCATCATCTGGAAGATTACGTTTTCAGAACGTGAAACGAGCAGCTTGACTCCCCTGCATGGAGAAGGGGTCTGGTTTTAAACACAGAGAAATAAAAATGCTGTAAGAAGGAGCATAATGAATAACACAGATAAAGATCAAACATATGACCAACTGAAATGTTTCACTGTAATGTGACTCCACTGCGGGTCTCACTGGTTCAGTACGATGAGCAGAAATAACACTGATCGCTCAGACTAAACAGCCATTTACATTAGCATCCGATCCATACTGTAAGGTGAACTGATGAAAACATGAATGCTGCTGAAATCTTGTAGCCTGATAAAGGGGATTACAGATATCTCTCTTTATCAAGAGGTTTTTGTGCAGAAAATGTAAAGGGAAATGTTGGAGTTGTGGGTATTTTCAGGCTATTATGCTGTATGCGCCATATTCCTGATCTGATCCAACTGAGAGGAAATGTGGCTCTAAGTAGCCCCAGTGGAGTCACTTCTGGAGTGATAAAGGGAGATTTGGACAGAATTTCAAACAAGCATTCACTGAATCCCCTGTATGGAAACTAACACTGAGCTTCTTACCTCCTTAGAAGCAGGAAAACAAAGTGAAATTCCCCCAAAGGAAGATTTGTAAATTATTACGCTACTGTTAATCCGAACCAAATTATATGGAATCTAAAAGTCATTCATTCATTAAGACACTGCCTCCAACTTTCATTACATAACGTCACAGAATATAATCCAGTTCA
Organism: Salarias fasciatus; assembly: GCF_902148845.1. Lineage (NCBI taxonomy): Eukaryota > Metazoa > Chordata > Actinopteri > Blenniiformes > Blenniidae > Salarias > Salarias fasciatus. Next base: position 17,068,871 of record NC_043755.1, read on the forward strand.
TTCAAGGCTCGTTGTAGATGCAGCAGAAAATGAGTTTTGAACTCCTTTTTTTAAGTCCTAATTCAGTTTCAGATCTTTGCGCTGTTGTCTTGAATTAGTCTGAGGGCAGCAACACTTCACTGGGAGCTTTGTCTTGTCCCAGAAAGCCACTGATGCATCGTGTCCGTACGAAATGGAAAGAGCAGCTGAGGCTGAGGCTGGGCAGAGGACTCTAATAACCGGCTGCAGCAGGCAGAATGACTCACGAGCTAAATTACAGGACTTCAATGAAATTCCACCGGTTTCCTGCATTCATCAGAAAACACACAAGTGGCAGAGGAAAATCTTACAGATTTACCCAGCGTGAACTTCTGCCCGATAAAATACACTCACACTGCTGCATATGTGGATGCGGCCGAACAGATTGCTCACCACAGGCTCCGACACCGAGTCAAAACAAGACGGGAAGATTCTATACAGGAGCAGGCGAGCCCAGTCACTGTCTCCTAAACCAGCACAGCAGACGCCGAGGGGGAGGATTTACACACAATCATTGCAATGCAATCACTACGACATTGACCGGAGAGACTCGAACAACGTGCCGTAGTGACAGCTACATCTATCTGTGCTGCTGCAGTACACAAATGAGAAGATCAAACACACACACACACAGATAGACACCTTTGAATGTGGCTGGGGACTGAACTGTTCCAAACTGAGAACACAGATACAAATATGTGCCAAGTTGCTTGTAAAGGTTTAATTTTAATTTTTAACTTTTACAACACCACACTACTGTCACTTGAGGCAAAAGTAAGGAAATCATTTTTATATGGCACTGATGCGTAAATGTGTAGTGAAAAAACATAACAAACTTTATAATTCATAGGTCACATACAGTACGGTTATTTATTATCGGAAAGGTCCAGACCAGTACAGTTATAGCATAGCCAAGAAATACAAACAGTGTTTTCATTTGTCATAAAGAAAAAGGATGAAAGAACATGAAGAAATAATCTTTTCACACCATCTGAGAAGATGACATTTCTGGTGGAAAACAATCCACTTTCAAACTGTGTTCTTTCATAAAATTCTGCTTTAGGACATTTCACTAAAATGACAAAAAACAATGTCCTTTTGCCGCTTTTGTGCTCAAAAATGCTAAATGAGTTCGTGCTTCAGTTGGAAAATTTGCTGAAATAATCAACTCCCTCACTTGCAGTGCTTCTTTTTTGATGGCAAAAAGCCTGCGACTTCTCAATTTCTGTAGCCTTCAGAATGCATGTTTTCACAGCTTTCCACTTTCAAAGGGGCTCTGATGCTCACGCTGCTTCGCTGACAACAACATCGCTGTTATTGATCTCTCAGCTCAGGTCTTGGCTCTCAGGGTTGTGTTAGCTGCTCTCACTGAAAAAGTGCAATGTCCACTAAAATTACAAACAGCTGTAATAAAGTAAAGAAGACCAGAGGTGACATTATGGCCCCAACAGGGACTGATCTAAACTTAACAGAGGGTAAACAGGATTACACAGAGACAATAAGAATGTTTTCAATCCCCTAAAGATCTTAAAGATGCTCAGAAAAAGTTTTCAGGAAGAGTGTGATTGTACTCAGAAGAGAGACACTGTTTTGGGGACAAAGGATGGTCAAGATGTATTGATTTTCCTGCAGTTCACTCTGACTTAATATGTTGTTAAACAAAAGAAAAAGGTGAAATTTCTGACAGGAGAATTTTTCCCTTTGGGTTAAAATCCAAAATTTTACACAGTACGTTAATTAAGAGCACCAGTGTCAAAGACTTCAAAACCAACTTTCAGATTCTAAATGCAACTGTTCTGAGCTGCTCCAGCAGACGAACAAATACAAATCTGAGGTTAACATTAAACCCTCAGCAGCACTTCAATCTGTAGAGACTTTTTCATTTGTATTATTTACAAAAAACAGGAGGAACAGAACAGCATGAAATCTTTGGTGACTGGAAATGGGAGCCTCGGCTTTCATCCAAATAAACCCTGGTATAATTTGTTAAAAGTGGAAATATGATAAATAAACCACAAGTCAGCTGAGTGACTCCTGTAATATATCTCTTGATGAAAGAATGCATGTGTGACTTTCAAACTTTTCAGTTCAGAGCGTAACTAAAGCCAATTCAAGTGATTTCCTGACAACCACTTTCACCGGAGTCCCTCAGTTTGACTCGTGAAGATCTCATAATCTGTCAAGCCTTAAAAAGAGGAAGTGAAGTGCAGCTATCAGCGAACACGGAACAGCCATTGTCTTATACGCGTACTCTTGAGATTTTCCTCTCTGAAAAATACATAATCTGTGCTGTTGACTGCCGCTGTGAAGAACACCTGCAGGCGTCCGCCGAGACTGCAGCGGTAAACAGCCTTCAACACTCAGCGGCGTGAATCTATCAGCGTGAGGAGGGGGAAAAAAGAAAGGCTCTCTTGTCTGGTCTAATCGAGGCTCACCTTGACAAACAGGCCACAAGGGCTCCGATCGCCAATGAAGATTGAGCGTCAATCACAAACGTGCACACGGGAGGAGAAAAACTGCGCACACACTCCCGGGGAGTGTGTTCACAGGGTCCAGCACAACTCGACTAATCCATCACACTGAAGCAACGGGAAGGCAGCAGCCACCATCGCTCTGTTTCTGTGTGATTTGTATGGAAATGTGGAAAAGTGAGGCACCCTCATATGCCTACATTTACCTGACAGCAGCGGCACGAAGCCTTTTCTATTGAAGTATTCTGCTCAGTTAAGCTGGTGAAGCAGGTTATGGAGCTGATTACAGCCCCTGTTGTCACTCGAAGGCTGTGAAGTGGATAACAGCCAGGAGTCAGCTGACCGAGCCTCATAACACGCTGCAATCACCGGAATGAAACCAGGTCTTCGTACAGCAGCGGCAGCAAGTGGACACATAATAGAAAAAAATATCACTTGATGGCTTTGGTTTGTTTTGTTTTTTTCAGAGTAGAAGACAAATTACAGGAAGGAAAACTGGTAAACATCTAAATCTTAAGAAATAGCAGCGAGCGGGTTGTAATAAAGTGATTCATCACCGTGACAAAGCAGCCTAATTCAGTTCTATGTGCACAAATTTTAAAAAGCAATCTTGCTTCTTCACACACTGCAGTGGAAACAGAAGCAACACATTACAGGTGATTACAATAAAGTGATCAGACTGGGGCCATTTTCACGTCTTAAATTAGTTCCCCATGCGCCCTTCTCTCAGACTAAAGCTGTAATCAAAACACATTTGTAATTTGAAATGAGCCTTTTTTTAATTCATGATAATGTCTTTTGTTATGCTCCAGTCTGGTTTTCTTCTGGGACACAGGCCTCTGGTGGCCGTGATTCTCTTTCTCCCTTGCTGCTCACGCTTATCTTTCTCTGGGCTCAACTCAATAATTACCTTCTAATGTTGAACAATTTAATGACTTAACCTCCACTAACAGCAGTGGGACTGCCATGATAAACTTTTACCTCTGTGCAGTCATGCGAAATGAAAGTTTACTTTTGTAGGAAGGGTGTCCCTCTGAAGGAGTGAACTTTCTTTTAATGTCAGTGCTGTCTCACATAAATCAGTTCTTTCATGCATTTTATTTTATCAGCTCCTCTAAGCTCCTCTACAAGCTGTCATGTTTGCATCGTGTGTGTGTGTGTGTGTGTGTGCGTGCACGTGCGTGTGTGTGCGCACGAAATGCTTACCCCAATCCTGCCAGATCAGATACCAGGTTGCCAAGGGCAGCAGCTGCAGAAAATGCGAAAAGGAAAGGACATGTGATTAGATGAGGTGTATGGAAATTGAGGTTTGTGTGGATGGGGAGTCAAAAAGCCGCAGAATGGGTTTTGTCTGAGTTTTTCCAATCAGCTGAAAAACAAGGGGGATGGCATATTTTCCTGTCTGGCACTCTGATCGCTCATCTCTGGAGTCGTCCTGCAGCGTCACTGCAGCGACAGCCTTCCACTGGTGCCCGTGTCAGTTATTAATACAATCACATTCATCCATCTTGCATCCTGCTCTTTCCAAATGATGGTGGCAGGAGCCACTGAGGCAAATCCCAGCCGAGTGTGTGTGATGGCAGCGAGGGAGGGTGCATCCTGAACGGTCTGCCAGACCATCAGAAGACACACACAGACAGCCACACACTCAGGTTCACCTGCGGGAAACTTAGAGTCACATATCATCCTCAAATGCATGTTTTGGGAATAAACCAGAAATGAGGATAATCTTCCTGCACTGGGATACTCAAGTGGGCTGTGATTATCATGGCCTTAGGTTAAAAGGGAAAGCATCTGATCTTATGAAATATTCTTTCTCGATTATGATTTTCATGACTCATAAACTAAAATTATACAGAAAAAAACCCCAACAGGATTAAGCATTTCCCTTTATGCGTAGAAAATTGCTGTTTTCATTTCTTTAATCTTCGGATGAAGAAAAAAATTTGAACAAAAACAGAAAAAAAATGTTTTTTTTGCTGTATTCAGATTTTTTTTCTGTAACTTTAGACGTAACTTTAGACTTTACATGTATTCAATATAATATTTCTAAAGTGATCATAAGAGTAAGATAATAGTTGTTTTGGAATCTGATCATTTTCTTTCCTGTATCAGGAAAAAAGCTGCTGCTTTGGAGGACGGACTGTGCTTCTAGTTCGAGTAAAGACACTTGTGGTGATTGTTTGTATCCTGAATATTGTCTCCTTTTCTGATGCTGCATCCACAATATCAAAGTTACAACAGCGTGTCTGTGGTCCCCTAGTGGTGAGGCAGAAAAGAGAAGAACACTGCACGTCTGAACCAGAATGCAAATGGCAGCACAGTAATTACCCATAAATCTTAGGAGCTATTTATAGATGCAAAAGGCTTTTAGAGGAAACATAGGATAATATGCTTTTGTCTGGATATGATGGATAGAAACGACGCATGAAAGAGCTCCAGGAAAAGAGGAGGGAGATAGTAGAAGATCAGAGGTTGGAATATATACAGTGGGTTTAAAGCGTGTCCTTGCTGCTCCTGCAGCAGCTCCTGTATGAGGAAATGCGATCTGCCCTCTGCTTGTGTTCTCTCGGTTGTTCATGACCCCGTGTTCGCTGCGTTGTGAATGTCGCAGCAGCAGCAGGAGACGCAGCAGCAGCAGCAGCAGCAGCACAAAGACCCCCGGGGGGTTCGACACAGAGCTGCGGTGTCATTGCTGCTCAGGCACAATCCTCCTCTCACTCCCAGGAGGAAGATCTGAGTACTTCCATCTGAACTTTCAGCTCCTGTGGAGGAAAGGTAGGAGCTGGAGACGACGGATCCAGATGGAGCAGCTTCTTTTATAACTACTGACAACCTTGAACTGAACAATTCGTCCACAGGTACTAAAAAAAAAAAAAAAAAAAGCTTTCAGATGAGATTAAAGAGTCTTGTTAATAAAATCAGCGAGGCCTGCAGAGAAGCATCACTGCTAATAAGCTGCTGGTCTGTTTGAACTGCGGAGGTTCATTCAGGCATGTTGGTTTGTAGCTGTGTGAGACGGTCTTTGGGGATGATGGCGGCTTTTCCAGGGCAGTTAGAGAGAAAATGTGAGTTTGTAATACTCTGAGCCAAAACACACTGTGGTACCGGGTTAATTGAGGAAACTGCTTCAGCTTAAATGTTTGTAGTGGAGCCATATCCCAGCGAGACTCTGTGTCTGAGAATGAGATATGAAAATATGATCTTTAAAGAGAAAAGCCTTTTTTATTATTTTTTTTTTTAATTCAAGTAAGAAAGAGCATGGAGACAACTGTGTTTTATTGGTTTTAAGTTGATTACTGTGCCACAATTTTGATGAAAATGGAAATGTCTGATTGTTTTTTAAGTTCATGTCAGCTGCAGCACAAATTCATTTATTTCTTAGTTTCAGCACAATCCTTCATTTAGAGAAGAGCTGCAATATTTTTACTCCCACAAAATAAATGAAAAGGCTTTTTCCCTCATCCTCGGGGAACATGAGGATGCTCAGATGTCATATTCAAAAAATACAACAAGAAGAAGTTTAGAATCTCAGAGGAGTAAAGACGGAAAGCTGTGAAGAACAGGATGAAAAACAGAAGAAAACGACATGCAGTATTTCTTCCATCAGGACAATCTGCACTCCTACATGCTGGAAATAAAAGAAACATGCCAGGTTACAGTCTAATGAAACCAAACTACATTATGGAATAGTAATAAAATATGTATTTGATGCTCTGCTTCTTCCACACAAGTCCCTCAACAACCATAAACGAACATCAGGCTGCATTTAGTGGTTAATCGAGTTTTACTGGAGCATCTTCAGGAAAACGAATCACACTCATCTGCATTTCTGGACAGTATCATTGCTTTATGTATCACAACATGCAATGCCACCTTGGATTTGTATATTTTGATGGGTATTAACATATTTTTTATTGTTTCAATAACTGCAACCAGCCTCTTGTCCATTATTTAATTATAATCCCAGACTACAGGTAAACATGGATGAAATCACCCCCACTTTAAGGCTTTTAAATGACATTACATTTTTCCCTGTGGGGGAACAGCCACAGGAGAGTGTAGGTATGAGATTAGGATTAGATCTTATGGGAGGTTTACCAGGATTAGGCAGGAAACAGAGATGAGGAGATGTGTTTCCCAGATGGTGCTGCTGTATTACAGAAGTATGAAGAGTCCAAATTGGGCAAAGTAGGTTTAACAGAAACTAATTGACATTTTCTCCTCATTGAGAATAGTTTAAAGTTACAGTTGAGCCGGGTTTCTTTCACATGCAATTCTTTAAACTTGAAGGAACTCACTAATTGAGAGGATGCGGTGTACCAATACACTCGATCAGGAGTGTTTAATCCTGCTCTTGGAGAGCTGTTGTCCTCCATGTTTTGAGTCTCTCCCTGCTGCAACAGATAATTTCTGCTGAGAGGCTCCTCGCTGGGATTTAACGACATATTCATTATATTGAGGTGTGCTGAAGCAGGGAGACATCTAAAGCACGCAGGACAGGCGCTCTGCAGGGAACCTCCTACATGGAGGAAAGTCAATTTTCTGAAAAATTAGATACATTTGAAGACGTCTAATAGAAAATATATGAAACATGAATTCATATTTGACATAAGGATCCTTCCTGTTCTCATTATTCTAAATATTTCTGGCTCACTCTGAGCCTGCTGTAAAGCCACTGCTCAGTAAATGACCTTCATATCAGGAGCAAACATGTCTCGTTCATGATGTAGATGTCTAGGTTTGTCAGAGTGGAGGTACTCGAAAAGATCAATATTTTCTTGGGTTGTACTCACTGCAAAAAGTTTAATAACCACTGATCTACTTCATTGTAGAGTAAAAGCTTTCTGTCTTTGTCTCTTATTCTGACTAGAGGAAAATCAAAGACAGGCAGGGTAAACTAGATTTAGCTAAGAAAGGAGCGTTGGCTGAAAGCCAAGAAGAATCGGAGTTTCCTTTAATATTTGATATGGATTCTCACTTCAATGTAAAACTGGATATTAAAACATTCAGAGCATAAGGAAAGAAGTTGGTGATTTTATCTTTTTCCTACATTGCATGTTGACCTCACGATGAACCCAGATGACTTTCTTAAACTTTGTGAACCTGCAGCAAATCGAGAAACACTGGCCACGACTTTATTATACACCACCTTCACCTCTGGCTGGATGAATGGAGCGTGAAACTGTGAAATCACAAAGAGAGGACTTTCTATTAGTCCCTCCTGCTTTTTGTCTTCGAGGCCGATTTAGCAGCTCCTCGGTTTGGGCCGTAATGTTCACAGGCAGAGAAACACACAGGTGTGTGTGTGTGTGCGTGTATACCTGAAGGCTTGTTATTGCAACAGCGGCACACACAGATCTGCACACATTTACTTATGAGAGTTGGAGTCGTACGGAGGCTTCACGAAACACTCAAAGCATGAAAATATTTACTGAGCGCAATGTGCTTCCAACACTACCGATGTTACAAAAGAGTAAGAAAACTAACTTCTAACTCTGGAGATGTGGGAAGGGCGCGACGCTTTGACCACGAATCTCAGCAGAACATGCTGATTTCATGACTTAATCACCTTAGTTGTAATCTTTTATGGATTTAATCCTATTTGGGGTTTTTCACATCATTAGCTCTGTTTGACTAAAGTAATTAGGCCAAAGCAGCAGGAGGATGTTCGAGCCGACGACTCCATTCGGGGAGCCGCCTCCGACAAGTTGGACTCCTGGGAAGTGATCGGTGGTCCCAACCACAGAACCGACACCAGTCCTGAATCACTCAGGACTGCGTTAGATTACCGCAGAGTCTGAATATTCAGGCTACTGAACGTCCCAGATTTAGCAGGGAAGAGAAGCTAGAAGATAGCGAGCACGCCGAGGCTGAGCTGGAGGAGGGAACAGAAGGAGGCTGTGGACCCTGTGGGTAGTTTTCTCTCTCCGGCTCAGTAATGCAAGGAGCCTATCTGCAGCTCCGCCTCACCGACGAGTCTGGATCAGAAAGTCTCGTCACACAAAGATGGCAAGCACTGCCGGTCTGAAAATGAATTTTTTTTTTACTCGATACTTGACTTCGTGAGTCGATAAACCTCTTGCTAACACGCCTGAAATTGCTCCCTCGGTTCAATCAAAATCTCAATCATCAATTCATATGAAGTCCTCGAAAAAATGAGCATGTGCATATTTTAAAATTGAACTGGTTGGAGTTTGAAACCCACAGGGAACGGTTTGACAGTATGAGTGTTTTGGATTGAAAAAAAAAACGGATTGCCTCTTCTCTACAGTACATCCCTGATGGATCCATTTCTCTTTACTCTCGCCTGAAATGGTGAACCTCTTCACCGCCGTCCTGGTCTGTGTGAAGTGGCCTATAAAAAGCTCCAGGCCTCTGCCTTCCTCTCTCAGCTCTCCTATACTATAGACTTATAGATGGATCACTTCACTTCTGTTTGATGTTTTAAAGTTAAAACCACCAGAAGTGCAGTCAACAAGGTGAAAAATATTTCACCGCTAAGCTCAACTAACTGAACTCCTGCCAAACTGCACACAAAAACTTAAAAAAGATTGTTTGGAAGATTATTTGTCATTTCTTGGCATTTAAATTAAATGTTACAGCACTGGGAAGGTGCCACATTTCAATATCAATCGATATTACATCAATATTGGTTGTTTATACTTCCCTTAAACATGTGTGTATGTGGAGACAGTTTCTCTGCTTCAACAGTGAGCCCCATCAGTCTTTTCCTGTGTAAATAAGCAGTAAATGTTCAGACGAGATACACTGAACAGGAACAAGCGATAACATTAAAATGCTAAAAGGCTGCTTTGAGCCCAGGAGATATCTCACCGCCCATTCAGCCTGCTTCTGTAAACATTATCATATTTATGATTTTGTTCTTTTTTTTCTAGGTCAAGCCCACTTCGTTCTGCCCTCTTTAATGCAATTTCACTTTATTATTCTCTCCTATTTTAAATTGGCGTCACAGCCGTAGACGTATTGTGAGCTTAACACGAGAGCTTCATTATGAGACTTTGTGTTTCTGTCAGCAGTTAAAAATGCCATATTTTTATTTTAGGAAACAGAAGGCCACTGTAATTTGGTTTGCTATCACGCTAATTAGGGTGTTGGAGCACTTAGGTCAGGGCTGTCTAACCTAAATAGAATAAATTCAAGTGTTTACAGAAGCAAAGTGATGCATTAATGGAAAAAAAAGCCTTAAAAATCACATAAACTTAAGTGAAAACCTTTTACACATAGAAAATCTTTTCTTTCCCATGTCAGTAAAAACCTGCTGTAATTACAAGATGAAGGGAGGCTTATATTAATGAAATTCTCTGACCTGCCATGGTTGAAATACCGAGGACCACTCCGATAGACAGCTCAATCTGTGTGCCCTGAAAAAAAAGAACAAAAGCACATGCAGATGAGTGTGTAAGACAGGGAACCTCTTCATCCATGACTGTGTAAAGCTTTGAAACTGTTGTACGGATCATCACACATTATTTGCATCTGTTTATCTCATGAATAAATCACAAGGAAGAACAAAAAGTACAGATCAGGGGCTAAACAATCAGCAGAGGAACACAATATGTCTGATCTGCTGCAGCTTTTCTCTTCTTCAGAGGTGAATAGCAACAACATAATGCGTTACCATTTCAGAAGGAAATATAACTTCGCGTTCTAAAACTTCTTATTTAAACCAACTAACACAGTCTCAATCTTGGTCTTCAAATTCAAGATTTCCTTTATTCTCATTTCTTCAGACATCAGATATTGCAAAAAAGAACTATAACCAATTTAAAAAAAAAAATATGCATAAAAACTATGAATAATTGTAAAAGCTATGCATATCAATAGAAGCCATGATGCTTATCTGCAGATAACCTTGAAATATAAAAACCATGAAATATATTTGATACCACTACTTTAGGCATCTGATGTGAGGATTTCGATTCATTATTTCTCGTCCTTGGGATGCGATAGATGACCCTCAGTGGAAACAGGGTTCAAAAAGAGCCAAATCCTTTAGTTTTGCTTTTCCTTGTTCGGTTTTTTCAGTCTAAACATCTACAGAGGAACTTAAAAGGGTTGGATGGAAGACCATCTGGAGTCTCCACCATCATTACCCCGAGCACAGACAACAAAAACCAGAGATTCCTAACATCAGTGATCCCCCACCGGGCAGCAGGGGACCGCCGTGCTGCACGGAACTCCAACTTACAGCAACAATCATGATGCAGTTGTCCAGGAAACCGAATCCAACAAAGGGCAGGGCGTTGTGCAGCAGCACTGCGGAGTGAGAACAGCAAGTCGTCAATACACGCCGACAAAAAGCAACCTTTTAAATTTAATGGAGCCAGACGGGGCAGCGGCATAAGAGAATAAATGCAAAAGTCATTATTTCTGACACAAAACACTTGTGAAAAATGAGTCTGGTGAAGGTAGAGGAAAGACATATGGATTAATAATGAGCGCGACTCAAGTTATTCAGTCTAACATGGTTTCGGTAATGGTGAGCCGCTACAGGCTGAATATGACAGATCGTCATATGGGAGACAGAAATGGCCGCACGGTGGTGAAGTGGTTAACACTCTCCCCTGGGATCGGCCTCTGTGCATCGTGACCCGGAGCAGGATGAAGCAGCACAGAAGAAGAAGCACATAATATGACTCTATGGAGTCTAAATAGTTGCTTTCAGGCAATAAAATGAAATACATAAATAAATTCAGAGAGTAGAATAAGGTAGTAAAGTGAACTATATGCCTCAGATTTTCCTCTATTTTATTAATTCAGTCAGAATTCAGCAGCAAAGCAGCCATATTTCTCGACGTGGGAATAGGTGTTGTCTTCCAAGTATAAAATAAACAGGAGCATAAATATCACGAAGTTGAATTTGCAGGAGTGCAGTGATGAGCTGCAGTGAGGAGTGCTGCCTGTATGTAAGACTGTGAGTATTATATTGTGTTCTGAGTATTATGCAGCTTTTACAGGCAGCCTGATATATTGCTGTGTCTGTGAAATCGAATTTTGAAATGTCAACCACTGCTGTTGAACTTTATTGTGAGGGAAGTTCAAGTGAAGTTCACTCTAGTTTAAGTAAAAAAGAAAAAAAAAGTACCGGGTTTCTTCGTAGCTCCCTCAGCTTCAAAACCCTAAATCTTAAAGCTGCATGAGCCCCAAAAAGTCCCCATCTCCAGAGGCTGCAGGCAGAATCCACATGAACCTGTTCAAGGAATTCACACGACTTCCTGTGGAAGTCACAAACATGCCTCCAACATTTCTCAACTGAGTTTCTGTGATTTAGAAAGTGTGAGAAAAGAGGCAAGAGTGTGTCAGGATGCTCTCCGTCCTTTGGGTGAGAAAATGATGGAGAGAGGCATCAAATTTACACGGTCCAGATCTCAATTTTCAGGGTGTTGTTCCAAAAACACAGGCAAGTGCCACACCAGAGGAAACCCTAAAAACATGATAGAGGAACCAAAACCCAACATTTGAGTTCACCGAGACCTCTGTACTCACATTCTGGTCGATGGTCTGAATGCTTATCATGCCTCTAATGTCTCGCCTTTACAATCACCTCCTTTGAACCATCAGTCACTGCTCACCTGCATTTTTGGCTCCAGCCTGGTTTCATGTCACCAACAGTTTAATTTCTCAGCAAAAACCACTTATATTCTTCCTCTGACGCCTGTTGTGGGATACATTAACCTGCTTGACACTCTTGAGGTAGTTAAGGGCTAAATATCTTCCAGTGTTCGTTACCGAATCGACCACAGGTCAGAGCATCTGAAATTAAACCCTCTGGCTCCGTTAGATGGAATTAATCGACTGTAGTGAAGAAAACAGAAGTGTGGAGCGCATAAGGGAATATTTCTCAGTGCTTGTTGGGAGGATTTGATTAAAAACTGTTTGTATTATGAGGAACAGTTTTAATCTGGATATTTGCTTTGAGGGCAGCCTGGACTCTGTTTCAGGACAGGCATGATCTTCTTTAACTTGTTTTTTTTTTTTTCTTATTACCTTCGGAACCACCAACAGAACAAACTTTAGTCTTTTAGTTATAACATGAAACTTTTATTTCAACCCTCAGAGTTATGCTGAGTTTTCCTAATAATTTGAATATACCCTCTGGGTGTGTTTAACAATGTAGGCTTATGTGATTTTTCAAAAAAACAAAGTTTGTCTCTTTAAATTTGAACTCTAACTTTTCTGCAACACTTGTTTGTAAAGCAGTTTGCAATAAACAAAGAGAAAATGTTAATGCAGCAGATGCAACTGCATTTGTGCACATACTGTGCAGAAAACATAACTTTATTCTTCTAAACTCCTGAGTCTGAACATTGAATTTTCATATTGTTTTTCTCATTTTCAAGGCTGTTGTGATCCAGAGGCAAAAACCACGCACAACTCTTCTTCTGCTAATTAAATATGTTTATTCAGATTATCTCGTAAGCTGGAAATCCTCATTAATGAAAGTAATGATTTTGAACTAATGTTCATTTAATTGTTTCCACTCATAAAATATCTTGTTTGATTAAATGAGTAAAAGTTTTATGCTCCACTTCTTTTCTTTGCTCTCACAGCATTAAAGGAGCATGCGGCTCCTATTCCAAAAAAAAAAGTCAGCTGTTTTCAAGAAGTCCCAGCAGGAAAAATCGAGGTAACAATCAACGAAACACACAGGCCGGCTGTGTTTGGGGAACTTGTGATCATGACTGTGTTTGACACTGCAGCCTCAGTGCCGACAGTCTGAGTCAGAGTTTCCTTTTACGTTTCACTCGGCTGTGTTATCTTTACTGAGCAGTCAGAGCAGGAAAAACTGCATTTCAGCAAAACTGCACAAGAATGAGGGGAGCGAACACTTCCCAAGGAGTCTTTCTCTGCTTACTGTTGGCACCGTGAGAAAAAAAACCCACAAACAGAAAAGACGACAACCATTTTAGTTTCTAACTCCTCAGAAGGGAGAAAACAGGAAAACAGTAGAAGCCTTGAATCCCTGCACAGGATCTTAGCTGCACATGTGCAGGTGGATTACATAATGTTCATGTGGATGCAGGACCTTTCACTGTGCTGCCTACAAACAGCCAGGGAAAAGATAGCTTCATACAAACATGTTTGACCATTTTATTGTAGGCAACGTTGCCCACATAATCTTCAAGGTGCTTTCAACTGACTTTTTCTTGTCCAAGCTCTTGAGTGTGGAAGGCACACTTTTGTTGATCCTCTCGGAGAAATTACTATTCAGCCTTTATGAATCCTATTCATAGTTAACACCAGGGGGCATGCTGGGGGGCAAGTGTCTAATAGTGTGTTACATGTGTTGCAGGTGTTTATATTTACATTTTTTCCACCCAATAACATTAAAAGATTGTCATAGATGTGTGTGAATCTGGTTGTCAGGATAAAAGTGCTGTAACTGCTGAGGGACAAGTACCATTCTGCTTTTCGGAGGGACAATTTTAACATGATATTCTAGGAGACATCTGAACGATGGCTCATCTTACCCGTTTCATAAAATCGGTGAACGTATAAAGTTTAACCTTTGTGCACTTCTAATTTAGATAGTTTCATTATTCTCCTGCAGCAATGCCTATTCTAAAGAGCTGGTAATCTAATATCAGTGAAACGGGATCTATACTGAATAAGTAGGAGCTTCAGACTTTAGGTGTAATTATATTTGTCACTGTCATTTCCCAGTAAGATGAATCCTGGAAGTAGAGATGCTGCCATCTGAATGCTGGTGTGATTTGAAAAGCAGGTCTCATTGTGCTTTCAATCTGCTGTTCATTCAGTAACGAACACAGCACCGGGTACAGAGCTCTGAACTGAAACCGAGGCTGTCACATGCTTCAAGAGCAATGCATCTTTGCAAAAAACTCATAAGGGATTCAACAATAGATGAATTGTTTTCGCTGTTTTAACCTCTTTTTATACTTGATAGATTTTGACTTACCAAGTAATGAAACTAAGACAATAATTTAAACTACAATGAGATGCATTGGTGCAATGTTGCACATGAAATTGCTGTAGGGTGTTTTTTTTTTTTTGATCCCTTGTTGAAAATGAGAAAGTTGAGAGTTTTAAGGTCTAACTTTTTATGTTTTTCCCCCCTAAGTTTAGTCTGGACCAGAGAAACTGATTTAGCTTCATCTATGTTCGGGGTAGCCAGCACAGTGCCTGCAGGCCCCGGCAGCCCGCAGGGACCCTGTGAGGAGCCCAGAGGCCACGTTCTGAAAACGGTGAAAGAAGTTTTTCATGTTACTTTGTACTGTTGAAGTTTTAAAAATACAAGCGACTCCTGATGTACAGTCTCTCTTTTACCACTTGTTATTTGGACAAACAGCAGCATCCCAGCATGACAGAAGCACTCAATAAGCTTTTGGTGAAAATTAAGCTCATGCTGATTTATTTCAAGTTTGTGAACTTTCCACATATTCTCCTTCACCATATTCACACTCAGATCCAAATTTAACCTCGTCATTATTGCATTGTTTGAATTGTGAGGCCCATTAGCTGGTACAGGGTATCGCTTTTCCTCTTGGGGGAAACAAGAACAGGAATAAATCAACATCTTATTAGCCAATGCCGGTGTTTAGTCATTAATCATCCTGGATGATTGGCAGCTCAATGAGGGATGGAAATCTGAGCTGTCATATGGTGGTGGGAATTTATCAGGCACTTCTCACATCCATTGTGTGTGCTCATCCTCTACATGCATGAGATAACTGTCATCCGACACTGCTTACCGTATCTTAACTGAGCTGCGGTCGGCGGTGCAATTTCCAGCTGCCCTGCAAACAAAGAGAGGAGCTGGTGTTAAGAAAGTTTCTCAATCTGCTCAGAAAGGCCAGAGCGTAAATGTGGGGCAGTTCTTCTTAAATGGCACAGCCTATCTATCAGTCTGCACCTTTTGTATCGAGAGAGAGAAAAAATGTAGAAGGATGGGAAATTGTAAGGAATGTGACAGTGGAGAAGAAGGAGGAGGTCAGACGGAGGAGCGAGGAAGAGCAGCAGCTTCCCGATGACGATTTCCCTTCAGTCAGACCCGGCTGCAGATAAAAAAATAACGTCAGGACAATGATCGCTGCGGTGCCAATCAAGCCTCAGGAGGACGTCTGGAAGCACAGTGATTATGTATGTGCAGTGAGACAGAGACAGAGCTCAGACACAGAGACAGAAGAGGGGAGAGACGTTAGTTTTCCAGCTTCATTTCATCAGATCCGCAGTGATAACGTCTGACACGAGCTGGATGAGAATAAATGACTGAACTGAAATTACATTACAAATATGCTGTGATTCTAAAGTTAAAGAGAGACCGGAGTGAAGGGGCTGCAGCTCTCCTCGCTATCTCGGTTGAGAGCTAGTAGAATAAAATAAAGTGTCACGTTAGATGTGCCAGATTTACGCAACAGTCAGCGAACTGTGAAGTCACACAATGACCTGCTGTGACACTGAAGGCAATTACACTGGATTTATATCTGGAGACGCAAGACAGACCCATTCTTTTTTTAACAATATTGAATTTCTTGCCATGGGGTGGGTGGAAGTGTTAGTCTGCAGGATGAAGTCTCTCCTCTCAGGTACAGGTGTTCCAGCACTGCTGCCGTATCGTGCACTCAGACACACTTGCTTACACGCCAACATTATCTTAACTATTTTCACCTCCAAAGAGTCAAATTACAACCTGAATGTTCAAGTCATCAGCTCGACCAAAGCCTCAGGTTACACACACACACACACACACACACACACACACACACACACACACACACACACACACACACACACACACACACACACACACACACACACACACACACACACACACACACACACACACACACACACACACACACACACACAGAACAATGGTCCACCTGAGCAACAGCTCCTCCATAAACCTGCTGCTGATGCATTTGGCTCACAGAGGACGCCCATCAGCCGTACCCTCCGATCCATCACCGCCTCCCGGCTGCTCGTGCTCAGTGAAACGCCGTCCATTTGCGGCTCCCCCCAGAAGCTTTGTTCGGCCCATTATCTCATTTCACAGGTTCTGGAAAATCCTCTCACCTCCAAGAGCATAAAGCATCCCACAACAAGACCAGAGCAGACTGGCAGCGCCGAGGCGCCGATCCACAAAGGATGAATTGCTTCAAACTGTGAACCATTCTGTTCCATTTATCTCTCATTCAGGAGCTGTTTAAAAAGGATTTAATTAAAGTCTTTCAATGATCTGCTCACAGTCTCTGAGAGAATATCTGCCGCACAACTCTTCTCACTGAAGTCTTCCTGATTGTTACGGATGTATTCTAGCACCTGTTTTTCTCATTGAGACGCAGCAGTTTTCATTGTTTGCACTGAAGTTTAAGCAACTTTAAAACCCATTAAATTTGCTCCGACAAACAATAACATTTCACAGACTGGCAGATTTAAGAAAGTAGAGGACAGCGTCATAAAACAAGTGACAACACACATGCAGGGCTCAGTCTGTGAGTTCACTGCTGTGAGTGTGCTGTGTGACTAAACACTTATCTTGTCACACATTTAGTCCTGGAAGACATTTATCACCCTGACCAGTTCATCCATCCACCTGGGGTCACGGGAGCTGCAGCCCTTCACAGCTGACACCGGACAAGAGGCAGCATGTCGCCGTCCATCACAGAGCGAACGCCGACAGAATTAACAAGCGCGTCTTTAGACGGATGAGGAAGTCAGGTGGACGGAGTTATCCACTCCACCGCTGTGCTGCAGGTATATAACTAGACCCATTTCTTTAGTTTTTTGGCTGTAATTTCAATCAGTAACTCAAACCTTTATGGGTCAGATGTGACAATCTTATTCACCTCTTTCCAAATACCAGTGTTCTCTTCTCTCCCTTCCTGGACCCAATCTCAGCCAGAACAAAAGGCTTTTGACTGTTTGTAATTAGTTTTCCCTGGTTTTTGTGTTTCCTGTCGACAGCTGCAGTAAAACAAGGTTTAAATAATGAATTTTAAATTTCATCTCTTTGCCATTTGCACGATGTAAATTATAAAAGCTGACACTGCGATGACAACACAATTTCCTTGATGTTAACTTATTTGAATTTCGTAATATGGCTGACAGTAGAGGATTTCCATCAGTTAAGCTTGTTGGAGTTTCCACACACCGTTAATATTCTGATTTCTCTTGTTTCTAGCTCATCAAACTTCAAGTCAGACAGCAGGTAATGTGTTCCTGTGCTGCTCAAACGTTTCATAACTACCTGTTTCACTCTGATGTGAAATAAATGGGCCAAAGCGTAATTTCAGTTCAACTGAGCAGCTGTATATATTCCATCACTTAAAAAGAATGAGACCGGCCGATTGAAGGCACAGCTGAGTCACCATCTCACCACCAGTCGCATGAAGAGGGAACAAAAAAAAAAAAAAAAAAAGCCATTAACAAGATACAGAGGCTGGAAGATTTGTCTCTCCCAAGTCCTTCGGGTTTTTCGAGCAATTCATTAGAACTGAGGAGGGTGACATGACCGCCTATCGCCCCCTGAGAGCAGCTCTGGCACAAAGTATTGATTGCACAGAGTCTTGAAATCCCCACAGCTTGTTGTCTCAACAGATTCCAATTTCAACAGGCGGCGGTATTGAAAACATTAAACAGGCTGTGATAAGTCGCTAACCGTGAGAATGATTAAGTAAATACGAAAGGAGCAATGTTTCATTCTCTTTAAGCTTTCTCTTATCTCGACTCCACTCCTGCTGAGTAAGACGGCGTGATAGAGGCTGTTTACGGGTAAACATACTGAACGATTCGCTGACATTTTGACCACAGGAGCCCTCAGGAGCAGATCGGCTTGTCAGCTTTCAGCCGAGCTTTTACCAAACACACTACCGACAAAACAATCCAGTCCAATGGCCGAAACAGTAAAAGGTAAAACAGCAACATTCTACAGCAGACGGCTCCAACCCTAATGAATGAGAGGAAGAGAGATAGCTGCATGCTAGTACTTCCTCAATAAAAACTGTTCCCCACATTTGAACCTAAAATCAGCTGGAAATTATCCAAAAAAAAAAAGCATATTGATGCAACAAGCTTGATTTAGAGCAGTGGTCTCTACACTGGTGAGTGTCCTGGAGGTTTCAGCTCTTTCCCTGCTTCAGCACACCTGAAGATACTGATCATGTGATCGCCAAACTCCAACAAAGCCCATTTACAAGACTTTCAATGCAATCAGGTGCATTCAATCAGGCCACAGCAAGGAGAGAACTACAACATGCTGGACAGATTACTCTTGATTTAGAGACATTCAGTTGGTACTTTGTGAAAAATACAGCTGCATTTCTCTTTTATTCTCTCTAAAGAGATTTTTTTTTGTTGTCGCCACCTGGCTGAAGATGGTCACTGCTCAACAATCTACTCAGTTTATTTTTTTTTTCAAGTAAAACACCAAATCGTCAAAAAATAAAGACCAGCTAAAAACACAAAGCAGGCACATCCGTGCATTTGCTTTGAAAAAGTGTGAGTGTGAGTAATTAATGCATCCAGATGGCGCAAAATTACAACTGGAAGAATCTGAGAATGTCTAGTAAGGTTACACAATATATTTAATACAAATTTAACACCAACTTAAGCAATATAAAGAAGGGAGACTGAAATTTAATAAATTATGTGCATTTGTGTTTCAAAATGACAGAAGTGCAAATCTGAATCATTGCAAATGATTAAAAAAAAGAAACAGGGCAACCTGTTAAATGATTGACAGCCCAAATGATTTCATATCTGGTGGCACAAAAGAATAAAATAAAAGAGAACCGCTGTGTTTCAAATGCCTCTGGTGAAGCTGCAGATGAAAATGTGACTGAAAACATGAGAAAAAAGAAAAACGAAATGTTTCTGTCGGAACTGGTTTAATAATGAGGGCAAGAGAAAGAGCATTGTTATTTTCAGGAACAAACCTCAAAGCACCGCATCAACATATATTAAGGTGTTTTTATTTATAAAGCTATCCTATGTTTATCGAAGATCCTGCTGCAGTGGAGTCTGTCAACATGTCTGTATTCTCTGAGGTTTGATTTGAGTCACACCACCAGCCTCACACTGCTCATTGTTCAGCTCTGAGCACTGAAAAAGCGAAAGAGAGAGAAAATAACACACTGCTCGCTTTGCTTTGACAAATGATTCACTGCAGCCTTTCCTGTCCAAATATGTGATCCAGAACGAAATCGAAGCATAAATGAATCAACTTTAAATCTACTGATAATGAATAAGTGTCTTTTCGGCTCCAATGATGCTCATATAAATTAAAAATAGAGGCAACAAGGTTTCCGGGAATTCAGGTAATGATGTTACAGTAGCAGTAACAGGATCTGCAGGGGCATTTCTCATTACGGGTCGACACACACCACTGGGTACAGTACAGTGTGTGTCGGTTCTAACAGAGCAGATGTGACCTTTGTTTTCCTTCAGGATTTTATTGATTATCTAGCCGACACAAAATTCTCATTATCCAAGCGATTGTGATGTGATGGGGCGAATCCATGAGCATCTGTTTCCGTATGAATCAATAAGCCGACATGAATTGGAGATATGCACATGTGGAGGCGTGAGAGTGGGATCAAGAGTTCAGCAGCAGCAGAGGAACAAGAGAAGTCCGGAGCCATTCATCAAGCCAGCAGCGTCCTGACATTCCCCCGGTGGTGCAAGAGGCGGAAAGGAGGAAATTACAACGCACACAAAATGTGGGCCAGGACAATTATTTGCAAACACTAAGAAGAACTAAGAATTTACAGGAGCAAGCAAGGTGGAAATTAATTAGCTTGATCAAATTTACAAATAAAAGCTTGCATAAATTATTCAGTGAAATAAAACAATGAAAGGAATAGAGAGTCAAACACTGAGATGTTTCCGTTTCTAGAAATAGACTCCACATTTGAAGATTATTTTGCCTTCAAAACCTCTCATATGTACAAAAAACTAATGAGGAGCTTCTCCATGAAGTGAAAACTATTGAAAAAAAAACCAAAGCCACAAACCGGTGTGCTTCACATTAAGTGTGTTTTTCTTCCTGTGAGTTCCTCTACATGAAGGCAGAGAAATAAATATAGCAATCTGTTCCTGCAGTGCCAATTTAGGCAGCGGTGGAGGGCCTGACGCAAAACAGAGAGACAGGAAAGGTAAGAGAGAGAGAGAACACAACCGCCGATCCTTGAAAAGATCCTCCTGACAAACGGTAAACCACAAGAGATGAGAGAGAAAGGAGGGAGTGGTCTCTGTTCGCGCTCTGCCTGGAAGAACAAAGAGGACAAAGTCAAGAGGAAAAGTGCGAAACGCATTCGGGAGCCGCCCGAGACGATCAAGTGACACAATCAGGAGGGTTTACGGTGAATTCCTCTCCACATCCCAGGAGATGGGGAGATCATGGTTCACAGAGGACTATCCATCCTTTTTTAATACTGCTTCATCAAGTTCAGGGTTACAGGGAGCTGCAGGCGAGCCTGGCTGACTAAGGCTGACGGCAGGGGGACTCTGGAGAGGCCAGACCGTCAAAGGGCAAACAGAGAGTCAGATAATCACACACCAGCAATTCAGTCACCAATCAACCTCAAACACACACCGAGGGACTGCAGACAAACAGATATCTGGGGAATAAGCAAACTTCACGGTGAAAGGCCTCAAACTGAGGATATCATCTCTATGAGGCAAGAACACTAAACACTTCACCACGGTTTGCACACGCCATGTTTTTCTACCTTTTTAATGTTATTATTAGAATAAGACTAATAAGCAAAACTATCAAAAAAAATTGAAATATGATGTTGAAATAACACAAAGTACATTTCCATATTAGGTATAGAGATGATATTATTGTCATGGATGGTTAAAAAAACTATAGATAAAAACAGAGGAGTATCCTCATCATGAAGTTGACCAGCTAAATGTGATTATGCCATATAACATCACGATAAACTTCTAGATAAATGAGGATTTTCTCATAAAACAGTGTGATAAATGCTGAAATTATGTGACGATGTTTTACAATGTGATGTGATTTCACCTTGTCAAAATGACCCAAAACAAGTCTTTTCTTCTATGCCTGTGTTGGAATTCCTCTTCTGAGGAAACTTAAATGTTCCACCCGACAGTCTGAATGTGTAACAACACTTTCTACGTTACACTAATCACTCCCCACTCTCCATTTGCCAGCAGACATAAATCCTCTGCTATAAAGACTCCAGCTGGTTTGGAGCCGTGGCACCGAATCCAAACTGAAGCATATTTTCTATTAAGTGTGTTAACTGCAGACACCTGATGTCTGATCCCGACTCGCCACCAACACGGAGAAGCACTTAGTGTTCAGATGTTTTCAATCATTCCAGCTAACGGCCACCTGTGTCGCTGCCTACATGACACCTGATCAGCTCATTTTCTTCAGCCAGCGTTTTGGTAGATCCCAGTTCATTCATGATGAAGGAGATTCTGAATGCCGAAGAACTGGGAATGTGGGCGGAGCTCAGAGAAGCTGACGTGACGCCACTCAACACGACGGTTACTGTGCCACTACTTGAGAAATAACTGCTCCCACAGCATTTATTTGTATTTATTTTCTCCAGATTCCTCAAAGTGACATCCATTATGTGTTTTCTACTTTATGTGATGGTACTTTCTCAACTGGCAACTTTGTGACAACCCAGCTAAAAGAAAGCACCATAAGCACAAACGTAATTGACGTTGGGACAGTTTTGTGTCTGCTGCCTCCTGCACTATTCCTAGCAAGACATGTCAAATTGTCTCCTGCTGGAACAAAGTGCCACCTCAACAATTGGCTTTGGTCTTTTTTTTTTTTTTCTTTTTTTTTTTGGCAGTGCCAGGTTGTTGCGGTACGTGGCGGCGGCAGCAGCAGGGAGGATTGCCTCTACAGCGTGACTGTGACACACACCATAACCCCGCTGATAGACGGCGGTGGGGAGACAGCCTGGGGCTGCGAGACGTCCTCTGCTCTACACTGTCTTCTGCACCGGTGCCGTGATGTTCCTACATGGTTTCAGCCGAGGGAGACATGCTCACCGCTTTCAATTATTCACTAAACTGGACTACAGAGGCCGCGTTCTGCTTTTTGAATTTACTCAGTCATTCAGCACAAACTGCTCACACACTCCCAAACTGACTATTCTTAAATAAAGATTTTAGTGTTCCTGCAGTTGCAGCAAAAACAGACATCATTTTCACATTTTCTGAAACACTGTCGTGAAAATGGCGCCTAAATGTAAAAACACCCCTAGCGTGGACGAATATCAGTCATATTCTCACTATGAAGCAAGAGTGCGATCCACTACACCACCTTGTCACCATTATTTCACTGTTACCAGCCATTTTTCCACAGTGCAGCAGCTGTTTTTTAAGCGTAGATGTTTGCAGGGCTGCGCGCACACCGATAAGATCAGCATCAGGCTTCGGATACACACAGATAGCAGCCAACTTGGTGGAATATTGGAAAAGCTTGGAATCCCATTTTATTGCTGATAGTGCTCTCATTATGTCTATTTGCAATCAATACAAAGAAATAATGATATAAAGCAGTGACTGCAGGTGTAGCACACCGCGGGGCCTGGAGGGATTTTCTGACCTCAATATCTGTAAGTTATATGAAAGTGAGTTCGACCACTGGAGGCTGCAGTGAAGCGAGCAGTCTTGAACACTGCCAGCGATGTGAGCCCCACGAGGATGTCAGGGGCCAAGAGCAATGAGAAAACAGGAAATGGTACAGCTACATCTTCTATAATGCGGCCAAAGCCAATACGAATCAGAAGGACAAAGAGAAACACCTACACGGCACAACAAGAGCTGCCTGGAGAGGACGACATGTGAGAGTGTGACATCTTTAAAGGTTGAAGAGTCCTCTGCAAAAAGATTGGAAAGTGATCCATCCCCGTCTCGTATCCTCTGACGCTCGTGACCTCGTGATTGAATAGACGGGCTCACCGAAACAAACACCGCCTGGAAAATCAAACACGTCCCGCTGCGCATAATAATATTACCTGGGCGTCTGAGGCGCCAGAATCATTCCACTCATGTCTCCGTCCATCTGCCTGAACTTCAGTCGGAAGACGAAACAAATGCAATAGTTTTCATCCTCGTTCTTGCATCAATGGTACAATTTTAATTGGTGGCAGATTGCAGACTGGAGGAGAAAGTCACATCCGCCGAGTTGTTTATAGCTGTTTTCCTCTCACATTAAAGAATTTCTGTTGTCAGTCTAAATTAGAAAAAAAGAAAAGGTTTATGATGTGTCAAAAAAAATCTGATAGTCATTTTCATGACTCATTGCTGACTGTTTCCCTCCCTAAAGCAGCTATTTAAGAAGAGTGAAACAGAAAGAATCCGATGCAAAACAAAAGCTTCAGTACAGATCACAAATGGCACAACACCAGGTGAGAGAGCAGGTGCAACCAGCAGGTTTGCATACTGAGAGAACTAATAAGACACCAGCTGAGAGCAGCTGTGTGAGGAGGTCAGGGAACTACAAGTGGCAGCAACACGGCAGGCCGGAGTCAAACGGAGCTTCTCTTGGTCAAAATAAAGGATGCAAAAGAGACACGCTAGAAAATTCAGCATGAATAAAGAGAATCCCTCTCCGTGGTTCTCACAGTGAAGACATGTAGCTTTGAGTGATCCAAACATCTTCTGCACTGCTTTGTTGGACAAGTCCAATCGGCTCATCCTCATTTTGCTGCAGTCTGGAAATAAACACTTCATGACACAAAATGTAGAAAAAACAGGAGATTTACATACGGTTTCAAAACTGTGTATACATGTGTGTCCTTCCACAAAAGATGGTTGCTCCTGGCAAATATTACTTGAACCATAAATGAAACATCCCATTAACTGGTTTACATTAGATAAGCACTCCTACTGTAATGCTGCCTCGGTGCGTGACGGCCGAGAGAGCTCCTCTGCTAAAATGTGGTGTAACATCAGCAGCGCCATCTCATGTCGTCATTGTCGGAAGTTCACACTCCAGTAATCTCATATGAGCTCTTTGTTCGAGATGTTTGCTGTAGATAATGAGCTTAGAGAGCTTTTCTCATGTAACTTTAAAAACATCAATGAACCATCCTGCATTTAATCTTAAAATAAAACTCTTTTCGCTGAGCTCTCAACGACCCCACACGGCTGAATGAGAGGAATTAGTCTGCTGTATCAACAGTAAATTGCAGTAAAAGTGATTTACGTAACATTGATGAAGTACAATTCTCGGAAATAAATGTTGAAGATGATAAATATTTGGGTTATACATGAGTGGATTCAGCTCCATCTGAAATCAGAAGTTTGTAGTAGAAAAATAAATGTTTTCTTCTCTCCAACAGCCTGAGCTGAGCAGCTGTTGACTCTTGCTGTCATTATATAAAATATCACACAGACTTCATCGCAAAAACTACTTGAATGACTCAATTAATCCAGCTAGGATCAATCTTATTTTTCAAAGCAATCTAATAAAACATCGACAGCGCTGTGAATGTGAATCTCAAACATTCAGCAGAGCCCAGATTTACAGCTCCGAGTCAGTCGCAGCGGGTTAAATGTCACCACCGAATGCCGTTTTTCAGCAGCGTGTGTGAATTAACATGACAAAGGCCCTTTATGGGCCCAGACTGTGTGGAGAAATCAGAGGCCAGTCTTTATTCCAGGGGAGGAGAATATGATGAGAAAGGAGGTGAGAGCTCATGAAAGGTGAAATAAAA
This sequence comes from Salarias fasciatus, assembly GCF_902148845.1. Lineage (NCBI taxonomy): Eukaryota > Metazoa > Chordata > Actinopteri > Blenniiformes > Blenniidae > Salarias > Salarias fasciatus. The sequence goes on from NC_043755.1 coordinate 17,094,066, forward strand.
TATCACCGTGCACCGTCAACGCCACATCCTGAGTCACGAAAATATGAGCCAAAACAGTAAATAGACACACCTGAGATGAGATAATGAAAACCTTCATCCTTCTTTCAATCTGCATCGGTCATGTTTTCGATAAGAATGACTAAACTTCCAAACAAACAGGGCGCCGTCATTTAAAGGAAGTGCAAAAGCGTGTCGGCGCTGCCGCGGATTTGCCGTGTGGCGTTCAGAGATTCACCGAGGTGACGGGCAGAGCACAGCATCCAGACGGCCGCCTTCCACACACATCCTCTGAGCCATGAAGGCAAACACCTCCAAGTCGCCTCGCCTCGTGATTGTCGCTCACGCTGTGGGAAAGCCCTGCGCGGCGGACGCCACTCTGTATCTGCACACTAACTCCAAAAAAGACCTGTGGTCAACTACGCCTTCATTTTTCTGCTCTTGCTCCTCCGTCTTAGAACTTCAGCGTGATTAGAAGTTTTCGGCAAGCAAGAAAACCGTATGTAAATATATGCTCCCTGTGAGTGCAGGCCGAGGAACAATCTATTCTAAAAAGTGAGCATGGATCAGAATGTACTGCTGATAATGCAGGTTGAAATGATAATTTATGCAACTGAAGCTGCTTCAAAAATAGCGTGTTTATGTTTGCATTTTTTAGCAGGAAATGCAGGAAAAACAAAATCATTCCAGCAACAGCAACAAGCAACTACAGAGCGAATGATACTGATGTCTATTCATACAGAAATGTCTGTGATAACTGTGTTCACTTCAGCGTTGCAGAACCCATCTTTACCTCTTTATACCTCAATGATTTACAAAGCAAGAGTGATGTAAATTACCAGAAATATTTAGGACCACAGACTGACTTTCGACAAATAAATATTTCTAGATATTGGAAAAAAACCAAAAACATTAAGTTAATATTAACTTTCCAGGGTAAGAACAAACATATAATTTGGTTAGGTTGAAGCACAAAAAGTTCAGTTTGGTTCACAAAATGTACTTACTTAGGCACTTATATACCTAATAACTTAACTCTTTGTTGGGACCAGCACCATTACTTGGTTGTGGTATTAACAGAGTCACACTTAGAAGGGTACTCTCACCAATTACATTATAATCAATTCTAACTGATTACAATTGAAGGAAAATAGTGAGATATGTGGGATTTTGCTCTCTAAATATACTTTCGGCTCATTTTTATTTTATTTTCATATGACAAATAATTTCATAGAAAAGTCACAAAAGCTAAAGTTTAGAAGAAGACTATGCTTCAATAACACCATTGTCTTTGAACATTTCAATTTTAAAGTACTGAATCAAGTATATCAACAATCTAAGTTTGTTCTTTGGTTCAAGATTGTAAATTGTTGATTGGTTACTGTTACATAAATAACTTCTCTACACTTAATAATCACTAAATTTACCAGCTTGACACGAATTTCCCCGTTATTTTATTTATTGATCGTTTCTTCTAATATCTGTGTTTCCCAAGAACTTTTGTAAACAGTTGAAATATGTAACAATCACTAGAGGGAATCATTTATCAACATCTCCACCACAAAAAAAGGAACTCATTATTTCAACTGGACCTTCAGTTCTTCTTTTGTTCCTGTATGGAATCTCTTGTTACTGAAAAGGCGACTGTCATAACAATTCACACTAAATATTCGTTTCCCCAAGTGAGCCTCACTTCTCCATAGTCAAACTTTTCTCTCGTTTCAGCTTTATTGATTTCATGAACCTTGGTCCTCTAGCTCTGGCTTCAGTGAAAGTATAAAAATAATGACCCAATGTTCCCAGAGAGATGAAATTGGCATTGATGTTCTAGTTAGAGTCACATGCGCTCACGCTGCTCTCCATTCTCCATACTTCACTGTCTCCCCCTCTATTTACTCCTCTCCTCCGTGTGTCTTTGTGCAGCCGCAACAGAAGCCTCATTATATCCTCCTGCTAGTTTAGTTTCTTTGAACTTTACCATCTCTCTCTCTCTTTGTCCTTCTGTCATTCCAACAGCTTCTGAAATAGATCTTATTCACCCCTGCTATATGTATGACATTCATAATGAATTTCCTCCTTCTAAACCTTCGCCTGACGAAAGCATCCAGTCTTTTACGGGCTTTTACAGCTAATATACCCTCACTGATTAGGAGACACCGTGCACAGGAAGCCAGGCAGGCAAATAAGGCAGCACTGATGTGGTGGTATGATCTATAACCAGGGGGAAAGAGGAATGCATCCAGTAAATATGGCCACAACCACAGTGACTCCAATGCTGCACACTGCATTAACCCAGAGGACCGGCTGCTGCTGAGGCATGACAGCCAGCTTCAATCACCAGCAGACATGCAGTCACCCCGGGTGTGAAGAAAATAAGGCCTCCGGTGTCCCTGCAGCCTCAGGGTGGAATCATGATGGGAGCTGATAAGGCTGTCAAACCTGTCAATGTATGTGCTGGCAAAGCAATGAGCGAGAGAGAGGGAAATACACAACCGGTCCATGCAGCGAGTCTGCACCAGGTAAGAGAATCCCTCAGGGCTGCTAAAGCATGAAGGAGAGGAAGTCAGCCAGCTCCAGCCAGGCCGGCCCCAAAGGTGAGAGCAGAGGAAAATCGCCGTCACCTGAGGACACTGGCTCACGCTGTGCTCATGTTTCCACTGAGTTAGCTCTGATGGCTTTAAAGGCTGAGAAACATCTTCAGGGCTGATATTCTGTAACGTGTCAAAAACAACAAGCTGCTGTAGAGTTTGGATCTTCCAAAAAATGAATCAAAGCTTTTCTAATAAACGTGGTGCGGCATGAGCGCTGCTTCACTGCTTGTCAGACTGGCTGTGTTGTGTGATACCCTCTGCCCCGGGCTCCACGGGGAATTATCGCTCTCCGCTCGACGCTGATCTGTTGCAGTACTTGTGGCCCACAGAGCGAAGCCTGCAGCGTGCAGACAGGAAGCATTCGGCGATGTTTGACAGGAAGGTAACGATGTACGATCAGGATGGGCAAGCGCAGGAATGCCTTGTAATGATGAGGTCGGCTGATTTCTAAGATTCCCAATCAGACGGAGAGAAAATCCTAAAATATGTCAGCGCTGAGCAAACAGCTGGATAAAAGACGGAGCGGGTTTCTGTCTTCTGTAACTCGGTGAATCTCATCTGTGCTGAGAGAAACGGCAGAGCTGAGAGGAGGACCAAGCAGGAACTGAGCACTGCATGATCTATTCGGCAAATAGTCGTCACTGAAGCTGTGAGAATGAGATCTCATCACCCTGATCGATAAAATAACTCAGTTTGTCTGGTTCGGAATGTAAATGTTAGAATGTGTAAAGAGACTCAGCCTTTTTAAGAGTGTTCAGTTCCACAGTTGCCCTCTTTTATGTTTTCTTCATTTACTTTGAAGTGTATTTCCCTTATTTTTGATTCTGGTGTCTCACTAATGTTGTTTCAGTCATGTTGTTAGTTTTTTACCAGCGATATGCTTCTGTCCTGTCGGTCTTTTGTGTTTCATGTCATCCTTTTCTTAGCCTTGTGTCTGTTGACTGCTGTGTCTTTTCTCTCCATCTGGGTTTACGCCCGGGTTCATGTTACAACAGCCTGTAATACAGGGAAGCATGAACATACCCAAGGTATCAATACATATTCTGCCTTAGCCAGAATTTTGCGATTCAACATTCTCATAGCTGCTGCGCTTTTCTCCTGATATGTGAGGCAGATTAGCCCTTTAGCTTAAGTTACAAAGACATTGTAGCTTGATAAAAAAGTGAGGAACACCACTGGAGTTCACAGTTTGTGGTGTCTTATCTCCCTCCTTCATATCTAGGGTCGTGTAAATCTGCCCTTTAAGGGTGTCACCACAGTGTCAAGTCCTGTTTCCTGGTCTTTATGAAGCTCTCGGTCTCTCTGCATGTCTTCATCAGCCTGTCAGTTTAGTGTCCTGGTCTCTGGTCTGAGCATCTCTTCAGTTCATTTTGAGTTTGGTGCCGAGCACCTGTTGATGTCCCCATACCGTCTGACCTCCTGCTGCACCACTGTTTTAAATCCCTGTCTTCTTGCTTTGTTTCTGTACTATGCATCCATTAAAGCTTTTGTTCATACATCCATATTGACCTCCGCCCCCTGCTCCCTGACAGTCTTGATCTCTGTCAGTATTACTTTCACAACGACCATCGACTACACTGATCTCCACTGGAATTGCTATCTGAGGCCTATCAGACTGTAAACAAAGCCGGGGGCTTTATGACACAAAGAACAATGTGATGAATGAATCCCATCACATGCACTGAACAAGAGTGTGCTCCCCTGTTCATGATAGGAGCAAAGAAAAAAACAACACAAAACAAGAAAACAACCTGATTTCAGATAGTTACAAACAGCTTATAAACATTCTTTACTTTATGTGGCACAAGTCAATGCACAGCCTGTAGCTTTGTGAGGAGAGATTCAGTTAACACTGAGTGAAATGTAGAGTGCATCCTTTATAAATCACTCTCAACTATCATTGCAAATTCATGTTGTTGCTTTTTTAGTTTTCCGTGAGCAATAAATAGAGGATATATCAAGGCAGATGAGTGAAATTTAGATGAAGCAGACTGGTGCCAGATCTCCACTGCTACATTCTTCGGAAAGAAGCTAAAAAATATAAAAGCTAATGAAGCAGAGTGTTAATGTACTGAAAAGTCAACAACTAAAAATACTGCTGACTTCACAGCCCTGATAACCATCATGGTTTATGGTCCTGCTACCTAGCTGAACTTGATCCCAGCGCCTAATTCCACCTCAGTCATGGCATCTTAGTGGCACTGCTCGGATGAGGGAATATTCAAATGATATTATTCAGGAGAGCCATCATAATTATGGGAAATGAGGAAACAGGGCATGCAAAGTGTTTCATGTTTTCTAAGGGGAGCTCATCTTTTCACTCTGTGAATTCCATGCTATAGGGCAAACAACTAATTACACTGTACATATCAACAAAGGCGGAGGCTGTGATCTTGTTATTGTGGGCCTCTCAAGCTGTAAAATCCAATTATAGTAATGGATGCACATAAGCTCAACATTCGGTGGTCTGTTGATACATACTTTGACATATTAAAGACCTGGAAGCTGCACATGTGCATCTCTCTATCTCTGGGGCACAGTGAAGGGCACACACGCTTTATATAATACACCGTTCTGAAAAGTGATCACTGATGAAAAGCACCAAGATCTGCTGGAAATTATAAATAAAATAAAAAAGGTGAAAGCTTGTCAGCTCTGAAGGGAGAAACTCGGGAATGTAGCAGGGATTAATGGGTTCAAGGTGTGTGTTGTCGGGTGCACTTTGGAACCAGGAAAGTCAATGGTTAAGAGAAGTGATGGAACCACGGTGGGAGAATACTTGGGAGGAGAAACACGAACTGAAGTGCAGAATTTTGCAAATGATTTAAGAATCCTGTAAGGCTAAATATACTTAAAGTTACCCAGCGGGGTATCTGCCACCATGGAAATCATTTGTCCACCATGAGAAACAAGAGTAAACAAAGCTTCAGTGAGAACACTTACACCCCCTCAACCCTGCGGGAGTCAAGTGACAACACTTAACTTTTTCCACTATTTCCATGCTTACTGCAGAGGATCTGCCTTGTTTTTTCTATCAACTGTTCTTTAAAAATAACAAACTACAGACGACACTAAAGGAGTGGTGATTTAATTCCCCGTGCACTCAAGAGAAAAGTGCTTATTAAAATCCAATATCCTGAAACAGGTTCATTTAAATAAAATATCATGCATTCACTGTAAAAAAAAAATCCAGACAGTGCACTTTGCTCCTGCAGAGGAATACAAAGAGTGACAGTGGCTCGGAGCCGCACACAGAGCCTCATATTCTAGAAAGCCTCTCCCTCATCACTCATGTTTTGCCTCCTTCCCGTGCTCTATTCTCTTCCACATCGATCGACCCCATTTCCTTCCCTCTTTCTCTCTCCGTGTGGTTCTTCCTTTGTGTTTCACTTCTAACGCCATGCTCTCTCACAGTTTTCATTCCTTTGTTTTCGGTTCATGCAGTACAACGGAATAAAAACTTAACGGCGCTTTTTGATCTCAGCACAGCAGCAGAGTCAGTAAAAGTTGGACCAGAGAAACTCGACTGCAAACTCGCATGTTTGTAACAAGTACGGTGGTCTGGGATCAGATCAATGGAGGGGAAATCTTATCAACCCAGAGATGTGGGAGGACACCACACACCTCTATCTACTGGTTAGTTCACTTTCTGCTATCAGTAAAACGTTTGAACTGAGGTAACTAACAGAATATTACATTTGAGAGATAGGCATGTTTGACCTTTGTTGCCATGGTAACAGATATGTTATGCTACTGTTACTTGAGTGGGTTGAATAAATCACCATAATGACTTGGCTGAGTTTATTACAAAATCATGTAAGATGCTTCTTCACTGCATACTGATTAATTTGTTCAGCTTTGGGAATTTAATTATCTAGTGACATTTTTGGCTCAACGGCATTTATTAGATTCAATATTTTGTTTTCCTTGATCCAGAACTTAAAAAGTCAGTGTTTACTTTTTATGTCATATACACTCTATACACTCATAAACACTCTACTGTGTATATCTTAGTATTTCTGGCTTCTAAAACCATTTCCATCATGATAAATGCCACCACAATACATTAAAATAACTAATCTTCTGGGTTTTACAGGCAGATGGGTTCTGCTTCCTTATAATTAAAAACTGAAAACTGGCCAAATTTAATCTTTCAGGTCCCTCAACACTCTGTTTATGCCAAAAAGAACCAGGGAAAACAGTATTTGAGAGTTTCTTTCCTCTCAAATAAAAAAAAAAAAAAGATATCAGGATGATAATATATTGTCTGACTCCAATTTGCCTGGTTGGAACTGATGGAGCCTTTTTCACCCAGCAGCTTGTTATCAGCAGAATCCAAGGAAGAGACAGTAAATCACATTCACACCCACCAGCAAACGGCACTGTCTGTTACACATGACACTTAAAAGACATAAAGAAGTAGAGATATACAAACTACAGGCTGATGAAGAAAAGGCAGTTAGTGAGACAAAGTGTAATGACTATGATGTGATCATTACACATTTATCTATACTTCCTATTAAGCCCTGGAAATGACAATTACATTGGCAAGCACATTACAGTATGCCATTGATCCCGGTCTGTGGATTCTATTCTCTGCACAATCAGATCAAAGTTCAGACATGAAACAGGATTTGACGTGTTTCCATGATATTCTTCCACCTCCGTATTGCGCTTCAGATCAAAAGTGTTGCAGGATCTCACTCTCAACACAAGATCAACAAATGACTTCCTGTGAGCTGGATTTCCCCATGCTGTGGATATGTCAAATGTAATTAAGCTGACATGTGAATATTTTTAACCTGACTGTCAACACATTGTCAACTCGTATTGCATCAGGTGAAATATGAAGACTAACAGACATATAAACTACAGATTAAAAAAAGACTCATAATGATAATCTACTAAGCTTCTCGGTCTCATTTAAATGAATGTCATACATGATAATCACATATTGATAGCCTATACATGAGAACTGGTTCTCAAGTCGAACTGGAATGAGGTGAGATTTATTTGAACTGAAATGAGACTGTAGTATGAGCACATACCTTGCGCGATGGCTATGGACTCGAACCTGTGCAGCTCCCTCAGCAGACAGGTGCGCTCGGACGGGTGGAGGCTGTAAATAAACTCCTTGGCTCCTCGGGGGGAGTTGAGCGGCTCCACCGGCTCCTTCAGGGGGTGCGTGCCCAGCTGACACCGCTGCACCAGCGCGGTGAGCGGCGGCTCCGAGCCCAGCCGCACCGGGGGGGCTGCCGCGGCTCTGGCCAGCCCGGACCCGGTCCTGGTCCCGGTCCCGGCTCTCAGGGAGAGGCCAGGCCGCAGGAGAGCTCTCAAGCAGGGCAGCATCTCTGAGGATGAGGAGGAGGAGGAGGAAGAGGAGCACTGCACCGGGAACCTGGAGGGGAGCGGACACGACAGGCCTGCTGAACACACGGACTACCTGACATCCTCGTGTCCTCAACCTGGACGCTTTTTAAAGAGCGACACGCGGGCCTGACACACACACAAACACACACACAAACACACACGCGCGCGCGCTTCACCAGCTGCCTCCCAAAACAACACGCAGCGGAACAAAGCGGCGCCAGCTGTCCGGAAACCAAACAGCAACTTGTGTGGTCGGACGCACCTCGGTCGATGCTCCGCTGTCCCGTCCGACAGCCTCCGGGGGGTGGGGGGAAAGCTCGGGATGAGGGCAGCAGCTCGGCCGCGCGACACGGACAGCACGCTCCGCTCCGCTCCGCCGCTGACACGCGCGTCCGGGAGTCTCACGAGAACCTCAACCGCTCGTTCGACTGCAAAGGGTTTTCTACAAAATCACATTTTTGCGAGCGCGCTCCCGTCTGGCGTAACCTCTGGCTGACAGGATGGCGCGCGGCGGATGGGAGGGGGGCGGGGGGGCGGTCCGGCTCCGCAGAGGTTTTCCAATAGCAGCGCCGCGCTCCTCCGTGCGTAACTCTGACGGAGACGCACGCACGCACGCAGTTTAGGGCGCACGTGAGGACGCATCATTCACCACCACGTCTGGAAACGCGTGAACGTAAAGCCTGCGACTTCTGGGGAAGTTTCTGGAGCTAAAGGTTTAATGCTCATATATAACCTGAATTCTCTCTGTCTGCGATGAGCAGCGCCCTGACGGCATCTCCAAAGATCACATTACTCTGCTCTGCAGTGACTACATTCCTTGCAATTCAAAGGGAGAGTGTGTTTGCTGGGCGTGTGTGTGGTCATCCATCCTCCCAGCAGTCACGTGGTACATGTGAAGCATTCAGTCGGACCAGAGTCCACACCCAAAGAAAATATGAGTTATTCATTCCTAGAATCCACGGAAAACTCGCCTCTTTAGTTATAACTCTGTGCTTTGTGGCTGCTTTTCTCAGATGTGAGGGTGGTGTATTGATTGTTTCTGTCGTGTAAATTGATCAGAGGAGTGATTCAGGCCTCTCAGAGGTGGAAGAAGAACGCATTATCCAGATGGAACATATAACTCAGCGTTGATGTTTTGTTTTTAGAAGAAAACCAGGATGACAGCGACTCCTGGCGGTACAATCCAAGCATAGCATCTGTTTGTGTTTGGAGGAGGGAAAAGGCTTTGACCCCTTTGACCCTGCTCACCCGCTCAGCTCCTCTGTGGGTTGTTTCACTCTGGGAGAGCTTCTGTGTTTTGCCACAACAAACAAACCTGATCAATTAATGCACCCTTAGGGAGAACATGCAAACCACGCACGGTAACCAGGGCTTTTGGCTGTGAGAAAAGAGTGCTCCATCGACAGCAAACCACCAGGCCAGATGTCTTTTTCATAAAGTCCAACATAGTTCATCAATATATTATTATAGAATTACTGTAATAATACTGTTTCAGAAGTGATGAGGGGGTTGTTTACTAGTTGTAAATATGAAATACATTTTAAACAGAAATTATATTATAAATAATAGTTTGGGGTTTTTTTTAACGTGATGAACCTGCAACCCTTTTGACGGTCACAGCCGGGGGAATGGAGTCTATTCCAGCTCCCTGGTACTGAAGCTGGATAGTTGGATGCAGTGAATGAAATAAAAGAATGAATAGTTCTCAATGTAAATTATTGTCCTTGCAACTGAGTCTTTCAATTCTTTTTAAGAGAATTCCTTCCCAGAGGCCCGCAGAGAAAACAGGTGATGCCCCGGGGGGGTGGCTTTCTTTATAATACAGCTGGTCGGTGGAAATGTAAATGTCTCTGAAGGGTGGTCTGTTCATCATGCGCTCAGCCACCATCCTCCTCTCTGCAGCTGAAAAAGCAGAGTGCAGTTTAAGGCTGAGAGTCTGACGCTGGAGTGTTTCAGCTTCCTGAATCACTGGACCTTGTTTAACATCTGAACTAGTTTCATTCAAGAAAGAAAAAGTTAAAAATTCAATCTGGTTCAATCTGTGAAGAATTAAAAAACTCAGGGAGTCAAAGCAAAATTAATATTTTTTTTTATTATGTTTCTAAAGCTGTCATAACACAAAAAATAAGAACTTTTTTTATACCTCCTGAAACAAACTGCATCATAGACTGAACTATACAGGGACAGACGGAGAGCTCAACTCTCTCTTTGTGGGGGGGGGGTCAGCTAAACTCTAAACTAGAAAACAAGTTTCATCGTACTGTCAAACTTTCACAAACTATAAACTTCTTATTCATAGGATATACTGACATTTGGCAATATATAATATATATTTATACTAACGTTTTAAATATATGGGAATTACAGTTCAATAATACACATTTTAGATGAGTGGACGGAAAAAAAAAAATTAGATATTTAAAATCAATTAATCAAAACTGTTCCGAGATGTCAGTCTATTTTCTTTCGATAAGTCTTAACAAACAGGAAGTAACCACCGATTTAAACGATCGCCACACGGAGGGAAACGTGTTCCCAGCTCCGTCTGATCACACAACTCATAATACTGATGCAACCCGTTTCAACGTCTCCAAACATCTGAATCAGCCTGAACTGAGGTGAACACCAAAAATACAACAAATGTGTGTGAAATAAGGGACGTCAGTGAGTGGCGGAGGAAGGGTCATGAACCTCTGACTGATCCGATCCTCAGTGGAGGAGACAGCCCTGTTTGCTCTGGTATTTTTACAGTAGGTATAAAAATAGAGATAGGTCGAGAAGGAAAAAAAGGACATTTAAAGATTGAAATAAAGAATAAATTAAAAACAACAACGTGTGAGTTCCTGGACTAATATGTATGCAGCGAGATATTTACAATTTAATACATCTTGTAGTAGCCATGGTCTCACAGTGCTTGAACTGAAATGCAAATTAAAATACAGACGGTGGCACTAGTTAGCCGTTGTAGCCTTTAGTCGAACAGCGACGGTGTCAGAGGATGAGCCTCTTATCTCCAAAACATCCTAAGGTTAAGGTTCAAATAAAAGCTGTACCTATAAACATATTTCTTAAATTATACAATGAATTTAATCTGATAGCCTAAGTTTCACTGTAGCAAAAAATCGGCACATGGTGGACTCGTCATCTTTGACACTCACGATAGAAAAACAATGAAAATCAAAGCGTGACGATAATCCATCTGATCAAAAGCACACAGGCATGTTTTTTAACAGATTACAGTAAAAAAAAAATCAAACAAACAGGAAAAAAGCAAATATAAAAAGGAAGAACCACAATCCGACGCGGCGTTGCCAGTTTGAAAACATGAAAAACGTCCCACATCGCTTCTATAAAGTGTTGAAGCCGATACAAACCTGACATGCCACCGTGTTCTCACATGGCACAGGTTTATTTTCAGATCTACGAGTCATGCTATGAGCTGTCAATATACAACAGACGGGATTTGTAATTATCGCTGCAAACTAATTCAACAAAAAGAAAGGGCTCATATATTAAGACAAACCACTGAGGATGTCTACTGAGAGGGGGGTAAATCAGTGGAGAGTAAAACTAATATATATCTCAAGGCGATGGGGAGGGATGATGATTATTAGATCCCATCCAAAGATGTGATTTTGGCACAGCGGGGAGGAAAGAGAAATGTGAAAATACAGCAAAGTCATGGAGAGAAGCACTCGGAGACGTGCAAAATTATGTACAAACCGCGTGATTGCTGAAAACAGAAAACAACATGTAGCGTCCCTTAATGTCACGCTGTGGTCAGACTGCAGACTCCTGGATGCAGCTCAGTTGCTCAGCCGAAATCCGTTCCTTTGCTTTATTGAAGGAAACTCAGCTGGTCAGACTCCGGCTCACAGAGCTTCTCCGGGCCGATGCATGCTGTGCTCCAGTTTGCACACTCGATGTGGAGTTCTCTGTCAACACAGCACCTTTCTGCGCCGTCTGATCCTCCCTAACAAGTCACTGCAGTCTGGGAGTCGCCGGACGACGCGATGGAAAGCCCACCAGTGAGCGGCGACCTCCTGGTGGACCTGATTATTGCTCTAGAGATGCGCTGCAGTGGTTACTGCAGAACAACCAGCATACTTTCACAATGCAGTCCCATACTATTGCGTGGTTTGCCTTTCTGATTTACACTGAGTGGAAATCTATACTGTCCTCCCATCCTAAAGGAGAACTGCGTGGTGCAACTTCTAGCTATCTATTAACAAAAACACAAGCTAATGTTTAACACTTTGATTACGCACGATGTGCGGCCGGATTTACAGAAGCACTGCAGCGACTGGCCATAATCGGTGGAAGACTCGTCACTTATACTCACGAATGTGTGCCGTAACTCAGCCGATACCGCAGGTCTGAGGTCTGCGTGAGTCCTGAACTGTTGTGCTGTTTGTTCTGGCTTTAGTGAGAATGATGAACCAAATTAAAGACTTTCTCTAGGTTCTTTTCTAAGTTGCAGGAAAAAGGAGTCAAGATGTAGAAATACAGCAGGTAGAGCAGGTACTACTGATTCCTGACACTAAAACAAGACGCCTTTTCTTTTCCTAGATCGCATTTCTATTAGCAACATCTTCTAAAGCTTTTTGAACCTAATATACACCAGATGGGGGGGGGGGGGGGGGGGGTCACATGTTTGTCTGTGAGCCTGGTTTGTGAGGATGTGATCACGCGATGCGCGGCGCAGAGCGATCATTGGTGAGGGTCCTCTTGAGCTTGACCCCCTTGCGGATGGCCACCAGCATGTTTCCTTCCCCCTGTTCTCCCGCCTCCTCTTCAGTCTCGCCCTGGAGGTGCTGCAGGGACGTCTGGCCGGGCGGAGGCACGGTGGGGGGGTTGGTGGTGGCCTGGCCGCTCCAGGACACCCCGGGCAGCGAGCCGCCGTCCTCTCCCCCCGTAAATGTTGGAGAGTCCGGGCTCTCCGCGCCTCCCCTCGTCTCCTCGGCGCCCCGGCTGCCGTTGACCGCAGACGTGTCCGGCACCGTGGGGATTTTCACCGGGACCACGGGGGTGCGGATGGGAATGGGACCGGCGCCGACGGCGGAGCCCGAGCGGCGGGCGGACGGCTTCGAGGACGGGGTGCGGCGGATGGTGGCGACCCCGGGGGTGACGATGATCGGACCGTGGCCTGCAGGACAGCGGACGGATGCAACATTTAAAAACGAAAATCATGGCCTGAATGAGAATTACGGCCATTCCTATGAGTCTTTCTAACTATTTTGAAATATTTATTACACTTGAAAAAAATGCCTTGATCATTAATTCATGAACAATAAAACAAAGAGAAGCCAGATCAAACAGTTAAGACCACAAGAGATTAAAAATTCAGTTTTTATTTTGTGTCTGTTGGCTTATTTATGTGTCTCTTGATCTGCATCCAATAATTGTCAAAAAAATAACATATTTCCAAATCCATTTCCTTGTTTTAAAATAGTGTCTCATCTTTAATTCAACTGAAAGCCATTCACATTTAGAGCACTGAAAACAAGAACAAGTCTTTTATTTGTTTTTCTTAAATCAAACGTGAGAGTCTGGTGTGTACCTGTCGGGGTGGGAGGATAGGGTCCAGCAGGGGCAGAAGGATACGCCCCCGTGTGGACGGGTGTGGTGGGATACGGAGCGGTGTGCTGATAGACGCCCTGTCCGGCGTAGGGCGCCTGCGTGCTGGGCAGCCCGGCGGTGGACGCCGGCCGCTTGGTCTGGAACATGCGCCGGTAGGACTGACTGATGTCGCTGTTTCTGGGGATGGTGGAGGACTTGTCGAAGTCCAGCGGCTGCGGCTGCTCGGGCTCTTGATCCCCGGCCATTGAAAAATAGTCGTAGTCTGAAACTGAAATGGAACACATGGAGAGGTTATCGACGCTGCGACACAACAATACAATTTACAAAAGCTCCATGAAGTGCGTTGATACCTTGAGATGGGATGGTGTCTTCCGAGCAGCAGGGCGTGTTGGTCTGCGTGCTGTAGCCGCTGGAGCACTGGATGGAGTCTCTGCTGGACCTCTGTGTGTCCAGCTCCAGACCTCTGGATAAGGCCAGAGCCAGCTCCTCGTGGGCCTCCACATCCCCGGCCTGCGGCGCAATGGATACAATCAACCGACAGAGGAAAAAAACAAAAACAAATCACTTTAGTACGAGAGTCTGAAAGTCTGCCTGTCTGGACCGAGCCAGGTACAATTTATTAGAGTCATTACAGTCATTAGGTATAACCCATTAAAGCCATTAAATGGGATCATAAGTGGTGGGAGGCTATTCATATCGGCTAAATGCCGTGACTGCAAAAACAGCGGGCCGCGTGAGGCCGAATGTGAGGCCGCACCGCAGACGGATTTATATGTGGGCTGACCTCTTCCTAAACTCCGCCAATAAGAGGCGAAAACATGTAACTGACTCACTGAACAAATTACCGAGTGAAATGACTCAAAGCTTCGGTAAATCACTGCAGACTTCAGGCGGTATGTTATCAAACGAGAAGCACGTCAGGAGAAAAGAATGTCTAAAATTATATTTAATGACATCAATCAGCGAAAATACAGACATCAAGTGTTTCTAATGTTCATGATTAATGATCAAGGAACAATCAAACAGATTTAGCCCAGAGATTGAAAAGTTGGCAGATGCAGACGGATAAACTGATGTAATCAATATGGATGATCGATTATGAAATTGTAACTGGAGAGACTAAAGAAACAACCAAAGAGTAAAATACTGGATATTTCAACACAAGGACTCTACGCCATGCACTCAATCTCAGTGAACTGAACCTTAAGGGGTGGAGCCACGATCCTGTTCTTGTCCTCCATCGACGTTGACTGGCTCTGTGTCTGCAGGGCAGCCGGAGGTGCAGAGGTGGAGATGGAAGCCTGGACTGACGGAGGACCGCTGTCGGTGCCGACGTTCCCGTTACTGTCCACCACCGCTGGGCTCTCCTTGTCTTTCTTCCTCCTCAGTGTGTTGACCATCGGCTGGTCGTAGGGCCCCGGCTTCGCCCAATCCTGCGAAGAAACGCACACGTGAGGGTTCGTCTTTCTCCGATTTGCCTTTCAGGAGTGTCGTTCATTTCACGTGTGGATGAGAATGAAAACATGTCGATGTTGGGAGTTTGCCGAGATGAACAGACCTTCCAGCTGGGCACTCGAGATGAAGGCACCATGGGGGAGCCCAGGGTGCAGTAGTGGGGGTAGTCTGGGAGCAAGGCCGAGGCCGGACGTGACCACGAGCGGGTGGGGCAGGAGGTGGAGGTGGTGGATGGGGAAGGGGAGGAGGATGACGTGGAGGCGGGGGCGAAGAAGGGGAAGGCGGTGCCTGACACCGAGCCCAAACTGCCCCCGTTGCTGTGCAAGTAGGGGGAGCTGGCCGGGCTGTAGTGGTCAAAGCCGTTGGACAGCTGCTGGTGTGCGTGTGGTGAAAACATAACGGGGTAAAAAAAAACACAGAAACAAACAGACAATGGGATAAATCACTTAAATAATAAACAGAAACAAACACAAACCAAACAGAGAACAAATTCAAATGAACTGATCACAAAGTGATGAATGAAAACTGCACACAGAGGGGGACTGTGGCGGCTTCCGCTTCCACCGAGACCAAAGTTTTCGGCGTGTTAAATGCTCATAAGGTGGACGAGTAGTTCTTCACCTTGTCAGTGTTGTGCTGAGGTGCAGTAGCAGCAGCTAGAGGAGAGGGGGGGCTGCAGTCACTGGGAAGCGGCCCAGTCTCTGACACCTCAGAGGAGCTGGAATTGGGACGAGGCTGGAACAGCGAGGGCAGCGGCGAGCAGGCAGGCAGTGAGATGAGAACAGGAGGAGGAGGAGGAGGAGGAGGAGGAGGAGGAGGGGTGAGAGGGGTGAGGCAGACAGACGTGCACAAAAAAGGGAAGCGTTGCAAAGACAAACATGTCAGCAGGTAGATGGAAAGAAGCGAGGAGAAGCACTTTGTTAGACTTTTCCACACTTCTCAGCAGTTAGTGAGGAGGCTGTATAGACAGCGCACTGGGAGTCATACCAGCATTAATTGCATGGACATCAGCAGAGTTGTGTTAGGTGTCTTGTTAAAGGAGGGCACAATCAATGCTCCACATGATATTTAAAGGTATCTATCAGGGCCTGCGGGGAAATTATGTCTTGGATTGCTGCTCACCACGAGGAAATTACAAGTTGGGGTTCAGCTGGAGAACATTACCATTAAAAAAGTGGGGATTAAAATGAATGAGATCCATAAACGTAAGCCATGTGGCTGTTTTTTCCCCCTCTCAAAAAAACACTGGGAAGGAGGCAGCACGAGGGCCGTTTCCCAGGACTGTGCAGTAAATGGGTCGGGGGCTACCTTGCCAAACCACCTTCAGTGCATCATAAAAACCTGGAGCCTGACTGTACCAGTGTGTTCTGTGCAGGCTGCCTCTGGTTTCTGGAACGATAAAACAACTTTAACTAGTGCAGCCGCTCTCATGGTTGATTGTCAAACCACAAGCCCCCCTCCAACTCAGACAGTCTCACTGATATTTATCCGAACCCTCCGTGTCAGATGGTTCGACAGATCTGACAGAGTGAGACCTGCCGACAGAGACACAGCGCTCTTAGCGGCTGTGAAAACGTCAAGTTGACACAGTAGCATGTCGGTTTTTACTGTGATTCATCGAATGAAAACACAACAGAGAGCATGATCAAGCCTCTGAGCTGGGGGCCAAACCACAGCCTGTCACAGTGGTCGACTCTTTAATAGCAGGATGGGCCTGACCTGTTTCGCCTTCAGCTACAAATGGAGGCAGACTAATTTCCTGCACATTTCTGCAGTAATAATAGCAGTGAAATGACTTCACCAGGATCACACACACACTCTCTGGAGACCGCTTCCTGCCTTTAGTAAGTGGCTAGTCAGACAGATCCCAGAATCAGAGTTGGGAGAAGGTGTCTAACAGTGTTTCATTTTTTTCTTTCTTACCTTTGTTTCAGCTGGCATCGGCGAGGACGATTTGGACGACGTGTGGTGGTCCTGCGACGACGAAATGAAGCCCGAGTCGTGGGAGGAGATGCTGGAGAGCCTCACCGGGGTCTGCTGGGGCAGCGTGGAGCTGCGGTATCGGTGGCGGGGGTGATGGTGGTGGAAGAGGTGGTGTGAGGAAGAAGAGGAAGAAGAGGAGGAAGGAGAATGAGAGTGAGAGCCACTGGATCCCCTGGAGTCACTACTGTTAACGCTGTTCAGACTACTGTGGGGGAGGAAGGAGCGAGGGATGGAGGAAGGAGTCGGTCAGAGGGGGGTAAAAGCGTGCACCCACAGACATGGATTGAAGGAGGAAGGTTGATTGAGTAAAGAGGAGTAACGGGGAGAGAGTGGAGGCACAGGATTTTGGAGGGGGGGGGGTGTGGAGGAGACAGGGTTGGAAACGATTAACACGGCACACCAAGATGCAGCAGGCAGTGACTGAAGCAAATCTTCAAAACAACCAAACAAGCCAACAACAAAAAAGGCGTGAAATCATCATGACAATAATTACAGTCATGAAAATCACAGGATTTCATGACAGTCAGTACGCTATTTGAAGATATTCGTTTAATACACCCATAAGGAGCAAAACAGTGTAAACACTGAGATTAATTATGCTGTGAAAATGTAAAATCTGAAACAAAGAATGCAAAAACCTACACATTACACACATAATACAAACCAAACTGTGTGCATAAATTGACATTAACATATAGAATTCGATCTCACTGAGGCTGCGAGTGCTACTTTTTCATGCACAAGCAAAAAACATATACAAATTCATGTGTGTATGCATTAAACAAACACCTGTTGAAATCAACAATACTCCAATCATTACTTCAAGTCTAAAATAAGGATCACGCGATTACACCATTAGAAATGCAAAACCATATAGAACCCCAGCAAAAAGTTTCGCTTTGAAAAATCACCAGCAGACACACAGAAAGCAGCAGTGACGTCTGAACAGCTGAAAATCTAAACGACACTTAATTGTCAAGGATTTTTAGGTATGATTATAAAGTTTTATAAAGAACAAACTTTGCAAAAAAACTGCTGTTTTGAAACTATCCCTGCTCCCACAGGCCACCAGGGGGCAGAGACAGTTTGGATAAATCATAATTTTCCTCCGCAAATTCTTTTTCTTCACATTTTAACACTGACATTAGAGCTCTGCTCTGTGTGCTCGTTTCCTTTTTTGTTGCTTGAGTTTTTGGGAACCGGTGAGCAGTACAAGTGGAATCATTCCATTTTCATTTGACTTGAGGCAGTACATGAACCTGTACTTGAAAAGTGAAGTTTCTATTTCCCTTTTTCAACTGATGTGATGGGGTTCATGAGGCTACCTGCACATGCTCGACTTCCTGGACATGGTGGTGCTCGGAGATGACGGAGGTGTTTGATACGACCAACCGTAGTCTGAGCCCTTCAGGTCTAAGATCACCTAAACAGGGGGAGGAAATCAGACATTTAGACAAAGAATATCTGCAGAAAACAATATGTATATCTACAAAAAAAGTGTTCTTTTTAGAGAATCTATTGTTATCAAATTCACCCTTGACATTTGTTCTCACCTGTTCGCTCGCAGGAGGAAGCTTGTGTGGGTCAGAGGTCAAGGCCTTGAGGTCATCAGAGATGGCCTGGAGATGGGTGACCTCTCCCAACATAGAAATCTCTTCATCCTAAAAGAATAAAAGGCATGGAGAGCACAAATACTTAGAGACAAACAGCACATAATCACTGTTAGAGAGGCTTAATGTTCTCAGTTGAGGCAAGCTGACAGTCAATTCTACTGTAGTGTAATTCTAAGTGAATGAAAAGAAAACTACATATCATCATATAAATCATAACAAAAAGCAAAGATACTGTATTTCTTTGAGACTCTCAGTGCTTTGGGATGATTTTTTTCATCTTCCCGGCACTTGGACTCACCACAACAGGTCGCAGCATGGCGACAAACCAGCAGAACCTCTGCCGCTCCTCAATCAGAGCCTTCCTCAGCGCCTGTTTCTCCGTCTCCTCCAGCAGGATGTATTTATCACTGACGTCCTGCATGGCGCTGTCCAGCTGGGGCTGAAAATCACCACGGCCTGTGAAAGGAAAAAAAAGGACACGGGCACAAGAAGCACATTTAAATAATCTGACTCACTACGACGAGACGGTGTTTGAAAAAAGAAAATGGTGAAGGCAATGTTCTACCTTTAACACTGAAAAGGATAACTAGTGAAATGTATCATGCATGGAAGGTCACAGACTACATGATCTTGTACCAGAGTGAGAACATTTCAAAGAAATTAGTGTTGAGGATTTCTACTTCTCTACAGTTATCTCTTCATTCTGCCACTGTGAAAGTTCCCGGTACTTTTTGTCGATCGCCTCAGTGTGAAAGGTCACTCTGGTCGCCGAAGGCTTTCCTCCCTCACGTTCATCGTGTTATCGTCGTTTGGCTAATCTGCTGTTTGACTTGTAAAGCAGCTATCTATCCGGACAAGATAGCCGAAAGTGAGAGTCATCTTGATAATCTTTCCACTTCTGTAGTCGGACACTTCAACTCCCAGGAGCGCCATTAAACGATAAAGAGCGACTCTGCTTGAGTCTGCTTTCCTAATGACAGAGAGAGCAAGGTATCTCCGAGACCATCTGGTCTTGGTGCTGCGCTTTAATATGCATATGTAAATCCAAAAACGTTTGAGCTCAATTACACTCCCAAGGTTACCCTGTTATTCAGTGTTGAGTGTGGTTGCAGGTTAGTGCGTGTGTGTGTGTGTGTGTGTGTGTGTGTGTGTTTTTAAGAGCGGATACCCTGAAGCCAAATCAAGTCCTCTTGAGTTCTCTAAAGAGGCAGGAAGGCTGGCGACTGTCCAAGATGACAGAGTGAGCCTCAAAGGCATTATCTAACCACTCAAGTTACGCTAGCAAACAAACACACACACACACACACAAACACACACAAAGTTTCAACTCTGATACATCAAGGTTAACAGTGTGTTCTCTTTGTCTGCTCTTGTATCCCAGCAAAGACGCACTGGCGTCGTTTCTTGACATTCGATACGAGTAACATGCAAATAAATTACAAAGTCAAATCAAACTCACCTCAAATGTAAAAACTATACGATGTGCATTTCATCTCAAAAGCCTTTGTTGATTACTTTTCTACTGCCTTAGCTTTTCTCAGTTAAAATAATTAATAATGAGCGACAGGTATGAACAAATAAAACTACGCAAACATCAGAAAAACAAAGCAGCCAGCTGTAAGAACTCATTTCTTGTTGACAAGATAAGACAAACCCAGTTGTCGTGTGTAAAGGATCCGTTTACCGAGCCCAGTAGGGCGAGTTTCATGCTGAACGCGGAGGAATGTGAGTCATGTGTGTTTTTATGGCAGCTCCTCCTATATCACATTATCCAGTACAAACCAGTGATGAAGGAAATGGACAGCGGAGGGCCGGCCTGGAAAGTCCAAATTACAGTTTATGTACTTCCAGTCTCGTATGGATCCAAAAGCAGCTCCTAGTTTAGGGCAGATCAGTGTGCAGCTATGCTACGCCAGGATTTGTGGGAAGTTGCCTGGACCGGATGCTAGGACAGGCTTCACTCATTAGTCTGGTTTAAACTTGCAGGACTGTACTACTTCATATTATTTGTACCTTTGATGTGTGAAATGGTGTTATAATCAGTTTTATCATGCAAAGCCTTGTGTATCACGAGCATTTTCGGCTGGAACTGTGCAAAAAAACTGGCAGTACCGAACACTTCACAGGCTCCTGGTGAGGGGACGGGCAGTCGTCACGCCTGGCGATACAATTTGTGTCACGCGATCCTAAAAACTGTTTTTATCACATTATAGCCATGTTTTGTTTCAGTCTGTTTTTTGAGACTAGAGTTTCGAACTTACGTCTTTGTTGGCCTCGACATAAAGAAGCTGATTTTCAGGCCTGAAAGCCAAGGATGCTGTGGTGTCTCGCTGGCACGCAGTGAAATAAAGGAGCATACTGAATTTCGGTTTTCTCCCACTAGCTCAAGTCTTGGCAGTCTGTTTCTCAACATAACCCAAGTGGTTTTGGGAAAAACACGACTTTAAGTTGAGGTACTTTGTCTGAGACAGATGGAAAGCCAAATATTTCTCTTTGTTGCTGTTTTTGTAGTGCCTGTGAGTGGCTCGAGCCGTGCCAGTGCTTCTGCTAAAGGCTGACCCATTAAGAAGCGGCTTATCCTCCAACTCATTGAATCGCAATAAGGAAAAAAGAAAAGTTTTAATCTTTGTCACAAATGAAAGCAAAGTAATTTCAATAAGACTTAGTGAGTATTCTTGGAGTTCAGCCCCTTAAAATTAAACCAAGATTGAACCAATTCCAAAAATGCATCCACTCCATAAAAGGGTTCCCTTTATTAACTACTCAACTGTGGCGGAAACAGAGAAAAAGCATATTAGAATGTACAACTCGAAGCCATATTCATCACTTAATCAACATGAGACCGATATTAAAGCTGGTGTAAATGAAGTGATTGCAGGGATGAGAGGGGCTGAAAAATTGTCCTTTTTCCAACATGGAAACTCAAATTTTAGTCCCTGTGGTGACACAACTCTCCATGGATCAGTCTGTAACTAGGCTGGAGCCCCAACCAGTAAGATAAGATAACACAAGTACACACAGAAATATAGACAAGCACACACACGACACGAGTGGAGTGCTTGGAGACGATGCAGTCACATCCTGGCATGAGATCTCAGCTTGTGGCAAAGCAAGGAGGTAAATTAGTGCCAAACTTAAGCTTCTGTTACGCTGCAGCTCTGTCTGTGTTCCCCCGTTTGTCCGCGTTCCCAGTCTTTGTGCCGGGACTCGTGCATCTGCGCTGCTACGTGAACGAGAACCAGATTGCTACTTTTTCCATTTCCCCTTCAGCCGCAGACAAACACTGAGGTCCAGCGAACATCTGCGGTCACTGTCTGCACTGTAAACAACCCCAAGCTACGGCAGACCCCATACCCCAACAGCACCACTCTTAGAGATCAACAACGGAACGGGCACAACACTGTTTTAGAGTTTCATACTCCCAGATAACGAGATGATCTCCTGCAGATGTGAAAATGGATCCACTGGCTGGATATTATCGTAGCACTCGGTTTATTGTTTTGAACTTCGCCAGACGTTTCATCATTTTCATTGTTTCATTGGTTGAGAATGGCTTGATGAACACGACTTGTTCACTAATTATTTGTAACATACACTTTAAACACAACAGCCTCTTTGATGTGTGACGTGTGAGAAAGAGAGCGAGAGAAAATATGAGACACAGTGGGCAACATATGTTCAACAGATACAGATCATACTTGTGCTTTTAGTGGCGCTGTTTGGTATTGCACCTAAAAGACAACTGTTTGGGTGTTAAAACCATTACAACCATTTAATTCTGTCGGTCAGCTGTTTTGAAACTTTTTTGACTGAGGGTGTTGAATTTGCCCACGGGCCGTGCACATGCGTCTGCATGTGCGCACACAAATGAGATTAAGCACTCCGGCGTTCACATGGCCAATGATTACATTAGGCTGCGGTCACAGGCTGTTTCTTAGCTCGGCCGGGGTCTCGGGTCAGAAAAACACCCTCACAAGACACGTATCAAACACCAGTTATGGACTCACCAACACAAGCACACAGATGGTGTTTTATTTCTTTGAGCAGATGGAGCGCTCTTCATTCAAACCGTATGACTGGATCTAAGATTATACTTCTAAATTTGATTTCTACTGTGAGCCAGACACAGTTTGGGAAAGTTATTGTCTTGGCCCTTATTCTAGAGGGAATTTACATCACAGCAGACTGAAAGACAACTACTATCTTAGAATTAATGTGCTGTTAAAAGGCAGGTTTGGAGTTTATTTTTGTCAACAAACATACAAAATCCCCCAATCCCACAATCATGCACACAGTCACATGTCTGAGTTGACAGCATTCATGCAAGTCTATCATTCTGAACAGTTTGGGGTTCAGAGTCACACTGTAAAATGAAGGATTGACACAGGAAGCTTGGGATTAAACTCCACCAGCTGAGCTCTACATTTCTTTGGATCGGTGGAGAAAGTCACAGTAACCACCATGAACCCACACAAATGCACCAAGAACATTTAAATTCCACACAGAACGGCCTGAAGCACAGAAATGATCAAGGGTCTCGGTTGAGCATATAATGAAAAATGATGCTTTGTTTAACCAAAAAAAGAAAAAAAACTTCACGTACTATTAAGCATAAAGCACCATCATATTTTTAAACCTAAACTTTCCCTGTGGCGGCACAAGGAGTGTGTGAAGTGTGTGTGAAGATGAGACAGAGTGCTGGTGTCCGGAGGACTGAAACGGAAAATCGTTGTTATGAACCGCCGTCAAAGTTGATGCCACAGAGCTGATAAACAGAGAGACTGTTTATAGAAATGGATCTGAGGCTACAGCGCCGGACTGGTGAAGCACTACATGCCAGACTGGTTAAGACCCAAGAGATGGCGAGGCTGCCGCGGCCTCCACTCCATCTCCTCTCCTCATGTAAACATCGGCTCCTCTTTTCCCTTGTTAGACCACATCATTTGTGTTACTGTGATGCTGATCCTACCATGAGGCCGCGGGGCTTTTTACCATGAACCACAGGCAGTAAAAGAGACTGTTCAGGAGAAAACAAAGGATCGGAAGTAGAGGAGGCCACAGTTCAGAAATGAACCTCTTGATAAACACTTAAAACTGTATTATTGATGTGCTTAAAAGGTTATGGCAGAACAAAGACTGTGAAAACAATCACTTACCTAAAAAACAAAAAAAAGAGCATGCAAATAGTTACTACTGTTTACATTTATCATATTAACAACCAGTAGCTACTTCACTTCGCATCTAAGATGCTCAGCTGTACATTTGTACATACGCAAAAAAATCTAGACGGCATCTGTTTCACGAGCTGACTTACCAAAAGTGTCAGCTGCAGTGCAGCGTAAAGGTGAAGGATGGTATCAGAACCACATGGGGACAAGGAGAGGAGAAAGATCCAAGTCAACGGAGAGAGCGCGCCAGCACTAAACACTAATCCATCACATAAATGTGCAGCTCTCTCTGCCTCAGTGCCTCTTCAAACACTGTAGAGACCCTGAGAAACAACGTCAAGCAATGTGCTAAAATCTGCTTTTGAAACCGAGTAACATAATCGAGCGCTTGTAAAAAAAAAAAAAAGTGTGATACTGAAACAGGTTTAATATGTATTTTATGCAACTCCATTAATATTTGTATCTACTGAATACAGAAGTAAGATGCTGTAGAACGGCAGCATTCAAGGCCACATTCATTTACTTCAGTTTTGTGATGTTACAGCTTGTTTGTGGTTTACGTCACTCCACACACTGAAGTTAAATACAGTGGAAAATAGGGGAGAATCACTGACTTTACAGGCATAAATGTCTCCCAGCAGCATATATCTGCGCACTTTAGGAATGTATTCCATCCATGGATTGAAAACGGAAACCAGCAATATCCCAAAACATGCTAAATGCATGATCATCTAATTCCTTTTTTGCGTATGGTGTGTTTTTTCTGGAGGAAGGTGAACGCGTACGTAAAACCTGAGCCAAGAGAGCTGCACAGAGAGGAAACTCACTGCCCTCACAGACAAGTGTTTACCAAGTAAGGTAATGTTTAGCCCTGCTGCTTGTGCACTACTTAAACCGGTGAGGACAAACGTCCTGCCAACACATCACAGTTGTCTGATCAAACACTCGTGCACAATTTGATATAAAAGAAGACTTTTTGTTTCTCAAATTGGTTTCTTCAGCTTAACTTTGCTGGAAATCTGATTTTGGATTCTCACAGACATGTTTTCCAGGAAGAAGCTAAATATAACTTCAAAACAACTAAAACTTGAAAACAATGTGAGTAAAACCAACTGCATTATTACAATAATAGATGAACTGCTTCTCTTATTTTTTTTGCAATCCTTCTCGCAGCAAGGAGCCTAAATATTTCAAATTCAGACATGTTGGCACCCAAGAAAACAGATGATTGTAAGATTCACCTGGAGGTCAATGAAAACCACATTCATCTTGTGCCTGTTCAGAGATATAATACAGAAGCAATGGGGAGAGCAATGACTGAATTTTAAGGAGCCAAGATAGGAATACTGATGTTTCTTCTGGTTTTATGTTTCACTCTTCAGCTTCATATTTCTAAAAATGTAAATTCATCAAAATCTCTGATGGACATGATGGATTGGTTTCTCTGGGTTTGAGCTACTTTCATTGTCTGCTTAACGACAGGGAGCTGCTGTTAATGCTCTCTATTAACAGTTTTTCAAAAACATTTTTACCTTTTTTTGCTTTCTTCTGGAGTTTCAATGTGTCCGAGGATTTCTTCTTAATTTCCTGCCGAGCTCTTTTGTACTCTGGAGGAAACAGAGAGGGTAAAAGGGTCAACGAGCTGTCTGGAACCCAGACAGAAAAATGAAAAAGGATGAAAACCAGACTGTCAAACACTTCTCCTTGTTAATTAGTAATATTAAAAAAAAAAAAAAATCAAACTGTTTAAATGTTAATACTTTACATTTCTTGAATGCTTTTAAGTGTGATTGCACCTCTTTTACAACCTTTTGCATGGTCCTTGTCCAAAGTGTTGACTCCTCTTTTCCACTCCTCCATCTGTTCCTGGAGAGGGTTGATCAGACCCTCCAGGAAGCCCCTATAAAAACATAAAAACAGCAGGTCAATTAATCCCAGTCATCCCGATCAATTACACTATTCACAGCAAGAAGACGGGCCTTTGTTCTTTCTGCTCCGTGCTTCGGTTTGAAAAGAAATGATGGATTTCACATTGAACTAAAAAGCTTTAATTGGAAGTCAGTTTAGGTCGAGACAAAAACAACTGCGTGGGGAGTTTTAGTCACTTTAACACATCGCAGCTGACATCCAGTTAAAGTGCCGGACAAGCTGCCAGAGCTAAAAGTCATTAGATCTCTTTTGCCTTTCTGTTTTTGTGTCTTATAACTAGGTGTCAATCATTAACAGGCGAGTGAAGGAGAAAAAACACCACAAAAAAAAGAGTCCGAGTCTGACTGCGTGTCACAGGAGGAAGTGAGACGCTCGTGCAGGTACGTCCGTCAATCATTACCCAACCGGGCCCGTCTTCCAAGATGTATTTGCAAGTGTGTTTGGGAGGTGAAGTGTGAGAGGTGGACAGCTGCAGCCGTAGTACATGAGGCTAAAATTAGGCTTCTGCCTCTTGCAGACATTTCCACAAACTGTGTGTGTGTGTGTGTGTGTGTGTGTGTGTGTGTGTGTGTGTGTGTGTGTGTGTGTGTGTGTGTGTGTGTGTGTGTGTGTCAGTGGGTGGTGGGTCATCACAGCCCCCCCGTGTATAGCCCCTGCTATGGAGATCCAAGTGGAATCTCCACTGAAATGCCAGCTGAAATTAGAGAGTCTCTTGTCTGTAGTGTGTGTGTGTGTGTGTGTGTGTGTGTGTGTGTGTGTGTGTGTGTGTGTGTGTGTGTGTGTGTGTGTGTGTGTGTGTGTGTGTGTGTGTGTCTGCTGAGATGTTATAGACGCACGTGTTGCCAGACAAATCGTCTCTTTCCCAGCATTCCGCCACCAGCGGCGGCATTTTCGCCCACGCATGTAAAATGTCAAAACACGGTGGGTACAGTGAGGAGACAGTTCATAAACACACTATTTTAACAGAGTTGCGCTCCCGGGATTACTAAACGCTCCGTCGCAGAATACATTATGCCGCACATGTACGTATGTCAGACCCCGGTGTAAAGACCCTTACATGGAGAACTGCTTGAGTTTAGCCTCGATGCTGCGATGCCTCATGCACATCCTGGTGAGCGCAGATCCAATGTCTCTGGTGCCGCCTGAGAAAGACAGAAAAGAAGCGGGCATTAAAATCAATTCTATGTATCTACTGTAACACAATATCTGTCACCAGATCTCACGTTTCATCCAGATCTCATCACAAAGGGACATGATGGAGGACAATGGAGAGAAAAAAAAAATGGACAGAATATTTGAGTGTTTCAGACCGAAGCAAACACTTTTATAATTTATTCCTTACAGACACAGGTGCTTGTTTAGTTAAGAACAAACAACATTAAAACTATTCCATACTCTCCATGGCCAGACTATTTTGTGGTGACTTTCCTCAAATAAACTGCTTCTGAAGAGACTGATTTCCAACTTTAAAGTCCATCGGTTCGCTGATGAAATGCTAACATAGACAACTGAAACAATTTTTTTCTTCAACAACTTTTAAGTGGAAAAAGAAACAACTTAATTCACAAACTGCCACCATTTTAATATGGCATACACTGACAAAACGAAAGCAGAACAGTATGTGAAGCAATACGATCATATTGAAATTAAAGAACCATTACTACTGCAAGATGAAAAATGAAAAAAACAACAAAGCTTTGCTGAAAAACTTTGAAGAAACCTTGGACTCAGTAAACCCTCTCTCTGCACTGCCTTGGCTAAAACCGTCAGAAACAGCAGGAAACGCAGAGTTACGAATTGCAAAGATATTCAGGTCAAGAGGGGTGATGAGAGGTGGGAAGTGAAGCCTGGAGAAAGCGCCGGAGGCCGGAGTCGCTTTCCTTCACGCAGACAGACGAGCCGTCCGCTGGAAGGCCTCAGGACGCACCACAACGCCACGAGCTGACGCTGACTGACGGATCTATTGTCTGGCTGCTCGCTATGACAAACCGGTTTCTCTGTGGGATTACTGTGTGCATGACCATACGTGTGTGTGTGTCTGTGTGTGTGTGTAAGTGCATGTATGAAAGAGTGAAAGTGGCGGCAGAGGGATCTTGTATGAAACTGTGCGGCGTTGTGAAGACAGCGTGTGTGTATGTGTGTGTGTGTGTGTGTGTGTGTGTGTGTGTTGGTCTGAAGTGTGAATCCCCTCCTACAGAGCGAGCCATTCTGCTGTCAGCGCAGTCCTCACTGCATGCAGAGACACACACACAGAGCTGTCACTCACTCGCACTCAAGATTTACAACACACACTCGGTGACAATGCTTTTAAAGGCCAGACAAAGTCTGCAAGCGGCCGCTCATCTGTCCTGAAAAGCTTACTCAAAAATCCAGAGAGACATCTTGTCGCTCGTTGCTTTAATATTTTCTCAACTTTTGAATTGCGTTAACCATTTTTTGAGTTCCCTCTTGTGACTGACTCGTTTAAGACTGAGCCGTAGGAGGGTCGTCGATACTGCGATGTAGAAAGCACACAGAGAACTGTTTTAAAGTCCAAATCCTATATTGACATATGAGAATACGAGTGTATGAATCCAAGTTAAGCAGTTTTTCTTTTCCCCTCCATAAAACCACATGTGTGCAAATACAGTAAAGCTGTAGCTGTACTTTCTTTTGTCAGTTTCTGGCGGTTTTCAGACATTCTACATCTGCTCAGCTCTTCTAAAACGTTCCAGTCACCGACGGCTGAAAGTCACAAATCACAGCGACAATTCACACATTTGCTATACCTCTCTCAGCCACATGTAATTTATGATCAGTCTCACTGAAGCCACTAGAAGCTGATTTTTTTTTCCTCCCTCTTTGTCCTTTCATTCATTAATACAGTTTTTATGCGTTTGTGATAGGTGTGGCTATCACATGCCGCAAAAGACCATTTTGTTACACAACACCACGATGTTCCTTCATGCACGCGTTGACTTGTTTAGTCAGAAAATACATCCATCCATCTGCCCACATCTCCCTCACTAGGACTGCTTGTTATTCTGGAGGGTGGGGCTGACGGAGGTCACAGTGCCACACAGAGGCCACACAGTCAAGGAAAAAAAAAAAAAAAAGAAGAAGAAGAAGAAAAAGAAGCAAAGCAGAAGTTGGTTTTTCATTAGAAAGTTACTGGAGAGTCCTGCCACATGTTGTCAAGGGAAGGGTTTGGTTTCAGCAGATTATTCGTTTGCCACAACCACACCCACGTTCTTGGATCTGTTACCAGACACTTGAGGAGGACCGAGATCTGCTCTTGGCTACGTGCACACTGTGAATGGAACGCGTGCACACAAATAGGCATTGAAGTCTGACTTTGTGTGGGATTTACTCAACCTTCATTTGTTCCATTAAAATGGCACTTATCCTGTCAGGAGAGGATTCTACTTCTATTACAAGGATATAAAGAAGTATGACTGCAGGTGCTCAAGATCTATGGTCTTGAGCAGCAATAAGACGATTTACACACAGAAACTACATTCATCGGACTTTGCAACAAAACTGATCACTGCATTCATCATCAGATGAATGCAGTGATCAGTTCTGTTGCAAAGTCCGATGAATGTAGGTGACAAAAGTAATTTTCGCCACATCAGAATCACTCGGAGAGGCCAAGCAACATCTCATCTCTGCAGCACTCTGACTCCGTCTCACAGCAGGCAGCCGGTCACCGCGGCCTCTGCCTTTTCTGCCAGTTACCCGGGAAACTGTATACAATACGTACGTGCATTGTCTGTGCCAGCTTCAATTGGATGTGGGCCCCAGTGGCTTTACTGGGCGAGGACCTTTGTTTTCTCGTGTAAAAAGACACAGACATGTCAGACTGTCTGGAAAATATAACACAAATAACATACATGTGTCGTTCCATTAGCAGCACAACCCTGTGCAGAAGCTTTTTTCTTATTTGTTATGTATTCTCTATCTTTTCCAGCATTGTGACGTTGGTAAAACTATCAACGCTAACGATCAGAATCATGCTTTACACAGCATCGGGACACGATGTCGTCTAAATGTAGAAAATGAGTTGATTTCTCCCCGTCTGCTGACTATTATCTTGTTGTTCTCCGAGTGAAGTAGCTGCTAACACAGAACACATCGTCCACTCTTTCTGCCGCTGAGCGACTCTGGATAGAAATAGCTGCGATGGCAGCTCCAGTTGTCTACAACGTAAACTACACACACACACTCACACAAGCAAGCCTTGACTACATCAGTAGCAGGCCATACCTCTTCTGTGTGTGTCTGTGTGTGTGAGACGGTGCACCTGAACATGCCTGAGTGTGTGTCGTAGAATAGCTTCATTGTAACCTGGTTGTTTCAGAGGCTTGTAATTATTGCTGCGCCACTGACTAAACCAGGTGAGAAACACACACACATATGCACCAAAAAGAAGGTTTCGTCTTTGGTGGAACAACAATGAGCGGAATAAGAAGGTGGCAGGTTGAGCGAATTTGAGGGAAATGAGTAAATCTAAATTCTGCGCTTTCATATTTGAGTTGATTTTGGTTTTAGCAGAAGATTGTGAGTCAGTGTCCTCAGAGCCTATCAGGCCTTTTCTGATAGAAGTGACATTTCTATGGTGTGTGTGTGTGCGTGTCTCATGGAGACAGTGATAGTATAGCAACTTGATGTCGAGTTGCCAAGTCTGACTTCGTCCTCAACCCCCTTCCAGAGTGTTCCTTGGAATGTCACACTGTGCTGACACAGAGGAAGTGTGTGTGTGTGTGTGTGTGTGTGTGTGTGTGTGTGTGTGTGTGTGTGTGTGTGTGTGTGTGTGTGTGTGTGTGTGTGTCACTGCACTTTGTTAAAGTGCATTACAAAGAGAGGTTTTGAAAAGGCCAGAGAATTACAAGGCCCAACTCAGAACTCCATTGACTGAAGGTGTGTTCCTCCCTCGGATTATGATGTGAAGGTTATCGAGTGTAAAAGCAAAACATCCCATCTGTTTATTTTCCATAGACGTACCTCCCCAATCTCCATGGCAAGATAAAATTTTATCAATGGTTGTACAGAACACAACAGGTTGTGCAAGTAGGCCTCATGTCCGGGTTAAATAAACATGGAAGGACAAATTGTCTTTCTTTATATTTAGACAACACGGTTAGACTTACAGCTATCTGGAGAAATTTGATACAATTTGGCGCAATCTGGATGAGCATCAATAAAGCAGGAAGCAGAGTGATAGTGAACAAAAATTACCGAATGATCAAAGAGGTAACAGTGAAAAAAAGCCTCTACACATTGATTTAAAATAGAATTATCAGAAACGGGGATGTAAAAAATTTAAAGAGAAATTAAAGAAAGAGTGTGTGGTAGGTGGGGTCGTTCTGACATGTAGATTAGAGAGTCTGAATGGTTAAAACCAGCTCGCTGTATGGGCACCAGATGGCTGCTGTTAACCACGGGCCAGCGGTTACACTGATAAGAGACTGGAGCCCATACAGCTGGATACACGCACACACACACTGGACAGAGGTAAGGCGATCTGTTCACTGGCAAATAAGTGTGTATGACCCTTAGTGTTTTCTCCGGCTCTCTAAATTTGTTCCCCTTTTGATGCTGCGTTCATTTAAACAAACTACAGGATGATCCCTCTTTAAAATCCTCGTGTTCCTCCGCACTGCTCTCTGCTATGATGCAATGAGTTTATCTGTTGCATCTGGCCAGGTTATACAACAGCGCTGACAGCCGCCTGTGTTTACACTTACTGGCGTGATTGCTTTGAAAGAATCATGAGATGGCGCGATCACATCACATTTCCAATGAACATGCCCACCGATGCTCAAATAAGCACAGGTTGTTTCAGCAAAGTCGGTGGTAAAAACGGAAAATAAATAAGTGTTTAATTGTTAGAAAACCTGGCAGTTTAACATGGCGAGTGTTACGAGCAGCAGCCATCGTTTCATGCCGATTAATATCTGAATGCTTTAGTTGAATGTGTTACCTGTGTTATCTGTTATTTTCTGACAGAGTCTACCGCTGTTGGGATTTTTCAAGAAGAAATAACATCTGAACTGTGCTGTTTCTGCGAGACGACATTTCTCCAACTTCCAACTTAAAACTGTGAGTTTATTTGAGCATTAGTACTCAGAAGAAATGTGACAAATCTGTAATTACAACTGTCAAAAAGAGGTCTGGTATGGCATTAAAACACAACTTGATTTAACCGGCCAGTATTTCGGGTCTGTAATGGCAATGGGGCAAATTGCTTAGCTGATTAACCACTGGTGTCACAATTATAAACCATTAATAGCTGTAAAAAAAACATTTCAGGCAAATACATTTTACCTGTTAAATCACACACTTCAAAATGCCCTTAAACAGTGTAGAAATGAGTCATGCTAAAGTTAAAATCAAAAGAGAAATGTATAAAGTGTGACCTCTCAAATGTCAATGGATAATCTACTGCTTGGTAACTACATTAATAATATTCACACACAAACGTGTTCAGTGGAAGCGATGGTGCTTGACGCAGCTACAGCTGGTCGATCTGCTCATGGAACACAAACAGCGTCATAGCAAAGCCATACTGCCGTAGAGGTAGCAGGTGTGTTTACTTGATATAAACAGGAGATTCATGGACATAACCCTTTGGTGGTGTTTATCTAGTGTAGCTCAGACTGTACCTTGTGCGTCATTACCTTTTTGTTTTATACCCGCCCTGAATATTGCAAACTATAAAAAAAAAAAAAAACTGTTAAAAGGGCCACATTTATAAATCAGTTTAATGAAGTTCAATCTTTTTTCCCCAAATTATTTGAGTAATATCTGCCACGTCCAGAGTACACACAACGGATTTCTGAATTCTGCTGTGCATGGAATTGAATTTCAATAGCTGGTGATATTTTTCGGTGTGAGAGACACATGGCTCCTGACACACATGAAGGCGGACACACAGTCTCAACAGAG
The DNA here is from genome assembly GCF_902148845.1 of Salarias fasciatus. NCBI lineage: Eukaryota > Metazoa > Chordata > Actinopteri > Blenniiformes > Blenniidae > Salarias > Salarias fasciatus. The sequence goes on from NC_043755.1 coordinate 17,126,679, forward strand.
CAGTTGGCATGCCCAGATGGAGCCACCCACACAGTGCAGATACAGGCTAACATTTCATTCACCGATTCGGGGACTGTGTCAGTCTGGGGAGCCTGCTGTCGGGATCCGATGACTTTTCTCTATAAATGATTAACAAAGTGACTGCTTGTGAGCTTGTATGAGGTTTGATAAATATGGTAATCGAAGTGGCAAGAAAAACATCAGTGACTGGTTCAAATTATATAATCAGTCCATGAAATAAACAAATCAAAAATGTACCCTATTAATTGGACTTGATAGAAGGGTTAGGCAAGGTAATGTGCATGGATTATCTCCAAGGTCAAGAGCTTCAAACAGTCTCTTGTAATCGTGGATGTGGTGCGGCCTCTTCGGGATCCAAACTCATCTCTTCATTCATCAATAGCTGCTGACAGACAGACGGCTTGTCTGTCTTTCGTTGCCGACCCACACACACAAACTCACACTCGACAGTCAGCAAGTCTCGACTCAATGAGCACCGACATATACAACATGTGAGCGAGCATATACACACACATACACACACACACCTGCTGCAGTGTGACCACTGCTGACACAGGAAAAACCCTGGACTGTCTGACTGCAGCTCCAAGCAGCTGTCAGCCCAATGCATGGCAGAAGGAATGGGAGAGGATCGAGAGGAATGAAGAAAGAGGATCGAGAGGATAAGGGGAAGGATGGGCACTATTTTCAGATTGTGTAGAAATGATTTAAATGCGTTATGAGCCTTTAAACTGTCTGAGCTAAAGTTGAAAAAAAGAGGTGTGTGTCGTGGGGGAGACGCTGCAGATTTTACAGCAAGAACACAACTCTAAACCAACTGATTCAACTGTTTATTAGTCATAAAAGTCTGCAAATGCTAATGCACTTTTCATTTTGAAACATCTGTGGTAAAACATCAAAGTTCTGCTTTTAGTCAGCAATAAGGACTCTGTGGCTGCTGGCGAAAACTGAAAAATTCATCCTGGAAAGTGCTGACAAAGAAAAGATTCCAAAGAGATGAGAGAGAATAAAGACTATCAGCACTAGTGCAAGTAACAAAACCCTCTGAGTCAACTCTGAACTAACCATCTTGAACCTAAATCACATCATACAGAAAAACCATCAACCACTGAGTCACATTTTAACAGTCTGTTTTCATTCTTCTTCCCTCGTTGACTTGAGAGATAAAAGGATAGAAATCACCTCTGGTGGGAGTCATGATGCTGCCTGCCGGGGCATCACAGTCAAATGTGGCACCAAAACAACTGCTGCCTGACCTCTGAGCATCATCTGTGAAGGACAGCTGAATGTGGAGGTTACTCACAATACCCATCTGAACAGGCAGTGGTCTACATGCTCTCCTCACTGAAACGCATTATGTTTCCTATTCTGAGAAGAAAAAAAAAAAAAAAAACTAGAGGAAAGATGCACCCGAGTGTAAACTGTACTTTATGTAGTGAATGCGTGTCAGTGTGCCACTGCAATGCAGTGGAATGCATGCTGAATAGTAATTCATGAGTCTCTCGTCACCCTTCCCTCCTTCACAGTGCTTCCCTCTCCAAAAGCCCAAAAGCCGTGCTTTATCTGCTATCTTCTCGTATCCTCGAGGGGATCCGTCTCCTCCCTCCCTGTCATTTGTCACCATGTTTTATCTTCTACTTCCCACTCATCTGTTCTAATTTTTGTCACTATCCTGTCCTTCCTCACTCTGTTCAGCTATCTCACCGCGAGTGTGAAAAGTGAAAAAAGCACAGCAGAATTACTTTGGAGTGATGTTTGTGGTGCTGATTTGAATACCATTTGAATATGTGAATGCAAAACAGCGAAACTGAACCTGGATTTGTGGGGAAGTGTGTCAGTGTGCCAACCAGAAGGCAAACACATCCAATAAATACAACATATACAGCAGAAAAAAAACAGCAGAAGGTAAAGTAAATGTGTGTGAACTGTGGTGAGGACAAATTGAGGCCATTTGAGTGTGACAGTATGCCACCTTTGTGTGGATCTGCAGCGTGAATGCTAACGAGGTCTTCAAGCTACAGATAAACAAGAAAAGGTAGCTGACAGATGCACTCATTGCACTCTGTGTCTCCCGTTTTCTCATTGGGATGCTACGAAGCGACTGTATCTCCACCTCCCTCCCCATGTTATTCTTTGCCTTTCACCGCTACTATCTCACAGTACTGCGCTATGAATGGATACTGAGGCAACGGATGGGAACCAATTAAGATAACAAGAGTGCGTCGCTCTTGCCTACAAAATGCCGCCATCCTTTTTCCTCTTACTTTCAGTGGTTTGCCATGTGGGTAATTTATCGTCTTGCACGTTGTGTCACAATTGTTGAAAAACCCTGACTTAAAATGATAGATTACTAAATAACTCCCATGGCTTTAAACTTCAGAGCTGTCAGAGAGATTTCAGTAGCTACAGGACTTTAGGACAATAAAATAAGACGATCACAGAATGATTTATGACCAAATGCAGCCACCTTACCAGAACACAATGGACCAGATGTTTGAATTGCTGAAAACTATAATGAAGAAGACAAAAAAAAAAAAAAAAATTCTCAAACTGAAACACAGAAAACTATTTGAAGAAGCACGACAGTGATAGGTGGATTTCACAAGCTTCACAAACACCAGTATGAGGGTGGTCTCTTAAAAGGCATCCCCTAATACCAAACTGTCTCCAGGCAAACTTGACATGCAAATTTATGCTAACTGGCTCGCTGTATTCTTACAGTGAGGCGTCATTACTGCACATGTTGGCTTTCTGCAGAGGATCGCAGTGCGAATGTAGGTCAACCTTTTGACTGTATGCCTTTGATTTCAACTTTGAAGCAGTTATCTCTCTGATCTTGTTCTTCACAGTACACACTAGTTTTCATGTGCTCTGTTTCAGCTGTCTCTCTCCTTTGTTTTTGCTCTGTACTGTCCACAACTCCTCGTCCCACCGCTAATATCTGAAGTCTCAGTGAAAGTAAGCAAGCCAGCGCCATAATGTTAACACGGTGCACAAGTTAATCCTGCCCGTAAGCAGTTGGCTAGTTCAATTAGCGGTCAAAGTCAAGACGAAAATAAATGCTCAAAGACGAGGCAAGAATGTCCCATGGGAAAGTATGTGACGATAACATAGCATCTCAGTGTATCCTTGCAAGTGTCGCCGCCATTGATTTCACAGCGTGAATTAGCAACAAGAGAACTGCATTTTTACTTTGAAGCTTCATGTATACAGCTAAAACTACCTCAATGGGCAACTGGCTGGAGGGAGTATCTCGCTTGTTGGAAATGGTATAGATGTGGTAATACAGATTATAATCTGTAAGGGCTTAACTGAATCACCATATACTGGTGGATGAACACAAATCCTTACACTTGAGAAGCTTTGGGGAACCTCTCATAGAGTGTACCACAAATTCCATCACATTTCTGCATCTAATACGATGCAAAAACTAATAATAACAACAGCTGCACAAATACAACCAGAGGACTCGTTCACTGATAGCCTGCATTTCCCTCTCCACAGCACGGTAACAGCTCAACAGCAGCTATACATCTGCTGCCCAGAATCTGACCAATTAAAGCCACCAATGAGGGGATTTAAGCATGTCATCAGATGACCAAAGAGAGAGAGAGAGATAAAGAGACCCAGAGAGTGAATGAGAGAGAATAGATTACCCCAGAGCCCACTCTTGCTCTTTTCTGGGCTTTGGTGCCCCACTTTTTCTCTAATCTTCCTTTCTGGTCTGACACACATTCCACTGACAGAAAGGATTTACTGGGACCTCTACCAATGAACTACATTCATTGCTCCTCTCTGGTTGGGTATTTATGGTATGCAGAAGAGTGAAGCAGCAACGGTAACTGCAACCTAAAAAGAAAGAAATACAGAAAAAGGTCAAAGTCAACACTGTGTCAGAATCCTTCCCTCCAAACGAGACACAATATGTTGTCGGCATGCGGTCTGAACATGGAAAACGTCTGAAGCCGCAGTTATTCATTAATAATAAGAGGACAGAGGTTCACATTTCCATACGCCTGTCAGAATAACCTCAGGTCTGAGTCATGTCTGTTTTGTACTGTGACTAAAGTTCAGATCGGTAATTCTTAACAGTGCTATCAACGTGCACGTGATTGACAGACATGAAATTACAGGTGCTGCTGCCGTGAACACAGGACACGCTCAAACTTCAATATAATCATAAGTTCACAAACAATGAAGGGCCGATCTTCGTTTCAGCACTCATCTATCAATCACAGAAAAATACAGGTAACTCCAGTATTGAGGGTGGAGAAGGTACATTTATGAGAGTCATTTTAGACTTTGTAGACACATGTCCTCAAACTGAAGATACGTTTACACCCAGTCTTAACAAACAACATCATATTACTTTAAAGTATCTGAATTACAACCGTAGTAATGTGGTGTTTACGCATATGAATGGTTTCTCTGAAAGAGCCATTTATTCAGGTCAAGTGAGGTCAAATGCGGGATCACATACAACTCATTTTCACTGGATCTTCTAATCTGCCCTGCTGAGCCCTCAACAGCTAATTAGATGTCAAATGTAAAACACGCTGTCCCATCAGAACTGTTGACATTCCTCAGATAACAATAATAATCGGTATATTATCTGTGGCTTAGTATAAATTGAGGACATCAAATCTCCTGAAATATCCTCACATTGCTTCTTAAACATAAAGAGTAATTCAGCATTCCTCAGAGATGGTCATCCATATTCACATGCCAGCCCCACGCATTTACTGCAAATTTATCTTTGATATCTCTTCTCCCTATGCTCCAGTGGTTGTTTGAGATGATAAATGCTTTCTGCTGATACTAGTCTTTAAATGATGGTACACTGTGGTCATTAAGGGACAGAAAAGCTGTTGGAATAATATTCAATTGATACTAAGAGACCAAACGTGTGCCAAGAACACCATTACACCCCCAGCAGCAGCTTGGACCACTGGTCCAAGGAAGGATGAGTCCACGTTTTTATGTTTGTCTTCTGCTGATCAATTTTGGTGAGCCTGTGCAGCCATTTTTTCTAAGGAGTGACATCCAGTGTGATCTTCTGCTGCTGTCACCCATCAGCGTCAAGGCCTGTTTGAGATCTTGCGTGGTCAGAGGTGGTCTTCTGCACATCTTGGTTGCGCCGAGTCTGTGTGTTGCTTTTATTTATTTATTTATTTTTGCATTACTGTGGCCTTTCTGTAATCTCAAACTAGTCTGACCATTCTTTGACCTCTGGAATGCTTGCCCAGAGAAACTGGATATTTTCTCTTTTTCAGGCCACTCTGTGTAATCCCTGGAGATGGTTGGGTGTGAAAATCCCAACAGATCAGCAGTTTGTGAAACACTCAGACCAGCTTGTTTAGCACCGACAGCCACGGCACGCCAATTTAACTTGATTTAACTTGTCTCAATTCTCACACTTGGTTTGAACTTCAGTAGCTCTTCTTGACCATGTTCCCTAAATACACTGAATTTCTGTCATGTGATTTGTGGTAACAAATATATGAACATGAGCTTGATTACATGACACAATATAAACATGTTAAATGCAAATTCAATTTAAAAGTAACAATGACAGAAATAAAACTGTCAAGTTGGTGCTTAAAGCTGAGTGTGTCACAAATAACACCAAATATTCCACAATATTTGGCTTTTCACCTTCAGCACTCAGTATGTGAATGTGTCTGTGACCTTTCTTTTTCCTGTGGGGAGAAAGAGCGAGAGGCCTCCGGTCTTTGAGATGCTGGCCATAATTTAAACCAGAGACACACCAGAGAGACTGAGCTGTTTGTCAGCGCAACACAACACTGCCTTGTTTGCCATAATGACCACCAGATTACATCTATCATGTGTGTGTCTGAGCCGTTGCATGTATAGAGTGTGTGTGTGTCTGAGAGCTAGTGTGAGCTCGTGTGCATGTCTAAGAGCTCCCCCTCCAATTTTAGTGTCAAAGAGTTGGCGAGGGGACTTTCTCCACCCCGGTGTCACCCCACATCCATCCACCGCCCAAGTGTGCGCTCCACACAAACACACTCATTCATTCAGTGTTTCATGCAGTATCTGCTGGACGATGGGGGAATAATTCAGACGGTCAAAGCGCACTGAATCAACCCTCTGACTAACACCGACTGACAAAACTTAACTGTTATTTACCCATCTATCAGCCCCTGACAAGTTTGTTGTCTTAACTTCAAAAACACTAACAAAGCATTATATTTATGCAAATATATGCAACGTTTTGTGCGATTTCAGTAGCCTACTTATCCATCCTAAGACAATTTTTCAAGTCGGAGACGGAAAGAGGCACGCAGTCCAAGTTCACCTTTACTGTTCACATCACAACAGATGGCCCACCGGCTTCACCGCACAGCAGCAGGCCGGTGACGGTACCCCGCTGCGCACGTGTGTCACCATTATTTGTTGTGACACCAATGTGTGACTATTGCGCTTTATCCTTAAGTGTGATACAAGAAGGGCAGGACGGTTTAAGCTCACAAGCTCGTTTTGATTCTGCCACTACCCTCCATGACTTGGCTCTTTCTGCCCTCCGCCTCTGACGTCATTGATCTGTGTCTTTGTCCTTGAGGGGAGTTTTAACAGCAGAGAAAGTCCCCAGTGATAATCACAAAGCGGTTTGGTGTTGCTGTCACAAACCGGCTGTGTACACACCTGGCCTCGACAGCCTGGACACACAGGAGGAGAGGTCGTAGACGCACACGAGAGAACAACAAGAAAATAGAACAAATAAGAGGCTCAAATAGGCAGATATATTCAAGAACTACTCCTACAATTCCAATTTTCTTTGTCTCTTGCAAATATTATCAAATATAAATGGGAAGCAGTTTAATAAACCCAAAAAACTTGTATTTGTCTCGGGATGTGTTACAGTTTATCTTTGCAGACGTCCAACAAGCTGCTATTTTCTCCTATGACATGTTGTTCTATCAACAACACGTTATTTAGGCTGCACGACAAACTTCCAAGGTTTCTTCAGAGGAAAATCTGCAGATCTAAATTTTCGTGGGCCAGGCTATCACCCCTCACTTTAAATATTTGGGCTAACCAAGACATGAGAGGGCTCTGTGCCGAGTGCCAACTTCACCATTTAGTATTATGACACACAGCATGAGTCTGTGTGTGTATGTGTGTGAGAACAAAGGTAGGCTGTGTTGGTTCACGGCCTGGCCGCTGGGATGAAGTCCGGTGTTAATGTTACCCATTTAAAAACGCCAAAACCTAAAAATAGCTGCAGTAACACATGCACTTGGGAACTAGACACAAAGACACACACACACACACACACACGCCAGAGGCTTTAGATAAACAAACGTAGACACACGGCGGACAGATGCAAGTGACTCACATCCAGACAAAGGGAAGAAAAGCTTTCTGCGATCTCTTTACCAAGATCCACTGATAAAACCTTTGTGATAAAAACTGATAGGATTAAAGTGTGCAATTACTGATGCTTTGACGCAGACAATGACTCATTAGAGACAACGTGTAGTGATGAAAACAAAGTCAGGTTTAACAAAAGGTCAAGTTATCAGAGTAAAACCTGATAAATACAACACAACAAGAACTACAGATTGTTTTGGTCAGGTTATAAGGGACATTTGGAGTCTTTTATCGACTTGCTCGTTCGGTCAGTGTGTCATTCTGGAGTGCAAATAGATGAGATGAACTGCCAATCATTCAATTTATAATTACATTTAAATACATGTCCTTTGCCTATCATTTCTGTACCTCTTTTAAGAACTACACTGATGAGAAAACAACGTATTTTCCACCAACAGAGGCCATAAATTCAGCAGCTTGGCTAATAAGTAACTATCAAATCAACTCAACTCAGAGAGACACAAGACCGAGGTTCATTTGCCAGAGAAATGTGTTTTGAATTTGGCTTTGCATGCATGTCAGATGTTCCAAACTCAAGAGCTCACTGGTCTAACCGGGTTTATGTTTAAACAAAACCAGAGAGCAAACATGGCTAACACCCACAAACACTTGTGTGGACACACACTGCCTGCACGCACAGGCAAGTGTGCAGATGATTCTCTGGTATTCGGCTTCAATAAGGCGTACTACTCTCATGTGTGTCTAAAACACACCATAACACACAATCTCTACATACGTTTAGATCATTTACCCTCACCACCAGGTCAACTTCAACCCCAGAGTCTCAGAGTTAGACTCAAACCACCGATATTGATAATTTTTGGTATATTTGCAGAAAATCTTATGTGTTTTTCTATGTTAATGCAGTTCACATTGCCTGTTAAGAATCTGACCCATAAACCAGCATGAGAAATTGATTCCCTCTGAGTCTCAGACAAGGATAACATCATGAGAGTCAGTTTATGTTCGTCGGTCACCTCGTGAGTTGTGCGTGCATTCGCATGCATGTGCGCACAGGCCTGTGCAAGTTCAAATTAGTCTTTGCTTGTGTCAGTGTATTTGACCCATTAACTGATGTATTTGCCGGCTGCAGTGATCTGTAAGATTCCCAGGATGGGGTCGGGGTGAACTGAAGAGAACAGAGGATGGATTGAGAGGCACGGAGCCGATGCAGGGGATGGGATCTAGGTCTGTTCGCTGGACAGAGGACAGGAAATGTACACAGCCAGCGCATGTCTTGGGCTGAAAACTGGAAAAGAGGACAGAAGCTTCTCAGAGAGGGCATTGAGACTGCGGGTTAGTTCAGGCACTAATGCTCCAGTGTGACAGAGGCCAAGGCATGAACTCAGACTAAAAGGGGCAAAAGAGGAAAGGGCTCCACGAAGCGGTGTGGGGGTCTGCTGTATGGCAGAGCATACAGAGCATGCTCAGGGAAATGAGCAAACGACAATGCAGGATTCTTGCATTTGAAGGAATCGTGACGATAATTTCGTCAGAAATTCAACCTTGACCCTCGCAAGAGAAAAATTAATCTGCATCCACCATCCAAAATGAACCGAGTCAACTGGATCACTTTACACCTGATTTAAAGTAGGTTGGACGTGTGTCCTAGTTCACAGTAATTATACGGCCCAGTGTCACTCGGTTAAAAAGGAATGACAGAGAGGAAACACAGGCCTCATTGAGAAACAACCAGGGCATGTATATACGCAGACACACACACACATACTTGAGAGTAGCTGTGTGTACACATATGAACCCGCAGGCACTTGGTTTCCCAATCACATACAAACACATGCAGGCAATCCTGCGTTCTGGGTGCGATCCACCCTCCTTAATGAGAACGGTTTGGTTCTCTGCAATTCAAAGACTGAAGAAGGTTGAGTGAGATGCACCCACTCATTACTGCCGTTAACTATACAGACTTCACTGCTTTACCTTACCAGCAAACATTAAGTGCATGCTAGTTCACCTTGGTTTGTCATGCACACGAGATATACGGTGCATTTCGAAGCTTTCAATCACTTCCAACTATCTCCGCAGAGTGCAAGGTTAAAAAGAGTGATGATTTGCAAGTGTTATCTGCGACTCCTCCAGTGACAAGTGTAGATAACAGACAGCAGATGTGACAGCTTCTACCCAGAGGCACCAACTGCATTACCAGATGACTGGAAACAGAAGAAGGTAAATCCTCTGAGACATTTGGGGTTTACAACCCCATCCCTTCTGGATCGCTGCTAAACGCAGCAGCGTGACAAGAGTTTGGGCCATATTATTATATTTTGAGGTTTGTATTTTTCGTAGTCATGCCATGTTGAAATATAAACTACTCCCATGAAGGTTAAAGAAGAAAATGTGCACCTCTCGGCTGGAAGATATTTCTGGGAGCTGAACTCATTGTCGACACAGGGGGCCTCGGCGAAGCTAAGTTATTCCATAAGGAGGGGCAGCATAGTTGTTAATGGGAGAGGTTAAACAATGGGCTGAGGCTAGGCGGTGTATAGAGGTCAGAAAGATGGAGCACAGCCACTGCGTGGTAACTGGAGTCAAGCAGGAATTCTAGAAGCACAACCAGAACTTAGAACCTTAACCAGTGTAGTTTTTGTTACTCGCATCTGTCATCACGCTCTGATTATAAGAGTTTCCCACATATTTTAATCTGCGACTTAGCAATGCAGACATGTACTTCAGCCCAACATAAGCATTTCAATTCCATAATCCTCTGTCTTCCCTCTACAGAGACAGCAGAAATCCTTCAAGTTTAACAAAGGCCACGGCTTACTCAGACACACTGGTCTGCTTCCAGTCAACACCACTGGTGTTTGGCTTTGTTTGTTCTTCTGTGTGTCCCCAAAGATTCTCCTGAATAACATGGTTCCCATTGCAATTAGGTAATTCATGGAAATTACAAAACGGGTACAGACAGCTTCAGAGGGATTGGCACTGGGGGAAACATAAGTGTAGATGGATCAGTCGCTAATGCAGAAAGGATAAAAGAGGCCGTCCAAATGCAGATTAAATGGTGAATGTTAGTCCGAGTGTGAAATTTGGTCAGTTTGCTAATATCTGGACAATGATGACCTGAACTATTAGGTATGGGGAAACAGATTCAAATGACAATGTGGGCTTCTCAGGGACAAAAAGTGGGCATAGCTGGCAGGGGGATTCTAGTAATTATCAGCTTCAAACTGTGTTTCCTAGATGGTCTTTTTGGTTTCAACAGGCTTCTACATGCAGCTCTGTGGAGGGTGTCTATTTCATGTCTACAGAGTCAGACGTGTCTAAACAGACAAAACACTGGAGCTGCTGACAGGGCCACTGGGATTAATATACACACCGAGACACACACTAACACCTACTCTATATGCACACACACACTCACACTACTTGTAGAGACAGTTCCCCAACAGCTGCTAACCCATATGTGATACATCCCTGGATATATTTATTACAGTGAACCAACGATTGTAAATTGGGGGGGTTGTAAGGGACTCGTGTGACGATGTGCAGCAGAGATACCAATGTCCAGTACTTTTTACAGGAATCTGTGAAAATGTGCACGCACTGTCAGACTCTTCTTCTTGTTTTTCTTTCTCAGGCTGGTTTTCAAGGTCAGACTCTGGGATCGAAGAGCGGGCCAAAGGAGGATTCATACAAACCCTTTAATTATGAGTCAAAGTGGTAAAACTGGCTCTCCTCAAACTGAACTTAACAGTTTATTGTGGAAAAATCTTTTTACACGGTGCACCTGTCAGCACGGCAGTAACATACCGCAGTTTCGGTAACTTAAGTACTGGTGGTATTGCACATTTACTACAACAATCCTTTGATATTTTTAACTTCTAAATCACCGTTATGCTATTGCTGGAATTGAAACACGGTTAAATTATTGCATCACTTTTAATTTTTGTCCCGTCGGTTGTGTGGGATGAGATCATCTCTCGATGTAGCCTGAGCAGCATCAGCTGTTTCAAAGTGGTCGACTCCGGCGGAGCGCCGCTACTCACTCACTCTGTCACTCTGACACTCACCGGGTGAATGAAATGCCACAAAGAGGTAGCAGAGAAACCCACAAACAGGCTAAAAAAAAAGACCGCAGACACACCGACACAAGGCCATTATGCACAGAAGGAAACTATGACGCAGAACAGAAGAACAGAGGGGAGCTCCGGAAAATGAACTGGTCGCCTTCTCGAACAAGAGGAAGGATTATTCTGCAGAGAAGCTGCTCTTTTGCCATTTTTATTCTATCGGCCCATTCTCTCCTTCTCTCCCGCTCGCGCACTCTCTTCATGCATTCAATGCGTCTTTGTCTCACTCTTCACCAATGACCAACGCAGTTGGATGTTTTGGACTGAAAGAATATGGAGGGAAAAAATTCTGAAAAGAAAAAAAAAACCTGCTGATATCTTCATGTTGGCTGTATCCCACTTGATAGCCTGAAAACTGTGATATAAACTGCGGTATTCTATAGCTAATGCACCTACAATACTAAAGGAAGTATGCTAAAGCTTCAGAAGACATCTAGGTTTGTTTGTATATAAAGATCCCCAAACAGCATAACTTATCATATTTCAGAGATCCCCAAATTCAAAATGAATCAGAAGCCCAAAAAGTCATGACAGTGAAGTTTGCTGGAGAAGGAAACATCTGAAACATGCAGAGGTTCTTGATAAGCACTGCTTTAGCAACTAAAACAAAAACTTGCTGAAAAGAAATGAGCATGTCAGACTGTTTATGTAAGATGTTCCATATACAGTTCCATCAAACAGGCAGAAACTGTTCTAGGCTTCAGTGAAGTTATTCAAAAGCAACTTGCATAGATGTAAAGGCATTATTTTCAAAAGCTAAATCTTAAAGAATACATTAATGTTGTTTATTTAAACCAAGCACTGATTCTTCAGGTACATAGGAATCGAAGGTCACTTTTTACCCAATACTCCTGATAAAATCCCATACCAACAAACTAATTTGTAAGTTTCCACGACACTGATATTATTTATTATGGCTGAGCACCTGAAGTCTGACCTAAAACATGATTACTTATTAACGTTTGACACGAGTTCAAATCAAACAGACTCCTTAGACGTGCACGCTTCAAGGTCTGCGCTGCAATGCGACTTGTGCAATAACTGTGGCCTGATGTGTGTTTGTTCGAACCGATCACAGAAAACAGTGGAGAAAAAGGCAGATAGTGAAGAAGGAGTACAAAAGCATCATCAACACCGGCAGCGCCAAGCTGGAAACCCATGTAATTCAAAGTAGCTGCCGATCCAAGCCCTTTCTAGGGTCTATATGCTTCAAGGTCTCCCCTTCCTTATTTTTCCAGGAATATAATAAACTGGGTATTTTCAGGTTATGTTTTGGTTTGCCACAGTGCTCTTGTGGATTTCTCAACTTGAGCGTGCAAACAGTAATGCAGATGTTTTAAGCCGATGTATATTATAAGCTTAGGTTCCTCAGGTTACTCAATGAAAACGTTTCTGCTGACAGACACATCCATCCAAGCAGCGTTGACACCATCCCGAAAAAATGTAAGATCTGCTCTGAAAACATACGGATAAGTCGAGGCGGTGATGATGGAAGAGGGTAAACAGCACAGAAAAACAAACAACTGGATGAAATCTCAAAATATGTCATCAGAAAGATGCATTTTATATGAAAAAAAAAATCCTGAAAACAGCAAGAGAATGTATGAAAAGCACCTTTTAATTTCTACTGCTGCAAAAGAAAATAATTTGAAGTGGAAGAGTGAAAAAGATGGTTCAAACAACAGTCATGTGGAGATACCAAAGCTCTCACTAAAGCACTTTTTTAGGCTGAAACAACAAATATGAGCACACATGAGCAGGTGGTTTTACCTAATCCTGTGTGTACCGAGCACAACAAAGAGAGAAATTCAGTCCATCATGCTCACATAAAGACGCAGCGCTCGTGTACGTGCTTGTTCTGCGTCTACTACAGAGTGAAAACAGGGATTTGCATGAAAGCTTAAGTCTCCTTTTGCTTCTTTAATTCATACTTTGTCCACATGGCATCCCAGCTGTTTGATTTCATTCAGCAGTAAACCGGCAAGGTGAAACCTTAACAATTCCAAACAACGGAGAAAGCTTTTCCACCTTTCATCGTTTATTCTGGCAAAACACATTTCCTCTTTGATCCTAATAGTTATGTCTTCTTTAACTGTGCACTTTCCGCACGGTCCACCTAACGTGTAAACAGCCGAAACAAATCAGCAAACCGCAGCTGCCAATTACTTGAAGCTCCAGAATTTCTCTGGATTACTTCCAGAACTCAGTTGTTTTTACTACTCCGCAACGATTAGCTCATGTAATGAATACTCGCTCGTGCTAACACCAAAAGGCTTTTTCGACTCCATCAGTTTTTAGGGACACATTTAGAGCTTTACAGCTGAAAGTCATGATAAAGGAAAATTGGAATTACTTGGAAAAACTGCAAGTGAATTTGCTAAATGAGTGAATGTCACCTGAGTTAATGCCATATGAAATACTAGGTAATGCACCTCCACATGATGAATCAAGAGAAATTTAAATAAGCACAATAATGAAGACCATTTCTACAGCAAATGCACATGATTCAGAGAGTTTGTGCAACAGTAATAATGCCATGGGAATCGATCTGGTAGGATGAAAGGGAAAAACTAACTCATCTCCCTGAAAGTAGCCAAATCTGAGAAAAGATGTGAAGAGCCATTAGGTTAAGTAATAAAATATAGTCAATAGTTGTTTATTTCTCAGAAAACCTTGGCAAAAGAATATGCAAAAAAAATATTTGAAATGTCTTTTTGATGTAACTTCCACAGACAGATTCAATCAAAACTTGAACAGGTATTTATTACTTAATTTCCTTCAGGACTGGAATGAAAACATCACAGCTGGATTAAATCCTTCCATTACGCTTTATCGACCTTTAGATCGCAGGATGCTGGAGCTGGTCCCAGCTGCCTGTGGGTGAAGGCGGGTTTCACCCTGGAGAGGTCAGCTGCTCAATTCATGTCTTACATTCATGTGACACAGAACGCTAAATTTAAACTTAAACAACATTTGCATGTAAGGAGCATCAACAAATAGCAGCATCAGCAATTACATGTTTTGAAAAGCTGAAGTCCAAAGTTTTAAAAGTCTGCTAAAGCTCCTTTCAGTTTCCTAATCACTCCGCCCTGCTGATAACCGCCCATTTAAACACCTTTAAAGGCTCATTCTGTCAAATATCACAAGTCTTCTTAGAGATCAGCCCGTCGAATCTTTATGAGCCGTCATTACTGCTGCTATCTAAGCAGCCCTGCCACACGACAGGCTTCTTCAAAGGAAACTGAAAGCTCGCTTCTCACAATAAACCCGCTAAATGACCTTTAATATGTGCACTATAATATTAACGGTTACCTTTATAGCTGTAGTTTGTTGTATCCACCCATTTAGATCACTCAGCATGCAAGCACACACACACACACACACACACACACACACACACACACACACACGCTCTGTCTTATGTCTGTGATTACCATGGAGATGGCTGCGAGAATCAAGTTAAGACTTGAAGGCAAACAGGAGGACAAGATGGAAGGAGATAAAAAGAATGAATAAAGGAGCCACCATTTACTCTGTGCACACATGGCCTCAGTGGCCTCCAGCTAATTAGCAAAAAAGACTGTTGTAGACGCAAAAAACATACAAATGATGTTTGACTTTAACGCTGAAACATGTACACACAGGCTGGGAATAAATGAGAAAATAAGCTGAACTCTTCTGTTTTGGACATGAACGCTACAGTAAACTGATCTCTGCGCTGAGTAGAAAGCCCTGTCAACTCAGAGAGGACTGTTACAAAACATCACAAAAGTAAAACAATCCTCTGAGGGGATGGCAGTTTGCGACTTCACCTTGGTGATAAATTAGCCTTTTTTTTTTTTCTTTTTTTAAATCGGTATTTTCAGAGATATCCGAGTCTGTTGTGGGGCGTGATCTGAAAGCAGTTTGACATTTCGTGCCTCTGTGCCAATTTAAACTACAGTCCAAGTCAAAGCTATATTGCTAGAACTTAAGGATTAGGAGTAAAGACAAAAACACTTCCAGGCTATCCACCAGTAAGTGTCCTAAAACCACCGTGATTTAGCAGACATTAAAAATCAAAACATCTCTCTGCACTATCAGCTTTATTCTCTCCTCAACACACATTGTTATCGCTGGTCTGTGCAGCCGAGCCAATTCACTTCGGAAAAATCAAACAACCCTATCTGCAGGAAGACAGCCATTAGGTAGATAAAGTATGCATGAGCGTGCACACGTTTGCAGCTGTACTGCACTTCCAGCTACTTGCCATTAAAACAGTAGCCCGAAGTGATGTTTTCTTCAGACACTGAATAAATAAAAAGAACCTTGAGGCTTAACTGTATAACAGTGCAATATACTTTATTGTCCCACTTCGGGAAATTTGTCTTGGACTGAGCAGCTGCGCCATAAACGGCTTGACAACCACAATGACAACAACGACATCTCCACAACAATTGCAGAACAGCATTGCACACATCCCAAGACTTTACACACATACACCGCATCGTGAAAATAGTAACAGCAATATAATAAACTATTGCACTTCGACCTCAAGCGGCATTGTTTAGGAATTTGAACAATTCAGAAGGCCTTAAAATACTCTTAAAGGCATAAAGTATTGTTCTCATATTTAAATAAGCGTAACATGCTTTTTAAAACCTTCAACAGCACAGTAAAAAGCAGACTATGAGCCATTTCATCCTCTCATATTGTCTGCAACTACTGTGTGCACAGGTTATCTACCTGTAATAAAAGCTGTTCCAGGCCGTGCTATATATCAACTCATTATCCAGACCTGTCTCCTAAAGAGCTCAGGTGCACAAGAAAGCCCGAGCAGCAGAGCACAAAACCAAGAGCGTAACGTGACACTGCAAAACCGAAGACACGAACCGAAGTGGAGGACAAGGGGGAGAAAGTGATGAAAGAGTGGATGAAAAATGATGCAACGGGCTTCAGTGAACCGTATCCCACTGCTGCACGGCGAACAGATACACGGTGTGGGTTGTACGGCGAGAGGGAGAGAGGGAGTGAAGGATCCCTGCGCTCCCTCGCCTCTCCCTCTTCGGCTCCATTCGTTCTCCTCCCGTTCCTTTGAGCGAGGTGATGAATGTGTGTGTCCGTCTTAGTGCCTATTAATACCGCGGTGCGGGCCTGGAGGTGTCAGAGCTGGGGAGGGATGGGATGTCTTACCCCTCTCCCACTCCTTCTCATGCAAATACAGAATTAACACAGATGACCAGAGAGTCCAGATGTAGCAGAGGAAGGGCATATAGGTGGGGGGTAGGCTGAGGAAAACACAGAGAGGTGGGGGGTGGTGGAGGTGGAGGATAAAACCAGCAGCGGAGCTTCAAACAGCATACTGATAGATTTACTACCCATGCGATGAAGCAAACGGCCCACAGAACTCCTCAGTGAGATGAAACACTGGACACCAAGAGGCAAGTGATACAGACACACACAGCAACACACGGCTGCCCGCAAACAGATCCGAGTCGAGACTTATTTCTAGGAAAAAAGAACTTAAAAGTTGCTCCTAAGCTCAATGTTCTGCATCTGTGCGGCTATGATTACCTCTGGAGTTGGTGGCCAGGTCGGCCACCTTCTGGAAGGCATCCAGGAAGGCCGCCACGGCAACAACAGTCGCCCTGTGAGAGGAGAGGAGGACAGAAATTACTAAGACAGAATGAATGAGGGGGAAAAAAAAAAAATCCATAGAAAAGCAGAAAATCCCACTGTGATGAATTATCGAGGAAGCAGAAAACACATGTAATCGCTGGCAAAAACTCATGAGAGACAATCAGCGGCAGTAGTTTCATACAGAAGTTGGAAAGCAAATTCATTAAATAATCTAATCAACTTCCAGCTATTTTTAGTGGACAGCAGAGACGGAAAAAAAAAAAAAAAAAAAAATTGTAGTCCAGGTCCCTACATGGACAGCACACATGTATTTGCTCTCCACTCAAGATGTGGACGAAGTGTGTTGTGGAAGGTGATGCACTGTATATACTGTTAAGTGTGTGTTTAAGTTGAGGCTGGAGCGTGCCCCGCTGTGTGAGGAATGTCCATGTAATTACTTGGAGACCGCTGGAATCTGTCCGGCTCAGCAGAGCAGCTCCAGTTTGCCACACTTACAGGTCAATGGAGGGACCAATGTGGGATCTACCCTGCTCAGCTCCGCCAGGGAAAGGAGGCCACAGAGCTCGCTGCTTCCTGCTTCTCACGCGTCTGGTACAGTTTGGAAAAGCGCAGCAAGGAGCGCTGCTTCTGCGAGAAACATGCTAAATCCTTCATTCATCTCCATCATAGAAAGATTACCCACACATCATCTTCCTCGCATCCTGACTGCCCGGCTTCCTGACGACGCAGTTGCTCTTCTAGCTGACTGTTGAGGCGGGCGACTTGTTAACTTGCAAACACAGGCCTGCTTCAGAAACAACAGATCTTTCATGATCACAGGTACGGAGATGAAAGGCTGCTGGCGTGTGCGAGTGCCTATATGTGACATCCGATCTGCCCGAGAGAAACCAGACGACCTGTCAGTCACGCGTGTTACACAAAGAGACGCAATTGATGAGTAATTTTCCAAAGCACGTCCTGCAACAAAAACTTGTTTGTTCTAACCATGAGTATGTGATTTTGTAAACACTTGTTATCCTCTATGGGCCAACAAAAAAAGCCTTTATAACTCCAGCTGGGAGTTTCCATTCAGGTAGCTTTTCTTTTTTTTCTTCTCCATTTGAAATATAGAAATGCTGAAAAAAATCTGATACTAACATGTTGGTGCGATTGTGTGGGTTTACTGTGAGATTAAAACATAAATAAAGCAACTCAACCCTCCAACCAGTTTGCCGAAAAGACAACTCAAATACACGGACAAACAATCCCCGACGTAAAGCTACAAAGACTGTCTATTTAATGGGTTTTTTTAATTCATAAATTTAGTGTAACATTGGCTATCAGCTGCTGTGTTGTTGCAGAGCTGACCAGAAGATCCAAGGGTGTTTCCTGCAAATGGAAAAAGAAACATACGCGCAGGCACACGCAGATTCCTTTCTATTTAAAGCTCAGCGCGCGGGCACCAGAACAACCTCCAACTGATATCCGCCTCCAGTCGCCGCTAATTTATACCACGTACGCGTTTGGTCTGCGGGTCGCATTTTACGTGCACTCTGCAGCAGAGTCATGTTCGGTCAGCTTTACCTCATTAATCCTGAACAGTCTCCTGTGATGAACTGTTCAAAGTCTGATCTAAGCATCATGTGTGATTGTAAACAGTTATTTTCCCTTGCTCATCTGCTTTTATGTTGACTTTCACAAGAGAACGGCGTTAAAGTGATCTTCACACTTCTTCTAAAAGTCTCAATATGTTCTGGCTCAGTCAGCAGGTAAATAGGGCAACTCCTCTTCTTAACATATAAATGAAGTCTTGTCTGTGCAGGCAGAAAAGCCGGGTTTTATTTCAGCTGACAGCTGGCCAAAAGCCTCAAGACTTCTGTTGCTGTAAAAATGTAAAAAAAACAAAAAAAGTGCTCCTATGAGAGCTCAGCTCTGCACGTTGCTCCAACAATGACCCGACTGCTACCAGTGGTCTTAAAATCTGCACACACCCCTGCTCTCCAGTCAAGACAAACGACTTTAACATATCTACTCCGCAAGGTCCGGGCCAAGCCAAACTCCCTATAGAGCGTGCCGGTGTACGGCGGGGCGCTCTTCTGACAATGATACATTCAGCGCTGCTTCCCTCATCTATTCTTAGTTCAACACGAGCCGGTATGCAGCTGGAGTAAGTCTGAATCGCGGAAAGAAGTTGTGTTGATCTCCATGTGTTCGATACGCCTCACTCATACGATGGATCTAATAGTGGTTTCTGACGCTGCTTTCTCATGTGACATCCTTAGATATGTCCATGCATTTATCAATAAATCAACTCCACACAGTCAAGTACCTCTTCTTGAGCCCAATTGAGTTTTATAACCCTCCAGTAGGGTTCAAAGGCATCAGAAGCTGGAGTTGGACGTTTTGCGGTGGTGTGTTTCAACACACATTAACTTGAAACCAGAATGATAGAGGGCTGAGCGCGAGCGCCGCTCTGACACAGCTGCATCAACCAGAGCCCACCAAACACTGACAAGTTAAAGGAGGACTGTGATTAGAAATCACTACGCCCCTGTTCCACCCTGCCCCGGCCCTTCAAAGCAGCCCTTTGTACATATACGTGCACGTGTGTGTGTGTAAGACGGCTCTTTAAAACCAGTATGGGCAGGACAAAAACACAAATTCTGTATCAAAGAAAGAAAAAAAATGACAGAACAACTCCAACACTGTAATTGGTTGATTTTCTAGTTACTTTTGGGGGGGGGGGGGGGGGGGGGGGCAAAGGGGCTAAATTACAGACTAGTCTGCCTCGGGACATTATTACACACACAGACATTTGCCGCTGCCGCTGCTGGCCGCTCACTTATCCAGGCCAAAAGCAGGGGAAGGTGGGTGTGTTTGCCTTTTACTGCATGTATGCATTACTGCGACTGTGTGTCGCTCTGTGTAGTTCAGTGTCAAAACAGATCACAGAGGTCCACGGGTTGAGGGGTTGAGTCGTTGCTGAAAAGGGCCATTTTGGAGATGGGCTTTTAAAGCAGACTGAAAAAAAGAAAAGAAGTTTGTGTTTGTAGGTCACTGCAACCAACCCCAGACTGAGCATGCTTATTAGCGCTTCAGCAGCAGTGGCATCGTTACGGGCGGCCATATGCCGCAACCGCTGCAGCTCGGGGCAGGGCGTGGGCCAAGCTTAAATGGGGCAAAAGATGGTTTGAAACGCCACAACGCACTCATTTCTGATGGATGATGTTCATCTCAGAAGATCAACTGACTAATCCTGATGTTGGGGGACAAAAGAGAAAAAATTCTTCAACGACATCTTCAATGCAATACCACTAACTAAATCCTATTGTGCGCTAAGCTTGTTTTTTCACCACTCAGGTAAACTCAGTTTGCTCCGTCTGTCACTGACCTGGCATTCAGACACAAAAACATTCTTCTGCCAAACATCCAGTCATTAGCAGCAAGGTTACAAATACTCCCCTGAGCTCTGGCATGGCCGGGTCACATAGTTAACCCCTCGATGATGGAGACACTTGAATAACATATCACCATTAATCAGCATTAATAGTGAGGAAATTGCAGAGCGGGACACGGAGCGGCCCCAGTAGAATTACCGTTTAGTCACTCCACCTTTATGCGACTGTCAGCGCTAGTCTGTCTGCGCGCACGTGGACACTTAAATGGCCGGAGAGCTGCCATGCACTGTTAATCAAAGAATAATTTAGACCGCAGGACATCCCGTATTTGCACTACTTGCTGGACAATGAACCTTTATTTCAGCTGTCATCAGTTGTTCGTCTCCTGACACGCGGCCACTTAAAACCAACTAAGAGATTCTGGCTGGGACTGGCATTCGCTGTTAGCGCAGGCGTTGGGATAATTTTTGGCAGGAGGTGCGTGAATTTACATCATCAGAGAGACAAATTAAATCAGGCTTAAATGGGACTAAATGGGGGAGAAGGACATGTAATAACAGCAGGACAGTATTGTTGAGAGAAGAGGCTTTTATATGACTGCCATCACGCATTAATCAAGGGACACGTGGCAATTTAAACTTCTTGGAAATGGAATTTTGGACATCAAATGCAAAAGTGCAGATTAATTAACAGAACACTTTTAAGAAAGTTGCCAACATGAGGTATCAAAAATGTTATGCAATAGTTTCAATGGCATTTTGGGGGGTTAAATAGCGTTAGATTATACAATCAACTGTCACAATTAAATACAAAGTAAGTGGAACCTTTCACTGAATACAAACTTAAGCCCAGAGGTTTAGAACACAGTAGAGTTTATCCAGTATAGAACAGCAAATCCAACTCCTTACATGTTAAATGTTTAAATTTGTAGCTATGTTTTTTTCTTTTCCTGTGAAACAGACAATTCTGTTGATGCAGAAAAAATACTTTCCTGATCTAGATCAACGTGACAAAATTACAAACCAAAAACAAACTTAGCAAACAGATTAAACCTTAAATTTTGGGCTTTTCTTAATCTCACTGTTGTGTGTGTACGTGCACGCAAACATGCCCTCACCTCAGCTGCGACTGCAGTTTGCCGGCCTTGGTGATAAAGTCCTCCCAAATAGGGTAGCTGCTCTGTGGGTGGAAAGAAACACACATAAACACGAGTGACACAATCTTCTGATCAGACAAGATTTCATTATTCCCACAGTTGCATAACAGCAGAGCCGTGAGGCCACCGAGGCCTCGCCTCACCTGCAGGGCTCAAAATGACTTGATGAGGGTTTTGCTTTCTAATTCACATGATACAAAAGTTGTTTTTTGTCTGCGGCATTTTGATCTGTAGGTTTCAAAGCATTTGAGCAATGGAGAGAGAATTATTTTAAGCACACAAAACTGATAACAGATACTGTAAATGACCCCCAAACAGCTGGCTTACATTCAGCACCACAGCATTTAAATTCTCCACAATGAACTGAAAGAGTAGACATTACCATCATACGATGCATACGTTCGGCTGCAAAGTGGGTCACAGGCCTCTTTTGGAGAGATCCCTACACAACAAGAGCATTAATACTACAGCATAATGAGCCCGGCTCCCAATGGGACTCTAGGTTTTTTTTCCCTCAATCAGGTCCCAGGCTGAAAATAGTTAAAGAGCCTTTCAGTCGCTGAGAACAAGTGGCCGAATGCTCGGAGAGACGGCTCTGGATGAAATGATGACTGCACCGTGAGCACATGTTGGTCACTGATGTGCTACTCCCGCCAGGGGTCCGAGGAATGTCGTGTTATGCTGTCAAACATTACACCCAACAACCAACTCCGTCCTCTCAGCATACAGCCGCTCCGTTTCTCTCCCTTTCCCTCCTCCAGTCACCTGGTCCTCCTGACATCACCTTTGTTCCTTTTAATCCCCTACCTCCCTCACTCTGCACGTCTATCTTTCTCCCCAACAGCACCATGACTAATGAGCTTTTGTCTGCATTCTTTCCACCATTTTCTATTCCTCTTGTTACAAGATGAGAGCAAGAATATATAAAAAAAATAAATAAACTTCATTTGTCCCCTGGGGGCTATAGACTGAAAAGCAAAACAGACATCAATGTCAATATGACATGACAGATTAGGAAGTTCAAATGCAATGAAATCAATGTTAGAGATCAGTGGGATGTAAAGCAGGAATGCACTGTGCTACATACAGGGGGATACACAGCAAATAGCAGGATTCTGATGAAGGATGCTGGATAAATGTTCCACCCTTCTGATTTATTCTGACATCGTTCATATTCACAACATAAAGCTTTCCAAGTGAAAGCAGATTGTCTTCTGGGTGACGCTGCTGGCTGGGATGCCAAAGTGACTGATTATCCACAGGATGAGACTTGACTTCAGAGCAAATCTGAAGCAGATAAATGCAAAATCTGGGGAAGGCAGCAAATAGATTTCACTTAAATGGAAGTCACATTCAGCGTCTCACGCCGATGGCAAGGCTGCCGTGCAAGATGCTCAAGGACACTTCAACAGATGGCAAATTCAACCACCAACTTTCAAATTGGAGGACGAACCGCTCCACAAACTGAGACAGAGCAGATCCAGATGAGGCTGAAATACAAGTTCACCTGCTAATCTGTCTGCAATAAGAGACAGGAGGGATGAGGGCCTGGAGGCAGCCGGTGGGACTGGGGGATGAGCTGAACGTCTCAGTATTCATAACAAACCTCTCCGACTCCAGCAGACCTGCAGGCTGGCCATCTGACCCACACATGTCACAGCCCTCAGGCCCCGCAGGGTGACTTCCTACCCTGACAGCCCAGTCCCCGGCATTCCTTCGAGCAAGGACAACAGCTGGGGAATCTGATAATTGTCTCATCAGCCAAGCTGTCAAAAATAACATCAAAATGGGACGGCCCAGATCTGAGGGCGAAGACTGCCCCAGTTGGCTGCTGCACACACATCAAACTAGAACATCGTGATAAAGAGAAGTTTTCAACTTTATTAGGATGGAAAATAACAGGCGAAATAGGAGGTAAACATATTAAGTCAAGTGTCGAGCTTTCAGTAAAGAATGTGATGGAAAATGAATGGATACTTAAATAGAATGGTTTTCTCTATCTGGTGACTTTTTGACTCCTAGCCATCGGATGATAAAAATTAGATATTTTGAGCGGTTTTTTTTCTTACTTTCATGTCTCCGATCACAGTCTGGAAGAGTCCTCCAAGCGCGCTGCATTCCTTCTCGATCACAGCCTCCATTTTCAGGACCACCTCCAGCGGTCAGTCCCGACTCGGTGAGCCGTCTTCAGTCCTCCACCTCCGCTCTCCGACCAACCCCCCTTCCGCTGGACAAAAAACAAAAACTACCCCCCAAAAAAAACCTCAGAGAAAAATCAAAGAACCGGCGCGAAATGAAGTGAACAGCGCGGCTAAATCGACGGGAAACAACTTTCCTCGTGTTTATTTAACTTGGAGGCGACGTGTAAACAAACGCAGCCCGGTTCTCTGCACCGCTGCACCGAGACGACTTCAGACCGAGAGAGGCTGCTGTCCGCGGGGGGGAGAGACATTTAAATCCCCCTCTCTCCTCCGAGCCGCTCCGCTCGCAGCCATGAGTGCAGCAGAAACACACCGATTCAGCGTTAATCCAAATTACTCGGCGGGTTTAGTTATTCCGTATCCTGACAGGTTGGCGAATAGCGACGCTCCCGGTTCCACTCTCTGCCTCCACAACGCCGGAGCAGAAAATAATCTGTCACTTTCCCTCGATAAGAACCTGCTTCCGGTTAACGCTTTCAAAATAAGACCTGTGTCAGCGTACTATCAACATGCTTCCGGTTAGCCTGTTCAAAATAAATGAAATTTCATTTTCAGACATGAAATCATTATTTCTCTAAAGTACTATCATATCGATGCATTTTAAAGAGATCTGCAGATTACAAACACAATTAAAAACATCAAAGTCATTCAGTAACTTTGGGGATAATTTCATTTCATTTCAAATATCCAAAAGAGCAGCTGCTGAAAACAACACATCTTAATTCAAATTATAGGGTAACATTCAAAATAATTGTCTATCTATGTAGCAAGATTTCTTTAAAACAAAAAGACAAAAAAGAAAAAGAAAGAAAGAAAGAAAGAAAGAAAGAAAGAAAGAAAGAAAGAAAGAAAGAAAGAAAGAAAGAAAGAAAGGTCACCTCAAAGCAAAACAGTCATGGGTTTGAGTCTTGTGCTGAGCTTGCATGATCTCTGGGTGTGTTTTCACTCAATTTTCCTTTTAACTGTGCACGTGTGTGTATGTGAGAAAGATTGCCTGTGTAAAGTTGGGTAAAGCAGTACAGACCATGAACGGATGGATGATTTCAGATTTATGCTGCTTTGCACTGCATCAGTAGAAAAAGAACATCCATCTATCTCCTATGTACCGCTGCATCACAGAGCAAACAACCACACACACCGATGGATAATTAAGGGTCACCAATTAACCTCATAGTATATTTTTTGGACCCCTGGAGGGAACGCTCACACAACGAGAACACCACACAGTGAATGATTTGAGCCAAGAACTTCTGGGGGAGAGCACTAACCACCGCTCTGCTTAATTGAAATCATAGGATAATGTTCAAGACAACTCGAAATTGCCTTAGTGTGTGTGTGTGTGTGTGTGTGTGTGTGTGTGTGTGTGTGTGTGTGTGTGTGTGTGTGTGTGTGTGTGTGTGTGTGTGTGTGTGTGAACATCAATATAAAGAGCGAAAAAATAGATCAATTAACACAGTTCATAGCAAAACACAGACTATTAAAATTTCAAACCAACAAAAACATAAAGGTCATCTGACAACAACTCAAATCAGTTTTATTGCTCAGTGACCATATGTCATTCGAGAATATCATTTCTATTCTTAAAATATGTTTATTTTGGAGTAAAAAGAAAAGTTAAACAAGTGCTGCTAGCTTAAAAATATCTACTGGGAATGAATGTATAACTGTTTCAAAATGTTATAAAAACTGAATGACTAATGATTTAGGAAATTTGAAACATTAAATGAACTTCATTTTCAAACAATGGCATGTATAAACAGGATAACTGATGTAATTTGTAATAATTTATGTAATTTTGTGCTGATTTTCATTATTTATTGACCAAAATTTTACTTGGAATAATAATGTAATGCACAGTTTGCTGCAGAATGTTTGTTGCATGTATGTACGTTGCAAAAAGTAACTAAAGTGGCAGTATTTATCATGTTTTTTGTCATCACACTGTAAGAAAACTTCAACCTCATGTTGTTTTACCTTTTGAACAAAGTTGTGTAAATGTGTTTTTTAACATGCGTACTTGAAAAAAATGCTTAGGCTGCAGTGGCACCAGCAAAATATTATTAACTGCCGCCATCATCTTTATTATTGATGACAACATTTTGCTGTTTGTGTATAAACACCAAGTCATTGAGGGAAACGCACGCAACAAAGTTCAGAAGCTAGTGTGGAAAACTGAGGCCATCTGGTGGCCAAAACCCGAATTACAACATCAAACGACTGCTGAATCAATAACCAAAACACAAACATGTATAGACCGCATTCAAAGAAGAAACCTTGAAATGCTGTTCATAAACCCAGAAAAAATATCAGAACTCTAAATGTGAAAATATGCACAGGTTGGCTCCAAAATGTCTCAAATCTGATTTGCAGAATTCGTTAATACCTAAATATTTTGCTTTCCCTATTCCTATATTGACAGTTGAAGCTACTAAACATAATTAGCCATCATTTTTACTGTTTCTGAAACAATATCAATACCTTCTGATGAATTGGAAGCTGCAGGAGCAGGTGGAAGTGTTAAATGTAAATGAGATGGGAACAATAAGATATCTAGAGTCATTTCAATTGTGTGTAGTTATTAAATACTTGTCCAAGTCGTCTAGCTGTGAATAATTCACACACATATGTACCTGGCTCATCACTTTACACCTGTATTGTGTTCAGTTCCGGGAACTTTGGCGACCACTAGTGGCAAACTGGAAACATTGCTGGTAATAATGACACTCCAGAGATTTTATTTTTCTCCAAAGTTGGATTTTAATTTGTTGATAAACGCATTCCAAATGTCAAAAACAGAATTTGTCAAAATTATTTTAATTTGCTGAGAAATGCATTTCAAACATCAACAACAGCAGTTGTCAAAAACATATCAAACTTTCATTGTAAGCTATTTTAAATTAACATTAAATTAAATGGTAAACATTAAATATAACTATGTAGCAGAGCGGGTTAATTACTGATTCAAGCCACTCGTTTACAGATCAACTCATACACTATTTAACACACTTTTTGTTCCTGGGTGGAAAGTACATTTTCCTCACTTATACCTGGATCGATCAAAGATGTGGTCATTACAATGTTTAAACTTTGGTTTTGTCTTGGTCTTTGGTGATGAAATAGCATTTCTTTAGGTAAAAATCGACATTTCACAGCTTTTGGTATATTAATTAGGTGAATAAAGCAAATAAATGACAGAAATTTGCTTTTATTTCTAAAAGTATTGTTTACAAAAAAATGGATGCATCCCAATATACATACATGCTTCATGGAACTGGTCTTAAAAGTAAAGTTTAAAGGGCAAAGTGAGTGTTTTTTCTCTTACTTTTAGCAGAAGCAACCAGGAAAAAACACTTTCAAGCCAGGAACAGAGAAAAATTGAAATTTTGTTACGTAGTGATATTAAAGATTAAACAATAATAATACACAAAATAAAAAAAAAACACTGAAACAATCCATCAGCACATACAAGATATTTGAAAAGTAGCTGATCAGAGCATCTTTACTCATGGTTAAGTGATTAGATCTAAAGTTTAATCATGAGTGGAGTTGTTCAGAATGGGTTAAACAACGCTGTTACTACACAAATATAATATATATACAGAAGTGTACATCTGTTACAAAATATTACAAACAGCATTCCACGTGTAGTAAGAAAATTCAAAGATAAAATCAGTTTCGTCTTTGAGCAGTGGCCTTAGCACCAGAAGAGAAGAAAGAGAGGAACAACACTGTTTCTGAAACCTTTCAAACTGAGCCTGTCATTAGAATATGTTCTGCCGTGGAGATTTCAGCACAAGGCAGCAATTTTTTAATGCTCCTCATGGTAGGAAATTTTTACTTCTTCAGACTTTGCAGGACTGACATTTACCTTCATACAATTAAAAAAAAGCTAATCTGCTCCCTTCCTCTTATGAGTCGTTTTTGTTCCAGAGCAAAGGGAGTTTTACAGAAGAGAGCGGCTAATCCATTCTGCACAGCATGAAATGCACAAATACAACTTTAAAACCTTCAAAACATCTCCAGAAGTAACAAAACAGTTGTTTTCAGAATTTTTGTCAGATATTTTGTAAGGCGAAGAAAGACTCCCATCCATATTTCTATCGCGTTGCCGGAGTAGGGACTGTTTGCTACTGCTTCCGTCCGGAGCTACTAACACACGTCTGATTGGTGAACTTGAACGGAGGAAGCCACCCGGGAGCAGTGAGCGAGGCGGCTGATATCTTAGTGCACGCAGGAGTTACGAAGCCGTTGCTTTCCGGGTTACATCCTCCACCTCCTGAACCCCATCACCATACTGCAGCCGTAGCAAAACGTCACAATGAATGCAAATATCTGGAAAGGGGAGCAGAGAACACATTCATGTCTTCATGTATGAACACGCACGAAACTGTTATTGAGCTATTGAATGAGCTGCCTTGAGAAGGTGAAAATTACTTACTGTGGCTGCTACATTAATACTGTACTGCGTGCCAGTCAGGACTGTGAATATGTTGCCTCGGGGGTAGGTTACACACAGGACGGTGTCGGTGCTGTTTGGCAGCGGAGTGATGTGCGCGCCTCCGTTCGCCGCCGTCGTCGCTGCCTCCAACACGAAGGCGGCGAAGTAGAAAAGGACAGCTATGAAATGGTAAAACACATCCTGGGAAGGAAAGAGAGAAAGAAAGCTTCAGACAAGAAACTGTCGAGGCAGTTAAATATGATGACTGGAGAGACTGTCGCAGTCTGGAAACCAACCGAGTGTTTGTGAATTAGAAGGACCAACATGTGTCATTGCCCTCAGTCAGACATAATGGGGCTCACAGAGCTGCTAATCATCTTCCTTTAAACAAGCTTTTCAGGAATGTCGCCATTATTCTACTAAGAAAAGGGAGCTAATGATAATATTTGCAGGTCAGTTGAGTTGGAGCAAAGTTGATATGTATGATTAACCTGATCACCGGCTGTAATATTGCAGATATCTATGCATGCAAGTTATTTCATAACTTCATTTACAAGCAGAAGGTTCATTTAGTAAAATTCCTGTGGAAGGAGTGTTCGCTCACACCTTGTTCCACCAGTATTGATAATGATTTTTTTTTTTTTTTAAGTTTATGGCCCTGGTAACGATTTACGTCACCTATCTCTGGAGAAGGTTAGTGTTTAAAATGTGACACAGAGTTCACTTCCATTCATCGTCTGGACCTTCTTTATCCAACTGCCGGATCACCGCTCCAAGCAGACTTTGGGCACAAGGCGAGACGCTGTACATCCAGGAGAGGTTGACTAACACACAGCGATACAGTCATGCTCCTTCACACACCTTCAACTAGTTTAGACACCAATGTCATGTCTTTAGGCTGTTGGAAAAGGTCAGAGTGCCTGATTAAAACTCATTAATGCACAAAGAGAACATGCAAACTCCTTGTACTAACCCCTGTACTACTGTACCCAAGTGAACGTAAATGCAACACACGGGATAAACAATTTACATGAAAATATAACTTTTTTGCATTTTTTTTAATTTTTTTTATTACAAGCAGATATTCAATTGAAAGGTGCTTTTTAAATACACGGAAAAGTCATTTTCCATTTGTATGATTGTATGATTGGTCTGCGGGTAGATCAGTGATCTGTGGTCATGTTTGCAGCACAGGTCACCATGGTGATGCCTGCAGGTTAACGGATAGTCACCTTCGTGACAACACACACAGCTAACCATTAATCCTGTGTTAAAGCACGGCCCCTCTTCAATCCTCAAAACTGCCACACAGTCTGTCAACTGAAGGAAGTGGACAACATAAGATCATAAAGATGTAGGAAAACAACAGTAAAGAATTTAAGACACAATGAAATATCCAGTTTTTACTGAGTGGGAGGAGTTATAGGAAAGAAAAGAGGGGAAAAAAGAGAGAAAGTGATTAAGGACATGCAGAGAGCGAGCGAGCCTGAGGAAGGCAGGTTAATGAGAGTTTGTGCTGCCGACTCGGAGAGCCGGGTGGGACTACAGGCAGGCCTTTGTTGCGTTTTAGCGTGAGCTCATCATCCATGTCATTCATTGTTCGGCCGAAAACAAACAACCCCACACGCCTGGCTACTCCTGGGAGCAAGGATCTGGAGCCCGAGGAAAGGCTCGCTCTGTCTGAGAGCCCAGACGCCACTCAGGGCTCAGGCCGCCACAAAGACATTACACAAGTGCGTTTTCACTGTTCCTCTCTCTTCTCTCTGTTTCTTTTTGTAGCGACTGAAACGCTGGTCTTTTTTTTTTTCCTGAAACACATTCCTGAAAATGTGTGCTGATCTTAACCATGTGCCATGTGTTCAACTGATATAACTATTAAATCACATTGTTCTGCTTGAGGTTGACGTGATCAGGCACATTCACCTCTGCACACACACACACACTGTCATTCACACACACTTATTGGGAGCAACCCGGGTTCAGTATCTTGCCTTATTAGGACAGTTGAGTTTCAACTGCCCCATATAAATATACACATGAGAAAAGCTCCGCCCCCTTAGAGGGAAAGTCCACTCAACTTGTAATTCTATTGTAATCTCATGTTACACACGAACAGGGTTTGATAGAGCCGTGGTTGTTTGGTATGTAGAGTAAAACCACCGAGACGAGGCTCGCTGAAACACATGTCATGCACCAAACACAGCTAATCAACTAAATCCCTCACTGGCAATCATGGTGACTTACTGTGAAACTTTTAGAGACTGATGCTGATTCAACTCAGTGCTTTTCATGAATCTTGTCTTTCAAAAGTTTCTTTGATCCTCAAAAGCAGTTTTAAAGTAAAAAAAGATGAGATCAACATTTTCTGAGCTGCAGTTTTTTTTGTATTTTCCCACTGAAATGAATTACAAATCATTCCCGTGCTGGTATGCAGAGGACGGCGAAGTGGATCGCTGGCTTGCTTCGCAGTTAGAACGATCCTGGTAAATTACCGTCGCGATCACTCCAGCTTACCAAAAAGTTCCAATCTGTGTTGATGCGGTCAGCCAGACCGGTGATGAGGAGGGCGAGGTAGGCAGAGGAGAGGAAGAAGGCGGTGACAGAGACGAACATCACCCAGCACTGCAGCAGAGGCACGGGCACATTGGAGGAAGCCACCAGGATCCATACCAGACCACCGAATATCTGTCAGCACACAAAACAGATCAGTCCATGCAGATCTCGACTCCCAAAAACAACGCTGGCGGAGAAAGGGTCCACTCGGATGGATTTAAGGAAATATCTGCAATGAGTCCAAATGAAGCTTTAATTTTGTCTGAATATATGAAGGTTTTCAACAATAACTAATAGAATAGTCTGCATGAGTCTGATGCTCATATATACCACAAAGCGTTTTACCTGACATCCACGTCTGTTAGCACGCCATCAAGACAAGAGCAGAATAAATACAGCGCAAATACCACCACTGGAGGTTCTCCCTGCAGTGAGATGCAAATTAATATTTGTATATTGTAAATCTGTCAAAAGTGTTCTTGGTTTTTTTTTATCTTAAGAAAATAACAAAAAATGTTTATAAAAATGCACATTATGTTTAACTAAAAAAACGAGTGCAGGAAGAAAGCCAACAGTTACAAAAAAGGTGACAACTTTAAATAAAATCACCAATTTTAAATATTATTTGCAGTAATAGTGTTTCAAAACCTAATTCTAAACATTTTGAGCTGAAATGGCAACAGATTATTATCGATTGTCAGCGGTGAGCAATAGCTGCAATATCTACATTCAGTCACCTCACTTTTCCATTTAGGAAGGAAACCTGTGGCTCTACTCCATGTCATAGTTTCAAACAGATTAATCTGGAATCCAATCTAGAACATGGAAGCCAGTGGAGAAAAAGTGTCTTGGATGCAGATTATTCAGAATTCAGAAGCGTTATTTAAATCTGAAGCAGCTCGGAGCCACACAGTTCAGTTCATGACAGTAAAACCAAACTTCCAGCAGCTTTAAGACGAGGTACAGAAACGCTTCCTCTCATCTTATCACTTTCCTTCCTCTCGTCACTTGCCAAGCTTTCCACCAGGTCAAGTTTATATTCAGATCTGGAAGTTTGTGTTTCCTACACCCTTCCATTGTGTGGGTTACTGACTGATGTTGACTTGTTTGTTTGTGGTTCTCCGTCCTTTAGTTTTCCTTCTTTCTATCCTCTAACCCTAATGAGGGCAGAAGAAGGCCAAAACCTCTGAGTTTGGTTCGTTCTGGGAAAAGGATGTTTTCCCTTTTCCACTTTCACATTTACTTGCTCATGTGGAATTGTTTGGGTTTTCTCTGTTTCATTCGAATGCAAAGTGCTATGCGTTGGTTTTAATGACGATCTTTTGAAAATGAAAGGTTGCTCCTGAGTACTCCCACAACACAATATTAAATACAAATTTGATATACTTTTTAAAGTTTAATTCTTATCTCAGAAATGTGTGCTTATAGAAACACACGTTTTCATATCTATTCAACAGTTTGTAAGACTCATGTTCTTAATCATAGATATTTCATGAAGGAAAAATAAATTGCATCCCTGCTATTAACTGTGGTTAAACATAAGTACTGTGTGTAGTCTTTTATTAAGAGTGCTTTGTATTTTAATCTGAGCATTGTTATGACAACAGTACTTTTATTATTTTCATTTATTATTTTAAGCAAATTGTTAGTCATCTTTTCATCTTTGACTATAAACCAGGTCCTGCAGTTAATTACAGGCATAACCAGGATGCAATTTGCTTGTAAGGATGTGGACAAAAATGATGAACCATCAAATGTAAAAATACATTTACAGTCTGCAGCAGAGGTATCACCTTCTGTTTGCATCACAGCAAGTACAAAATGTGGGTTAGATGGCAGATATCCAACGTTTTTAATAAAAAAAAAAGGTAAATGTCACTTTCAAAGCTTGATTCTTACTTAAAAAATTATAATTGGTGCTGTGTGGAGTATAGACTCGCACAGTGTAGGTTTGGGGTTCAAATACTGAACCTATCCAATTTCTATGTGGAGTTTGCATGTTCTTCATGCGTGTTTGGATTTACACAGTCTCACATGCATGTGAAGTTAATTGGTAACCCAAAACTGGGTGTGAATGTGAGTGTGTGTGGTTGCCTGTCTGTCTTTGTTTGCCCTGTGATGGACTGTGGCCTGTCCAGGGAGTATACTACCCTCACCCACTGTAACCTGGGATTTGCTCCAGCGCCCCACGACCCTGCACAAGATTAAGCAGTATAGATGGATCGATGGATGGATGAAGACAGCTGCGGTCTTTTACTTCAAAAATTAGAATCTACTCTAACTTCATGCATCCTGCACATCTGGAATATTAATTATGGCTTTACATTTAAATTTCAGTTAATATGAAGTCACACTGTAACCAGATGTGAAGCTGTGAGGCTTTGTGTTTCAGTTTCCACACAATCCTGCATCTGATTTCATCAAATGAAAAACCACAGACAAACAAACATACACTGGCTTAAATATGAGCTTCCAGGAGCAGACAGACGTGCAAACAAGCAGTGAAGTAAGTGAATGAGTAAAGTAGCATGTATACAGAGGGAGGTCACCTTGCAGGATCGACTGTGACATTGTAACACGGAGTTGTCTACGCTTTGTGAAGTTATATTAAAGCAGATCTAACAGGTGCTGGTCAGATCTTCACACAGAGTGCCGGAGACGTGGCTTGAGGGGACATTTCCCTAACTTTGGCTCTCAAACACAGGCGGTAAAGTCAATAAAGAGAGCCTGAGGCTCTCAGTGTGTTTACTGTGAGGGGTGTTTACACAGAGGACCACACATCTCATCAAACCCAACTGGACTCACCGATTACTGACACACACGTGGATTTAATGATCAGGTGTAAGCTTTAATAATAATATTAATGGACACTTACTATCTCTAAGCAGACGAGCGCTCCGGAGTACGTCCGCAGCACGTCCAGTCCCAGAGGCAAGGACAAGACCGGCGCCGGGAACGAAGTGGCGGCGGGATTAGCGGCTGCTGGCTCCGACATCTCTGTGTCTCCCTCTCTTCTTCCTCTTCTTCTTCTTCTTCTTCTCTCTCTGTCTCCCCCTCTCTCTCCCTCTGCCTCTCACCCTCTAGCCTCCCACAAACAAAGGCCGGGAGCAGCGGGAGAAATTCCTGCGGGGTCATGTGTCCCCGAAACAGGTCGGACAGGTGCAGCGGCCACTCCCTGGAAACCCGCGCTGCGTTCAAGGGCATCACGGAACTCCTGCATCCAAAACAAAAATCAACACTAACTCTTTTTTTTTTTTCACCCCTGAAAAGTAGAAGATCATTTCACTTTCACCAGCTTTTCAATATTTGTATTGTATCACTTCATAACTTTTCGAAGTGATATGCCATGCTGTACAATTCTTCCAAAGATTCAAAATAAACAGACTGGTCAGTCCTCAGCATTTGCTGATAAAGAGGAAATAATGCATAAATCCTGTCACTGAATTTTTTTTTTAACAAATGAGTAAAAGACAAACGGTTAAACATCAACTTTGCATAATTTTAAACATATTCATATATGATCATGTAAGTGACAATGAAATAACCAAGAGGTCTTTATCAGCCCTTTAAACTTTAAATTTTTACAATGAGCAATAAATACTTACCATATAATAAAGCAAATGCACTCTTCAATGAAGTTGCTTGAGATAAGCAATTGTTATATAATATATTATCTAAGGATTTGGCAGTGGAACAAATAATATCCACTTTAAGTGTTTCTTGTTTCT
Source organism: Salarias fasciatus (assembly GCF_902148845.1). Lineage (NCBI taxonomy): Eukaryota > Metazoa > Chordata > Actinopteri > Blenniiformes > Blenniidae > Salarias > Salarias fasciatus. Next base: position 17,161,258 of record NC_043755.1, read on the forward strand.
CCTATCTTAAATGAGAAAAGCTGTTGGCACAGTCAGTCGTATCCTAAGGAGGTCATTGGATTGGTAACGCCTTTATTTCTTTGGTTTTATCTCCACACCCACATTGTCAATTTTACTCTGTTCACTGTATGCTTTTCGTGAATCCAACACCACTGACTCCCTGTGTAAGAGTGCTGTGTGTTAACAGACACCTGCAGACATCCCAGCTAGTCAATCACACAGGGGACATCCAAGAGTTGGAGTCACAACTGTTCAGAAAAAAATCAGGGCTGAGAACTTAAACAGTGCTAGAGCAGAAACACTCGAAAACAAATATTGATTTAAGGCTTAAAAGGTAAGGGGCAAAAAGAAAAGCTGATTTACAACCAGATTTATTTTTATTGTTTTTGCACAAATACAGAAATAACACATCAATAGTGAATATTCATTTTGGGGGGACTGCTTTTTTTAAACATTAATTTTAAAGGTATATTTGCTCTGTTGCTCAAAGCAGTTGATCTTGAGTTTCTCCTGGAAAATCTGCGGTGAATGATTAGCCAGGGGTTGGTTTATGTGAACCAATGTTGATTTAACCTCTGAAAGGGCTCAGTTCAGTTTAGTTTGACGTTGAGATGAAACACTTTCAAACTTTAGTACACTTACCTTTAAAGACAGGAAACAATCAATTAAAGGTCTGTAATTACGAATAGGGAACAGAAGCAGAATTTTCTGATCAACCACCTAGTGTGCCCTCCAGCTGTCATTAGTTAAAAATAATGTGGATCAATGTGTAAAAGCTGCAGCCATTATTGTATTTAAATGATGGAAATGAAGCTCAAACCTTAAAAGTGATATGAGCTGGTATTATAGAGGAATTATGATCATTTCCTCGATTTCATTTTGAGGTTTTGAGAATGTCCTTGTATTTCTTTTATCCATGAAAAAGAAATAAAAGTCAGATATGTATGTGTTGGAGGATGAGCCTCCCTTCACAAATGCAATGAAAGATTATCATAATCAAAAGTAAAAAGATAGGAGCATAAACAATTTTTTTCTTCTCAAATCAGCCTGTTTGCATCCTGTAATTGTGTGAATGCCTGAGGCATTCACACGTTTATTTTCCTGTTTCTTTATTATTATTGTGTGAATGCTGAAGGCATTCACACTATTACATTCCTAAGCTTTATTATTCTGCTTCTTCTTACTTATTCTGACTTCTTCCGCCGTTTTTTGGCAGGCTTCTCCTCCTACAAATTTTGTCCGATTTGAACCATTCATATATCAAATTGTGCAGCTTTTTAAGGACTTTCCGGCTATGTTCTAACTTTTTGATATCTCTTAAACTTTTTGAAATATTTCAACTTTTGTGCAACTTTTTGCCCCATGTTAACGGATGGAGATTTTTTCAAACTTTGAAACCTTATAACTTTTTCAAATCTTAACCGATTTTAACCATTCAACTTTTAAAATATTCAACTTTTTAAACCCTTTCTTCAACCTTTTTAAACTTTTTAAACTTTCTTCAACTTTTTGAAATATTTCAACTTTTTAAAATTATTTTTAACATTGAAGTGGATGGGAAAACCCTTCAACTGACCTTTCAACTCCTTCAACTTTGAAACCTTACTACTTTGTCATACTTTCACATAGACAAGTCATTTTACTTTTAAAACGTAGGCATTTTTGTCCTTTATTCAGGTATGTAGTATCATCTCAAGATCTTTCACCAAATTCAAACTGTGGGCCTTGAAGTACAGAGAGAATTTCAGTCGCTTTTGGAGTTTACAATGGGTGTGTATTGGAAAAGCTAGAGTGGGAGAATCAAATTTAGAGTGCGGGAGGCTCTGAATTTTAACCAAAAAAAAATTATTTTCTCGTCCGTACGGCCACATTTCTGGCTCAATCTGCACAATAACCCCTCAAAACGTAGGAATTTTTCTTGTGACCCGTACAATTGAGTCACTTTGTCTCTATCTCAAACGGTTCTCTCTCCAGAGGCATTTGTTTGAGGAGAGTGCAGAATTTTCTCCCATCCGCTCCAATGCATTTTCGAGACGCCTGAATCCAAAACTTCACTCGTGTTCGCACAATTGGTATGGCTGAATGGATGATCCTACAGACATGATTCCTGCACCATTAAATTCACGAAAGGCTTCTGAATCTGACTGTGTGAAAATCTTTTTCAATTTCGCCTTTCGGTCCCTGAGAAACGCCATTTCTTCAACCATGTGCACTCCATTAAAAAGTGCTGATTCACTGTCATGGCTGCTGTGCAGCTGGTCTCCATAGCAACAGACACACCTGTTGTGCTGACTGCTGCTTGATTAGTCTGGATTTTTCCATTAAGACTGGAGCTCTATTGATCCTCTGTTACTCTGACACTGACTCCACTGCTTCTTCTACATTTTTCAACCTTTTTCAACTTTTTTAAACCGTTTTCAACCTCTTTCAAGTATTAGAAGTGTTTTCAACCTTTTTCAACTTTTTTCAACTTTTTGCAGCGTTTTTACATTTTTTTAACCTTTTTCAGCTTTTTGCAGTGTTTTCAACCTTTTTCAAACTTTTTCAACTTTTTGCAGTTTTTTCAACATTTTTCAAACTTTTTCATCTTGTTGCAGTGTTTTCAAACTTTTTCAACATTTTTCAGCTTTTTGCAGTGTTTTCAAACTTTTTCAGACTTTTTCAACTTTTTTTTAAACTTTTTCAACTTTTTGCAGTGTTTTCAACCCTTTTCAACATTTTTTAACTTTTTGCAGTGTTTTCAACCTTTTTCAAAATTTTTCAACCTTTTTCAACTTTTTTCAACCTTTTTCAACTTTTTTCAACCCTTTTCGACTTTTTGCAGTGTTTTCAACATTTTTCAACCTTTTTCAACTTTTTGCAGTGTTTTCAACCTTTTTCAACATTTTCAAGTTTTTTTCCAGTGTTTTCAACCTTTTTTAAACTTTTTCAACTTTCTGCCGTGTTTTCAACCTTTTTCAAACTTTTTCAACTTTTTGCAGTGTTTTCAACCTTTTTCAACATTTTCAAGTTTTTTTCCAGTGTTTTCAACCTTTTTTAAACTTTTTCAACTTTTTGCCGTGTTTTCAACCTTTTTCAAACTTTTTCAACTTTTTGCAGTGTTTTCAAACTTTTTCAACCTTTTTCAACTTTTTTTTAACCCTTTTCAACTTTTTGCAGTGTCTTTCTACCTTTTTCAACCTTTTTCAACTTTATTTCAGGGGTTTTCACCTTTTCTTATTCAGTTTTTCTGCATTACAGTTTAACATTTTCAGCTCAGCATTCACACTTGCAGTTTCTTCAGGAACTGCAAATTTTTTCTAGTTATTATTATTATTATTCTGACTTCTTCTGCCGTTTTTTGACACGCTTCTACTCCTTCAAATCTTGTCCGATTTGAACCATTCAGATATCAAATTGTGCAGCTTTTTAAGGACATTCTGGCAATGTTCTAACTTTTTAATATCTTTTCAACTTTTTGAAATATTTCAACTTTTGTGCAACTTTTTGCCCCATGTTAACGGATGGAGATTTTTTCAAACTTTGGAACCTTATAACTTCTTCAAATCTTAACCGATTTTAACCATTCAACTTTTAAACTATTCAACTTTTTATACCCTTTCTTCAACCTTTTTAATTTTTTTCAACTTTGTTCAACTTTTTGAAATATTTCAACTTTTTAAAATTATTTTTAACATTGAAGTCAATGGGAAAACCCTTCAACGGACCTTTGAACTCCTTCAACTTTGACCCCTTACAACTTTGTCATACTTTGACATAGACACTTCATTTTACTTGCAAAATGTAGGCATTTTTGTCCTCTATTTAGGTATGTTATCTCATGTCCACATCTTTTACCAAATTCAAACTGTGAGCCTTCAAGTATGGAGAGCATTTCAGCCGTTTTTGGAGTTTACAATGGGTGTGTATTGGAAAAGCTAGAGTGGGAGAAAGGAATTTAGAGTGCGGGAGGGTCTGGATTTAAACCAAAAAAATAATTCTTTTCTCGTCCCCCTGGCCACATTTCTAGCTCAATCTACACAATTACCTCTCTAAACGTAGCCACTTTTCTTGTGACCCGTACAATTGAGTCACTTGGTCTCTATCTCAAACGGTTCTCTCTCCAGCTGCATTTCTGTGAGGAGAGCGCAGGATTTTCTCCCATCCGCTCCAATGCATTTTGGAGAGAGATTTTCTCACTCAAATCCAAAACTTCTCTCATGTTCGCAACATCACGGTGGCTGAATGGATGATCCTACAGACATGATTCCTGCACCATTAAATTCATGAAAGACTTCTGAATCTGATTGTGAACAAATCTTTTTCAATGTCACCTCTGGGTCCTCGAGGAATGACATTTTCTCAACCATGCGCACTCCATAAGAACTGCTGGTTCACTGTCATGGCTGCTGTGCAGCTGGTCTCCATAGCAACAGACACACCTGTTGTGCTGGCTGCTGCTTGATGAGTCTGGACTTTTCCATTCAGACTGGAGCTCTATTGATCCTCTGTTACTCTGACACTGACTCTGCTGTTTCTTCAACTTTCTTAAAGTTTTTCCAACTTTTTGCAACGTTTTCAAACTTTTTCAACCTTTTCCAACTTTTTGCAACGTTTTCAAACGTTTTCAACCTTTTTCAACTTTTTGCAGCATTTTTCAACTTTTTCAACGATTTTCAACTTTTTGCAGCGTTTTCAAACTTTTTCAACTTTTTTCAAGTTTTTGCAGCGTTTTTCAACTTTTTCAACGATTTTCAACTTTTTGCAGCGTTTTCAAACTTTTTCAACTTTTTTCAAGTTTTTGCAGAGTTTTTCAACTTTTTCAACTTTTTTCAAGTTTTTGCAGCGTTTTCAACCTTTCTCAACTTTTCTCAACTTTTTACAGTGTTTTCCAACTTTTTCAACGATTTTCAACCTTTTTCAACTTTTTAGAGTGTTTTCAACCTTTTTTAAAACTTTTTCAACTTTTTGCAGTACTTTAAAACTTTTTCAACCTTTTTCAACTTTTTGCAGTCTTTTCAAACTTTTTCAACTTTCTGCAGCGTTTTCACATTTTTCAAGGTTTTTTTTTAACTTTTTGCAGTGTTTTCAACAGTTTTCAACCTTTATCAACCTTTTTCAACTCTTTGCAGTGTTTTCAAGCTTTGTCAAAATTTGTCAACTTCCTTTTCAACCTTTCTTCTTGAACTTCTTCTGCATTACAGTTTAGCATTTTCAGCTCAGCATTCACACTTGCAGTTTCTTCAGGAACTGCAAATTTTTCTAGTTTTTTTTTTACCTTCCATTCCCCAATCACACTCACAAATTTAAATAATCATAAACAAAGAAAAACATCAATCAACCAGGAAATAAAGAAAAAGTAAAAGTGCATGTTATTCAACCTGCCTCAACACACCTAAAAAAAAAAAAACTATTTCTGAATGTTCCCTGGGAGTATTGGTAAGTTATTTGAGAATTTGAACCTAATTTGTATGAATTTGAAAATTAACCAGATCAGTGAATTATAATGTTTTCTACTTCAAAAGTAGTGATTTATTTGTTATCTTTTTAACCAGTGTAGTAAATTAACCTTATGACCTTTTTACAGTACAGAAAGTAGAGGCAAACTTTAGTTGGATATACTAATTGAGCATGGAGGAACACAGGTTTCATAGATATGGTTTGATGAGCAGCTCTACCTTTTTCTGTCAGCGTGTCTTGTCAGCTCTGGTTCAGCTGAAGACACAGAAACACACTGGAAATTTTTCTTTCTCTGCTAAAGCTCCAGACTTTGAGACTCTTCTCATGAGTAAAAAAAACATTCCTCCAAACTTAGTGTCACATCAAGCATCGAAGTGAGTGCATTCACCTATTGAAAAGGTAAACTAAAGAAAATTTCATTTTGGATACTTGAATACTTTTAAATTGCACTTTTAAATTTTATTTATTTGGATTTGTGTATAAATGCCTTTTTCTCCATAGTACAGTGTTGGTTGTGATTGAGTTGATGAGTGAGGCTTTTCAGTGAAATCTATATAATTTAAGCTTTTTTTGAAAATGCTTCTCAGTCATTGCACTTTTTGCATGAAAACACCAAGTGTGTGCTATGTTCTGATTGTCTGATTGTTATGTCAGCCTTATGATTAATGCTTGAAAAAGTGATTGAATAGTTTTAATGGGATAATGTTATTTATTCGTTGAGTGGATATTCAGCTAAAGTTATATATTTTGAATCTTTTTGAAATTACTTCTCAGTCGTTGGACTTTTTTATGCAGCAAATTGAGCATAAAAGGGAACATTTCCATCTCTGGTATTGCTACTTCTTGGTTGTTTTGGTTTGTCATGAAACTTGTTTTTTGTGTAAGCACACTCTGATTTTCTATTCTACTGGCTCAGGTTCATACTGCACTGTATTGTCATTCAATAATTCTGGAAAGATGAACATTTTGGCAGCTTGTCATCAAAAGTCAGAACCATGGCCAGTTAAATTATGGTAATTTAAAGAACCCGAGAGGATGAAGTCCGGAAAGTACCAAGTGCATTATAAAAATTTGTTTATTGCATGTTTAACGAGGTGTTCAACCAATTTTTTTTTTTTAATCCAGTATTATAGAACTTGGATTTCATGAGCTCTCACATGATCAATTTTATCGATGTGAATAATTGCAAAAGTGTTCCTTTTACAATTCTGTAGCAGTTGTCCTCAGTAGTTCCTTTAAATTCATTATCGAACAAAAAAACTTGTGTCACTTGCAAGTAAAACCAATTTTAAAACACCAGAAACTTTACAGGTGTTATTTATGTAAAATAGAAGTTTGGGACCCAGGACTGAGCACTGGAGAATGCCACAAGCCATGACCATTCGTAATGAAGTAAAGTTTCTCAGCTTCACAAGCCGACAGCTTGTTGGAAGGCCAGCTGTCCATTGAATAACTGTCTTTGTCTTATATAGCACTTTTCTGGACACTCAAAGACACTTTACAATTGCATTAATTATTCATTCCATACCCGGTGGTGGTAAGCCAAGTAGCCAAGACTAGCCTAGAAGAGCCTAGCCACCCTACAAAGGAATTTAATTACAGCCACTTGTATCCAGGATCTTGTCGTTTTGGTCATGACCCAAAGCTCATGACTGTAGATGAGGGCAGGAACATAGATTAACCGGGAAGTTTAGAACTTCACCTTCGGCTTAGCTACCTCTACAACACGACGGACTGATACAATGACTGCATCACTGCAGACGCTGCACCAATTCACCTGTCAGTCTCACACTCCATCCTTCCCCCGCCCGGTGAACAAGACCCCAATATACTTGACCTCCACCACTTAGGGCAGGGTCTCTCTTCCGACCTGGAGAGGGCAGACCACCTTTTTCCAGTTGAGGATAGAGTTGCCAACCGTTCCTTGAAAAACGGAATCGTTCCGTATTTGGATGTAAAAGTGTGCGTTCCGTACTGAGCTGAAAAGGAACGCACTTTGTTCCGTATTTCTGAGAGTCAAAACGTGAGCAATGGAACATGCGCTTTTTTTTTTGAAAACTTGCAGTAAATTGTTCACCGGCTCTCTGACGTTCTGTGACCAATGAGCTGACAGAGATAGCTCGACAACACAGAATCACTCTTATCCCATTGGTCAAAAAAAGACCGTTCCTAGTCGGCTACGGCAGCTCATTGGCCAGTAGTCAGTTTGGTCACAGAGCGCACAGGAAGAAGTAAATCAAAACATTAAAGCAGCGCAGCATGGCTTCCATAGACATGTAAGTTTGTGCCGTTTCCATATCAGATATATCATGTTTAGTTCATTGATTTGTGTCTGCTGCTGCAGACTGTGGAGTGTTTTCAGTTTAGAAACGGAACCTTGTTGGTTTTTTTGTTCAGAAGGTTTTTCAGTTTTGATTTTGCACTTTTTTAGTTGAAAATAAAAAAAGGAACATGTTAAAATCCAGAAGAGACAGCAGCTGTTTGATGCTATTTTGCACATTTAGCAATAAATATTAAGACTGTGACTTTAACGCGTTAGTTACGATTAATTAATTACAGAAATTTTAACGCGATAAAAAAATTATCGCAAATTGTCGCGGAACGTTTGTCACCGGACGAGTTTCACCCGGACATATTTCGCTGTGACACCACAACGAAACAGCTCCCGACTTGGTGACTTTCTCGTTAAATCTGGCGACTTTCCAAAGCCTCCTGCCGACTTTTTTTGTCAAAAGCGACTAGCAACAAATTTAGCGACTTTTTCTGGTGCTCTGGAGACGTGACAGGACGTCTCGTTCTGCAGCTGCTGTCCTCAATGAGCTGCGGTGCTGCGTGAGCCCCTCCCCCGTCCCAAAGCACTCACAGGCGGCCAGTCTGATGCAGCGCTCCCTCCTGCAGTCAGAGCAGAGAGGAGACCCACACCACTCCTCCACACTTCAAATGAATCGCGTGTGCGCAAATACGCCACTGCTCACTTGCTGACAAACCAAGAATAAACAGAAGAAAATTCATTTGTAGTTCTAAACATATTTAGGGTGTTTTTTTAACTCACATTTTGCTTCTCCCATGACGTTATTCCTCTCTCCTACAGCGTCCATTACAATTACATGCAAATTGCAAATTAGGTAACGACCTCATCTAGCAACTTCTGGCGACTTTTAGGACAGCCAATAGTGACTTTCCTTACTGGGGAGTTGGCAACACTGCTCCCGACGACAGCGCACTACTTGGTCTCGTGCACAGAAAATTTAGATTTAAAAAGCCAGCGGATGGCAGCGTGGATAAAACCAAAGCTGTATGCATATTGTGCAGCAAAGAATTTGCATACCATCGCAGCACATCGAGCCTGGTATATCATCTGAATGCTAAGCATGTCGCAGCAGCGGCCAACACGCAAGCCTGGCATACAGCTAGAGTTGAAGAGGACGTCACTCCGACTACTTCAAGGACCCTCGCCCAGCCCAACAAAAGTTTCACTAATCAATGTGTATTGGTTTATTTGTCTTGGTTAAATTCCTCCTTCCCTGCTGAAAAAATGAACAGTGTTTTGTTGCTTAAGCTTATGTATCACTATATTGATTCACTATATCAAAATCCATTAGAAAAAGAAAGGTCCTCGCTGATCTCGGGTCAAATATCGATATGCGATTAATTGAGATTAATTAATTACAAAGGCCCTAATTAATTAGATTAATTTTTTTAATCGAGTCCCACCCCTAATAAATATAGAATAGAATAGGAATAGAAGACTTTATTAATCTCACAGTGGAGAAATTTACAGGTGTATCGGCTCATAGAACCCACAGCGGGGTGCAAAAGTAATGAATGGTGCAATAATTAACAAGTAACAGTGCAAATCATACTAGGATTGATAATACAAGCTAAAGACAATGAAGATCTAACTGTATGTACAACCTGAATCTTAAAAATATAACAGGAAATATATAATATATACAATATAGACAATACAATATGCAATATATGATGCAATATATATGATATAATATATACAACATGCTTTAGCAGAGTGAATGGATGATAAAGTGTCGCTGGGGGGGGGGGGTGCAGGATATTATAATGTCCAGGATTATTGCTCATATTCTACACAGTAGAACTGTACAGTCTGACAGCGGTGGGGATGAGAGGCCTGTGGTAGCTCCTTCCTGCTCTGAGGGTCTCAGTCTCCTCTGAAGGAGCTGCTGAGCTGCTCCACCGTCCGGTGCAGTGGCTGAGACCTGCTGTCCATGATGATGATACTTGAATGATAACTGTCTCACTGTAGGCCTCAAATACAAACTGATCAAATTGATCATGAGTTATTGCAATCTTGCAACTGTAGGTGTAATGCAGTAGCCTAATGTGTTTTTACAGTCTGTAATAGGTATAACTGTGGCAAAATGCTGTTATATATGTGTTTTTCACCCCCCAAAAACCCAGTTTTTTTCAGCTGCCCGCGAGAGGCGTTCCTTATTTCAACCTCTGGGAGTTGGCAACCCTAGTTGAGGACCATGGCCTCAAATTTGGAGGTGTTGATCTTCATCACCGTTGCTTCACACTCGGCTGCAAGCCGTCTCAGTGCATGCTGTAGGTTCAGGCCCAATGAATCCAACAGGACAATGTCATCTGTAAAAAGCAAAGACAAAATCCTGTGGTCCCCGAACCAGACACCCCCTGACCCCTGGCTGCTCCTAGAAATTCTTTCCATAAAAAATATGAACAGAACCGGTGACAAAGGGCAACCCTGCCTGAGTCCAACATGCACCGGGAACAGGTCCGACTTACTGCCTTCAGTGTGGACCAAGCTCCTACTTCGGTCATACAGAGCAGGACATACCTTAACAAGGAGAATCTGAGGTTCGACTATCAGTCGCATCATGTTCTCCAGTACCTTGAAATAGATTTTCTTGGGGAGGCTGAAGAGTGGGATATAGTTGGAGCACACCCTCCAATCCCCCTTTTTGAAAAGGACAACGACTACCCTGGTCTGCCAACCCAGAGGCACTGTCAACGACCACCATGCGATGTTACAGAGACCTGTCAACCAAGACAGTCCCTGCACATCCAGAGACCTAAGGTACTTCGGGTGAAACTCGTCCACCCCCGGTGCCTTGTCACTGAGGAGCTTACCAAGCACCTCAGTGACTTCAGCTTGGGTGATGGATGTATCCACCTCTGAGACCATAGTCTGTGCTTCCGCAGAAGATGTGGAGACAAGATTGCGGAGGTCTTCAAAGAATTCCTTCCGCTGTCCTATAAAATCCCCAGTCAAGGTCAGCAGCTCCCCACCTCCACTGTAAGCAGTGTTGGCAGAGACCTGCTTTCCCTCCTGAATTGCTGGATTGTTTGCCAGAATTTTGTGGATGCCAATTGATAGACCTCCTTCTTGACCTCCCTGAACTCCTCCCAAACCGAAGGTTTTGTCACCACAACAACTCAGGCTGCAAGTCTCTTGGCCTGCCAGTACCCATCAGCTGCTTCAGGAATCTCACCAGTCAACAAGACTTGACAGGACTCCTAGGGCTACTAACTGGAGTACGTAAAAGGGAACACATAGCTCCCATCCTGACTTGCCTTCAATGGCTGCCTGTGCACTTTTGAGTTAATTTTAAGATTCTTTTATTTTGTATTTAAATCTCTGAATGGTTTCACCCCGCCTTACCTCTCTGAGCTGCTTCACCCCTACACTCCAGCTCGGTGCCTGAGGTCAACTGATAAACTGAAGTGGCGAGGTCCAGGTCCAAGACACATTATTACTCTTTGACTTTTAACCCAGTTTGAGACTCTGCTCCCGTTTTAGTGTTTTATTGTTGTCATTTAATTGTGTTTATTGTTTTATTGTACTTTTTTTTTTTTTTTTAGATTTTCTTGTCTGCTTATGTTCAGGACTTTGTTGCAATAATTGTTGTTTTAAAGTGCTTTTTAAATAAAGTTGATATTCCATACAGACTCTTGCCAGAACAGGGCAGTGCACCAAGATGCAATTGTACAGGACAGCGACCAAACATCTACTGTTGCAATACCACTGGTGATCTGATGGAAGACAACACCCATGATTAGACTTGCCTCCAACACAATCTCCACCTTGTCAGTCACAGATGGGACAACATTTAGGTTACGCGCTGATGGGATAGGATCTGGATGCATGGGCCTTGCTTAGCTGCTGATGTTTTGTGTGCCTGCTGAAAGCCAACAAGTTTGACTTGGAAAGGTTCTGACTTCTGGTCGACCAATATGATGGCCTCAAACTTCTGGTCAGCATGAATTTCATCTAGAGCTTCGAAATGAAGTCCAGTATAAGGGCCAAAACTATTTGTCAATGTTTATTCTGAGTTGTCTGTCTGTATCTCAATCTGTCCAAAGAGAGTCATCAATGTGTAAAAAAAAAAAATCGTGAATGTGAGGCTTCATCTTAAAAAGTTGTCTGTCCTTAATTAGGTTCTCAAATGTGTAAAAACTCTGCTACTCTGTATTAAAATGTATACACATAGTACGAGTTGCCAATGTGTGCAGAGTTGTCAAAGATATTTAAACTTGAAAAATGTTCACATTCAGCTTCCAGTTCTGAAAATCAAACAACTCACGTTCACGACTCACTTTTTTTGTTTTTTTTTTGTCTGTTTGTTTTTTAAGACAAGAATGAGTTCTTTTGCCATCTCTTGTTGAGGACAGCAAATAAATTTAAACATCCTAATAATTTAAACTCAGAAAATTCCATGTGGTGTTTCGTAATTCACTTGTGTCATTCAAACCATTAAAAGCCGTATAGCAGCTACAGAAAGACAACCACTTTTCATCTTTAAATATGGGTTAACAGTGATTTGTGTTGGGACAGCTTAAAAAATAAAACTTATCTGTTACTTTTGACTTTCTCCAAAGCTACTTCATTGAAGTTACTGCAAATACATAAATAGTTACTCCTGCATCAGTTTTACTTGTCTCACTCATCGATGCCTGTCTGTGTGCTCACAGCTGTAATATAATGGTGTTGGTGGAACAACATGGTTCATGGGTTGATGAGTGAATTGAATCCTGTAAGCTGTGAGTGAGAGTGTGTGTGTTTGTCCTGTGATGGACTGGAGACCTGTTCAGGGTGTTTCCTCATTTCGTCCTTACATTCAACAAGTGATATAGAAGTTTAAGTTTAGTGGATTAATGACATATACAGTACCTAATGCAAAGGATTTGATTTGAGGAAGCATTTAAACCACTCATATCATACTAGTTTATTGAAACAAGTTGGGCAGAATTTGTTATGAAAGTCATTTACATTTTGGTTTTTGAACTTATCACCCATGCATTCTGAAACACACACTTATTATACATAAGTATTCTACACTTAGATGTTCAGGATGATGCTGGAGCAGGCGTCGCTCCTCCTCCTCTTCTTCTGCTTTTTGGGAATTCACAGACAAAAAACATGTTGGCTTCACAGTCCACCCGAGCCCAGGTCCCGGTGCTGAGCAGCTCCACACAGCTGGAGTTTGTCGAGGGAGACGATGGAGATTTTACATCCTCCACCTGGTTCCAAGTTTCAAAGCCCTGCAGAGGGCTGGAGTCTGCATAGATGTAGGTGCTTGATCCATTCTGATGACAGAGAGTCAATAAGAGAAAAAAAAGTTAAGCTTATTTACCACTGGTCAATCACCAGTTAAACACATGACAATTTCATTCATTAAAATGGACAGCTTTGTTGTAGGTTAACTTGCTGCTTTGCATGCTTATTATTAACATACTGACTCTTCTTTGGAATCAAAAACATCTACCGTGTCCTGGCTTTGGGCCTGCACGCCGATGTAGACGCTGGTCAGTCCTGCCTCGCTGACGTAGTCAACCATTAGCCGGTTGGTGTTGTTATCTTTGGGCATGGCTATGGAGCCTCCTCTGAGCCTGCAGTTCACTGAAGCCTCTCTGAATCTCTTGGGCTCCTTCACCAGGAGGTAGTACCTCTCCTCCGTCTCCCTCAAGCCCAAGACAACTGCACAGGAAAGGTTTATTAAAGAATAAATGTACTCAGAAATACCTCCATAGTCAAGTAATTTCTCCATGCGGGATTTACTTTAACTTTATTTATATAAAACACTTGGATCAACAGAAATATCTCCATTTTATTAAGCAATCTTGATGTCAATGTTTAAAAAAGTAAGAGACAGGTTATAAGATTGAGATCAAAAATTGAAAAAAAAAAAAAAAGAATTTATATCACCTAAGACCTTGTTTCAAGTCACTGGTGTTGTTTCAACTCAAAGTTGGCTACAATTATAGAAAATATTCTTTATAACACTATCTCAGATGTTTTGAAAATGAAGATCATCGTGATGAAACCAAAAAAAAGACAAGTCATATAAAATAAAACAACAAAGTGTTCTGTTTGAAATTGATACAACTTCTATCTCTACAATCAGTCTTTTGTTTTCCATCACAATGATTGTCAGTTTTTCATCTAAAGTACGTTTTGGTTAAAATGATCCACCAAATAAAAAGCATGACAACAATACTGCAGAAAGCTCACCGTTCTTCACAAACTTGACTCCGTTCTTCAGCTTGCTCACGTTGAGATCCAGCTGTCCAATGACCTTCCTGTACCTGCCGCAGTCGCACGTGGTGCCTGATGAAACACATTATTCTGTTATTTAGGTTTATTTAGCGTGGTCTTATCTTAGGAGTGTTTGGGGAGCCTTGACAGCTGCTGAAGCCACTGAAGAAACCGTAATAGGACTGTAAATGGTCAACACGAAGATATATTAAACCACATTATTGGGGGCTGCGTTACATTATTAGAGCAGTAATAAACAATTCCAGGTATAGTTCAAACAGTTATTTGGCAGCATTTTTAGTAGAGCCTCTTCTCAGTTCTCTACAAAGAAACACTGTGAATCATCTTTTGATCTCTGATTTGCCAAATAAATTACACTCAGGAGTGACTTCAAAATGAAAGCAGCAGCGATGAGTCTAGGTTTTCTCTATAAACTCTTATGGTTCTCTTTACATTTATAAATCTATTTTGACAACCTTGAGGCAGTCAAAAACAAACAGAAGTAAAAATCCCCACCCCCCCTTAAGAGGGACCCAAAGTGGGTAACCACTGATCAACTGCACAAATGAAGTGATCAGAGACGAGCAAGGCTTTGTTTTGATCCTCACCTGCTTTTCCTTTGAAACCTAGGAGTCCATCCAAACCTGTATCACCTTTGTCTCCTGTTGAATGAGAAAAATCCTTACTTGGGAAGTAAGTAAATCAGTGAATGAATGAAAGAACGAGTGAATGAATGATGTACTGCCAAAACGGTTGTTTTATTAATAAATGTTTTTATATTGAACAGAAATCAGTCCATTCATGGTTCAGCCCTCCACAGCACTTTTCTGTGACTCCTCAGGCAATGACTTGTCCACCTAGATAAGAGGCTTTAATGTGGCCATTCAAACCACTCTGCATTCTGCAGTAGAAGGTATCATTGAAATTGGTTTCATGTTGAGATTGTAGTAATTTCCCATAATTGCTTCATTTTTGTTAAAATGTAGTTATTTTTTATCGTGTACACTCTGCACCAAAACAAAGAAATGTTTACACTTAAAGGTTAACTTGTCACTATTTTACAGGTCTGAACTAATGTGTGTTTGACATCCTTGCTTCAACTGAGTCATGTTGATGTACTTACACAATATCACCACCAGATGTCAGCATCACACACTCTAAACAAAACGTGCAGCATGTACTAATTTGTAACTCATGTATGTGTGCCACATAGATTTAACATGCCAACATAACTACACACAAGTGTGCGTGTGTGTGTGAGAGAGTGGGTGCATGCTTGAAATTGATTTGCAAATAAAAAATGTGCAGTGTAAACACGATCAGTGTGCTCCAGCCATCCCTCCAAACACGCTCATTAATGTGTTGTGGAAAATAACCCCACTGGCAGTTGAAACTTTTGGGGAAGTGGGCAGCAGGACAAACATCACAATGGCCTAGTTTGGACGAGGAACAGTAAAAACAAATATGAGCTATGCCTCTTTTGTAATGTGTGTGTGGAATTAAAAAAAAAAAAGACCCCAGTCCTGTGATGCTGGTTTGTCGTGAGAGTCTGGATATATGCAGACACTTTTCCCATGCGCATGTATGTCTCTTACGTAAATGTACCATATGCAGATGTTGAGATTAAATCCTTCTTATAAGTGAGTCACGGTGAGCGCTGTGACTTGTTAAACACTAAGTGAATTTTGGTTTGCGTTTCTGTTAAAGTTGGCATTGCTGAGGAAAAAAAAAAAGAAGAAGAAGAAGTATTTTTCCAGGTGTTTTATGAGCCTCAAGCTCTGAGGATCAAGGAAAAGCCAACGCTGTGACTTCACTGCTTCGCCCGGGATGGCAGATGCACAGCCACTTTCCTGTAAGTGCATTAAACATAATGATTACTGAGGAAAGTGAACGTCTAGGAAGGAAAGGGGAGCAGGACTGCTCATAAAATAAAATAAAGATAGAAATTGGTGCAGCCACATAGTGCAGCGCAAATGCATGAAATCATTCTATTGGATTACGTTCGCTTCGATCTTTGGATGTGATAACTCAAAGCTTAAGTTAAATAAAAACTCTCTTTAGTCAGCCTGAAACCACCTAAATGGCAGATTTAAGAAAGTATTCTCAAGTGGATTAGTCCTGGAACTAAATAGGAGTGCTGATTTATACAAAGATGTCCGTTTGACTTATAGGGCAGCAGTGGAAGCTCAGGAGGAGTTTAAAGAAATGTATTTCTTTCTTTAAATCAATTTAAAAGTCAATACATTTCTGCAGAATCCTCTCAGCTACCATTTAACATGAAGTTTATGGCTGATTTTATCATAACTATTAAAAGTAGATTGAGCTCTAAAAATATGGTATTACAAAGTCTTTGCTCTTTTCATTAGAATTCCTTTTTTTAATGGAAAGAAGAAATGCATGTTGGTGAAAGGCATTCCTTTGACCCCCAGATGTGACCTGCTGCTACTCTCCATCAAAGCTTTCTGGTGCCCCTCAAGAGGAGGCCTGTCACACTTTAAAACTACTGGAAGGTGAAGTAGACGGGCTTCAAATACAGAGAGAAGGGACTTTTCCAGAAGGAGAGCAGCTTTCTGTCAACCTTCACTCCGGAACATGAAGTCGAGATTTTAAGCTTTTAATGACTTCTCTCTGTTGTACCTTTGTCTCCAGCAGGCCCCATTTTCCCCATTTGGCCCACTTCTCCCTTAAGCCCGGGTTCACCCTGTGCTCCTGTGAAAGAGGAGAAAGAGCAATAGAGAAGGGAAGAGAAAGGTAAGACCTCCAGGGCCCTGTACAAAAATCTCAGCTTCTCACTCTGATAATGATGTCCTAATCTGGTACACAATATTCCAATTAAAAAACAGTTTTACACTCCGTTCCGCAAGACAAAACACGGTACATATGGCCAAGCGTTCCATAAAAATGGAAACATTTTCATGAATTAAAAGTTCTGTTAAGTCTTATTCCATGAAGTCTGTCTGTAAGCACAGAGCCTCTCAGACTTCACTCCAGAGTAAAGAAATGTGTTCATGCGCTGTCTGAGAAACGGTGATCATATCCATAAAATATGCTTAGCTCCCTTTATTCATATTTTCTTTGTACCTCAGACTTTTGATCAGATTACTGTCAACACAAGTTAATCTGACAGCTGCTTGCTCAGACTGTAACGCAGCTGAGGTGCAGAGATATTGCATCATTTCACATGTGAAAATGTAGGATAGAATATCGGAGTCAGACAAACTGTTTACATACGTATATATCTAAATTTCTGTATGCGTGTGTGTGGGAAAAGCTACAGAGCAGACCGAGGCTCGCTGCCAGCCCCCGAGACGAGTGTTTCCTCAGGAAACCATTCAAGTGGAAATTGATGGCGTTTAAAACACTAAGTGACGCACCGGAGGAGCCGATTGCTATTAGAAGGATTTGCCCCACACACACACACACACACACACACACACACACACACACACACTCAGCCTCGCACTAATATTTCACTTCTCCCTCTTTTCTCCTGTTGCTCCTCCACTTGATGATTTGTGAGCAGCTGGCAGGAGGTGTGAGCTCGTATAGATTGTGTGAGGTCTGCAACGCTCAGGCCTTTGGGAAAATGTCTCCATAATCTGAGCGCAATTTTTATGGAATTTTCTGCCATGGTGTCTGAGACGCGCCCTCGCAAAGTAAACATTTTGACAGCGCTGACCTGGGAGCTGGATGTGAGAAGTGGCTGTGGACGTTTGTTTTTTTGCTATATGATGAAATTCAATCTGTTGTCCTCCCTCCCGAGTCTCTAACAGTTGATTAATGTTTTGGCAGTTCTTAGGCTCGCCAGTTAAACCGTCTATCTAAACGCCAAGATAACAGCTCTTCCTATCAGCCCGTCTTTATAGTGGCCGCCCCCTCCCACTGGTTTAACGTCTGGATTCTCCAGCTGCTGGGGGACAAAGGAGGTGAAGACCGCGCTTTTTATTGGAATCACGGCCGTTCAAAACACATTTTCTCAGCCCCTCAGCTCTGTCAGACTCTTTCACGCTCGTGGGAATGACCTGGATCTCATCAAACTTGAAAAATGCAAGACTTTAAAATGCTACACTTATTCATTTAATGTTGTTTGCACAGTCATAAAGGGAAAATATGAATCCCGCTGTTTGTGGAGAAGAGAGCAAGGTCACACGACAGAGGCCTTGAGCTACTTTTTCCATTTGTTTCCCCACGTGCTCGCCGTCCCCTACAGGTTCTACACAAGACTGAAGACCCCCTCAACTCTTGTGTTATTCACGGCGAAATTTCCACCTCTGCAGCAGCGCTGATTTGAGACCAATTAACAAATGCAGAGCTGCAGCACACCAGCTCGCTGATGTTAATGACCTCGGAGCAACAAATGGTTCTTGTTGCCCATGGGAGCATTAACAGTCACGTATTCCCTTTTAACATTCCAAAATTAAGCAACTGTTTCCTGTAAAACTGCCTAAATTAAGACGGGGAATACATGCGTCATCTGTTAGGCTGCTGACATACTACAGTTACAAAATCATCATAGAAACCTGCATTCATGTCTACTGCGCGCATACACACAGAAAACCATAATGACCGGGTCCGCTATAGCGTCGGATAATACCCGCAAAGTTGAAAAGTTGATAAAAAAGGTTCACACAGACTGTGCATACCTTCTCGCTTTTGGAAATGGGTTCTGACATTTTTGTCAGATTTGATGAGAGAAGTGTGCTGTTGTGTTTAAAGTGTGTGTGTATATGTCTGGGCGACGACCTCTGTGTGAATCTACTGGATAAAACAAACATCGGAGGGAGAGCGAGAGGGCAGCCAGGAAACACCGCTTTTAGTGTATTCGTGCATGCTGTTACATACATGTGTCTACCTACGTGCACGGCTGCAACTCGAATCTGCCTGCCTGCGTTCCTTGTGCTCATAAGCATGCGTGCATACACTCCGGAGTGTATGTGTGCATGTGTGAGCAGACAGCTGTATGCATTACATGGCCGGGTCGTGAGCCAGATAGTCGGAAAACATATGGCGGAACGGGACAATCCTGCTTCTTCAGCAGCAATTAAGAGGTCTGGAACACAGAAGTGTTGTCTCTCTGTCTGGCTAAAGAATTCATCTTACAGTACAGAAACCAAGTGATAATTGTTTGTTCATTTTCATTACACCTGCAAATAAAATAACATCTCAGCCTGAATTCTCAGAGTGCGGGTGTGTGAATACAAGGGAACAACAATTCTACATACTCAAATGTTTCTAAGAACATTTGCTGTCTGTATCTCAAATATGTTTTTGGACTGTGGGAGGAAACAGAAGTACAGAACCAGGAGAAAACCCACAGGGGGAACATGCAAACTCAAAACAGAAAGTCCACTCCTGTACAGACATGAACCCAAAAGTGGTCAGCACAACACTACCGTGCAGCCCGGAGAGTTTGCCAGCGCTTTTTCATTTGGGAAAGCTTCGCTCGGAAGACCACAGCAAGAAAAATGAAAAATGGCATGAAATCACACTGACAGAATATTCAAGAGTGCCAACGCTGCCTTCTGTAAAGAAGAGCTCTTTGGCGCTATTATTTGCAAGCTCAAGACTAAATGAAGAAAAAGCACATTTTGCTGCAATTGCCTGATTTTGTGCTTATTAGATAGACTTTGCTCAGCTGCAGCCGCAGACACCTGGTCGCAATGTTCTCCACAAGTCATCCAGCAGTCATCCAGCTAAAACAGTCACTGAGATTATGCAGATATTTGCCTCCTGCACTATTGTCAGCCGCAGTCTGATACCAAAGCAAATTTTATGAGGACATTAAGGGGATGTCCAGGGATTTTCACACATGAAGCACTGTTTACAGCATTACTGTGAAAACACTGCATGACTCCAGGGGCGGCGACGTCACCTCAGTCAGAGCCGTTAGGGGCTTTTTCTAAAAGATAAAACTAAAAAAAAAAAAATGCGCACTGGAGAGGAGATGGAAAAAAATGTGAAATCACACCTTTACACAATTTTGTATCTCACTCCACATTTTCATTTCCAACTACTGATCAAAAAGTACATGGGTTTGGACTTATAGCTCGCTCTGCGCTGTGATGTAGCGGTTAGCACTGTTTACTGTTAGTCTCATGGTCAAAATCTTCCGCTGACAAATGCTGGAAAATCGTTAGGTTAAACAGTTATGATGAAACCGTAGTTGCCATTATGTCAGCAAACTGAGTCAGGGATTCCTGTAACACATCAATATCAGCTGCAGCGACGATTCGGTAAACCCCCGAGTGATTGGTTCTTAGAAGATTTGCATGGAGGGACTGCACAGTGTTTGAGTGGTCAGCATCTTTGCCACACAGCGAGAAAATCCTGGGTTGAGGTAAGGAGCTTGAGGGCCTTTTGTGTTTCCAATTTGCATGTTCTCTTTATGTGTGAATTTTCTCTGGATGCAACATGCTTCAGAGGTTAACTTATGATAGTTTCATAAGTGTGAATGTAATTATTGATAATGATCAATACATTATTTTTCCATATTCTCTGCATTTAAATAATATGCCATTGATAATTCACCTTAACTCGAAGCAGGGAGGTAGGTCGGTGAGGTAGAAAGGCCTTGCTCAGGTATCCATAGCCATCAACTGTCAGCAGTGGGATTCCAGTGAGCCTTCTTCCACAGGCTTCTTTCTCTAACCTTTACACCGTCACTGTCTTTATCTCTCCGTGTTTGCCTTGTGATTGACTGGTGATTTATCCTGAGTGCACCGTGCTCTTCAGCTGCATGGCCCCTCAACCCTGACGTTACATAAAACAGGTATATGAGGTGGATTAATGGATAGATGGGTTAAGACCTCAGACAGGTTGGCCTTCATCCATGTTTGTCGCAGTGTGTCACACTGTTATCATAATTTACACAATTTAAACTACCTGCTTTTTGAAATAAAGAGCCAGAGAAGGAAGACCGTCACAAGATGTCAGTATATTCTTTATCCTATATTTTATTTGTTTTCACACTCTTGTAATGTCCTCCTACTGCAGGGTCAAAGTTTATAAAACCGGGAAGATATGTGCGCACAAAAAATGTCATGAAAGGTCACAGTAAAAAAAAAAAAAAAAAATTAATTAATTAATCAAGTTTAAAATCGATAATTGGAAACTTTGACACCAAACTGATATCGTGATGAAGACGTACCTGGAAGCCCTGGTGGTCCCGCCTTCCCCAGTTTCCCCGCATCTCCCTCTTCCCCCATCTCACCTTTTTCTCCTGAAAGTACAAGAAAAGATAATTGGTAATATTCATCCATCTTCTATTATTATTCAAGTCGATCCCAGCTAGTTGTATTGCTTAAATCCAAATGACATATTAAAGAAAGAATGTTTCCCATCATGAGAAGAATAACAGGCAGATGATCACATTCATTCATGATTTTAGGATTCGGTCATTACGGGACAATGTCTGAATGATCTGTGAAATTTATGGACTTACGCATGTATAAACATAAAAATGACTCTCAATAATGTTTCAGGAAGTTTTACGATCAAATTCACAAAAGCACAAACTGTGTCCAACATTTCGTTAATGACACTCTTCCCATATTTTGGAAGCAGAACTGAGACGCAGTGAAAGAGTTTTATCGCTCAAACACCTCTTGGCAAGACAGGTTTTTGAGTGTCTATCAAAGCAGCAATTTTCTTCCATTGTTGATGCACAAATCAGGCTATATCTTATTAAGTGCTGCATTTAGAGACACACATTACATCAATCCGCATCTGCTGGCCCGAAGGAGCAGACAAGAAAACCGATTGCCGGCACTCTTTTTGTCAGGTCGTGTAGAGATGAAAGGTAAATCGCTGCAATTTGAAATGAGCCGGCCGGCATTAAAATTCTTTCATTTTGTGGACTACTGAACTAAAACCATGTGTAAGAAAAATGCTCACAAGAGTCACTTTAGGTGATTAATGTGTCAAATCACATTACAATCATCCAAGTCAATTACATCCCGGTAACAAAACAAACCGTGTGAGGAAAAGCTTTTGTTTGATGGTCGTTGTAATAGAATTTATTTCTAGCAAATAAAAAAAAAAGGCATTTTGGCCTTCAGTGTCTCATATTTTGCTATCTGATTATGAAATACATGCTGGTAAATCTATTCGAGTGCGATTTCGTCAAAGTACCGGTAAAGGCAATAAAACTATGTTTGTTGAAAAAAGGTCAAAATAAAAATGCGCACATTTTTGGGGTGTATGAAACATAGAAAAATGCACGTCAGACACCCACTCAAATACGCAGATGGGAGCGTGTGCACATTCGCACACTGACTCTGCGGTTGCTTCAATCTGGATGAGTCTTGAACAAATAATCCCTTCACTTTCGTGGCAGCTGTCTAAATACAATGGGCTTTTTTTTTGCAAAGCACAAAAAAAATATAGTGGAAAGCTGTGAAAGTGTGCTTACTTTTGTTCAACAATTGCACCTTGTAAATGTTCATTTTGCAGTTTAGGCACTATAGTTCGGCGTCAAGTTAATCAAAAATAAATACTCAACCAGCTAGTTCATGAAAATAAAAAGGTTTTTAATGGTGTGCTCGTAC
Source organism: Salarias fasciatus (assembly GCF_902148845.1). Lineage (NCBI taxonomy): Eukaryota > Metazoa > Chordata > Actinopteri > Blenniiformes > Blenniidae > Salarias > Salarias fasciatus. Next base: position 17,183,776 of record NC_043755.1, read on the forward strand.
GTGTATGGTTTTGTTAATGGAGTCTGGTGTGCAGGTTGTTTCTGGGAAAGTGGTTATCTTCTAGCCAAAGCAGGATACAGTTACTCCAATTACAGCAGCATAAACTGTGTCTAAAGGCTCGTTCAGTCTGCATGACTTCAGCCATCTTAAAAGTTCATTACTTGCCACACTGTGCAGTGTGGATTTCATAAACCTGGGTACACTATAAGTTTTGCTGAACAATGCCAACCTGCTGTGTTCTTTTTTTGATCCTCAGTGCATCCCATAGATCGGCTTCCGCGTGAGTGTGCACTCAAAAAATTCAAGAGGAAATTCTGTACGATTACTCTTTTTTCACATACAGCTGCAGTTTTAGGAAGTAAAGTGACACATTCGCTAAACTGTCAGCGGATAGAAAGATCATAACTAAATACCTTTTCATCCATGACAAAAGTGACAAGTAACAAGTTTAAAGAGACTTCAGCCATTCAAACTGCATTGAGTAATAATGGTATGTTACTTCAACTCGGAAAAATACACTTAGATATTACAAAAGTAGTTGTCAAAAGCTATAAAGCTCAGTGTTATTTTCACAACTTTTTGTCTTTACTTTATGCAGCAGTATTTTTCACTGTCTCACCTCCTGACTGCTTTGGCTTTTTTTTCTTCTTGATTTTCAGTATTGTAAAAGGAGCTGACAAAAAAAAAAAAAAAAAAAAAAAAAGTGCTCATAGCCCGATCTTGTATTTTATTAGGTCTGTCTGTCTGAATCAGCGGGGGAACCAGCTACTTGATGTCGTAAACTGAGAGCTCAGACTGGGAGGCTATTCCTTCCAAAAGACCGGAGCAGCAGACACACAACTCGTAAACTGCAGGACATTTAATGCTTGGTAGCTTTATCATCAGCTCTGTAAACCACCAATCGTATTGGGGGTGTTTCTTCAGACGGTGTACACTGACTAATTTAATTTAAAGTGAGGTCATAGACTTAAACTGCTTAATCTCCAGTAATTTGTCCAAACAACAGCAAAACGTAGAACTGTTAAGGATTTTAAACAGCAGATATCAGCATGCCTGAATATGTGTGACAGTTTTTCAGCTTTAGATCCAGTAATCTCCATGACTCTCATCGAACAGCTCAGAGGGAGATAATGTTACCTTTAGCTCCAGGAATCAGAGCGTTGGTGCAGACTTCTGTGGAAGCAGAGATACAGAAGCAGAAAAGGACCAAAACGCAGAGGACCAGCAGCCGTGGCATCACAGACAACAGGATCCTGCTTTTCCCACTTCTATTCGAAGATAGATCCGAGTCCCGAGCAGGACGAGGGTTTTGTGCGGCGTTAATGAGCAAGCATACCACAGAGAGTCTGTCCTGAAAGCATGCAGCACACAGACAGGCTTCAGCACTCTTGTTTATTAAGTCTTATCAGTTTCGTGACAAAATGTCAAACAACACTCACCAGATTCCTGCATTCCTTTTTGACTTTCGCCCCTTTGGTTCACTTATATCTGCATAAGACAGAAAAACTATAAAGTTAGTAAAGAAACATAATTTAGAAGCTATATGCTTTTATTAGTATTATTATTTAACATTTTGTCAAGCACATAGAAGAGCTGAGCTTTTATTTTGTTGGAAAGGACAAGGGGACATTTGCATAGCACATGTGATCCACCTGTGCTTGGTCTTCACACACCTAATGATTTAACACAAAGCACAGAGCTCTGATCATCCTCCAGCTGCAGAGCAACACATGCTTTACATCTATCTATTGCAAGATTGTTTAAATCAAACACATGTATGTGCTGAATCCTGCAGGAGGTTCGCTGATGAATGTTTAAAAAAAGCAAGAAGAAATTAGTTTTTCACTCTAAAGTACTTGAGGGGTGGAGAAAAACGGTGTAAATATTTAGATTTAATGGAAAGCTTCTAGTGATTAGAAGAAAGAGGCCTATCTCCTCATCAAGAAGAAGAAAGTAGCTCCTCTGTGTCTGCTGGTTTTTTCTCCGCCTGTCCTCCCTTTGCACTTCCTCCCACCCTTCAAAACAACTCAACGGAAGAGGCTGACATTCATGCAAACACATCCAACGCGCACATATATAAGTTCCGTGCACTCTCCGTGCTCGCTTACACAGAGAGTTGCAGGAAGACCAAAAGTTCTGGTCTGTCAACATGTGATGAAAAGATGGAGGGAAGAGAGAGTTTGAAGGCCCCGGAGGGAGAAAGGGAGAGGGGAAAGAGAAGGGTTTGTGAGGAGCAGAGAAGGGCAGGGACAGATAACGAGACGGTGAGTGTTAATAGGAGCCGATGACACAAATACGAATGTTGGAGTAACGAACAGAGACAACAAATAAAGAGGAATGCGGTCAGAGCGACATGTCTTGGCATAAACCATCTCCTCTTTGGAAAGTTCTGTTTCCTGGGATTTCTTAAATATCAGATCAAGAGGACAAGTCATAAGGGCGTTGGTGCTATGAACTGTGGAATTTATGAAGACACGTTTCATTCATTAATAACGATAACCTTCAGGGATCAGTCAGTGAAACACTCCTTCCTTTAGAACATGAGTTGGCACTTTGTTAATCTGCCACTTCAAGGTCAGATGCTTTGTTGTTTCTTCTGTGGGTGGCCTGTTTCAATATAATTTGCTTTTACGGACAAAAATCTTTCAAACACATCCATGCTTGGCTGGGAAAATGACAAAAAACATCTTCTGCTTAGTTACAACTCATTTCTAATCTTGAGAAAGCCACCCTTGACAGGGAAAATATTGTGAGCCCGATACCCTCTTGGATGAGTCGTTGACATTAATCAGATCCTGTTGCTGATTGTGATGTTTGTTTCTTTTGGGTTATCTTTGAAAAGCAGCTTAAACCGCACACATACACACACTGAAAAATATTTCAGGCCTCACACACATGATACGAGTGACAGAGTTTGACAACAGTTTCTTTTGGCTTCTGCCACAGCTGGCCCGGCACTCCAAGCTCGTATCGTTTCTGCTGAGGAATTTGTTGATGTCAAGCGCTGTGTACTTTGGCATTTCAGCTCTTCTATTGCTCTGGATTTTGGTGCCGCTAACAATAACTGGATGCCTTGTGGGCTTCCTCTGTTAAAGTTATAACAGAGATGAACGGGGCCGGTGTTGTAACAATAACTGTGCCTCAGAAAGCTGCATTTGAAGACTGATGTCAGTCACATCGCAAGCAGACTGTCCCAATTCTACAGCGTCTTTAATCACAGATCGCAAATGTGTCCTTCCAAAACAACCAAATATCCAACAGGTTCACTAACGTCACCAACGATCATTATAACAGTTTGTTTTTATTGGTGTGAATAGGGAGTACACAGTGTTCACCAAAATTGCTGCCGTCTTTCGTGATTCTTCCTGGAGCTCTAAAAACCTCTGGGTTTGTTTTTAGATGCATTTTTCTCGTTAATCACCACTAGCCCCACCCAGCATTCGGCATGTGTCAACGCAAATAAATAAACGTGATCCCCAGAGGAGGGAAACGTTTTACAGATTGGTACTGGCTCTGTCTAATTCCAAACAAACTAATTACAAATAACTGGAAATGTTTGTGAATTTACGGGTTTCCTCAGTGCAAGTGTTACCAAATTGACCAAAGTTTCAGCCTCTGGCGGGAGTCATGTGGGACTGGCTAAAATGTCCTGCAGCCCCAGATTTGTAGAAAGTGGTTCTGATGATGGACGGATGGGTTTCCTTTGGCTCCTTTTGTGTTTTAATCCCATATCATGTGACTGAGATCACTCCAGTCATTCTGGAAACCCACTGTCGACCTTCCCGTTTCAGAAACGTCAGCCTTCCCAGGCGGAGAGAGCTGCTTCCTCTGAGTGACGCTGCCCCTGAATTGAGATGCAGTTATTGACAGGCATGACCACGAGTGCTAATATGAGGTTTTTCTTTGTTTGGTGCATGTTTGGGAATGTGGAAAAAAAAAAAAAAAAAAAGAAGAGGAAAACTGTTTGAGTTCAGTATGTGGTGAAGTCAAACTTTTTCTGTCCACATGGTAGTAAACCATTGCCCGTTAGCATCAGGCCAATTTTCACTTTTCCTCTTCCATCTTCGGTTTACTCTCATGGTCTCCTCGGGGAAACGTCTGGCCCGTTAGATTTTAAACGCTCCATTATGTGCGCCAGATGCCTGCCAGTCCTGTCTGTCTGCTGTTTGGTGCGGTGTGGAGAGAGAGAGGATCAGTTGGATGTATCTTAGCATTTCCTTCGTATGGGAAACAGCTGCTTGTCTCGCTCGCAAACAAACAATGAGGTAAACGGTTAATAGAGTGAAGAACGCTGAAGCCTTCTGAACAGAAACAACGAGCTTACAATCACTGACGTGCCAAACAGGGCATGTAGCAGTACTTCTTTCTGCCTGTGTGAGCTCACACAACACACACACTCTCAGGATACCTCTACATGCACATAGGAACAGCCCTGCTGTTCTGAAGGCTAATTTTTTTTTTTTTTTTTTTTTTTTCACATGTGGTTTAGATTGTGTTCTCTAATTAAGATTGTGATTCACACTCCAGGATTGAGGGTTGACTCCACAGTGGTAACCACACCACAAAACAACCCTGTTTTCTCGGCGGCTCGCAACGTGCACCGAACGTACCGTGTGTAGCTTCAGTTTAGTGGCGGTATAAACTGCCCACATGTGTGTCAGTGACAAATCGGTCGGCAGCAACTTTCAGCACATAAAACCTTCACCCAGCCTTCGGCAGCACTCATTTACTGTACGCAATGAGTGTCAAAATCGCCTGGTGTTTCCTGTGAATTTACCAGAGACAAAAGGTCCTTTCTTGGGATTCAGTAAACACTGGAGTCACAGCATGTGTGACATATCTCTTTGTTTTTTTTTTTTTGTGTGTGTGATTTCACTTTTCTGAGGAAGTGAGTCACTTTATCTTCACGTCGCTGAATGTAATCAGAAGCATCCTTCAGTTAGCCTCAGTACTTCCTGAAGAAGTCAACCATGAGTGCCGGTGGTCTCTGTAATCAGCAGCGCTGTCGCTGTAATCCCTCAAGCATGATGCATGGCAAAGTAGACTGAGAAACAACACCGGGATAGATGTGAAAGAGAAATGCGGAGTCATACAGGCTTTGCTCGTCTCATCAAATACTCAATTTTGCAATCCTGTGGAGATCTAAATATAATTGTGTATATTACTTTTTACAGAGAATCTAATAAACAAAAAACTTGCCACATCTTTGTCTTGAACAGCAATATTCACACACATATGTGCAACTGTAGATTTAAAGGACAAGTTCGGTTTAAACAGTTTTCACGTTGTTTATAGAACGAAGTAGAACAATATAGTCACCCAGAAGGCTATTCTGATCCGATAAGTGGTTCGGGAGAAATTTAGATCCAAAGTGGAGCTGCAGAAATCCGTATACTGTTAGCCAATGGGGCATGTGTGGCGCCGGCTCCCAAAACGGCTTTAATCGTCCAAAAACTCAATAGTTTCACCAATATTTCCTCATGGTCTACTCATGTCACTCCTCCACGACAGCCTGGTGTCGCAAAATACATGCTGTTGCGGTTTTACAGATCTCTGAAGTGAATATGGTGATTTGGATGTAAACTGAAGTACATTCACCAAGAGACACAGTAGCTGGTGCTGTGCACCTAAATTGTTGGTCGCCAACCGCTTCCGAAGAAGAAGAAGAAGAAGATGTTTGCAGTTCAGAGATCTTCTTCTTCCTCATCCTTTAAATTAATGAGGAGCAGACTGACACATTTTAATCTAATTTATTTTCACATATAGATATCCAGATACGAAATATCTTCAGTTTGATTTTCAGTGTCTTGCCTGATCTCAGGCCAGCCTGACACCCCGGTTTCACACCAATCGTGGAAAGACCCTTCCACTGTGGTCGGAGCAACACGTTCAATTCCCACCTTCTCTCTCTCCTCTTTATCTTTTCCCATGAAACAATTCTCCCACAGTATGACTTTCCCAGTTTTAGTCATTGTGATCGCTTCGAAATGCAAACAAACACAGAAGAAAAAAGACAAACCCACAGAATGTTTGTTGTTGCAGTCGTAGAACAACATTGTGTCTCGCACTCTGTCACTCCACTACTGGGCACGAACAAGAAGATCAGACCCAACTTTTCGACCGAGTCTTGCACTTTCGATGCTCTGTTTGCAGAATACACCAGAGCTGAAGTTTATTATTTTATTTGCATCATGAATCATTTCATTGATCTTATATTACACAATGTCCAGTGGCAACAGGCCAAAAGAGACTGTCCCATCAGCTGTCAGCACTGTGTGAATCAGTCTGTTTCACTGTCTAGTTCAGCTGAAATTATATCAGCGAGCTGAAGGAAGATGCTCTTTGAAGAGAAAATCGGCTGTTTATGGTAGGAACATAAAGACAGCAGCTGAAGCAATGATTACCGTTGATTGATTAAAACTACTGCTGAACTTTGCAGTCAGACGGGTTTTGGACTTCTTTCCAATCTATCTGCAGTCCATCCATCTCCCTGATGGGTCCATGTGGAGTCGCAGTGGCATCCGCTGCATCGTCCTGCAGCTCCTCTGCGCTCCTTATCAGAATCTGGAATGTCTCCCCTCAATGCGGTGGCTCTACTCTGTGTTGCGCTTGTCTTTCTGTCGTGTAAAGTTCGCTCCTTGCGAAGGAAACTCATTTTGGTTGCTTGTATCCGTGAACTTTACTCATGTCAGTCACATCCAATCTTCATAATTTCAGAGTTGTGGGTAAGAGTCATTCAAGGACTCAATATGCGTGACGTGGACACTGTTTTGCTGTACGCTACGTATGAGAAAATGAAAGCGCACATGAAAAAGAAAAAAAAAGTTTGGAAAAAAGGAAAGTTCCAGGTTTCAATTTCAGAAAGCAACAGCTTTATATGACCACAAATCTCTAATGTTTTCAACTTAAAGTCAGCCTGCCCAGACTCCCATATAATCTGTAGTTGTTTTTTTTATAAAGATTTTTAAAGAATGGACAAGTAAGTGTATCCCACCTGCATGAAACCCAAAAGTAACATCTATCATTCTCATGAACAGATGATCCTTAGAATCAATTTGACATGAAAACAATGTGATGGAAAGGAGCTGTGTTGTGGTTGGAGTGATGGATGAGTATTTACATCTGCCTTCAGCTCTGCTGACTTTGGTTCAACATCCAGCTCTTCCAGTAAGTATTGAAGGATTTTTTTTTCTATCTGAGGTAAAAACTTATCCATCTTTAAGGTACACCCCCACCCCCACTTCAAATAAACAGTTTTTCCTTCAATCGTCAGTTTCAATTCAAATGTTGTCTTTTCTTAACCCGGATTATCAGAACACACAGGTGAAACACAGGCACTGATTCCACATCCTGGTACACAGATATCTGGGTATTTTACACTCTCACACACACACACACACACACACACACACACACACACACACACACACACACACACACTGTGAAATAACAGCTTCTGTTGTTGAGAAATGTTCAATTTTGGAATTGTGAGGGAAATAGGGAAACTACCGTTTGCGCATAATGAATTAGAAAAACAAAGCACTTGTGCCACCATGACCACTTCTGACTTCTTTCCCCAATTTTTTTGGAACACACTTTTCCACCCAACGACGTGGCCATCTGTTTAAAAAGAAAATCTGCCTCAGCCACAGAACAAGCTTTGTTTGCTTTAGGAAATTTTTATATCCATCTTACTGTCTGCAATTCTCTTCACTATTTTACGTCCTGGCGCTTCATCAAACCGAGTGTCTGGACAGAGTTTTACCCTCCGGGCAAAACACTCAATGAAACTCGTGAACAGGAGCAGAGTCGCATGCTCTTCAGAAAGGAACTGTTTCAATTTGATCAGGCGACTTTGTTTTTTCTAATGTTCAGTTGTTTAATTTTTGATTGAAACTAAATTTTCTAATCACTAAAAATGATAGATATGAATCATTTGCTTTAGTGTGGTTTGTGCGCTGTGAAAATCGTTGTAGCTCGGCGTACTGTGCCCGATTTTCTGGCATTTGCATGGGCCGAGCTGCAGCTTCCTGGAGAAAGTCCCCAGGGAAAGTTTAATTAGCTTCCCCAAATTCTATAAATAGAGACTGTAAGTAATTTTGTCTTCAAATGTCAGAGGCGGCCTCCTTTTAGAAGCTGTGAAGCACCTTTTTTTCTTCATCCTGGTGTGACAAGCGGTTGCTCAGAGGCAGATTATTGCACATTAATGGGAGGCAAAGAGACAGAAAGGCAGATCCAGATATTTAGAGGGGTAAACTGTCGAGAAGAGAGAGAGAGAGAACGGATAAATCTAACCATCATCATTATTCCCCATATTACCCCCGGGCTGTTGCACTAAGTACTCAAATCACTGGCTGTGTTTCTGCAAGTCTGACTGCAACTGACAAAACGCTGTGTTTTTCTTTGAACATTAAAATACAATGTTTTTACCTTCTGCTGTAGAGATTTGTTGAGAAAACATGCATATTTTTCTTTCTAAGATGAAAATAGCTCCCTAAAAACACTCACTCTGTGATTATTTTGCAATTTAATCTCATCTGGCTGTTGTGTTTTGGAAAGAAAAAGTTAGGTCGTCTCCTTCTCAAGGTAGAAATAGTTTGTTCATGTAAAACTTGATCTGTTTGTATTTCACTCTAATCTTTTCAGTCTTTAAGTGTTCAATAATTCAGGACTTTAGAGGTCTGCGTTGAGAGGTACTCTACTGTGATATTCATACAAATAAAGTCTGTTTGAAATCAATAAAGTGAAGAATATCTTTAAAAGAGTTCCCCATATATTTATAAAAAAAAAATACATATTTTAATATACATCAAAAAAATCAATGTACTTTCAGTACTACTACTTTTTTTGTACATATATCCAAGCATGTTTTTAAATACATATATTTTCGAGGGAAATTGATCAATGGGATGCCCTGACAATGAGAAAAGCAAAGAGTTAAACCACTACATCAGCATTTATCTCAATGTTTCATCGTTTTATACATGCAATTTAGTACAACTGCTTCATATAGTCATTAGGATTATAAAGGATTTATTTACTGCTATAATTTTACAGCAACTGCTTTCCAAGCAAAAGAATTTTCTGTGAATAATTGCACAACTGAAGTGATTTTATCTCTTCTAAACTTTGTTGTTTTATGGTGGTTTTCCCTTCTGCGATGATATTTTTTCTTTGGGAAAAGTTATTTTGTTTATTCCAAACCCAGAAATAGCCATTTTGAAAATAAAATGAGGGTTTTATCCATCAGATTTGTAGATACAACTCATTTAGTGTTTATCCAAAGCTAAAAAAAAAGAAAAGAAAAGAAGAAGTCATTTAAAAAACTATTCACAATGATTTTACCTTTTGTGAGTGTTACTGAATATTGTGGAGAAATACCATAAAGTCTCTTTGTAAAGCTAAAAATAGCTGCGTAACATAGACTTTCTAAAACAGTTTCTCGGAAGCACTGTTTTGATCGCATCGTGACAACAAGCACCTCTTCCAGTAAAAAAATCAGATCGTTTACGTCTCCCTGACATCAAACAGAGTAGCAACGCCGTCTAATACTATCAGCACACACAGGCGCTGCCCCATTTATCCACATAAGGAAGTTTGAAAGCTTTAAATCAAATTCTGATCTCACTGAGATCTCAAAGCTCTCATAGCGTAACCTCCCCGGATTTGAAGCCGAACTTGAAGAGACGATCGATTGCGTAAAAAAAGAAGAAAAAAAAAAGCCTTTATCTCACTCTCGATGAAATGCTGGATTAGATATGGGGCCGTAAGCCGCAAATTGTCGTGCGCTGGGAGCTGGCGATATTAAATAACATGAGTCAGATGGGTGTTGGGAAAACCACCTCGAGAGTCCTCGCCATTTCTCACGACTCCACCTCGCCGCTTTGGATGTCACAGTGTTTTTCTAGCGCAGCTCATCCAGACCTGTGGTCGCGCTTTAATATTCAAAAAATCCTCCCTCCTCAACGTGATTGATTCGAGCTGCACCTAAAGGTTTGGAAATAGCCTCGGTGTGGAGGAATCAACAGAAGGTAAATCCACATCAAATTACTCTGAACGGTTTCCTGCACTAATTCTTCAGCACGCTAATGATCAGATTTATGAGTTAACACACCTTATTTCACAATGGCTACACAAACTCAAACTCCCATGACTCCTTTTTTATTTGAAAATCAATTCTGTTTTCCACTAAACATGCTGTAGCAATTTCAAATCCTGCACTGTGGAAATTTTAAATTGTACCTTTGGAGCGTTATTAAACTTATTTTTCTTTGTGTAAACATTTCTGTGCATGAACGCCTGATCTTACTTTCAGAATGCTGCTGACCGCCGGTGTTTACTTAACATTTAGTAAGCTGTAATGCGCGCTGCAGACGACGCGGGATGCCAGACATGCAGACAGGTTTTGGTGCTAATCGCCTCGTCCCTTGTCGGATTAGAAAGGGATTTGAAGAACAAACTGTGTCTTTCTTCCTCGTCACATGTGTGAACATGTGTTCGCCATACTGCAGCTTGGAGGGAGTGACAATACGTTCAACTAAAAAAATACATACTGGGGCCTTTAGTATTGAAATGAATGAAAAACAAATGAGTGAATACAGGTGGAAATGATTTTGTCATTTAATTCTCAATCTTATTTTACTTGATCTGGGGTTTTGTTTTATTTCTCCTCATGGTTCGTGGTTCAGACACGAGTCACAGACAGATATGAGGATCAGGGCGGCAATGAGGGTCAACAGAAGAAACAGTAACCATATCAACATCCCCACCAATGATATAAATATAAACAAGACTAATACTATTGCAACCAAGAGCGATTTCAACCTCAGTTACAGCAACAGTTATATAAGAGGATTAACATGAGCAGCATCAGGACAACAGCAGCACCATCAAGATGAAAAACACACAAAAGTAAAACGCAAGTTAAGAAATGGTCATTTATATAAATATAAAGGCAACACTTTTGCTCAAATTTTTCATGAGCTGAACTAAAAAAGTCTCAGATAATTTCTATATACATGAAAGGCCAATTTCTCTCCAATACTGCTCACAAATTCTTCTGAATCCGTGTTAGTGAGCGCTTCACCTCACAGGTGTGGCAGATGAAGACACTGGTGAGACACCAGGATTATCATACAGATGTGTCATAGAGGCTGGCCACAATAAAAGGCCACTCTACAATATGTAGTTTTGCTGTAATTATGTATTGCATAGTATATATAAACCCCCTCCCAAATGTGTTGTATTTATATTTTCATTCAGTGTATTAAAAAAAGCCCTAACAGCAACATTAATAACGGTTAACAGCTGAATTCTAGTTCTAATCTCAGTCTCTTCAGACCAATGTCGGCAAAAGCAGTTTCGCTAACAGAACTAAACTGAAGTGTCAATGCTGCTCCTTCCTGCTGGGTTTGGTTGTGGCAGGCTTTTAGTGGTGGAGGTTTAGAGAAGGCCTGATGGTGGCAGTGTCCTCTGACTCCTCTGCTCTCTGCCGCTCAGTTCTGGGTCGTCGTCCCACTGCGGGCTGGACTTGACCCCACGGCCATCCGGCTAGGGCCCGCGGGCTGTATGTTTGACACCCCTATTTTAGGATCTGGTAAGTTCTTTATGGTTATTCTATTGGGCCAATTAGTCATGTTGGTTATTTTAACAGCCCCTTAAACACAGCCCGCTTGCAGCATGATGGAATGAACAGAAGACGGTGGAAAACCTTGAATGGTACTTTCATGTCACTGCGGACAAATTAGTCTTTGGGAGAATTCCCCTCGCCGCCTTACACACGTTGAGCGAGCGGTTGCAGTTTAAAAGCTTCAGTGTCCTGGCACACACACACACACACACACACACACACACACACACACACACACACACACACACACACACACACACACACACACAGTCAAGCTATTAGTTGACCTCAGCTCACCTTGGAGTTTGTCTCCTGTGTCGAGCGCTGATGGAAAAGAAGCAGATATTTCACTCACATTGAAGCAGGACCACTGCACTGTAGAAATACTTGGCTGCAGTTTCATGTGGTCATATTTACAGCTATGGCAGTGAACTCGGCACAATTATCTTGAAGCAATTGCATTCGTCTGAAGCTCCTCCTCTTCCTTTCGTATTTGTCTGATTTGAGCATCTATGTAGGTAAAAGAAATGCATGTAAAAGAAGCAGGAGTACTAAGTTCAGATGTTTTTTGCTTCTCTGAGAACGTCACATGGTCATTATCTTGTTTCTATGGGGAATTAAAATCTGTTGTTTCCAGGGAGCATGTGCTTTGCAGAGATGTTTAATGTCGCGTGACAAATATGCTTATCTGGATTTCATGACGTTCTTCCTATTTTTGTTTTTAATGACTGTGTTCACAGTGTGATTAAACAGGTTTTATGCTCATATATTCATATTTATCGTATCCCACTATAAAGTTATGAGCCCAATTTTGAGAGTTTACAACAAAAGCAAACGGACTTACCTTAAATCAGCAAAATATGAAACATCAAAATTCTCGATGATCTGGAACTGTTGAGGACAGACAACCAGAAGTCCTTGGACTTAAACACAGATCCTGATTTTTATGTCTTTTTCTTCACGGCATAAATCACTGACACAGAAAATTTAATTTGTGGTATGACTGATGGAATGACAACAGAAGACTGGAGCTGCTTCTGAAGCCCGAGGCTGGAGCCAGCAGTGTTGCTTTAGGCACCACTCGACCTGTGTGTGTGTGCGCGTGAGTGTGTGTGTGTGTCTTCACTGCACACTTGATACGCTGCGTCTGGATTCAGAAAACTGCGTTCGACATCTTCTATAATATGGACTCAGCACAGACCTGGCAGAAAACAACCGACTGTGTTTCCCTTTCATCAACACCACCATTTTTACATATGTGAAAATCAGCTCTATACGCCGGCGGGAGGAGGCTTCGGTCTGAAACGCGGCCCGTACCACGCTGTGTGGGCCCAGATCATGATGTGTGAGTTCAAACCGCGATGTGTGGGTTTTTTTGAAAACGACTGCATGAAATATGGCTCCACGTCAATGACAATTTGCAAGAGGGACCTGCTCTGGTCTCCGCTCCCATGTTCACCTTGTAAATCAGCCTGAAGGCTGAAATCGTTTCAGGAAGGAGGGCGGAGAGGCCGAAATGTTAATGATGTGGAGCCGAAACCAGTCGATTTCAACTGAGAATCTCCAAAAACGGAATGACCCAAGCCGGGAAGGGAAACCGTCATCTCACTCACTCGCAGGAAGTCAAACCCACAACCCCTGGATCCGCAGACAGACGCCTCGTCCAGTGCAGAATGCCACACTGTAAAAAATGGTTCTGTAGTTTTCAGTTGTTGATAGTAACGCTGCTCTAAAACGCTGTTATTTTCTCAGTTAACTTTCATTACATTGTTTTCACCTTTGTTTCTTTTATTCAAATAATACAAATACACGCAGATATTTTCATCATCATTTCTTCCCAGCAATTCAAAAGAACATAAACGGAAAATGAAAACAAACCAGATTTCTCCTGCTGACTTTCTCCTCATTAAAAACTATAAAATGGACCACAATCATATTTCTGCATCACTATATTCAAAATTCTCTAAATTGGACCAATCTTTCTTTGAATTTCTTTAAAATATTATCCTTTATTTAGCATACCATTTGCCAAAGATATGATTTATGAAAATCCTGAGTTGTATCTTGATTCAACTTTACAATCATTGGTCTAAAAAAAAAAAACAACCAATGGTATAAGATATACTCACTTGTCTGGTAAAGGGTTAATATTGCTGTGAAATAAATCTCACTCTTGTTTATAGACAGTGAGAATGCAGTAAAATTCTCAAATAACATTTAAAGGTTTCATCTTTCAGTGCTGCTGGAAGATCACCTGTTCTGTCTCCACATGACTGCAAAAGCAATGGCTCATATTTTCAGGTGATTATACAGTAGTTACTTTCAGATATCCATCCATCCATTGTTTTTTTTTTTTCATCCTTTAAAGAGGGGTCACAGGGGTCGAAGCTCGGCTCATACGTGTTGTGCTAAAAGAGTCGAGTCCCACATCAGCAGCTGCACCGAAGCTGACAATCCAACAGACTCACTTCAACATTCGGAAAGGCTGAAAAATAAACCAGTATCGAGTGAACCACATGCACACTGCGAAGGTATGTGAGAACTCTCAAGCTATAACAGGATAATCATTGTTGAAGGGAGGGGTTTCACAAGTGGTCTTGTTTCAGAAATCCAAACAGTTTACGGTCTAACGGTGATCGCAGTGGCGGTTTTCCCGGCTGGCTGCGGAGACACCGTGAGTTCTTGATCCTCTGATGCTTCGGCTCACTTTAGCTGGAGGCTGCGGGGCTACAGTTCCTTTCTCCCTGGCTGGGCTCCATCGTGGTGAATCAACGTTTTTCCGGGGATTTGACGGCCTTTGTAGGCCATCCTAGACAGCTTGGGTAATTATCAAGATGCGTTCATCTCATCGCCGCTCCTGGCTGTCTTTCCATCGTCCCCTGGGCTCAGATTTCAGTATTCCTCCTCCCGGAGCGGCTTGAGCTCGCCATAACTTTCAGTCCTGTCAAAATGGGGATCTGGAACCGTGAATGCCAGCTCTTTCCGGAGCATGTAGCGCGACTTGCCAGCACCTAAACCCAACAGGGGAAAAAAAAAACTTGCTCACAGTGACACACAGAAGGGGGGAGTTGTTAAATGTCAAATAAATAAATAAATCTTACACTAAAATATTCTCTTTCCCTGTGTGCTCAAGCAGTGTTCAGCTCTATATTTTTCAAACAAGTCCTTCCCCACAAACACACCTTTCCATCTCACTCAGCTTCACACCGCAGCTAAACAGAGGCGACGTCTCTGGACCGCATTTTTCTTCATTCACACAATTTTTTTTCTTTTCTTTTTGTTCTCTCAATCGTTCTGTCCTCCTTATTCCCACCTTCCCCTCCGCCCAGCCAGCGATGACAGGCTGTCACTTACAGATGAAAGCGTACGTATATTCTCTTCCTCCAGAGGCACAGGGTGGAACATATGATACGGTACGCAGGAAGGGAGGGAGGGAGGGAGGGAAGGGTACGGCAGGGAAGACGACCGGCGGACGGCGACGGATGATTGATTTTATGGAACACTGAAGCCGTCACATAAAATGCCGGTTCTCGCTGTCGCCTCTGGGTTTGGGATTAAGCTGTTGGCTGTTAGGATCCTGGACTGCTCTGCGCCTCTTGGAATACTCAGTTTCTCTCAAAACCTTCATCAAAACATCTGATTAGTCACCAGTTTGGAAAGGTTTGGGGAACCGTTCATGCGCTGGGCAGCCGCTGCGGTTCAGGTGGTGGAGTGGCTCTTGTACCAATCCTGAGGTTGGCAGTCTGAGTCCGAGCTGTGCTTGTCAGCGTGCCAAATTGACCTTGGGCAGGACACCGAACCCAAAATTGCTCCCGATGGAGTGTGAACGGTTGAGTGAGACTAACAGTGTCATGCGCTTTGAGGCTGTCAAACTGGTGAAAACACTGCAAATGAGTCAAGGCCATTTTTCTGTCCATTGTGAGTCGGTTACCAAAGGCTATAAATAATTTTGCAGACGATAAAAAACTGAATGTTTTGAAGAGATTTTAATATCCACATTTTACACATAGGCGTGGATTTTCTGAGGCGAAACATCTTGAGGGAGTTTTTCACCACAACATGTGGTAATGTGATTTTTTGAGTTTAAATCTTTGTCACACGCTGTGCTGAGAGTCCTCTCCACCTGAAGAAACTCTGCTCAGCCTGAGAAACGGGGCCAAGACAGAGCTTGGATTCAAGATTAAAAAAGCTCCACTTATATCATCTTTGTGAGAGAATGAATTTAGATAACGTCGCGCAGCAGAGTCTCTCACAACGCACTGGTCTTTGCTCACAGGGAGGATGGCTGTGCTGAAGGTTCAATGAATATTGGAATCTGTTGTACTACAGACGTACAGGTACAGCTAAAGTCTGTTGGGTCTGTACATTTACTGCTCACTTTGAGGGCCCACTTTGAAATATTTGAATATTTTCAAACTGTGAGTCATTCATTATCAGTCTCTCATCTACAGAGAGACATCGAAATGTCCTTTATCAGCTTTTGTTACTCTAAAGGAGCCCAGTTCTACTGGCCCTAGAAAGTATGCAAGAAACAGTGTAGGAAGACAGAAGACAGGCAGTGTTGATTACATAGCATAGCTGATTGAAATTATTCATAAATCTAAAATATTTCACTGATTCCATCCATCCATCCATCCATTTTCCACTGCTTATCCGGGGCCGGGGCGTGGGGGCAGCAGTCTAAGCAGAGATGCCCAGACTTCCCTGTCCCCAGACACTTCCTCCAGCTCTTCCGGAGCGTTCTCAGGCCAGCTGAGAGACATAGTCTCTCCAGCGTGTCCTAGGTCTTCCCCGGGGCCTCCTCCCGGTGGGACATGCCCAGACAACCTCCCCAGGGAGGCATCCAGGAGGCATCCTAAAGAGGTGCCCGAGCCTCCTCAGCTGGCCCCTCTCGATGTGGAGGAGTAGCGGCTCTACTCCGAGCTCCTCCCTGGTGACTGAGCTCCTCACCCTATCTCTAAGGGAGCGCCCAGCCACCCTACGGAGGAAGCTCATTTCAGCTGCTTGTATCTAGGATCTTGTCCTTTCGGTCATGACCCAAAGCTCATGACCATAGATGAGGGTGGGAACGTAGATTAACCGGTAAATCGAGAGCTTCGCCTTTCGGCTCAGCTCCCTCTTCACCACAACGGACCAATACAACGACCACATTACTGTGGCCGCTGCACCGAGGACCATGGCCTCGGATTTGGAGGTGCTGATCCTCATCCCTGTATCTTCACACTGGGCTGCGAACTGCCGCAGCGCATGCTGTAGGTCCGGGTTCGATGAAGCCAACAGGACAACATCATCTGCAAAAAGCAGAGATGAAATCCTGTGGTTCCCGAACTGGACCCCCTTCGGCCCCTGGCTGCACCTAGAAATTCTGTCCATAAAAATTATGAACAGAACCGGTGACAAAGCATGTCATACATAGACCGGACAGCCCTTATCAAGGGGCCCCGGACTCCGCATTCCTGGAGCACCCCCCACAAGGAACCGCGAGGGACGCGGTTGAACGCCTTCTCCAAGTCCACAAAACACATGTGGACTGGTTGGGTGAACTCCCAGGAACCCTCGAGCACCCTATGGAGGGTATAGAGCTGGTCCAGTGTTCCGCGACCAGGACGAAAACCGCATTGTTCCTCCTGAATTCGAGGTTCGACTATCGGTCGAATCCTCCTCTCCAGTACCCTGGAATAGACTTTTCCGGGGAGGCTGAGGAGTGTGATCCCCCTATAGTTGGAGGACACCCTCCGGTCCCCCTTTTTAAACAGGGGGACCACCACCCTGGTCTGTCAATCCAGAGGCACTGTCACCGACCGCCACGCGATGTTACAGAGACATGTCAGCCAAGACAGTCCCTGCGCATCCAGAGACTTATGGTACTCAGGGTGAATCTCGTCCACCCCCGGTGCCTTGCCACCGAGGAGCTTACCAACCACCTCGGTGACTTCAGCTTGGGTGATGGACAAGTCCACCTCTGAGACCTCAGCCTCTGCTTCCTCCACGGAAGACGTGGCGACAGGATTGAGGAGGTCCTTCAAGTATTCCTTCCACTGTCCTATGATATCCCCATTTGAGGTCAGCAGCTCCCCACCTCCACTGTAAACAGTGTTAGTGGAGACCTGCTTTCCCCTCCTGAGGCGCCGGACACTGATTCCAACTCTGAATATGTTGTTGTCCTTCGTAAATATGAACCATTTCTCACTAAAAATGCGTTTGTGACTGTATACATGTAAAGAAATACATGACGTCAGTAACTATGTTTAAACCTCCATCTGTAATTGACATTATCAAAAGTGTTTTGCAGCCTAAACGTTTAACTTAAAAAACAACAACAATGCAACAATACATGTATTACTATAACAAAAATACTACTTGCTGGGAGTTTGCACTTCGACTTATAAAACTCCTAGCAATGTGTCAGTGTACACTGATACTTTCAGTATACTCTCAGTGAAAATAGACAGTGAGTCCTAATCAGACTTTCTTCTCATGGTTTGTCTTTGATTTGATGTGTTTTTCATGTCACTCACTGAAGAATCGGATTATTTTCTTCATCAGCGGTTACAGCTGGAACCCACTCCACCTCAGAGCTCACAGCGGTTTTGCTCAGCCCATTTGCGGTGACAAAAAAGCGTTTAGCCTTTTTGAAAGTGAACAAATTAGAGCCACGGGAGCTACAATGACGGCCTTCTTCTCTTTGATTCCGTCGCTCCTTCTCTGTCTCTTCCCCGTCCCCTCGCTTTTTTCCTTCAGCATCAGAGCACTTATTTTCATTTCTCCTGCCCGTCAGTCTCCTTCACTTCTTGTCTAATGGGCTAAATCTGTCACTGTCCTGTTGGAGAAATAAACAGAGGGCCAAAGTAAAAGCAGGAGGACAGAGAGCGGCTGTGTTCTGGTCTCGCTGGTTCTGATGAGAGAAGCAGACAGCGCACTGGCAGCGCTACAGTGAGCTCGTCTGGGAGGAAGAGACAGCGAGGGAGAAAACATTACGTCGTCAAAGCAGAGCAGAAAGGTCACTCAGGATGCACCCGAGATGATTGGCGACAAACACTGCGTCAAGACTGGGAAGTTAGAGGCAGAGACTTGACTTTACACCACTATTTACCTTCTCCAGTCAATCAAAACATGTTTGACGCAGTTTGTTTATTATTAAATTGTTTGTTACCTGGGTTAAGCCCAATTTCCATCAAACCTGTTTAAAAGTTGCCTGAGCAGAAAAAAAAATATGGAATCTAACTACAAGTCTTTACCAACATAAAAGCAAATTAAATTGAATCTTGAATGTGAAGTTTGGATGGCCTTCCTGTGCCTTCTAAGGTTTTCTTGAGTTACTCCAATTTCCTCCCGCAGCCCAGAAATATGCATTTCAGGCTGATTTGCGATCCTAATCGCTGTGGTGTGTAAATGTGAGTGTGTGACTGTCACTGTGTGGAATGCCTTTCTCCAGCAGTCAGCTGGGATCCACTGCATGGTCTCTCAAACCTCCAGAATGAAGAAAGCACAAGAAAAGATGGATGAACGGATGGATGGAGCGTGAGCCCTCCAACTTGAAACCTTTTCTCCTACAATTGCATAAATATCAGGTTAAGATTTATTGAACATTTTACAGGGGTCTTTAAGTCAGCAAAATAGGCCATTTAACCATCCTGTGTGTAACATGAGGTTGATGGAAGTAAATTGAAAAGTGTGTTCAGTGTTTTGATACATGTACAGGGTAAATGGAAATCCAACCACTATGTTGGGATTGCAGGGAAACTCTGTAGACAAAGCAATAAGCAACAAAACAGCTCCATATCCCCGTTCATAAGTATTAGTAGGTCCCTGCGAGGCATGAACATGTTTTAACTTTAATTCTATAACTTTTAAAAATACACCCAGACACAGATTTGTGTTATCACATATCAGGGAAATATTTACTTTGGCAGAAGCAACTTGTCAAACTTCCACATCGGCAGCGTACCTGCTGGAGAGCAGCACACTATAGCTGGATATGTCCAAGTTGTAAAAAGTTTCCTCATTAAGACGTTTCTCCTGGGTCCATTTGTGGCGATGACGAAGACTGCCAAACATTCACTGCACAGGTAGGCCCATAACCAAACCCTGCACTGATTCATCTCCACAAGCATAGACTGGTCAAGTAAAACTTAAAAAAGTAAAATATGTCAAGGCTCGAATCCAAATCCATGAAAAAAAAAAGAAAAAAGGAAATAACTTTTTGCTGTTTAAATGTTTCTGTAATAACTATCTTGGCTTTGTAATTTCTTCTGATGATTCACATAACTTGCGGTCACTTTTCTTATTAAATCATTTCATGTTTTTCCTTCTCTAGCTGTGTGTCATCTGTTAAAATGCTGTGTTAAGTGGAATGACTAAGGTTTTACCGCTTTGAAATGCAGCAAAATTGACTACCTGACCATGAATCCTGAAATGTAAAGGGTTTCATTCATGCACCGCCATCATGTGTTGTGAGCTGGAAGAAACAATTCATCTTTAGTTGAACTACAGGTAGAAATATAACCCAGTTGCACACTGACTGAAGTTGATTTTGATCATTAGTGGCAGGACCGAAGCCAATCCCAGCTCACATTCATGGTCTCCATTTAGAAACGCATTCCCTTGGTGCAGAAAAATTTAGGCCTAACGTATCACATTTGACTGGGATTTAAGGTTTCTGCCTGTCTTAGCCTGTTAATCCGAGCAGCCGCAGTAGTTTGGAACCCCGGTGATATTTAGTCATGGTCGCGTGTCTGCAGCCCGAGCAGATCGCCTCTTGTCGGTGGCTCTGAGTCACCTAATGCTTGATGAAGTTCTGGTCAGAACTGATCCACGGCATGGCAGAGGTAGGAACGTCTGGCAGGTGAAAAAACACGGTCTGGTGAATCACCGACTCTGCATGGAATGAGTGTCGATACTGTGATCTTGCAACATCCTGCAGACACACATGGTGTGTGTGTGTGTGTGTTTCTGTGCTATTATATGATGCAGGACTGCAAGAAAAACAGCAGTATTTGTTGGAGGGGAGCATATTTTGCATTGATGAGAAAATGGGTGTGCAGAAGATACAGTTGACCGCATAAACACACACACACACATACACACACACATGCACATGGACACACAGTGACCCATTCATCAGGGTCTGCGGAGGCTGGAAACTCCCCTGTCACAGCCAAGCGCGCACACACACACACACACACACACACACACACACACAGGCCTGCTGAATATGTCAGTCACATTTTATAGACCTAAAGAAAGCTACAACTTTAATAAATCTGCTGGATTTTTCTTGTCTTTCATGAAAAGCTTCGTATAATATTATGAGTCCGTTTTCACGCCATCTAAATCAGCGAGGCCTGGAGTTGCTTTGGCTAATTGTCATGTTGTATGTTTTTGTATTTCGGCTGAATTTGATTTAGCCGAGGGTGTGGCAGGCTTTTGCACTTTGTAAATTCTGTCTCAGGGAAAATTTAGCACTCCTAAAGACCGAGTTCAAAAAACCACAGCGCAGAGTAACACGGCGCACGCCATTCGTCATTGTTTTTGCTTTTAATCATATATTACCTGTGAAATTCAGAGCTCAGCGTTTTCATGGCGACACCCCAAGACATATGCATTGGGATGTGTGGACATCTGTTTAATTTCAAGCAGTCCTTGGCTTTATGAGAGCCTTAAAGAGGTCTGCCACAGCTTCGCTGTCAGAACATCCACCCTCTGTGCAGCCTGTGTTCAAAAATTTTTCCTGGGATCCCATCTGTCTCCTCTGTGGTGCACAAATCAAACTTATCTTGATGATAAAATAAACAGGAACCGTCACAATTTGCAATTCCCTTTCAAGAAGCTATTTTGTTGCTCCTCAGAACCACAAAACTAGAGAAGGAAAGATCATTATCATCATCATGTCATTATTGTCATCAAGAGGAATCAACTTCTCAAATATCTGGCCCTATTATCCGTATTAGCCTTTTTGTTTACCGCTCATTACCCTTCTTGTTTCTTTTCTTACACTTTCAACGCAATTTCCAATCATCTGACAAAAACACCTTTCATACAGCCCGTCTTTGTTTGAACGAGCCCGGTTCTTAAAGGCCAGTGCTTCCAGTACGAACTTGGACGTCCTTTAAATTTCCTGTAACTGTCTTAAGCAAAACAACCATGCACCTCTTCCAATTGGCACAATGAAATTAGTATGAGCTTGTATCCACTCTGACTTCAGAGGTCTAATTTGACGGTTCCTTGATATGATGGCAGAGGAAGACAGCGAGAGGAGAGAGGAGGACTCGGAGTGTAGCGGAGGAAATTGGAACATTGTGTGACCGCAGAAAGGCCGTAGACGGTTTTAATGTGCCCCACTAAAAAGAAGGGGAAAGCCAGAAAAACAAAAGGGGGTTTTGGCAGCACCTCTTTCGCAAGCGACCTGGCCAGCTGCTCGGGCAGGGTGCAGGGAGGGTGGGGTGTGTCACACACACACATGGAAGCTGCTGGAATGTGATTTCCTGGTGGCTCGCCTCTCTGTTTTCCTTTTCTCCATCCACTTTCTCCCGGTTCAGACTTCTGAATCTGTCTCCGCTGCCACCTAATCCCGAGAAATCCTTTTCTGGAATGTCACAGAGCGATCATTGTCGCATTTTCTGAATCTCATTGCTCAGAGTTTTTGCACCAACA
Source organism: Salarias fasciatus (assembly GCF_902148845.1). NCBI lineage: Eukaryota > Metazoa > Chordata > Actinopteri > Blenniiformes > Blenniidae > Salarias > Salarias fasciatus. Next base: position 17,206,058 of record NC_043755.1, read on the forward strand.
GGTCACACTCAACAATTCAATGGCATACTACTCTTGAATATCTAATATTGGAGCTATTTTTGTTTCCTGAGTGAAAAGAAGCTACCAGGATGGATCACGAAGCCACATCAACCGTCTCAAGTTCCGAGAATACGCAGAGCGACTGGGATAAATTAAGATGACATTTCTGCTTTTTTCTTTCGCTATTTCAATCACATTGCACTGCCTCAAAGGAAGAGTCAATTACTAAAACAGAAACTTGGAGAAAAATTACCCAGTTGCAGGAATCAAGGATATCTAAACCACATTTGAAGGAGGGACTGGAATCTACAGCAAAGGCAGATACGTATACACACATACAGAAGCCGACATACGTGCATTCATTCTGTAAATACTCTGAAAAACACATCATAACATTTGCAGAAAGCCCCAAAGACACACACATGGCTATTGCATGACTTGGACATGGGAACTTATATACGCAGGATCTTGAATCGCATATTCAAGTGTGTGTTTCTGGTGTGTGTGTGTGTGTGTGTGTGTGTGTGTGTGTGTGTGTGTGTGTGTGTGTGTGTGTGTGTGTGTGTGTGTGTGTGTGTGTGTGTGTGTCTGTGTGTGTGCACTACATTTACCAGAAACAGTATTAACAATAAGAACTTTTAACGAGATGATTACATGATTATTACTGTTCTGGCCAGAGGGTAAAAGAGGGAGTTTTAAATTGAAGAAAGTGCAGCGGCGGTCAAAAGAAAAATTGCATGAAAGACTCAGGGAGGAGTTCTGGCCGACCTTAAAAGGTTTCATATTTTTGTTTCTTGAAATTTCAAGGATTTTCTGATCCTTAAAAACAGGCCTGATGTTAAATGGGACATACAGAGATCAGGATCTGTCGTTCCTTAACTCCTTCCTCTTGGTCAAGGGTGGTATTTTGTGACTGTAACTCAGATAATTTTCATCACCGAGAACGAACGCCCCGTTTTAAAATCTTCCACCTCTTCATCTCATTCTCAACCGTTCTACGTAGAAATATCAGCTATTGAATCCTCCTGCTGATAACGGCTGACGGGCGATTCGAGACCCTCATTGACCATTTGAACCTACATCCACTCGCCGCTGCTCCACTTTCCAGATGTTCATTGATAAACTATGGCCCCGATTTGGCCAATCCACTCGCCCCGTACCACAATACTCAGCTGTCTGAATGAGAGAATGACGGAGTGGCCTTCTCCCCAAACCTCACTGCTGCTTTGAACTGGCAGAAGGTTTAGAAAGAGTCTTAGGAGCTCAGCTCATAATATGGTTACTGGTTAGCCACTAGCGACCGCACTCAGCTCTCTGATGTTGCCTTCAGAGGCCCAATGCAGCTGGCTGATGCTCGAGGTTTGGCTCGACTGAACTCTTTGTAGTGTGGCAGGTTGCAAAAAGGCAGGGAATGCCCCCTCACCGGACTGCCGCTCTCCCCCCAATCCAAAGCTTATTTTCTTATCAAGAAACGGAAACGGTTGCAGCGTTGGGTCAAAGGAGCTGCCACTCATAGAAGCGCACCGTCATCTCAGTACGAGAGCTCAGGGGGTGAAGCGGCTGACTGAGTAAGACAAGTAGAACGTGGAGTAAACAAGCTACCATACTTACTGCAATCATGTGTAATTCAGCTGTAATTTATGGAAATGAAAGTACTTTTTTTTTCCTCCCCCCTTTTTGGACAGCTTTTGTCTGGAAGATAGAAATTGTTACCTTGGAAATAACAATCAAAAATCAACAGCCGCTATAAAAAGATTAAAGCTTTCCAATAAAATGCTGTCTCTAATTATGTCTGAACTGTTTTTCACTGGAAGGACTTTCTAAGTACAGTCGTTATCTGTTAGTCCAACTAGAAGATGGAGTCAGTGAAAATTATAAGGTTATTATAATTACATTTCCTGAACTCACAGTGGGCTCGTTACTACTTTAGTCAGAGATGCTTTCTCTCTCTGTCCTAAAGATTGGTTTCTTTATCATTAAACCCATGTTTACTGAATTAGGAAAACCTCAAAAATCAAAGCGACATGAAAGATGTTACAGACATGACGGTGTCCACAGTGTCTAAGATGTAATTTTACATTTTTGAGATCTTTCTGCATGTTGTTTGCTTATCCTGACTGTTTTGCTGCTTCCTCTTCTGATAATTACCGGTAGTTCTTACGAGAATCGCTAACATTTCAGGGCCATCTTCTTCCAACTAATCGGTTAGTTCAGTGAATCAGTCATCAGATCGATTCACACAGGACAGACAACTTAGAGAATGTGTTACAGCAGCATTTAATAATACAACTATGTACATTTTAGCAGAACAGGCCAAATAAAGAGAGAAAAATTGATGCATGGTGTCAGTAACTTTTTTTAATTTTGTTTGGATTATGTCTATATAATTATAAAACACCACACTCAATAAATCACCTCCTCCAGCAGGTGAAGTCTAACAGTTTGTTTCTGGGAAGTTTAAGCTGCTCGGAGGTGAAAATGCATTTTTTTTGTGTGTGTAGCTGAAAAGTCGAGAATTGCTGCAGGCTGTTTATTGTCCCAAACACTCCAGCCCCGTCGCTGACCTCCTGCTTTCAGAAATGAGTTTGCTGGACAAACGGATCCGGGGTTTAACAGGGCAGTTTAACGTTAAGTATAAGATGTTTGTATTCTTCTTCTAGAAAGTCAGATAACTTTCGCCTCAGTAATGGTATCTGTGTATCAAGCACGAAGTTCGAGCCAGGAATCAGTTAGCAATAAAAACTCTGAGTAAGTAGGAGAGCTCGAAATGACAATATGTGGTTTCGTGGTATGACGATTTCCTAACAAAGCGCGGTTTAATCTGTCATCCCAGCTCCTCTGTGCAGTGTCTGCTCTGCTGGCCAGGCGGTGACAATGCAATTTCTGGAAATCACAGCACTCTGTTGGATGTTGTTTGCCAAAGAAAAAAAAAAGAAGAAAAAGAAGATAAAATAATAACCCTGTCTTGGAAAAACTTTAATTCCCATACATTTAAATAGAAGTTTCTATTACAACAGAAGGAACCTGTTTTCTGACAAAAATGTGTTTTTCTAGTCAGAGGGTCGAGATCAGATTGTACTCTATTTTAGAAAAGCAACACAATAGTCTAAAAATATGATGTTTTTACCCTTTTGATCTTTCCGAATCCGGCATAATGCAAGGCAGCTCCAATGTTTGAAATAAAACACTATTTTCCAAAACGCAGTTTGGTGGTTTCAGAGTGTAATTTTGAGGAGACGGGGGGGAAAAGAACGAAAGTTCATGAATACATCTCCGATATCCATCTTATCATCGACAGCGAGCAACGTCAACAGCTGCCGCTCCACAGCGTGATTCAGTGTCAGCGCAGGGCTCCGGGTTTAGCACGAGTATCAGAAAAAACAATGACAGACTGAGAGAATCAACTCGGCCCTGCGCAGCACAATGAGAGCAGACATCAGTTAGCGCCGCAGCGTGAAAACAGCGCCGCGGACAAACCGGTGATTCACACAGTAAATATGTGGCGTCTCGGTTTAGTCATACGCCAAGGATATCCTGCCTGGTTTGGTTCATAGACAGGATGGATGGGACACTTCCACATTCGTGCCGGTGAATCATCCCACCTGCACACACTGACAACCACACCCTGACATCCACGCTGCACTGAGCTGCATCACTTTGATTGTTTTGTTTTGTTTTGTTTTTTTTTTTGGTAGGAAGACTCACCACCACTCCCTTTCACTTCTTCATTAAATGTTTCGCCGGTGACTTGTGTTTTTGTCACAGCAGTGAATGTCTTGGTATAAATCTCACACGCTGACGATTCCTTCGGGGCTACAGAGGAGTGACAGTTTTCCCACTGCAGTGAAAGAAGACAGCTGTTCAGCAGCGGACGACTTCCAGATCATCCTGTGATGCACTTCCATGGAAATCACAGGAAAACCGCACGGTTTGTTCACCGCGAATGCCCATAGGGCAAAATTAGAGGATTTGACATCCAGCAGTCTTTTATTATGACCTTGAAGTCAGTACACAATTAAGTGAACCGGCAGCATCAAGTTGTGCATTTCTTTATGTTTTAAAGCTGGAGACTGAGCCTGTTTTCCAGGGATTACATTTCCCGCCCCGAGCAAAAGGACAACGCTCGGCACAAAAAGGGGAAACTCATTAACAAATTTTACAATCCCAAAACATTTTTCAGATGAAAAGTCCTCCTTCATGCCTGACTCGGAAGGGAAGCGGTGCTGTGAGTCAAGCCGCCCTCATTCAGAGGTCGCTTGTAGAGGAATGATGTGTGATGGTGAAATGAAACATCTTGTTTCTTTAGATTGGCACATAGCTTCGTCTTTCCTTCTAAGAAGTGTGAAAACTGTGAGACAAAGGAAGCAGTATAATGTGTGTTTTGGGTTTTTTTTATTGACATGGAAGCTGTGCTGGGATTCAGATGATGGGCATTGCTCAGGTAGATGAGGTGTTACGGAGAGGAAACTGGGCTGGAAGGTGTGTCTGCATGAAAAGTACTTCAACCATGTCAAAGCGTGTTCCTGCAGTGTGATCACTCACTGCTCGATCACGTTTCACATTATTATTCAGCACACATTTCCCAACAGCCAGATTTTTTAAATGTCCAGACAAGTAGCGAGCCGTCAGAGGAGTCCCCAGCCTTCACAATGAAAAGTGGAAAACAATGCCTGCACCCAAACTAGCTGGGATGATAGCTTCTAGCATCCATCACCCCGAACAGAATAGAAACTATAGAGGCCGAAAGAATGAATGAAATTAAATTAAAAAAAAAAAAAAATCTCCATTCAGTGATTCTGCCTCTCTTTAGGGGGCAGTGCTGAGCACACAGTGTTTTCATTGTCCTGACGATGAAACAAGGCCTCCACAGAGTGCAAACGCTTTGACTAAATCAGATTCACACCATATATAAATACGTAAAAAAAAAGGGAATATGAAAACGAGCCTTTCTCGCCCTGAAAAGCTGGGTGACTGAGCTGCCTCCCACCTAACCACAATTCACTGATTCACACTCTTTCTGAGGTAGCAATAAAGATGTTTTGCACAGCAGAATTGTTTTTAACGACTCTGCCGTGGCGGTTTAGAGGCTTGACACAAATTCAGCTCAGTTACCGGACACAATACAGACTGTTTGATAAAATATTCAGTGCGGGTGCTAAATACAATCTGGGCTGCTTTTGTATTTTCGATAAAGACACCTTAGATTTCATGTAAGACCAACAAAAGTGAAAGGAAAAGTAAGCTTGTCAGTCCTTTGTGGTGAACTCTGTTCATTCAAGCAATCCCTGAGTCCACAGAGACTGATGTCAGCGCTCCAAATAGTAAATGAAATATTGGGAAAAGGATCAATTCTAACTGGAACAAAACATAATAACATTCGGCCACAAATTAGGTATTTTTGTAAAATGATGTCAGGGTCGTCCAGAAAATAAATAGAGTTGAGCTAGTCCCAGCTTGTAATGCGCCTTCAAACTGCAAGCAGAGAAACAAAAACAATTTCTGTCAGTTCGTATCAGTCACCATGAAACTCTACTCCAAGACTTTGAAACAAACTCACTTTGGCAACGTGTCTTTGTTAAGGAACAGATTACATGACAAAACAAACAAAATTAAAATGTGTTGTAATTTGTACTGTTGTCACTTTTGATAAAATTCAGCAATCCGCTGCCTTTCCAGGCCAGTAAAAGCAGATCCTAATATTTCAAAGAGCCCTCAATTTCACCTTTGTTAAGTATGCGTATTAATGCTGCTTTGCAACTGCTGTGAAAGTGGTGATTCTGAGCTGGGAAACAGGACCGTAGAGCGTCGGGGTCTCAGAGAGGGATAACTCACTGCTTTCCAGCATGTCTTTCGTGGGCAGGACACTGTTCTCTATCACCCTTGTTGTCTTCACTGGTTGTGTTCCTTCATGTGTGTTTCTAATGAAGAACAACACAGTCATCATGCAGTAGAACTGGATTTGGATCAGACATTAAAATATTCTCTCTGTCTGAGTTATTATTAGAAATAACCCCTGAGCTTATGGAGTCATGAACAGTGTTCTCTGCTCTCGCCGCTTTCTCAGTAAAAAAAAAAAAAAAACACCTCATATTTCATCCAAAGGAACACTGAGCTTCATTCCCACAGGAACCTTTAGAGTGGAGCTGTGTGTGCGACTTGTTGAAATAGTCAAACAATTCCTTTAATCCCACTGTATTTAGCTTTATTGAAACCTTAACTTAAAGTTTTGTTTGCGTTTAAAGTTGAAATTCCAGCCTCAATGTGGAGGGACTTTTACAGCCTCTCCTTCTCAACGCCAGAAAAACTCAAAGACAAAGTCAACACGTGAAACTAGGCTGCCACTCAGCCCGGCACTGAGACATTCAAATGATACTGCAAGCATTTGTTGCATAGCTTTTAATGTATTCAAAGTATATATTTCCCTGTAGAAACTTTTCATTGCTCATACTTTATTACTCATGAAGTAAACTTTGTTCCAAAATCAATTGTACAAGAACTAAAACTTCTACAAAATGAAATAAAGTTCTTGATTTTTAAAAAAGGTTCTGGTGCAGACCATGGATCTGCAGTTGTGTGACAGTATGAAATCCCAAAACACCCCCTGCTGCATTTACAACATCTTCTGTTTTCTCAGGTTCAAGAACTTTGCAGACAAACTCCCCTTGCAGATCGTCTTTGTGTCGATTGAGCTCCAAAGCAACTTTATTAGACTCTGACACGTAACTGTCAGCATTGCATACAGTACACTTCACCTCATATGTGTCTAGATTGTATGAATGTCCTTAACAAAAACAGATAAACCTCCGTGCATGTTCCAAACAGCATTTCTCAGCATCACTGTAGTTTTGCATTTCAGATATGACCTTTCAAGACATTTCAGAGGCTGTTTCACGCAGTTTTTCTTGTCTTCTTCTTTTTATAGAGGTTCTCTTTGGCGGAGCTTTCCCTCTCTTATCATCTAACCTCACGCTGAAATCAGATCTGCTGGCGTCACGGCCACCACCCCGTCAGCTACGTCAAACTCTGCCGCACATCTGCTGCATCTGCGAATGTGATCAGGCTTAGCTCATCCTCGAACGGACGGGTCTGGAGAAAGTCTGTGTGAGACTCCTCAGGCAGTCTCTGAGAAGAAAAAAAACAATCTGCCTGAGGAAACAACACCTCAGCCGCTCTTCTGCTGGAGTGTGTTGCTGCTTTATTAGTTTGGAGTTACTGCGTTACACACAGAGCAGCCATTATATGAGCCAGGCCACACAGCTTTGGCTGCTTTTAAAGTAGCAACTATTTGTTTAATCATTGCTTACAAACGCTTTCCCTCCCACTGGTTTTGGAGGTTGCGGAGTTTCATGCCAGCGAGTAGTCAGACTATACATCAGGAGTCTGCTGTGAGTGCCCACTATTAAAGAGTATTACTTCAGGATTGTGTTACCAGCATGTCAGTTGTTGTTTGCCCTTAAATTATGAGGAATTGCATTTCATACAAGGTATCTTAGCATGTCTGCATGGTTTATTATAAGAAGAATGCCATGTTGTTGTTGTTGATGTTTCTATTCTGGTCAGATAGGGATTGAATCTTCAATATTCTACGTGAGAAACAACCTCAGTACACACCTTGCCACAGTGGCCCGTGCCCGTACGGATCATGTTGGTTGTGGTCAGTGTCTTCCTCCAGTGTCTTGTTGCTGGGCTCTCCATGTGTCTCCCCCTGATAACTCCTTGGTTGCTGTCAGCTGTTCCTCATTAGCTCCTGGCTCCCTGTGTGTTTGGTCCATATACGACGTCTCTGTTGACAGCCTGTCTCTGCACCACGTTTCATGTATACCTAAGTTACATTTCCAGTCTCCTGTGTCTCGTATTCTGTGTGACCGTCCAGAGTTTAACCCCAAAAACTGCTGAAATCGCAAGAACTGTCAAAGGAATGGCAACAGATGCCGTTTAATGTAAGCATGTTAAAATGATCAGTTATTAGGGAATGAATTATAGCCTTTAATTTGAGGATATCGGTTTAAAAACCTAAAATGTAGAACAACAATGTCAGCTACCAAATGGCATGTGAAGAAAAGTGGCTAAAAATACAGCACAGCACACTTTTTCCAAGTGGTGGAAGACATCCTAAGAGATAGACAATAAAAAAAAAAAAAAAAAAAAAAACTTCCTTAACAAACAATATGTTTATAGTGTGCTGTCCTGTAAACTGGAGGTTTCCACTTTTAGGCCTGCCGTGCCGCGCTGCAGAAAACAAGATTTAAGAGCCACTCACTTCAGTAAATCACATTCTGTGTGTGATGAATACAGCTAATAAAGGTGATTTTAACAGCGTGGATGTTTGCCAACCATTACAGACACAGACCTCACTGTTTATCCAGCCCTGATTTGTAGGTATTCTCCGCCGCTCTGCCCGTCGGCGGCGCTGCCAGGAGAAGCTCTCGCCGGCCCACACACCGTCTCGTGACCGGCCCGTCCTCCTGGCTGGCTCATGCCGTCTTCCCAGCACCGAGCCACAGTGTGATTCCGCTGAGGGAACATTCATTTATGTTTCCTATTGCCCTTGAATGTGGAAATAAATAGTTTCCGACCAGACGGCGATCGCTAAACTGTTTTTAGAGGCATCGCCGGAGCGTTGCTGATTATGGCCTCCGAAGCTGCAGTTACGCATGAGGAAAAAAAAGAGAAGAGAAATCAAAGTCTTAAAGGTTTATAGCGCAAATATGTCATTTGAAGTGATTGGCTCAGGTTATTGACCCCTCAGTGGAACTCGTTCCCTCTCTTCTCGTCGGTCTGGACGTCACCTCTGGAAAAACATCAGTAGATTCAGCGCTAATCCAAACCCGAGCTCTGAGACTAACAATCGCTTTATGACAAACGCAAAGAGGAATTTCATAACTGTATCGCATTACATGTATTTATGACACTTAGTATTTTCCCAGTGTCGTTCGCGTTGTGTGTGCGGTCGAGGCAGATGACAGGGCGGACGGCAGAACAAAAGGATTACTCTGATTTTCACTGCAAATGTTCTGTGACTCCATCGAGCTGAGGTCAGGAGGGGATGAGGAGTTTTCGTCCTGAGCACTGATTGAGTCAGTTTGGTCACTCCGGATGCAAACACGGGGAAATACCCCTAATCAGACATTTCTATAAAACATACAACCAATGAGACCAGTTGGTTTGAGTCTGTGGGTCCATCAGTGTGAGAATGGATGAATGTGATCTTCAAAATGGTTAAAACTGCTCTTATATTCAGAAAATTGGCAGAAATTCAGTAAAACCATATCAATAAGGAGCTGGTTTTTCTAAATTAAGCTTCATCAGAAGAGCTTCTGATAAATCAATGGCTGTCCGTCACTCTCACCATTTCAACAAACACACTTAGCCATGGATCGATTACGAGCTGATGAGGTGTTTTGTTTCAGCAGACAGTTCAGATGCACTAAACACATCTGACTGTCAAGAAACTCCAGCAGGAGTTTCGAGGGTGAAATTCAGTGAGGGGCAGCGCTCATATCGACACATGGTTTCACTTAGGTTTTATACTCGGCCTTTAAACAAAGAATTGTTCTACTTATGAGCTGTGGTCACATTTTAATTAAGTCAGTTCAGTCCAGGGTTATTCAACAAACACTCAAGTCCACTGGAGAGCAAAGCGTTGCGCCGTCAACGTAACTTTAAACATGGCGGTCATCCTCCGAACCTGACTGGCATCTGAGACACCAGCGCGGCAGATAGTTCTTATTTTTAACTATCATCCAACCATTTATGTAGTTAATAACATCACCGCATTTTACTGAGCCTGTTCAAGACTTTGTTCATTTGTCACGTGTTTTTTTTTTTCTGCAATGTCATGTCACAATTTTCGCTCCAGAAGTTTGTTTTTGTGGCAGTGAGAGAAGAAACTGTAGGGAGAAAACCTCAAAATACAGGCTTAAACCAAGAAATAAAGCGATCATTAATCCCAACAGTCATGCAAAGTGTAACAACAATCCAATTAAACAAAAAAAAGACACCAAAAAAAAAATACTAAATAGCAAGAAACCAAAAACCAGAGAGAAAAGCTGACAGCGATAATTCAGGGAACGAGACTGTAAACAAGAACTAAACAGAGCTAAATATAGCAGGTGATTGGACGGGACTAAACAGCGGGAGTGAAACGACAAACAAGGGCACGAGGACAGCCTGAGGCACACACACACACACACACACACACACACACACACACACACACACACACACACACACACACACACACACACACACACACACACAATCACACACATGCTTTGAACTTGACCAGTCGTGGGTGGGAAGTGAGGTGACACACATGAAGCACAGAGAAACAGCAGAAGAGAGAAAGTGCTCATGAAACGTGAAACGTGAGCTCAGAGGTCAGTTCCACATGAGACACACAGACTCAGCTAAACATCACAACTACGGATAAAACATCCGCTTTGATTCTTAGTCCAAATTGTTCAGTAGAGATTGAAGTTTTTTGAACGATACATCCCAACACAATGTCAAGTTAGTTCTTTTATTTCCAAATATAACAAGATTCATACCAAAAAGAAGCACCTGATTATTATTTTTCTCTCTCTCTCTCTCTTTTTTTTTTTTTTTTTTTTTTTGAAGGAACAATTCAGTGTTTTGTATTATTGAAATGCCAGAATATTCATGTTTTTAAGTCCTTGTTCACTATTTTGATATATATTTAAATAAATGTAGAACTTTTCATTGAGTGCTCAAACAGGACGATAATCAGAAATTTTCAGTTCTGGAAGGTTGATTTATAGATGATTACACTCACCCTTTTCCTGTTGCGCTCTCTCATATTGTGTTCCTTGAACTGAAAAGTGTAACTCTCCTGGAATAAAAAGACAACACTAAAGCATGATTACACATGAGGCAGAAGGGACCAAAATGAATCTGACATTAGGGAGAAAAAACAAACCAAGAAAAGACCAAACCAGACTAATTTAAATACAAGGCCTTTCAACACGCGAGCACGAGGAGCAGCTAAATGTAGTTTGGTCATTTTATCACTCAGAAGGTGATTTTAACTGCTCCGTTGTTTTTCTTCATCAGTGTGAAAGCGTTTTACAATAATGTACAATTGAAATCATTTGAAAAAAGTAGCCACAAACATATTTCACCCACTGAGATGGATCAGGTGACATTTTCAAGGTTTTCTTCTTTCCTCATGATTCAGGTCAGAATATTCTTTTAAAAAATGAGACTGAACAATGTTTCAAATACAAGATTTTACTGCTGTAAGATCACAGCTCCTCTTTTCTGTTTCGAATTATGTTTTGGATTAAGAATGTGACAAGTAACGCCAAAGACGTTTTCTTTCTTAACATAAATACATATTTAAGTGGTTCATTTGAAGACTGACGATAAACACACTGATAGCCTTACTACAGCGAGAATTAAAACCCTCTTCAGCTGCTGTAACTCATCTTATTCAAAACATAACTCAGTGACAATGTTTACAACTATGAGGTGCCCATATTTCATGTCCAGATTAAAGATTTTGCCGTCGTGGTAATAATAGTCGAGAGTTTCCCTCAGCTAAATAAAAGACTGCCTCACTCCCCATAATCTACAATTACAGGGGTGAAGGACTGTCGGATCAGAACGGATGCACGTTGTCTGGTTTGACTGAGGTGAGACTGGAGTATGGGATACGCCGACACCATAAACAGAATAAATCCTCAGTATGCAAAAATGTTTTCGTCTTTTAGCGAGAGGATAAAACGCTGAATGCTTTTGGCCTGGTCTTTGTTTGCTTTCAGGATTTCGTATTCGGTGTGAAGTGTTTAGGTGTACACTGGCATCAGCGTGTGACGCTGACAATGGGAAGTGGGACAGTCTGATCTTCTCATGCTCTTCAGATATAGAGATGCTTCTGGCGAAAGGTTTGACTTTTTACTCAGGTGGACAGACGATATGAACAGAGATTCTTTTATTTTTTTTGCTAAATTTCTCCCAAATGCCATTCTGAAAATATGCACAGAAATGTGTTTTAAAGCCTTAATCCAGCTCCATTTGTGTGTAACATCACTTAAAGGGTTATTTATAATGGTGTAAATGTTTATGAACTCAACATGCGTACAAATGGAACATTTTAACAAACTGCATGCATGGCTTCCAAATGAATCTTAAAAGGTTTTCTGGATAAGTTCTCCTGCTTTTCATCCCTGAGCCGTTCCAGGCGGTCAAAATAAAAACAAGCACCCATCTGTTGTCAATTGCTCCAGAAGGAAAAGGCATTAAAATTAGATAGTGTGTTCGAAAACCATCTGACAATCGACAAAATTACAATCAGACGACACACCACGGCAGATGGTGACGACTTCCACCTTTTACTGCAGGAGTAAGAGGTCATTCATCGTGTGTGTGTATGTGTGTGTGTGTGTGTGTGTGTGTGTGTTTCCTGCCCGCCTCTGCCATGCACACAGGCTCACAGGTCCTCCTCTCCTTCTAACCAAACGATACGGTATTCCCTCCTTCCTTTCATGTGGTCCGGATGACGCTTCCAAGAAAGTCGAGCAGCCCGAGCGTTTGGCCGCAGTATGACCGTCAGCGCGCCGCGGCTGTGGTCAGAGAGGGAGACCTTGCTGAAAAGAAAACCTCCCATGGATGGATTGGGTGAAGCTTAGCAAAATTCTCCTCCTGACAACCTCTGCTAAGTAAATACGGCGCAGCGTACCGGAGGCCCGAAGGGACACATTCATTAATATTTACTTATCCCCTCTCTCCACCACTCTCTTATTCCTTATTTGTCATTTTGGAGGTAAGATTTATATCTTAGATTGAGTTTTCTTTTCCCTGCCTCTCTCTCTCGCACTCGTTCTCATTTTTGTGGCATTTTTCCATCAGTGTGCCTATCAATTTCTCCCCGCTGGACGTTTTCCCCTGAGCCATTTCCAGTCAGCCAGACCCCGGCGCAGGAAAAATTTACTTTTCACACCCTTTTACTGGCAGTAAATCCATCAGAGGATACGGGCCACACTCCTTGCAAGCTGGTAAATTAACATGTATTGAAAGAACCAGTCTTCATTTCTGTCTGTCTGTCCGTCTGTCTGTCTTTCTGTCTTTCTGTCCATCTCTTTGAGTGTGTAAACAAGTATAACTGGTTGTGAATGAAGGACGTTGACTGGAAATCATGTGCTGCCCCACAGGCCTCCCGTATGTATACTCAAGGCAAGGAACGCATAAACAAAGCCGAGAAAACCACAGAATTCATTGATTTGTCTCGTTTTAACATTCGATTCTTTCTCCTAACAGCTGTGATCACGTTCTGGCTGAGACTCAGAGAAGCTGATGGCAAGAAGAAAGGAGCTAATCGAGTTCCAGCATCACACCAGCAGCCAGCCAGACGGTCAAACATGCAGTGAAGAGGTCGATCAAATGAAAAGTGCATGATTAATATGAATTGAATATGTGGAAATAGTCAGAACTCGATGTTCCAGTTGACAACATGGAAATGCAGGATTCCATTAACACTTCTATCAAAAATGACGCTGAGGATCTAAATTATTAAAGTATTTTTAAAATACTTTATTACGCATCTGGAAAGTAATTACATGATTGGCTTTTTTTACACTTGATGAAATGATTATTTTATTGGCAGATCTTACATTACTGTCCATTATTACAAACTGCTTGGCAACAATAAAGAATCCTGATTCTCATTGGTTTTTAGTTGTGAATGAGAGAAATAGTTTCACAGATCTCAGTGCGAATGCAAGACATTTGTAGTCCATTTTCTTTGCTCTTGAGAATATCCACCGGCTTTGGGTGTTTGGTTTTGTGACGCTGTAGCTTTAGCTCGCCCTCGACGCACTGGGCTCTCAGGTCTGCCTCCTGCCTCAGCTCACAAAGCCAAACTTAATAAAGTCAAGATTGTCAGATTGTAAGTCAAGGGGTTTGCATCGCTTTCATCTTCATTTTCTCTTTTCAGACATGTTTCAGTAACTTCAACCAAATGTTTACATCTGTCGTCTTCTGCTGCTGCTTATTGAAGCGCTCACTGTCGTCTCTCTCCTGCGCCTCTCGGAAATACGAAGCTGTTTGAATTTTGCTGCTTTTTTTGTGGGGGGGGGCATGAAAATAAAAAAGCGATCTTCTCTTTGCTTTTTTTTTTTTTTTTTAAGTTATGTCAAACAATGTGCAACCAAAAGAGGAAAAAGAAAACGTAGTTTAGATGATTGATCATTGATTTTAATCATGAGTCAAATAATGCCTCCATAAATTTAAAATTAAAAAAATTAAAAATTTAATCTGTAATATCATTTTGTTTTCCATTTTAATGAAGTCACAGAATAGTCAGTCTCGAAGATTGAAATGAAAATGCAGTTTGGATGATTTATTATCAATTTATAAGTCAAAAAACAGTTTTGTCAGACAATGGAAAAGCATTTCTGTTAATACATTTGAATGTGATATTTGCTCCATATTCTCCTCTTTAGGCTTTCACTTTTCATATTGAAAGTTTTCATTTTTTACTTTTCACTTTGGATTGCATCAATCCACAACATCACTTCGAGTTCTAGACAAAGTCGAACTCTGAGTAACAGAAAGGCGATTGCTGTGTACTGGAGAGAAACGCTTCGTGACCCTCTGAAGAGATCAGTTCAGAGAGAAATCTCTGACAGGATGAAAACCCGAGCGTCCACAAACTGACTGACCCGCTTCCAGAAACCCAGCTGCAGCTGGTGAGACAGAACGACTTCAAAAAGAGAGAGAGTGAAACCAGGCTGCCTCCTCAGGACAGCAGCAGCAGACCTGCAGGTGGCTGATATGAGCAGCCAGCAGAGGTTTTCCTCCGAGGCGCAGGTGGAAAAAGAAAAGAACCAGAAGAGGCTGCAAAAGAACAGAAGAGGCTGAAGGCTGCACATCAGGACCTCAGAGCAAAGTATGAGATGTGTTTTGTTCTTTTTGTATCGTGATCACTGTTTTAAACGTTGTGTCTGAAGGAACATTCAATACATATTCAGCCGAGTCTGGCAAAATGGCTCCACAGCACCAAAGATACATGAAATATACTGCAATGCAAAGGAAACAAGATTTGAAAAAGTCTTTAAAGCAAGGAAAGAAAAAAAAAGGATATGACAGTCTGTCATGCCAAATACAAAAAAAAAAAAAAAAAAAAAAAAAACCTTTTGCAAGATTCCCCAAACGTTTTGTGAGAGCTCGCAAAACACTCACTGCGGTGAGAAAGTCAGTGCCAAGATAAAAACGAGGAGGAAGACTCGTAATGATTTCTCCTGTCAAGAGCCATTCCTCAAAAGGTTGAGTGAGGAGAGTGAGTCGCCACATGAACTGTGATTTAAAGTCAGAAGATTCTGTTAATGATGATGTCCAACGTGGTAATAGCATTACATTTAAAACCCTAATTCATTAATGAGATATAAAGTCAGATTTTCATTCAATTAGTAAATCATATGAAATACTTTGAGTGGATTTTTGATTATTGTAGATATGTTCAAGGAGTGGTCATTACTACTGCAGGTATTTTAAGTGGAAGAGTGTGTAAACTCTTATTGTGACTCGCTGTCCTCTCCTTCTGTAAACAAGCAGCACCGATAAAGAGACAGAAATAAAGAAGAAGAAAGAGGAATCCTGAAAATAAAATCGAAGACCGGTGGTTTTTGATGAAACACAGTCACCTATTTTTGTCTGACAAAGTGAGAAATTATTAAACCACTGGGAAAACATAAGATATTGTCAATTTAAAGATAAATTTGAACAAATTGTTCATGAAATCTAACATTCAAATCCCAAACGTAGATTTCTGCACTCATTTTTTTATCCTTAGCAGTGAACTGCATTGTGAAATTACTAAATTGGTGTTTTGCAGGGAAAAAAAAAGTCACAACAAACTTACTGTAAAGCAGGATTATGTACTCTTTGCTTCAAACATTGAGATAACTGTAACGGACAGTCATTCAGTCGACAATTCATGCTGTGATGAGAGCAGAGATTTCAAGCATAAGGCTTGTGGACCAAAACTGGCCGGCCAAACCACCAAGTAAACTTTTAAGGAATACCTTTATTTAGTCATGGGCACAAAAATATGCACAACTGTATGAGCTTTATGAATATTTCACTGTATTTTGCACTGGGAGGTTTTATTAAAATTGGTTTCATGTTGAAATTGTAAGAACTTTTCATTGTAACTGTTTGGATTTGTGAAAATATAGACGTTTTCATCACCTTTACTCCTCACCACAACACAGAAAATGTCCATTCTAAAGGTTATTTTGCCACTTTTTTACCAGTCGAAGGCAAAATTGGGCTGACTGTGGCCCCTGAAACTAAATGCTTGTGACTCTCTCGATCTAGACCATGCTCCAGCGAACTACAGGTGCTGTTTTGTTGTTCAGGGTTATTTTTGTTTACGGGAGTCCAGTCATTTTGGAAACTTTATTTGGACTCGGGTCTCCACTATGATATCATGAGGGTCTCCTGAGAACCATTACTTTTTCCACAGGATTTTATTAGGTGTGTGACTCACTTAAAAAGAAACGTGTGTGTTTCGCTGTGCTTCTGCTGAGACTCCGTCTGACTCCCACTTTTCCATGACGTGCCTCGTGCTGTCATCTCAGAGGACTCTGACTGCTGCGCCATAAAGTGAATCTGAACATTTCTCTCTGGTTTAAAAGATTTTACAACTACAAACTGCCCACGTGTTTACTGTTTTTTTCCCACCAAACTATATTGTTTCACTTGTGGCTCCTGGCAGCTGCGGAAGCCCAAATCTTCTGTTTTACCGAATCTGTCCGCATAAAATTTAAGTATACGTACTATTTCATTATCTCCACCTCGGTATCCTGCGTCCTGTCATCGCAGAGATTACAGGAATATTAAATGAGAACACGGCTTGACGTAATGTTTATAAAGGAATTTAACAAGAAAGCTACTTTATTTTAGGCGAGGTGAAAGGGGCAAGGAAACAAGAATTAAGGCACAAATGGTGCCAATATGAACTATTACACAACCTTATCTGGTAATCATCTTTATCAGGCCTTAACCACTACGAGCACAGCCCACATGCCCACCCACACACACACACACACACACACACTCTCGCTCGCATGCAGACAGACGGGCCGTTCCTTGGAGCCCAGCTAAACGCTCAGTGCTGGGAAAGCCGATGGCCTGCATGCCAGTGGCGTCCTGGTGAGAGAGCAGGAAATCACGCTGCTGGTTTGTTTGTCATCTTTTCCAAGGTAACCAGAGACCGTAAGAGATTAGTCCAGTGGAAAATATTCACAGAGATAATGAAAGAAAACGACGACAAAGCAACGAAACTCCGATGAACGCTCTTTCCTCATGTCCCCATTTTTTTTTTTTTGAGAGAGAGAGAGAGGAGTCAATCTTTATTTTTGTGAACGTGGTTGTTTCAAGAATGCATTTGCCACCCTACCTTTTTTGTTGTTTTTTACCAAATGTGCGTGCAAAGGACTTCAGAAGCCATTAAAAGGCCCTTCCTCTCTTATTGATGGCTTTGACAGGATGTGTTAGTGATTGTCCTGATGCTCAGCCACTATTAAAATTCAAAAGACGTCAGTCCACAGTAAATTGTAAACACTTTGGTGATAGAGTCCAAATATTTCTTTGAAATACTGATATAATGTCAAATGAATGACATCTGTACCATCTGTAGCAAAAGCACAGATTCACTAATTTCACTCTGAGATTAAGATCTCTGTTTTAAAAATGTTTTATTCTTGAAACCAAAACAGGAGAATATGTAGGTTTTACTTTATCGTTCTGAATGTCTGTATAGTCGCTTCGAGCATCGGACTGTCTTAAATCGAATGACACATCATTCGTCACATTTCTGACTCACACAGCTAATGTAACTAACAATTTTGGTTCTAAACGAAGCGCTAATCTTTCCCTCAACCTAACCAAGCCGTTCTGGTGCCTAAACCCAACAAAGCCATCTTGTTTCAGGGATGAAAGCCGTTCAGTCAAATGATGTATTGTGTTATTCGGGTGTGAGGACATGTTAAGCCTATAAACGGCACCTGAGACATTTAAAGCTGTCTTTATATTTAACAAGCTTGATAACAAGGATAATCGGCTAGTTTAAGTTACTAAATCTCTCTTTATTACACCACAAAGCTCTTGATGTGCGGTGTTTTTTCCATCCCAAGGAGAAAATAGGGTTCAGCTGAACGTAACATGATTTTTTTTTTTTTTTTTTGCTCTTTTATGGAAGTGCTACAGGGGTGAACCCTGACGGCGCACAGTTCAAGTACAGTAGCTGCACAGTGAGGCCATCTTTGCTTTGGGTCGGTGCCACTGTAGATTGTGGGCGATGAGTAAGACCTTCTTTGCCACGCGCTCATTTTGGATGGTAAACATTAGGCACAAATACACACATTGAGCTCCCCTTTCATGAAACGAATTAGGCAAACAGGGAAGCAGGCTGCTGCCCCTTGTCTGTTGACTTTCCCCAGCCATTACTTTTCCCCCCGCTGGTGACAAAATAGTAAAATTGCTGTAAAATGCGTCCCTGTAATTCGCCTGCAGGTTTATTTCAGGGATTTGACAGCTTCCTGGTAAAGAATTGTCTGTGAAATAACTCTCAAAATGATCACTACACTTGTGTCTCCTCTTTTCTGGGACCACCATAGCTTCACAGTGCACTTGATTTTTCTGAACATCACACACATCGCTGCCTTTTACCTTAAGTCAACATTCCTATTGGTGCATAGTCCACGGTCTGCTTCATAGCAAAGTTCATAATAGCATGAGATTCAGTATCGCATGTCCCAAGACAATACATGTGTTGTTTCAGCAGCATCAACTTCAGTCTTCTTCAGTTACTCAATCTTCTTCTCAGTCTGAAGCTTCTTGGCCTGATAAGACTTAAGTCTGAAACACATTGTTGGCATTCAAACTGTTTAATATAGCAATGCTGCCAGAAAGGCCCTATTAGGTTATCAGCCAGCAGTGGGAATGTGAAATATCCCTCATGTTGTACATTACTTCAGTTTGCTTGCCGAGGTCAACTTGAAGCAAAAGAAACACTAAATTGAAACCCATCAACTGAACCTGATCAATCTGATCAAACACATTCATTTGTTAGTGGGAAGCACTGTGAGAAATGGAAAAGTCCATAGACAGCAGTCCATTGTTTTCTTGTGTTGTTATGCTTCCGTTTGTTATCTGAACCTGACAGATGTGAAGTGAGAGTGCGAACCACTACGCTATTCTTCTGTTATTCCATAATCCCAATATTCTCACAAGGTCACAACACTGTGGACATGATGGATTTATCCTGGGACAGTAAAAGCATTACAACTTCAAAAAGCCTAGTTATTATGGCTCTGATTGATACTGTGGTATTGCACTTGAGCTGAAATAAAGTGCAATCAGTTGAAAGATCATGCTTTTAGTGAAGGTTATATTATAATTACTTTTCAGAGTTATAGCTTGATGGATGTCAAATGTCTGCGTAATGAAGACTCTGTTATAAAACTGTTGGAGACGCTGATTAACTTTCAGAAACAGGCCTTTAAACAATGAGACTGCTGTTTCCTTCTTCTGCGAACACAAAACTGAATACTTTAATTTATCTGACTGAGCATTTTCATGACATCCACCACATGTTTTTTGTTTTTTTTTTTCTTTACTGTTGCAGGAGGTTTGTACATGATGAGGTCATTCTCATTTCCGTGCATGTTGACGCGCTTGACCTAAATTGAAATGTGCATTTGGAGAAAAACCAGCATCACTTTCACCTTTTACTCTCACTGATAGAAAGTAATCTGAACCCAAATAGAAAGTCCTCCAGATGTGACACTTGTGCATCAAGAATGAGCCTCGGCGCATGCGTCACTCTCGACACCGTGCGATTCATGAGCCCAGAAGAGTTTCCCCTAAATCATTTTCAGAAACCTCACCAGAGAAAACAAGGTGACCACATCAGCTTCCCTGGAAATCCAGGGATCCCTCTGCTGTTATTTTTTCTCTCAAGGTCACATGTGACTCACTGCTTTGACTGGCTGCACTTCCAACGGCGGGCACCGAGTCTGCCGGATCTCTCCTGTCTGTCTCACGCCTGTCTTATGCTTCTCCCTTCACAGACACTTACTGTGCTTCTTACAAGCCATCAGACACACCGTGCACACCATCAGTCCCCTGCACCCATGCTCCAACATTTTCTCCGAGGTATTTCAGCCCCACATCGATAATTTAAGTATCCTGTTGAGGCTTTTCCATCAGTTAGTAAAATAAAGACTTGTCCACTGAGATTTCCATCTGAGAGGCCCAGGCAGCGAGAGATATAAAGTATACTGAAACAAAAACTCTGAGGTGGACCACAGGAAGGCGTAGAGTCGAATATGAGAAGGTCAAGATCCTTAACAAGGCAACATGCGTCTTCGGTGTCTGTACAATAACACAGATTGAAGTGGTGTGGCCAGGGTTTCCTGAAAACCTCCTGCACTGAGGTCGCCTTTCTCCAGTGACTTACAGCAGAGACAAAGTGACTTGAGTCCAGAATATTTAGGATGGCACATTTTTATTCACCACTCTTTCATCGCTGGAATCAACTTCAGAAAACCAGTTGTTCTCCTCAAAAAAAAAAAAAAAAAAAAAAAAAAAAAAGGAAACCACATATTTCATTTGTTAGCTTTTTATGACTTAACTGTTGTTATTTAAGAGTTAGGCAACAGTTTGTGTGTGTAGCTTACAGGGCTTTGTCATGTCGGGCTGCACTGATACGATCAGCAGTGAAGAACAACTTTCACAAACACTTTGGGTACCAAAGCAGATAGAATAGAAGAGAAATACTTAATAAATCCCAGATGAAAATTCTTGTAGCATAGTTCCACATAGAGAAGAACACAGAATAAATAACTTTCTTGAATTATTTGGTTTAAGATTAAAGGTTGAACCTGTTGTTACGCTTTTATTTTGCTTGCGCTATGGATCTATAGCTTCTCTATGGTTTATTTTTAGTGGTTGCGTCCTGATCAAACTTGAGTTGGAGTATTTTTTTTTCTTTCTAATCTATGTCATGTTGTTTGATTGTACTCGACTTCCAAATACATTGTTGGCTTCAAAACTGATTTTTCACCTTTGTCTGATGCCGTCTTGTTGTCTTGTGTTGAGACTTCACCAAATAACTTCGCTTTAATTTGAATGAGCCAGAATTATCATTTTGTTTGACAAAGAAGCCTCAAAGAACAGCAAAACAGTGAAGGTGGAAGTAAAAGCGAAAGAAATCAGCTTCTCTAAATGCACTGAAAATAAAATAAAATTAAAAAAATCAGATTAACTGGCCAGTAGATGCTGAACCCACAGGCATGTTAAATATGTGGAATTCAATAAGGATCTCAAGGAACTCGTTGGTTTTGCTGCATCAGCACTTGGAGACACTGTAGATGGTGAATAAAACCTTTTTTTTTTTTACTTTTTTCCCTTTAAAGTTGTTTAAAATGTACTCTTTAGAATACATTAGAGTGGGTGTTTTATTGCTTCAGCTTTTTTCCGTCCAGTTATTCTACCTGCGACATTCAATGCAAATTTGTCTGATTTGCATTAATCTGCAAAATCCTTTGTTAATATGATTTTTTTTTAAGTGCTCTCTGTAGTTGATGTTTGGCTGTCACAGAAACAGGTGTTAGTTCCCTTTTTCTTTTCATCCATTAATGAGATCTGTTATGAAAATGAGGGGAACCCATACAGCAGCGGTTTACTTGCTCACACACACACACACACACACACACATATAGAGAATAATAAGTTGACACGTGCACATTCATCGGTAGTGTGCGAGCACACAATGCGTTGTACTGGTACACAGAAGCTGCCACGAATCTGAACAATGGCAGACTGTGATCGTGAGAGATCTGTTATCTGCCAGCGGTATGCAAACAACATGATAAATATACTACAAAGAACTAATCTCCACATCTCTGCAGCTGAATTTAAATCAGGGATTATTTAACACACATGCACACTCCCTACTGAAGGCAGTGTTCTCTGATCTGCACCCTGATTGCTGAACAGGTGGTCTTTGGAGCTTTATTAATGACTAAAACATCCAACAGTCCGAACAGAAATATGGACGCAGCACATCAGTATGTACAGTAATATCACATCCATACATGCTCCGATCAGGGAACACACTGCGGCCTGCACGACAGGTCAACTGAAAGCATTGATTGTTATTTATCATGGCAGCTTTAGTTGGTCAGATTTATTACACAGTGAGGGAACATCTTGTGTTTGTGTCGAACATCATATGTTCGACACAAAGAGATGGTAAGATTTACGGATCTGAACAAAACATGGTGATAGTTACATGGCTGGGTCAGAGCAGCTCTTGTGGGTGGTTTCCAGTATGCAGTGGTCAGTCTCTATCAAGGAACAACAACAAAACAAAAAAAAAAAAACACAGGCAAGCTAGTGTGGTTGAAGTCGCTCCAGATAATAATGCTGGTTCTGATGAAAAGGTTTCAGAATACATATGAGACTGCAAAGCCAGTCTGGGTAAACGTGCTGTCCTCTGTTCAGAGCCTTCATTATGAAAAATCCAGCCGTCAGACGTCAGCAACAGAAAACGTGAGCCTGTGTGATCGTTTAAATTTTTTTTAATTCCTAGATGGGGTTAACTGAGAACATGGTATCAGGATCCGCTGTGTGAGGAGGGTAAAACCAGTGTGATACTTTTGGCAATGTTCTTGTGGGAAACATTGGGTACTGCCAACCATGTGGCTGCTACTTTGATATATAGCACCTACCTAAACATTCGTGCAGACCATTTACACTCTTACATGGAAACCGTGTTCTCTGAAGCAGCGGCTTCTGTCAGCAGGAGAAGACATCCTGCCACAGAGCAGAAATGGGTCAGTGACGGTTTTGAGGAACATGACAACCAATCCCAAGTGTTGATTCGGCCTTCGGGTTTCCCTGAACTCAATCCAGTCCTCAAGCATCTGTGGGATGAGCTGGGAAAGTAAGCCTGATGTGCGGAGGTCCCACCTTGTAAATTACAGCCCTTAAAGGATCCACAGCTAACATCTTGGTGCCAGATACCGCAGCATACCTTCAAAAGCCTCATGAAGTCCATGGCTTCGCTGGATCCGGACTGTTTCACCAGCAAAACGGTGCCCAGACAACTCAGGCCGGTGGTCATAATGTTATGGCCTAAAGGTGGACACCAAAATGGGATCAGTTTTTATGTTAAAATTGCATCATTTAACCCAACAGGGCTGGACATGACAGTTTGATGGTCTGTTCATAATGTTGCACAGTCGACAGGCCCAAACCAGGCACTTAATGGACATAGGAAAAGTCAGCAAGTTGTGTGTGTGTGTGAACACTTGTGTTTGTGTGTCAGGTCGGTCATGCTGTAGTAGCATCCGGTCCCTGGACACCCACACACACCCTGCTCTTTCCCCGTGCACGGCACCACCAGCTATCACATCACCGAGGCAATCGTCATGAGTCTGAGCGCGTGTAACAGTGCGTGTCCGGAAAGGTACACGTCCGCCAATGCTGCGGTGTACCCTGACCCCGACGCTGAAAGAAATGTGTTTCTCTTCTTTTGTTTTCATGATTGTGTGCGTGTGTGTGAGCGTGTGGGTTTGGCCGGACTGCGGTCGGCTTTGACCTCACCAGCAGCTTTTCCCTCTCGGGCCCCGGAGACTCGTCGGTGGGCGAGTCTCTGTGTTGCTGCCATTACGTTGAGATCCCGTGCCTCTACGTCAGTGCGCCGGGACACTTCGTCATCCCGGCGTGCGCGGGGCCGGACGGCGAGCGGCTACAAAAAGACGAGCGGGAAGTCGAAGCTGTTTTGGGACGGTTTACGTCAGAGCTTTTCTATCGGTGTCCTTTTCTGAGATGACGGAGTGGGTGTGCCCTTTCGGGTTCTCCTCTACCCATTGTGCTCTTTTTAGACCAAACCTTCAGTTGAACACTTGAATATTACGTACCCACTGTTAAAAATAGACTTTGACTATTTTTGAAAGTATGATTACTTTGCAGATTTAACAACAAAAGTTTAACTTTTGCTCATCTTGCCACACTAACAACTACAGGTAACAGTTTTGATTAGCAGCCTGAATTTACAGCATATTTTTGGTAATCGTGACTTTAGAAATTGCCCATCGATGTGAGAGTATGTGAGAATGTCTTCCTGTGCGTTCCCTGGTTTATGGACTGCTAACGTGTGGATATAATGGCTTTCGACCCAATGATTGCTGATTTAATTAGCTGACTATGGCGTTATGTGTTGGAAAAGTGTAAATGTAAGTGTTAAAGGCTGAACAGTGAGTACCCTTGTTGGCCTCATAACATAAAATCACGGTGGGCTGATGTAAAACATGCGCGTGAAATGACACATTTCTGGAACAAACGTCTGGGGAAGGACCAGAAAGTGAATGAACTCCAGAGAGTTGGTGACAGTTCAAGGTCATAAAGACGATCGTACATCGGGCATTTAGCGTCGGGATCTTGTGACTAAAACATATCTGCTCAGCACATGCACGTTATTGTTCATCCACTGAGGCAACATTTCCATATTCACTCAGTGGACATTCAAATAAGCAGAAGAAGTCAGATAAACGACTCTGGCTGGTCTAAATAAACATCTGTCAATCACGATATTCATGGGCTATCCAGCAGACCTCTTAAATTTTGGTCTGGAAAATGTTTCTTTATTCACACTGATTAAAGCAACTTTGGGCTTTTTATTGATTTTGTTTTATTATTTTGTATACTTTGACAGATTGGGTGCACAGGCGGGATGTTAAACTACAGCCCATGTAAAAAGAAAACCACGTCTTCTTATGGGAAATTTGTTTTACAGACACATGGAAATAGTTACTGTACTGTTTTTTACGTTTGAACAGTCAAGAAAATGTCAAACAAGTAACTTATAGGGTGTTATTTTCTATAAAGTAAGATAAAAACACAGACACCCCCCAAGACACACGTTTATTATGGCTTAGTAAGTCTTTTATGTGTGCTTTATGTTCTATCCCTGTAAATCCTAGAATACAGTGACGATCTCTCTCTGTAACACCATTACAAGTGCAATAACTTTCATCACTGTCAACTGGAAACAGTCGCAGAGCTGCTGTTTCTTCATAGTTTCTTCAAATTCTTCATATTTCACCCATTAAATACACATTAATGTCACACTGGAAGTTTGTCTCAGCTGTTTTGTTGCTCTTTGACGTTAAGCGTGGGCAATATTTCAAGGTTATATCCATTTAGCATGAGAGTGCGCTGTGGAGACCGAAAGTAGGAGACACCAACCTACGAGGATTGACTCAAAAGGACCAAAATAACACGCAGGACCGTCAGACTTCGAGCTGACTGATGTAACTTCAGCTGAAGGTAATGAGTGAATATTTCATTGGACTGCCCAGCACAGTGATGACAGCTCAGATGTATCACTGCTTTATGCGATTCTTTAAGTCATCCTAAAAAAAGACAATCAAACACAATTGTCTTTTCAGAGTATGCTTGTATGTGGGGGGGAGTTGTAGGTTTGAATCCCACTGCACATGTTGGTCCCCAACTCCACTGTTCCTTGTATGATTGGTTAAATGCAAATAAATAATTTCCCCCAAAAAAGAATCAATAAACTATCCTAACAATATTGTCGGTAACTGTTTTCTATTTCTGAATTCAGTGTGGAGGCTGCTCACACGCTGTGATCTCTCGGTGGTGGATTTCTCTGAGCGACCTCGTGCTTCTTGAGGCTCGTGCAGTCTGGTTAAATTCATGAATGAAGGAGCGGTCGGATGCTGCGTCTCAGACCCCGTTTTCTCTCCTCTGGTCTCTGATCGCGCCCACATAGCTCGCGACTTGCGTAACCGAAAGGCAGCAGCGAGTAGGGATGCGAAAAAAGTATTTTTAGGACTGGAGGGAAAGCAGGGAAGCAGCGAGAGGGACGTAAGAGCATGATGGGTGGGCACTCTCTCTCTCTCTCTCTCTCCCTCTCTCTCTCCCTGCACCGTATAAGTAGCGATGGGACTGATGGAGACCCCACCACACTACGCTTTTTACGCAGAGGAGATGAGCGCGCGGATAGCGAAATCCAACCCGGCCATGAAACTCTTAGTGGTGAGTTATCCCACTTTTTTTACTGCGCTTTTCTCATCCTCTGGATCACGCGCTCAGCTCTATGTGAAAGGTTTATTTAGGAAATAATAGTAATTAAAAGGAGATGCGATGTGATTTGAGGAGTCGTGGAATATTGTGGAATATTGCTGCGCTCCGCTCGGTTTGGGTGGAAGTGTCCGCGGTTCATCCGGATTCACGGTGAGACAGGAGGTACAGAAATGAGGAGAATGATCGCTCTTCCTGGTTATCCACCGCGTGCGTCTGCGGCGCAGGTAGTCTGATGATGTGCAGGTTATTATAGGGATCAGAGTCTCTGCGCTTCCAGTCAAGGCTTCTCCCTGAAATCCGCTGACTTTCTCAGATATGATTACAGTTCATATTTAATTTGTTCTTCTATTTTTTTGATGTGGATTATCCAACTGTCAGGTAGTTTTTGTGAAGCTGTCATTGCTGCACCCCCCCCCCCCCCACCCCCCACCCCCCTGCCGTATATTAGAACAAATATAAAATATGTATTTAAGAGCTCCGGGACCGTTTTACAACCCAGCCAAATCTTCAGAGCATTGCAAATTAAACTCCACTTTGCTTATATTGGAGGTTGTTTGCTTTTGGTGATGAATGGGCCTCATGTTTGCACACTTTTTTCATTTTCTTTTTTTTTTTTTTAATTCACCGCAATGAACAGTCCCAATACACCCACAAACAAGATTAACAAGATTCTTTAATAAATGAACATTTACTTTGGCTCACATGTCCCCGCTGTGACATTGTGTGTTTAAAGTTTAAATGAAGTTTCATCTTTTAAAATTAAACTCATGTGAGGAGTTTCCAGCAGCTGGTGTGCACTGCAACATTCTCATTTGTTCTACAACACTTTAACCATGGCCTTCATGTCTGCCTCTGGCTAGGAGTAGTTAATATTAGTGGTTTTTGTGTGCAGTGCTGCACGGAGGCCTTTGCAGGATTTGCATATGCTCTGCTGGAGATGTGTATCCTGGCATAAAGTGGCCATGCGCTGCAGCCATAATACACTGCTTCTGCTATCTGTTGGGGTGGGTTGTTTCCACATTTGTGTACATGAGAGAAGGAAGAGATGGTCTTTTTGTGCCATGCATGGTCAGTGTCATCTTCTGCTCAGTGAAACTAGGTCAAAATTCTGTTTTGACACGTCAAATGTAGGGTTCTTGCATTTGTCCATCTTTCAGTAAGTTAGCCAGTTTTTCAGCAGCTCACACAAACATCTTTGTAGCCCAGCTAATGAGTCAGCTGTTCAACCACCCAGTCAATCTTTACTGTCAACATCCAGCCAGTAAAGTCAAGCCGCACCTGCCCTGGCTCCACCAGCGCTCGCAGCTTGTTTATCTGCTCGCCGACCAGCCAAACAGACAGCCCCACAGTCTGTCTGTGACTAATGCTACCTTTAAAACGGCACTCTGCAATTTTCAGACCAAAACATTGTTTTGATTCAGAGGTCCAGAAGTGAACGTGCACTCCTTGCACCTGTGCACCCTTCCTGCTGCACTGCATGCCCCAAACACACGTGGCTGCGGCGTCTCCTCCATCAGGCACGTTTCGTCTGAGCCCCGAGCTGTTGTTGGGACAGCTCTCATCGCGACACATGTTTCAGTAGGTAAACAGAAATCTGTGGCGGAAAGTGACACTCCTGAGAGTGAAATAATGCAATCCTGTCGGAGGTACAGGTAGGAAACCTGCAGCCCCACCTGAACGCAGCACCACCCGCCTGTCCATCCGTCACAGATTCCCTCCTTTTATCCCCATGCCGAAGCGCGCGCTGTCCCCGCTTCCCTTTGTGATTATCTATTATCTGTCCTCTCTTTATCTTTACGCCTCCTCTCCTTTGGCCCTCTGTTGTGGCGGTTGGCACATGCCACACCAACTTCCCTAAAGTGAGTGTCTGGTTCACACGCGGACCTCAGGCGCTGCGAGGAGATCGCTCATGGTCCAACCGCGCTCGCCGAGCTTCCTTCTCGGCTTCTTGTTTTCACCTTTTAAGACAAACATTGGAGAAGAGTCAGGAACTGTGTGGGACAAGGCGGATGAGGGTGACATATAGAGTGTGTGTGTGTGTGTGTGTGTGTGTGTGTGAAGAGTCAACAGGTTTTAAACACACAAGTACAAATGTTTATTCAGAAAGCAACAATTACCCGTGGAGGTTGCTTCCACACCTTAGTTCCCCTTTCCATCAACAGTAGTACTGATAGCAGAAGTGTGTGTGTGTGTGTGTGTGTGTGCGCTTCACGCCCACCTAAAGCTGATCCTGCCGTGGAAGAGACAGAAAAGGTGAATGAGGAAAAACATCTGTTGCATGAGTGGTGGGATCACACAAAGGCCCCTCTGTGTGTTTTATCTCGCCACTGTGTGACTCGAATTTAAAACAGCAGGACTGATCTGATGCAAAACTCTGTAGTGGCAGTTTATCTGATGCTAAATGTGTGAGGGGGAAAAAGAGGGAAGATTGATTTGTTTGGCTTGAACATTTCAGTTACTGCCTTTTTTTTATTTTTTTATTTTTTTTATTTTTGTGAATTCCATCAGCTGATTTTACTGTACAGAGGCGAGGCTCACTAAATCCTACAAATTCTTCACAACAATAAGCCTAGCAGACTTTTATCTTCAACATCCTACATTACAAAGTATGAAGATAAAAATGTATCTGAGCAGTTTGGTTCATTCAGGGTTCTGCTTTTCCTCCTGCTCATCTTGGTTATAATAAAACCAAGGAGAATTCATGCACTCAGTTTCATCCATTACATTTTTTCCCCCTTCATGAAACTTACTTATTTTTAGATGTTTGAATAGTTTCACCTCTTTGTGTGTTAACATCTACTGCAGTAAGCCCATCTAAAACATTTCCATGAAAATCCTCTCTTCAGCACATCGGCTTACGAAATGCCAAACAGATCACAAAGATCAAGACTGGATCAACTGACGGTAGATAAATATTAGCCTTAGAGCTGAAACAAAGCTGAAGACCTTTCTGTTTGCTGCTGTCTTTTCTGCAAAGCAGCTTTGTGCTGCAGTGCATCTCTAACTTTTTCTCTAATTTAAATCTCTAAAATTTTCTCAGTTTTAGCAATAAATATTAAAACGTATTTTTTGCTGCTGTCCATCTGTCAGCGAAGCGTTCAATAACTGTAACCGTTTCCACAAAGCAGTTTGATCTTAAAGATTTTGAGCAGGAATTTCCAAATTAGATTTACTTCTCATGGGGGATAATGTGGTGAGTGTACAGGGGGAAGCTTTTGTGATGTAGCATGGCAGTGTGTACCCCTCATCTCTCGCCGTGTGAGTCAAAAAAGACACACACACACACACACACAAACACTGACATGCACACAGACACACTCATGAGCTGGAATCCCCCCTCGGACCACCTGCATTTACAGTTAACTGAATCCATGTGGCTGATGGATGAAGCCTGTGCCACGGCTCTTCTCCTCATGCCATGAATTTAAAGTTGACCTCAGGCAACCCAAACATGGAATCTCTTCTTTCTTTGCATGTCAGCACGCTGCAGATTGAATGTAACTCGAACCCCGGCCTCTATCTGCTGGGAGTCCGTTTAATGCTGCGGCCGATTTCCTTCTGCGCACATTTTTACATTTGATCCGGCCGCACGGACGAGGGGATGTTTGCTGTTTCATAATGCAGTTGTGATTTATTGAATCAGATTTTTCTTAAACAATTGCATCATTCACCTTGTATATTTACAGTATATCGTTTGCATCACGTTAACACAAATTACAGCACATTTGGTCAACATGAAACACTTTATTTTACACCACCCAGCTGCCTGGAAATGGGATTTTCTGCAAAGCAGTTAGTGTCTCTATATTAGAATAAACTTCCAATAGAAGATTTTTAGTTCTAAATAATGCATATTTTTTATTTTAACCACTTTTCATAATTTTTCTGCAAAAAACAAACACCAAATGTAATAAATGTAATTATTTTTTCACACTTTAATGTGATCATTTTGAAATCTGTCTCCTTGAAGTTTGAATCTTGCAAACTCCACAGGGCACTGCCTCTCCGGAATACTCCACCTCATAGATCCCTGGAGAAACAGTAAATCCCATCATTGTTGAAGCCCCAGCTGTATGACGGGTTGCTTTACTTTAGTGTCACTTCTTTCAAGTTAAAATATGACAACACAGCGACAAATAAACACAGTAAACAGTGTATCTTTGTCACTAAACATTGTTGTTTTGTGTTCGATTTTTCAAAGTTTCTTCCTGTTTCTCATAATCTTTTCCAACGCACATGTTCTGCTGTTACATTAAAAAAAAAATTATCCTATCTGTTAGATGGTGCCTGTTAAGAATATAATCTGCTCCTCATGAACTCATGCAGGTGGAACTCATGGAGTTTCGCTCAGGAGCCACCGCAGCAACCTGTCAGCAGGGGAAATCTTGACCTCTGGGCCACTTACATGTCCTTAAACTGCAGTATGTAATATTAAAATGACAGAGTATAGCCCAATGAAACAATTCTATTTGCAAGGCATTAGAACTATATGGATGAAGACCTCCAGCAGCATTGATATTGTAAATTAATAACTGATTCCATCAATAAAATGTTCTTAAAATTCTATTGGCCCCTTTCAAACTTAACATGAAGCTTATGAAAACGAGGAGAAACTACATTGAATCAAGCTTTTTTCATTAAAAAAAATCTATTCAACAGCAACATGATGAGCGTACTTTTCCAACAGACGGTTTTACCAGGCGCTCACATCAGTTAGAGTCATTTACATATCACCTGCCCCTCTCTGCTCAAGGGCGTCTCCGTACCGACGCCGCACTGTTATCTGCACCTCCAGCCACCTATCGCTCTCATCTGGCCGCGCTCCATGCAGGACGTGCCCCGCGCTGAGCTCGGTCCTGATCAGACTCCCAGTGTAATTACGGCTGCCGGTGGAACCTGAGCTGCTGTGTAATTTGGGTTTCCAGCGCTCGTCCATGATGTCGTCAGACGGCAGCTCGCAAGGCGACAAAAAGGGTGAAGAGTTCATCATCTCGTCTCGCCGCTGATAAGCACACACTCACACACACACCACAGGCCATCTTCTCCGAGTTAATGTTTTCTTCAGGAGTGGCGATCTACCGCATTTGGCCGGTTTTGGACAACAGAACTGATTTTTTATTAACACGTTACCCTTTGCTCGGGTTTTTCGCTGCCAAAAAAAAATGTACTTGTATATAAAATGTGGTTTGATTTAAGTTTTTAATCTCCAGCAGTGCTTCCAGATGCTAAAAGCCACCTGAACCAACTTCCTTCCCACAAAATGTAAGCAGCACGTTTGTTGAAGGTCCTCCTCTGAGCGAGGTGTAAAATGCAGCAGCGAGCCGCTGCCAGACCACGGCTGCTCTCATCCAGCAGGTCCTGTGAGGGACTAGTGTCTCTTTAAGCAATCTTTCATTTGCTGCTTTGGTGAAAAGTAATGGTTATTTGCATTTCAGTACATTTCTGCTCTGATCAAAGCATTTTTTCTCATAAACTTCTCTGTGTGCATTTCCTGTCAAACTTACTTCATGACTAAATGACTATATTCGGAAAGTTAAAAGAAATGATGAAATACCAAATCTCTTCCTTGCACTTATTCACTCTGAAGATAGTGCAGCCCTGCCAGTAATCTCATCCCTAAGAAAACCAAAGATTAAAGTCAAAGCTCCAAGGTCAACTTTGCAGTGACCCAGGTGACTCTGCGTCGACGCTCCACCCTGCCGACGCTTCAGAGCTGATTGGATGTGGTCGTGTGGACTTAATAGTGTGTAAGGGACTCTTCCTAATTTGAAGAGCAAAGACTGTGATTATGGGTTCGATTCCTGCAGGGGCCACCCATGCTCCAAACAAACTCATGGTACCGCGCAGCGAGTCGCCCGTGGATGAAAGCCTTCCACCAAACGCTGTACTCAGAGGTCGATAGGTTTTGCCGGGAAAACCGCCGCTTTCGCCAGCCCCGTTTTAAGCCGAGGTTTCTATTATGGTGTGTAAAACCCATTCATCTATTTTTACTGTTTTACTCAGTGACCTTCGTTGCAAAGGAGAGCAGAAATAGATCACTCCCTAAAGATGGATTACTCTCAAAAGAGAAATATTTGTATTGTACAGCATGTGTATCATGATAAATTATTCAGGAAACCCTGCTTGGTTACATTTACTGACGGTAGATCAAAGTGTTTTGGAGCACATGGCTTATGTTCTGTAACATATGGCAGAGGGAGAACACACAGCTGCGCTGCACGCTGTTTCCACTTCACATAAATACATAGATATCTGATGACAAATGCATGTAGCTAAAATATTCGAACTTGAAGAAAATACACATACTTGCTATCTCAATTAAAACTTTTTTTTTTTTTTTTTTTACACTTGCAGTACTGTGTGCTTAGCGGTTGCAACTTTTAAGGCCAGTATTGAAACATGATATACGTGTGGCAGAAAGATGAATGGCGTGCGGCACGTAAACTGTTGAGCTGAGTGGGTGAGTGTTTTGTATTCTGGTGGTGAATGGGGAAAGCCCAGCAACCTCCAGCAGGACTCTTCGTGAACAGCAGCCAGAAGAGGCGACCGCAGAGCATGCAGACCAACGCTGAGGAAAACGGTCGCTGGACGCGAAGCTCCACAAACACACACACACACACACACACACACACAACAAATGCATTCCTGCCTGTGTGCACAGCTGTAAGCACATGCATGAATGACTTCTGGGTGTTATTTGGATGAATTCATTCATTGTTGACAATGCACATAAAGCATGACTAAAAAGAAAACACACACACACACACAATGGAGCGGAGTGTCTATTGTAAGTCAGTTGTCTAAGCAGTGAGGATGTATCCTGGCCAACGGGAAAGTCCACACAGCCAATAGCTGAGGGCCTCTGGGGAAGAAGGAGCCTTTTGTGTGACATCTGGTCTGCATGTGGCTTCGACCGGCTACATGGCTGCATGTCAAACACGCTCACCGACCGATATCTCAGAGTTTAGATCTGACCAAAACCTTTCAGTCCCGACTCATGCGATGATACACGGGCTTGTTATTTTGAAGTGTGGGGCCTTGTTCAGTGGCTCGTTAACCGCCGACCACTTTACAGTGTGTCCCTATAGGTAGGTTTCTTTTGCTCGGAGGGGTTTGTGGCTGTCGGGGGTTTCTGGCTCTTGGACAGTATGAAAGAGCTATAGATCACCTTTGAATCACATCAGATGGTTTTCAGCTGCCAAGCAGCGTATCTCACAGGACTGCTGACTTGGATGGAAGACTGCTGGCGGAGTCGGGCTGCACAGTTAATGTCTCCTGAGTCTTTTCTCTTATTTTACTATGAGCAGAATGTTGGTATTACCGAAACATCTGAATTCATTTAAAAGATCCGGGGAAAAAAAAGGCTAAACAGATGAAAATAGAGTCCAGAAGAGCAATAAAATAAGTCTGATCTCATGATTAAAACTACTTGTCATGATAAAATGTCATTCGCTGTGTGTAATGAAATGCATATCTCCATTTTTAGCCAATTTAAAGTGAAAATATTGCCTCCTTTAAATATGCTGGATTGAAATGTACTGTTGTTATTGTTTGAGAGGTCGGCGCAGTGCAGTAATCAGCAGTGTCCACGAAGCTGCAGCTCAAGTCTCCTCCGACTCCCAGACCTGCAGTCTATAAAGCAGAGGAAATCACTTTAGGACTGTACGTCCACCAGGAGCTCCAACTTTACGGCGCTGACCTTTTTTTCAACTCTCCCTTACTGGAAGCTTTGGGTTGGCGAGAGCCCCGAAATACAAAAACATCTGAACCTGTTGCCAAAGAGAAGTTGTTGCATGGGATGGCTTTCATTAAAGATTTTTGTCACTGCTGAATCTCCCCTCTCTCTCTCTCTCTCTCTCTTTCTCAGCTCTTCTCAGCCTCTTTCTCCTGGGCCTTCCAGCATCACGCGGCGCCGCCACAGTACCAGTATCGCGACCCCGTGACTTCTGACCTCCTGCTGTGTGACCAGTGCCCCCCTGGCACGGCCCTGAAGCGTCACTGCACTGCCGACACCCCCACGGAGTGCCAGCCCTGTCCCGAGAGACACTTTGCTGAGAACTGGCACTGGGGGGACACGTGCCAATACTGCACCTCGGTACGTATGCGTGAGATGGTTCACACACAGTCCTAACATTTAGCCCTTTGATTTTCCCCTAATATATGAGGACAGGAAGAAGCTTTCATGGAAAACACACACTTTTTTTTTTTTAAAGCAGTGTGTCCGTTCACTCTCAGCAGCATCCTTTAAAGTATTTCCATCTTCTAGTCTGCACTTCATGCTCCTCTTGTGGTTTTCCTGGACAGTTTCCGTTAAATCCATGACTATACTGTTTGTTTACGTTGTAGCCCAACATTTGTCCTCCTTTTTTTTTTTTTTTTTTTTTTTTTTAAAGCCAGTGTTTCCACATCACTTGTCGTTACTAAAAAAGAAAGTCTCACAGTGTTTGTTGTGGTGTAGAGATCCCATCCCAGAGTTTAGATGTTTTCCACTTTGCTCCTCCAGAAACATTATGTAATCCCCGCTACATCGGCCTGTATGTAGGATCCGGTCCGGCCTCTGATGTTACTCTCTCACTGTTGAGGACAGCGTGTTTTGCAGGAGGAAGACAAGCGCCGTGATCCGTTTTATGGGTGTGTGCAGCTGGGTGTGTGTGTAAAACCATGCTTCTCCGTTTGGTGTGTAGGTGTGCAAGGAGCGCCAACTAGTGAAGCAACAATGCAATAGCACCCATGACCAGCTGTGTGAGTGTGCCCCGGGCTTCCACCTTGTGGTGGAGTTCTGTATCACACACACCGCCTGCCCGCCCGGCTATGGAGTGACAGCTTTAGGTGAGATTCACTTATCTGTTTGTTAAATGGTCTGGCTGACTGCTTTCAAGTAGAAAAAGAAAACAAGTAATAAAACACATTTGTATTTTATGTTTTGTAATTGAAATATAAACACACTTTTTAGAAACCAGTGGTCCAAAACATGTAGTCGTAAATATCTAGTGTTTTGACATGTATGGGAGAAGAACATTGCTTGTAAGTATTCACTGTTTTTAACAGACATCTCATATTATATTATGTCTTGATTTCTCATTCACTGTCCTGAGTTGCCTCCATCTCCTGGCATGTCAGAAGCTCTCCGGCTGCCAAAGCAAAGACACACATTTCAGTTGCTTTTTAACATCCCCATGTCCTCTTTCTTGTCTCGCTGGAAGTTGCTTGCATCTCTTCTTCTTCTGACTCTGTGAGTCAGATCTGTTCCAGATGCAAAACCAACTTTTCCTCAGCCAAACGTGACTCCTTCCCTCTCTTTCTCTTGAAAACTCTCTCAAATATTCACTGCAGCCACTGTCTTCGCCTCATACAGTGAAGAAGTCGTGCAGAGAGCCAATCGAGGTTCATTTCTTACGAATGTGGCTGCGTGTAAACGTTAAACTCGCCGTGCATGCATGCGCAGTTGTAAGGAACACCCTGTCTGGTCGTAGCTGTAATTTGCAATTCGAGAAGTCAGACGTTGCTCCTTTCTGTGAGAACGAATGTTTCGCTCTGCATAGTTTCCCACCAACGTTATCACTTCATTTGTAATAGTATGTTGTCAGAAGTGATTTAGAGTAAGGTGATTAACTGAAGGATAAATTCTGTTTTAGCGGGATGCTCATGGGCCAGGAATGTCCTCAAATGGGAAATGAGACCTTTTGAGGAAATTTATCAAAAGTAATTAAAGTTATAACTCAGTAATATGCATTTCTGAGAAAAACAGACACCGTAAACATTCTCATCTTTGTACTGAGAAGAAAATCAATGCCTGATATTTTCCAGGAAACTTTCAAGTGTGTAAACTGTGTGAAGTTAATAATGATAATATACAAGAGTTAATTCTGACAGACGAGTTTGACTGGACGTGATATTGCATACGAGCGCATTAGAACGCTTCATGGCTGCATCACTCCACCTCACAGCTGTTTCAAATGTCCTCAATAGTTAATTCTGGCTTCCGAGCAGAAAAGGTTTGTGGAACCAAGAACAGAGAAATTTGTTTGTTTTCTCGACATGGCATGAAAAAGAACAAAGTTTAATTCTGGGCAGGACTTTTGGATACTCCAAGAGAAAACTCAAGTAAGAAATTCTTTGGAGGAGATGGGAAAATATGCCTTTCTCTATTAACCACACCCACTTCAAATTTCCAGCCAATCACAGAGTATTCGTTGGGTATTTACTCAAGTTCTACCAAGATGATGTGTTGAGGACGAGCTCCAAGAACTGCAAGACCTTGACACTAATAACATGAGTTGTTTATTGGCGGGTTGCTCATGGAATAGAAATGTACAATAAAAAAATACATGCTTTTAATCTGCGACACAGACTGAGGCTTCAAACACCGAGGCAGAAAGCAGGTACAAGCTGGACTTTTTTAATTTATTTTTATTTTTTGCACAGAGCAACAGTTTATTAAATAAAGGTCAGACAAGGGCGAATCACAGGATGGTCAGATCACAAGCCAGGCGGGTTCGAACGTCAACTGGATTATCTCAAAAACAGCTTGAAACAAACCCATGCAAGGAACAAGACGCAGAGAGAAAAACTGGTGACTGATGAGACAGAGGACAGCAAATTAGGACACACACACACACACACACACACACACACACACACACACACACACACACACACACACACACACACACACACACACACACACACACACACGGAGACGAGGCACAGCTGAGAGTGATCAGGATGAGACATTGAACATGAACATTTAACATTACCACAGCTTCAGCTGTGCTCTGGACAGAGCTTAAAACGTAAATGATGAGCCACGAAAAAAGATAAACCGTGAAAACAAATGAACAGAAACACACAGCAAGTCCTGAAATGCTAGGAATTTTGAAGAAGTGAAACAGAGAAAACAACTCAAGAAGACTTAAGACAGGACAAATTTGAAATAAGAAAAATAATCAATATTACAGCAGAGTACATGCAGCCCAATATGTCCTTGAGTGGGTGGGACCAGTAAAATGAAATCATAAAAATCATAAAAATCATAATAGCCATTTAAATGCTTCTTTTTTCTTTTTTTTTTTTTTTTTAGGACAAATATTTTCTTTCATTTCAGTGCCAAGACTTATGAATACTTGTGATAAAAGTTCATTTTTGAAAAGATTATCAAGACAACAAATACGAATTTCAGTATTAAGCCATCTTTAAAAATGACCATCTTTTAAAAAAAAGAAACAGTGAAATATCAAAATACACAGTCCACCAGCCTTCAGCATGCATGCAATTCTATATTTGTCTTCACAGTATGGCTCTGATGCTGCTTTGACTTTAAGATTGCTGGATTTCAGTGCGGCATCGTGACTCACGTCTCAGCGTGGTTTTATATTTTAATAAAACAATGGCATTCCCCAGTAAATGAATTATTAGGTCGTGCCGCTCGATTTGGCCCACGGGCTGCATGATTGACACACCTGGTATCAATAACTATATATGGTTTTCAAAGAAGGTTCTTCTAGTCATGTGCTCTTTTAAAAAAATGTTGCTTAGCAAGAGACTTTGTGGTTCAATGCTGGTTGGGTAACATTTAAACTTATGCAGACTCAGTGTCTAATGAGGCACATAAATTCTATGGTTATTTCTGTTGCAGTCAGCAGATAATTGAAGTTTGTGCAACTGCTGGACTGTTGTTAGAGCATTAACAGGGTTGCTTTGACCTTTCCTGTGACTGAATTACAGCGGTGCTGATATTCAGTACAACATAAAGTATTATAAAATTCCTTTTGTGCTCCATTTTCTTTTGGTCTGAGAGCCATTTTATTAAAGTTTCAGGGCTGAGTCTCTTCTGAAATATTCCGACCGCATATCTACTCTACTTTGTGCGCTATTTAACTTTTTCATTGGCGTGTTAGTTACAGTAAAGAAACCACACTTGTTTTTTTTTGCATTGCTCGTCAGTGGCCGTAACTCATCCACACCGTTTCTCACTTCCTCATAGTGTTCATGGTCATTGGCTGTCTGTCACTTTTATTTTGATTGAACAATGCTTTGTTTGGTCTGAGTTATTTTAGGTCAGAGAGGACATCTGACATATTTAAATGAGCCTTTACGAGGGGTCACTTCTGCGTTACTGTCCGCCTCAACGCCACAAATGGAAACATAATGGAAGCTTGATGACGCTGTTATGTCACTACATCAATAGTGTGTGGGCGCTATCAGTTTCAAAAACATACGGGCGTAGGATATAATGACATTTTCATTTGACATTTATTTGAGAAGCAGACCGTGTTATTTGTTCCTGTCATACATGAGTAGGCAAGTTTTAAAGCACAGTAAAAGAGGAAATCCTCACAGACAGTCAGGGATCACCTATTTCTTTTGTCCGCAAATGTGCCATTGGACTGGCACGTACGCTCATATCAAGAACACCACAGTACCATTTCAGCAGGGAGAGAATATATTTTTAATCACTGTAAGTACAAAGACCTCTAAGAGCAGGAAGTGCTCAACTTCTCCCTGCAAAATGCCAAACTTGAATACATTCGATTCCTGAGTTATTTAGTTAATGCAGCCATAGCAGATACTGTGAAATTAAATGAAATAATTAAATTAATTAAAACTAAACAATGTAGTCGTTGAAGATGTAGCAATAAAAGCACGTGTGCAGTTCGTAGATCCTCACATCCTCCTACCATGTATATTGTTTCAAAAGTAAATGGGAGATTTATGTCAAGGACATCTTTTAAGTGATTTTGACTCACCCCAGTGTTTCCAGTGTTGGTTATGACACCAATAGCAAATAGAACAAATAATTAAGGAAATTATTTGTGCATTTCTTCTTTTTTATTGCTGTCAACCAGCAAATAGTATTAGTGCAGCTGCTGTATGAACACAGTGCTGGTTTTCAGCATGACCCAAAACGTTTCGACTTGAAAATCCCTTCATCTTGGCTGAACATCCCGTGCCGTCCACTTCACAGGAATTACCGGACAATCAGGACGTACCCACAGTTGTTTTGTCAGGGAA
Source organism: Salarias fasciatus (assembly GCF_902148845.1). Lineage (NCBI taxonomy): Eukaryota > Metazoa > Chordata > Actinopteri > Blenniiformes > Blenniidae > Salarias > Salarias fasciatus. The sequence continues at coordinate 17,245,211 of NC_043755.1, forward strand.
CAAATGCTCAGTACTTAAAACAGTGAGAGATGCAAACTTTTTTCTGCTGCCATCAGCATCTGGTAATACCTCCGTTTCAAAGTCCCAAACGCTTGTGCACCATAAAGCACTGACAGCAGTCCAACAGTGTTATTGTCACGGCGGATTTTCAACCGGATATTTTCTGCAGATGCTGTCATCGTTGCATTTGTCCGCATAAACAAAGGCTGCTGCTTAATTCCAGCAAACAGAACCTGGTATTTAAAACATCAGCTCCGGCTGTCCGTTCGGCTTCTCATGACTTCATCTTGGACCTGAGAGTCCAGCCACCGCGAGGATGAGGCAACATTTTCCAGTGTTGGCGGTTATCATTTGTCCCCTGTAGTGCCGATACCACCCAGACATGAGACGGCATTTTCCAGGAATTCATCTCACACGCATCCACAAGTGGACAAGAAAGCCTAATGAATTTCAACAGACATGGGGCGGCAGTTCAGGGGATTCCCCTGCTTGAACCCAAACGACTTTTTGTAGCGCTTTGAGTTGTGGTTGAGACCTTTGAACCACCAACAGTCCATGCTGTCTGTGAGTCCGTGAGTCCGTTCGTCCTTGATCTCCTGATTTGTCTGTTTCTGGTTGTGTTGTGGTTTTATGAGTTGGAGATCTGAGGCCCTTTCCGGCTGGCGAATTTGTCTTTATGGTCAGTGGCAATAACAAAAAAGAAAGCCCAGCTAATTAATGAATGAATGAATAAGGATTTTGTTTGCGTCTGTTTAATGTTAGAACAAAAATCATGCTTGTCAAAGTAAATTCCCACGAGTCTCCAGTGTGTGTGTGTGTGTGTGTGTGTGTGTGTGTGTGTGTGTGTGTGTGTGTGTGTGTGTTTTATAGTCAGATTGAAACCTGCACTGCTCATCACAGACATCAAAAAGCATGAAAGGAGGTGTATTTCTTACTGCTGGTCAGCAAAATATTTTTAATATGGAACAAAGGTGCGAAAAAAATAAGTAAAAGGTTAAATCTGACGGATGCGTCACAGTTTCAGTCTCCACCTCAGCGATATGTAAAAATAGAACAAGGAAGTGGAAAAAAAACCCCACAGACATCGCTTTCTATGGAACGTTTCCTATAATCATGAAAAAAAGGAAATAAATTATACTCACTATATTATTGTTATTATTATAAATGAAGGGGATTAAATAAATGTTCCACTTCACTACATTTTATAGCATTTCAGTAGGATTTGTCTTTTGCATGACCAAAAAGAAGCACATTGAACACCGTGTGAATTTGCGTGAAAACATGTATTTACACGTCTCAGCCCGATGCAGTCGTGATAGTAGTCCAAGAAAGAAGACAGAAAATGTACTGAGTCACGGTGATGTGAGTCATATGTCTCCGTGATGAGCTGTCACATATCTGCGGTCGCACTTCTCTCAGTCTTACCAACACTACTGATGAAAATCTCGTGTTCCTGAAAACAGCTGATCAGTTCTGACAGAGCTGGATGGTTCAGCGATTTTTTTTTTTTTTTTTTTTTTTTTTTTGCTTTAAAAAAAAAAAGCCTTCATTTCTTGCATGTTTGATTGTTACACTGGCCTTAATGATCTTATGTCTGCCTCCCTCCCAGGTACACCAGTGAGTGACACGGTGTGCGAGCCGTGTCCCGATGGCTATTTCTCCGCGGGCGGCTCGTCCGCCGAGCCGTGCCAGCCCCACAGGAGCTGCTCGGACTCCAAGACCCTGAGATACGGCACCTCCACCTCCGACGCCGTCTGTGACAGACCTCACAAGAAGCTGGACTGCTCTCAGCATCACACCCTGTGCCACACTGGTGAGGAAAACATTAGAAATGACAGAAACCACCTCCCCCTGTCCGCACGTCAAAGTGACACTGAGCCTCACTGGACGATGAACGGATGGATGTCATTCACAGTGTAAAGCGCTTTGGGGACGGACGCTATATGAGTGAAATCCTTTCACAAGCAACACACTTGCAAGACGTTTACAGAAATGTAACTTTCATCCCAAAGGAAAGAATCTCACCATCAATCAGTTGATTCATTTATAGCAAAAACTGAAAAAAGATCCAAGCTGGTCTGATAAGAACTTGCATTTTTGAGTTTTCTTCAATCATCAAAATAAGACGCAGGTTTATTTGCTTTGGTCTTTTCTTATGTTACAAAATCACAGTGAACAAGAGAGTCATGATGAGTTCTTGCTTTGGAGCTGAATTAAGAGTAGTTTCATATTGGTTGGGGTTACTTTTTCTTCCACTTTGATTAGTGACGCTAACGAAACTCAAGATTTCCCCTCTCACAATGCTGGTGGTCAAACTCGTCACGTCCAGATGAGGACTTGAAATACCGTAAATACCAATTAATTCCTTCTTTTATCACTTGAAGCAACGGTTACCATTACACTTTAATCTTTGCATAACGACCATGATTTCACTTCATTTTAGGACATCTCTAATCTCAAATGCACATTAAAACTATAGGTCAAGTCGCTGTACTTTTCTGAAATTAGATGAAAAGTCCTAATAATTGTTACACTGTAGAAGCAAAGTTCAGATCTGAAAAATCTGCTTCAGTAATAGAATGATGTATTTCTAGTCTGTAACTATTTGTACATCCAATCCTTGTTTTTCTGAGAAATGCAGATTACAATCAAGTCAGAGATTATCGGTCCGTTTATATCGCCAGGCAGCATGCACACACCCACACACACACACATGCAAAGACGCCGAAACGTGTCAGATTCTGAGAGAGAGCTTGGAGTTAGAATCATTGAGAGCTGAATAGGTTCTGATATGTGGTCACTTACGTTCCTGGAAGCAGGGGATTTTCTCGGTCAGTGTCTTCGTCCAGATTCCGTTCTTCTCAGGATTTTTGCGTGCCTGAAAGCCGAAACGACAAAAAGAAGCCAAAGGGTCGAGGTGGATGTTTGTGGCGCTGCTGTCAGAGTGACCCATGATGGATCAATTACTCATTTAACTATCACTTCCCCAAAATGCAAGAACAGAGGAAACTGAATCAAACTTAACGACACGCAGGACGAGCTCTTAAGTCTTTGTTACTCACACTTCAACTATGACAGATGCTGAAATGTAATTCGAGTGGAAAAGCCTCAAATATGACACTAAATTCCCAGAGTCTGAGAAACCGCAGAGACCAAAGAACACACACACACACACACACACACACACAGATGTATAGACCCTAGCACACACACACTTGGAAGAAAACACACGAAGCCGCTGTCCCCCAGGGAGGGTGATGTTCTCCTCAAACATTCATTCACAAATTGTCTTCCTGTGAACTACACGACCACAGGATCATTTATTTATTTGTTTATTTAATTATTTGTTGAACAAAAAATGTCAAATTGAGAACAGTTGGGATTCCCAAAGTTTCTGTGTGATTCGGAGAAACCACCGAGATGTCAGTGTCAGTTACAGAGCGAACCACAGTTACGTCACCCGAATGTCCTCTTTCACATTCATCTCAATGAGATTACTCCAACTGTGATTTTACCGAGGGTTCTCAAAGTCCTTGGAGATTTTTTCACACGTACACAGTTCAGACTGTTTTTACGTCATCTGCAGGTGAGACTGACCTGGATTTCTGAAGTCTTCCCTCCTCAGTGGAGGAGGGAACGGCTCAGGTTTCACAAATTTGGCAGAGAAAGACGCCGTTTTGCATAAATACCTTCGCCTTATAAGGGAGGCTCGGCCGGCCCCGGCTGCTTTGAAGAATGCAGCTCCGGTTGCTTCTTGGTGCGGAGCGGCAGACTCGGCTTGGCCCGTCAGGCTGAAGCCAGCGGGGAACACACTGCTGGATCTGCACTAACGCTGTCAGCTCTCGCAAACACACATAAACAACTTACCGTCACAGTTTGAAAGCGCACCCCGCTGAGAGGCTGTCATTGGCCGTTCCCAAAAATCACACCTTTCCATCTTCGATTGCAGCACAGGGGGAAAGATTAATGTGAGATGAGGTAGTTTTTAGTTTTGGTTTCATGGTTGAAATCTTCCACTGACAAATGTTGGAAAATCACAAGGCTAAACAGTCATTATGGAACAGTTATTGCCAGAAAACTGAAGCCAGAGATGTGAGTTACACATCAACAGCTACTTAAGAAAGACGAGTCAGCGAAAAATCCTGAGTGTATTGACTGTAAGAAGATTTGCACGGGGGGGGCTTCACGCTGCTGTCAGGGTTCACGCTCTCACATCACAGTGAGAAGATCCCTGGCCTGAAGTCAGGCTGGTGGGTCTCTCTGTGCCGTTTGCATGTCTTCCCAGTGTGTGTGGGATTTGAGGTTAAATTGAATTATGTGTGTTTTTGTTCGTCCTGTGATGGTCTGGCGACTTGTCCAGGACGTACACTTCACCCACAGACAACCGAGATGGGCTCCAGTGCTTTTTGACACTGAGTTGGACAAAGCAGAGAGGATGATGAATAGATATAAGACTTGCCTGACTGCAGGGATTGAAGTGTTGCTTGTCCCGGTTTCAGACGTGACTCTGTGTGAGGAGGCGGTCTTCCAGTCTCTGGCCTCGCTGCAGCTGTCCTCGGTGCCGCTGGAGAGGCTTCTGGAGAGTCTTCCCGGGCGGAGGGTGGATCGGAAGAGCCTGGAGAGGCTGAAGAAGTCCTGCACTCCTCAGCAGCAGGTCCTTCACCTGCTGCGACTGTGGAGGGAGCAAAACAAGGACCAGGACAAGCTCTACGGCATAATACAAGGTACTTTTATCCTGATGACTCGTTCAGCTGTTCAGTCTTTTAGGCTTGATTCATAATCAGGGTCATCTCGTCTCTCCAGGTGTGAACCACTGTGAGAGGAAGGTCTCTCGCTGCAACAATCTGAAAAACCTGACCCTCGACGAGCTCATGAAGGTGGCCAACAGTCTGCCAGGCGTGAGGGTTCAGGAGGAGGACGTCCGGGCGGTGGTCTCCACCTGCTCGCCCCGGCAGTACATCCTGCAGCTGCTCCACCTCTGGAAAACGGCCAACAGCAACCTGGACCTCGCCAAAGGCCTCTCGCACAGCCTGAGGGTGCTGCGCACCCAGGGGGCGCCGCGCTACCTGCTCAAGGGCCTGAAGAAGATCAACCGCATCATCGGGACCACCTCGGCACACAAAATGTACGAGAAGATGTTCGTGGGGATGCTCCAGGACGAGTCGTGTTTTAAAGCTCACAAACCACTGAACGAATGAGAGCTCCAAGAGGAGTGCGGACTGTCTGAAGAATAAGCAAACACTAACGCATTGACGGATAGAGAACAGAAACACACACACACACACACACACACACACACACACACACACACACACACACACACACAATCTCAAAGATGGATTTGTTCTAACCAGGAAAAGATATTTGTGTTTGGTAATTCCTTTCTTTGTTATTTCAGTGCTTCTTAGTGAGAAATCATGTGACTTTGGAAACCACCTCCACCCCCTCCACCCCCCTGTAAAGAGTGTGCATTTGTGGGATGAGCAGCAAAGCTAAGTATGTGGGCTGCAGCTACTGGAATTGCTTTAAAATGTGTCTTTGCCACGAATCGTTGATACAAGAAGCAAATAATACACCAAATACAAATGTCTTTAATTTTTAATGCTATTTTTCTGTCAAAGAGTTAAAGAGATGGGTCACATGACATGAATATGGTGTCAAGCTATGCATACGGTGCAGAGGAGAGTTTAGCCTCCAGAGTGAGAAGGTTTAAAATTGGAGAGTAAATGCAACTTCTTATGTCTTTCATTTTTAGATTTTCATTCAAAACCTTGTGCGGAATTGAGAAGACTTTAATTTCATCAAAAAGCAGTAGTGCCAACGTTGTTGCCATCAGATCCAATGACATATCTGAGTCTAATAGTTTTTTAAAAATCCCAAACGATCACGCCTTATGTGCTCGCACACCTCAGTGCTCTGAAAAGATGTAAACAGAAGGTTTTTAAAAAAGGGTTTTCTGGTAACTTTTGACCAGAGTCTGTGAAAAATAGAAAAAAAAACTATTTAAATGTAAATAGCACACTATTTTATGGAAGAAGGGCTAGCAGATGTGTTTTTTTTTTTATCGTCGCTTTCTCGCTGTTTGAGAGGAAGAATTTGTTTTCATAATGAAATACATGTATTTCCTCAGTTGTCCATTGTTGCTTGGTTTGTTCTGGACTGCTGACAAGTAAAGCTCATGTTTCTTTTTTTAAATTGTCAATTATATGAATGTACAAAGGAGTGCAATTGTTTTCTATTTAAAAGTAATTTCACTTTCTGAAAATGTAAAGGGTTATGTGTATGACTTTATTGGAAATACTGGATTTGAACGCTGCGAGTTCATGAAGTGATATTTGTTTTTATATTTTGTTTTATCCCTTTTATATTCTAAATGTACGGTCTTTATTGTATATAAGCCTTGTTCTCTTTAAGCTTGTGTATCTTGTGAACAATGATGTCAAATGAGCTGATTAAACTAAGTTTGTACAACTTTTTTGTATTTATTATGAATAAGCAACAAATAGAAACAGCAGTTCAGACGTATCTTGTGATTCTTCCTCAGGTTAATGAGTCAAAACAAAGTAAAGTCGTAATATGGGAACTTTTTCTCTGCAGTGACTGAGAAGGATTTGTGTAAATGTGGGTAAATCTTATTCCTCACCTTTATCACAGCAAGGAATAAAAATGATTTCTTAATTCATTGTTTGGTCAACACGCCGTCCACGTCCATGATGACTCACTGACATGTAACATGATTGTAACATGATTCATATCCGGAGAGGAACTGGAACACAAGCGCAAAACCATGAAGCACGTTTTCTTTTGAAGCTTTGTCAAAAAATTACTTATGACTTATTACTTGAAGACTTATGACGATGCAGACATATTTCCTGGAAACTTCAGCATGAAGAGATTTTGCACAAAATCGTATTTTCTGACCTTTTTCAAAACCACTGACTCAAGTTTAGTGATGAGTCACTGTAGTGTTTTTTTTTAAGATAAGTTTGACTTGAATTCACAGAGAAACATTTGCTTTCAATAATTATGACACTTAAATTACTTAAAAGTCTTATACCCCCCCCCCCCCCAAAAAAAAAAAAAAAAGATGGATTGTAATTGTTTTGAAATCATTGTATTCAGAGAGGTGGTGTAGGTAGCTGTTTACTAAAAACTAAAAGAAGAAGATGATTTGTAAATTGCTACATGGAAGTAGTAAAGCCCTCCGGTGATGGGTGAACTTCTGAAAAATGACAGACTGCTTTTGTTTGCTGGAACTGAAGCAAAATGAATTGTAAATATCACTCTTCAGTATAAAGACAAATATAGCTTTATATGTCACACTACAGTGGTGACCTTTCCAACGCACAGCGCCCACGTACATGAGTTCCCTCTTTGACTATAAAAAGAACCAGATCATGCTGTCAAATCCTGTTTCACCGAACACCATGAACAGGGTGAGTACTCCTGAACACCATCTAAGGTTTTATCATTTAAATTTGAGATTTTGTAAATGCTGTCTATGTGCTAAATCCATCCAAACGCAGCTGGTTTTATTTTGAAAGACTCTTAAGGCCTCACTGATCACTTCTTTGTGTGCTGCAAGGGAATGTGGTCATTAATGGGCAAAACTATGAACAGATTGAATGAATCGTTTTTTGTTTTGAATGGAGTTTATTAAGCCCGATAGATTGATTTGATTGCCTTAAACTACTTAACATCTTATAAATTGTGCTGTGTGTTTCATTGCATCCATGGTAACCCCCGTCCTCTCCACAGCTCCTGCTTCCCACTCTGATCCTCCTCTCTGGCCTCCACACGGCCGCCTCGGCAGTGGACTCCATCCCCAAGTATGAGTATAAAGACCCCCTCACCGGGAAGCCCCTCCTCTGCAACAGGTGCCCCCCGGGCACTCACATGGTGGCTCACTGCACCGCCAGCACCCAGACCAAGTGTGCGCCCTGCGCCAACGAATACTTCACGGAGCTGTGGAACTACCTGCCCAGGTGTCTGTACTGCCACAGCTTCTGCACCGGGAACCAGGAGGTGGCGAGGGAGTGCTCCCCGACCAGCGACAGGGTCTGTCGCTGCAAGCAGGGCTTCTACTCGGCCGACGACTTCTGCATCCCACACACAGAGTGCGGCCCCGGAGAGGGCGTCCTCACCAGAGGTACCGTCTCTTCGTGAGATAGACGAGATGCTTGCATGTGCTCTGAGCTGTGAGTGTTGCTCTTGATGACATTTCATCAGACATCAGTGGCGAGGAACTCTGACCTTAGAGCTCATGTTCTGCATGATTTGAGTCTCTCAATATTGCACCAAACATGATATCAGTGAGATGCTTATGAGGCTTTATTTGCAGCTTGAATGACTAGATTCAGGTAAACATAGAGGAATGGAGATCTTCAGGACCAGGGTTGAACATTCTTGATTTAGACGAAGAAACACTTAAACTTATCCCTAAAGATGAAAGCCATCTGAAACATCATAATGTAAATTTGCCTTTTTAAGTCTGCAAAGTGCACAATGTCTCTGACTGGACCAGTACAGTTGACTGTGTGGCCTTAATCAAATTGAAATAGGTTACGGATGAAATAACATCCTGGAAAAACTTCAAGTACCCCAAAAAAAAAACTACATGATTACTGTAATGTGAGAATTTCTAATTTGTTACCTAATTCCCACATGATTGATTTCAAGTGTGGAAATCACATAGGGCCAACAGTGTGATTGTCAGTTCCTTGGAAAAACACATAATTTCACCTCGATCCGAAGTCAGAAGTCAAGGAAAACATTTGATTTTTAACAATATGTTAATATAAAAATGAATATTCATTGCTAATCCATGTCAGGTTTGACTTTATTAGACTGATTAAGCTGAACAAAAATGATCCTTTGGGGGCTCGATAATCAATAAACAACATTCATTGTTCATGGTATTCATGTTATTCATACTATTGTGTATGCACGGAATGGTCCGTTTCACACGCCAGCTTTGAAGATGAAAGTGAAATGGACCAAGTGACTTTCATTTTCACCACACAGCTGAAACTCTCAGGAAGCCAAACTTAGTCACTAAATGACGTCTTGTTCTCTCACAGGTTCATCGAAAATGGACACTGTGTGTGAAAAGTGTTCTGAGGGATTTTATTCTACCTCAACTTCTGCGCTCGACTCGTGTATCAAACAAGAAGAATGTGAGGCCGGACAGCTGACACTCCTCCAGGGTTCAGTGTACCAAGACACAGTGTGTGGCTCCTGTGAAGATCTGGCAAATGGCGGTAAGAGAGCAGCGATATTCCTGCCTGGATGAAACACTGGCAGAATGAAACACTGTGACTGAACTTCACATCATAAACCTGCTTTATTTTAGTTTGCATTTCATTTTAACTGTCTTCCAGGTGAGACGCTGAGGAGGTTCCTCTCAGGATTCTTGTCCAAAATGCGTGTTGGAAAAATAAGGAGATTTGTCAACAAGTAAGTCAACATGTCTGTTGTTACTTTAACTTTCATTCCTTCTATTCATACCTTTTTTTCTATCTTTACAGCTGTCTTGTTAGTGGAAGAACAAAATTACAAAAATCCAATATTTTTACTACATCGACTTTCCTACTTGAATGTTTCTTCTGACAACTATATCCACTTACTTATTCACACAATTTGAATCAAATTTCCATTGTAATTTAAATGAATTTCAACTGTAACTTGAAAAAAAATTGTTTTGAGAAATGTTTTAAACTTTCATATTTTATGCAACTGGTGAATCAAATTGATTTGACATCACAGTTAAAAAGTAACTGACACTTTGAGTAGTTTTGAGAAGACTTTTGTCTTTTTCAACAAGAGTAGTATAATAGTAACTGAATATGATGTAAGAAACAATAGTTGAACTTGTGTATTGTAGCTTTTTCTTGCTCTTTCGACCTCTGCTGTTCAGACACAACGCTCACCTTTCTCTCCCTGCTTCAGGTACATCCATAACTCGGAGGAGAGGTGCATCAGGGACACATCAGTGTCCAAACAGAGAGGTCCTCTCCTGGATCAGATCAGGGACTGGGTGTACAAGACTCCAGAGAAGCAGCTGTGGAACATGCCACAGATGCTGAGATCCTGTCAACTCAGCTCAATGGCGGACCGACTCCAGAAAAGATTGAGTGACATTAAGCAGCTGAGTCCAAACTGTACCTTGAGTTTCTAACGTAAAAAACACAATTCATGCACAATATGTGCATTTTGACAACACAAAGACTGCTGTTGTCAAAATGCACGTGTTTTTCATACACAGAATTAATTTTGTTGAAAAATACCAGAAGTATCATTGTTTTGCACCTAATTCATCTCAGGAAAGGAAAAACGACACAGTTTATAAGTAGTTTTCTTACGTTTTGTTTGTGTTCCAAGTAAGAGAAAGAAAACTAAACAATTGAATGTATTTTTTTACTTGAATCACGTGGAGAATGTACTCATTAACTTTTCAAATTTAATATATAAGTGTGTGAAGTGTGAAGTTGTGTGAATTGTTGCGTTGGTCTGCAAAATAAAGGACGTGTTGTGGACGAACGAGCGAATCATTGCTGCAGCTTGTAACTTTGCCACACCACCACAAGATGGCGCCAGATGGGGCACATTATTAGAGTAATGGGACAGTAGACAGTGCATGAAGTCAGCATGCATGTTTCCATCCACGTCACATCGTATGTCTTAGTAATGCACTGTGGGTGGAAGCTTTTTGTGTGTCTGATCCACTCCTGGCAGAGAAATATCTCCACACCCAGCATTCACTGCATTCAGTAAGGAGACCTGGCTGTGTGCAGAGTGATCATAAACTTTCCACCTCCGTGCTGAAAGAAACTCTTCAATGGGGTTCAAGAAGGGTGAGCATGGAGGCAAAAAAAATCACAGAAACCCTGGGATATCAGCAGAGTGGTGGATGCCAAGCTGTCCCACAAAAACACATGTATTTCTTGCATAATATTTTCTTTTATTGTCAGTATTTTTATATGATTTTCTGTAGATTTCAATGTGCCTGCAGCAGAAATTTCCCATGTTTTTCATCCCTCTGATCCTGCATTAAATGATGAGAAATTATTTCCCCAATTTTTTTCTTGAAGATAGGCATTTAGAAAAGTAAGAGTCACGCTGAGATAACACTCTGGGATGTGGCACTTTAATTAATTCACTAAAAATAATTAACCGATTGTAATAATGAAATATGCTAAAATGTATTTTCATCAACTACACTTCTCCTCTCTTATGTACATATTATAGTAATACCATAGTCCACAACCTAACCCAAGACCATGTCAAGACCAAGACCTGAGCATCCCAAGACCAAAACAAGACTGAGGCCGAGACCAAGACCAAGATAAACCAAGACCTCAAGGGGATGGACCAAGACCAATGACGAAGACAAGACCAAGAAGAGCATTACAAAACCAAGACAAGACCAAGACTTTGAAGAACCAAGACTGAGTCAAGACCTTGACTTTGAAAATATAGTCTCAAGGCCAAGACTCTTGAATACTACAACTTTACATTACAGTGCACAATTTACAAATACATGAACGATGTAGACTCATTTATCCATTAATTATTATATATATTTTTCATACCCAGTCTGTATTCCTACAGGCTCCCTGACCCCCTGCTGGGACTTGTAGTGTACAAAGGTTCCTCCCAGTGCGGTTCCTGGAGGACCACTAGAGGTCTCCGGTCGCCAGTCGGTGCGGAAGGCAGCTCATTAATACCGGTCTGCCCCCGCCGCCTCCCTCCTCTCCACGCCACACCGGCTCTCCTGTCGCATCACGGAGCGGGGAGGAGCGGGGAGGGGCCCCGCTTCCCACCATTGGCTGCTACTGTACCACCGACAGCTTTACGGTAGGACCGCGGCCACCGGAGGATGAGCGCGAGCGGTGGTCTTTATCCAACATGATTCTAAAGGGACTTTAGCTGATCATTTCGCCCCCGTCTCCCTTTTCCGTATATATATATATATTTTATTATTATTATTTTTCAGCCCCATACTGTAGCGCCCCTGGAAGCCGCCACGTTTTAACGGGATGCACGGATACATTGTCCGGACGCGGCGCGAGGAGGAGGAGAGGAGCATGTAACCGGGAGGGACGCACCACCTGACTCTCTCCCTTCTCTCTCTCTCTCTCTCTCTTTCTCTCTCTCTTTCTCTCTGCTTTCCCCCATATTTTGAGGCTGATCGATGTGCTGACTGAATCTTTGCGGCTGCGTTGGATTTAATCTTCAGCGTTAAAATGAGCGAGGAAGTGTCAGAGGTCCCCAAAGAGCTCGTGGGTAAGACGCAGACCTGAAGCCATGTGTGCAGACTGAACAATCACTGGGTCTCCCTCCATCGCAAGTCTCTGCATGTGCTTATTGTGTCGTCAAGTTTCTACTCATATGAGTGCAGTCCTTCATTTTTATTCTGTAGATACAGTAAAACTTATTGTTCCGAGGCAGAGTGTCATTGTCTTCCCCACTAACTAGAAATTAAACCTGTAGATCTTTTATTATTTACCATTGCTCAGCATTTTTCTCCCTGAAACAGTAGAAAGATGATTCTGAGGGTTAGAGAAGTGCCTTTTCCCAGGATTTTTTTTTCGCTTCATTTGTAAGACTAAATCCTAATGAAAACATAATTGGCAGTCCACACTAAATTAAAGCACGTTTTATTACTGGAGTGAAATATCTAATTCAGAAACAGTGTAACTGTATTTGTAAGAATGTTGCCATACTCAGCACAGTCACGTCTATCACATATTTGTCTCAACAGCCACTAAAATCTTGTAATGTAACAAAGATTAGGAAACATTGACAGTTTGGGTTAATTTTCCCACACGTTTCCTTACATATCATAAACATGATGTACTTTATTCTCCATATGTTTTAAAGCTTGGAGCTGTTTAGAAAAGGAGCTCTGCCACAAGGTGTGTGTGCTGTCAATGGGAAGTGGACTGCAGCCTATATTAGGAAGAAAAGCTGGATAGTTTAGATGTGAGCGGTCAGACTGTGCACAGAACTTATTATAGAGTTATTTTAGCACACAGTAACCTCAGTCTGTTCGGACATCCCCGCTCTGGAGGGTTTTAACGGTCCAGTTCTCATGGCTCCCTCCTCTCTCTCTCTCTGTGTTTGTGCTCACAGACTGGTTGGTTGAGGCTCAGGGTCTCTTTGTTTGGGGAAACGACTGTTGTTTTTGACACCTTGGTGTAATGTTGGATAAGCCAGGCTCCTTCTCTGCCTTCTTTTCTCACACAGATGGTGGAGTGGTTATTGCTTTTTCCCTTACAGGAAGAGTCTTTTTGAGGGTCAGGTCCAGGTTTGGGGGCGTTGATGTGCAGAGGTTACATGTTCTCCCTGTGCATGTGTGCATGGGTTTTCTATGGACTTGCTAATTTCCTCCATCACTCTAAAAAACTGTGATTCATTCTTTTGTTGTAAGCACAAAGAAGAAGAAAATGTTACTGAATCATGTAGTTACTTGTTATGCATTTATTCAACTGAATCATGAACATTACCGCGAGCCACCTCTATTAAATGCAATATCCTTCTGTCTTTTCTATTTGAACAAATGTCAGTGGAAGGGCAAAGTCAATCCTTCCTGGTGGAGTAGAAGGATAAAATGTGGGGCACTATCATGAATAAAATTTTAATGGAACTCACTGTGCTTTTCCAAAGATTTAGAGCACCGTGAAAGTTTAAAAACAGTTTTTGTATGTATGTTGTCTGATCCACCAAAGCTTGAAGAGATTTAACAACGTTAATGTTATTGAAATCCCCTGACTTGTCACATCTTTCATGCTCAGACTTTAATTTTAGATGAGGACATGCATCTCATTAGTCATTTTTTAATTAATGATCAGTATGTTTTAGATGGGACAGGACAGGCATGTCATGCCGTTTGATCAGTGTCCCTTCCTGCAGTACAAGCACAGCTGTTTAATGATCCATCCTGGACCCTGAGCTGAGTTCTGTACATTGTGAGCCCATCGTTGGAAGTATCTCTGTTTTATTTGCACACTTGACACATGGGATTTATTTATCGTGATCCTTTGTCATGTGCTGTTGTCTGGATATAACCAGTCATTGTTGGAAACATTCGTGGTGCCTGTGAATCAGCATGATGCAGCTTGTCTCTTGGCCTGCTGCACATACAAGTCATTCAAGTGTGATGCTGCAGAAAATCGGTCTGACTTTTCTCTGCTGAGTTGTGCTTTTTGGACTTTTTCCTTCTTCAGACATCTAGAACAATCTAACAGCTTTTGACTGACCTTCAGAATTTGAGACAATTGTGTCTGAAAATGGCTCATATTTTACACTGAAGCACTTTCATGGTTTTAGTAATATATATATATATAAAAGAAAAAAATGGTTTGTATGTCATCTATGAAATATCCAAGTAATATGGGAAAGAAATTATGCAACCGAGTGAGCACAGTGAAACAGACAGAGGCAGAGCAGTGAGCGCTCACATGGTGCAACACGACAGAGAAAACACTGATGTTACGTTGTACCTCCAGAGAACTCCAAGCAGCAGTTTTCCCCATCGGTGTGTTTACATTCCTTCCACTCCAGAGTGTGTTCAGAGTTTATTGCCTCCAAACTATTTTCTAGGAGAGAAATGTTAAAGAGGAGAGACACCCTGAAATTCTTTCTTGTTTTTTTTCCTTCTTCTTTTAAGTTATGACAAGAAGTACACAACCACTCATGTGTTTATCCAGACTGGAGCCCATCCCAGCCTGGACAGGGTATCGGGATCAACGATCCATGACAGGGCTAACACACTGACACACTGAAACCTACAAGCCTTCAGAGAACACAGCTTCAACACAAGTCTGATACAGAACGGCGTATCAAGTGAATCTTACCCTTAAAAACAAAAATGTGTTGCTGCATTTATCGTCAATACCAGCATAACTTCATGCACACAGACAGCGTTGTAGCAGAGCTGTAAGGTTGGGTCACTGAAATGGCAGGAAAAACTTGTAAATTGCTGTTTATGAAAATGAAAGTCTGGCATCGTCTGAGTGACTTAACGTGGGCGGGTGTATTTTCAGTACCTCTGCTCCACAACTCCAAAGACGAAACTGAGAAATCTGGAGAAAACCTTCAAAGGCACAGGGACAACATGCGAAATTCCAAAAAGCAAGGCCCCAACAGACGGTTTGTTCGAACCAGAAACTCCCCTGCTGTGTGATAATACACCACTGTATTACCATGTGATCAACAAACATCCACGTTCAAACAACACCAGAGTTTAACTGCAGAGTTGAGCAGTTCGTGTTAATCTTGAATATTCCCAATTCATTCTTCATTGCATTGGCTGACTGTGACACGGTCAATGTTTTCCTTTGGGGTTAAAGACAGCAGCGTCTCATCTCTGTGCCTAAAATATTCAAAACAAACACTCATGAGAAGACATATCTGGACTGACTTTACTGGTTTGGGAAATGTTTGTTGGTGGCTTTATGAACCCGCAGGTCTCCCCTTTTTCCTGCCCTCGCCTTGGACTTCTGCTGAAAGTTGAACTTTTATGTGACTTGTGTTTCTTCTCAATAGAAGCTCAGTGCAGCGGAACAGCTGACTGGTTAAAATACAGACTTCTGTCTACTATCATGAAAAATACCAAATTATGCCAGAGGGTCGTCAGCTTTTTTTTTCTTCAACATGACACCGAAACCTGCAGGAACCCCACAGCAGACGTCCGTGCGGCTCTCTGGTCTCTGTGCTGACATTTTGCACATCGACCCCGCTGTTTATTTAGGGAGCTCAAGGCTGGCAGATGAGCCGTTTTGAACACTACCTAATTATTAGTTCCACTTTGATCTGGTGATGATGTGAGGAAGCCTGCAGGCGAGGCTACACACATGCCAGCACAGATGTACATGTGCAGAATCGCGGCCTGCGTCAGACACATGTTGTACGCACCCTCAGCTGGTGGAGGAGTGAATTAGCAGCGTACGGAGGCGGCTGACCCACTTCTGCTCTCTGAGCCGGCTCTCCGGCTGTGGACACTCTCAGTGGTGATGAACAATCAATCGCAGAAGTCTTTACACACTGAGGGTGTGACGCCATTTATTATGAATGGACTTTACGTGTGTGTCACATTTGCACTGTTTTTAGCTGCTTCTTAACTAAACCGCCCATCAGCACACATGTTGACACACGTCCACACAAACACACACTGAGGGGAAAAGAATACAGTTTAAGCAGAGCTGTGGTCATTCATGGGATTGGAGGACAACCTTCTGTATTTCAACAGCTTTTCCTTTATATGTTTAAGAAACAACTCTGTCACCTTGGTGCAGAAATTAGAAAACTGTCTGGTTTGTCATCCTCTATAGCAAACAAACATGTACCAAGGGCTCCTTCCTGCCTTGGTGAGTTTGTTCTGTTAGAACTACTTGGATGTTTCAGAAGAGGACAGTCTGTCTTTTCCCCTGGCTGGAACCTCTCTGTTCTCTCTCTTCATTCAGGCAGTCGGTTTTTATTTTTCTTGTCTCAAGAGCCTCCAGTAAGGACATCTTGTCTTGCTTTCCTAAGGAGGTGTGCTTCTCTCTTCATCATCTTCTCTATCCTCCCGAGCGTCTTGCCTTCGTGTACTCGAGCACTGAGCTGCGGTCCACGGTGGTCTTCACTCTCAGTTCAGCTGCTCTTCTATTAAGTCCTGTGTTCATAGATCCCACTTCCTCCTCCTTCTGGAGTTGCCTGTATTTTGTCCTTCCATCGTTCCTGATTCTCATCTCACTTAACGTTGTTTTCAAGTTGTTTACTTGTTGAAACCTGGTGCCTGAAGCACAGGCATTGACTTCATCTCCATAAGTATTTATATTTATTGAAAATCACATTGTTATATGGGAGAAATAAACCCTGTCAGTCTTGTGTAGGACAGGATTCTGATTGGCTCCAGACTGCTTCTGCAGCAGAGATAAACAGCCTCAGACATAGAGCCCGTGCTTGGAGAGTAACTTCAGCATAAAGAAGGACAGAGTGTGCTGGGAGTGATGGAGTGCTGCTCACACAGGCCCGATCGCAACACGTCTGTTTGAGTTAATGTGGCTCGACAAAAGCACCTGAACCTTCCACAGAAGATTAGCACAGCTTCCAAAACTCTGCAAGTGTGTTGTGAACTGATGCTGCAGTGAAGGCAAACTGTTATCGGAACAAATGGAAAAAAAAAAAACAAAACAAAAACAAAAAACACTTTTTCCTCACCCACATCAACCTAAACATTTTGCACAGTAATATATTTTTAGAAACAGTTAAATTCAGCAAACCTTATTTATGTTTTTACAACTGTGTTTTTTCTCTTCGGGAATGTGAAAAGTAAGATTTCTTTGCATTTTTGTTTATATATGCATTTTCTCTATTACTGTTGTGAGCGTCACATTTAACCACAAATGATGGAAAAGCCACAGAAATGATTTTTTTTTAAATACTGCCTGTTAAAGCTCAATTTAAGAAATAAGTGTGAGTACTGGGGGATGTTCCTCTTGTTAGACAGGTGTACCGATGTGTGTCTGGACAGAAAGCTACAGAGTCCAAACTCTTGAGAACTTGACGAGCCTTTGTGAAAACTGCATCAGCAAACCTCCATGAGTTTCCGTTTTGTGTAGAATTACATTTACATTTTTGCATGGTTTCCCTCCTGAACCTGAATCACATTCCACATCTCTCCCTGTCTTTGTGCAGAGAGTGTGAGGGATGCGGTGGGGAGGAAGGTGAAGCTGTCACTGAGGAAAAGAGTCAAACTGGAGATCAAAGGAGACAAGATGGAGAACAGAGTCCTGGTGAGTCAACTCCTGCTGCTATCCAGCTCCTTCTTTATTAACTCTATGTCCTTTATTTCACTTCCCAGTTTTTCTGCTCTTGAAATGTTCAGTGTTCATTTCATCGACATCAAAACCTTTTTAGTATTTTTATTTTTTTCCCCTCATTCCTGTAGTGAGCATCGCAGCTCAACACTGTCACTCACTGCTTTGATTTTCGGGGTAATTACCTCCAAATCAAAGGAGGAGAGGTTGTGAACAGCGCTTACACCCACCTCAACATCTCATCTCATTCACACCCTCCACTGTTTATCAGTGTGTGTGTACAGGCATTGCAATGAGAAGTCGTTTCTACAACGCCGCTATCAGTGAATCCTGCTGGTCACATTTGAAAGCTCTTATAATTGACTCCAGCTCGCCTCGCTGCATCCGGGTTGTGTTATTCTCTGTGTCGGGCACACGTCAGCCAAAGGTTGAAGACTCCGGTGCAAATTGCAGAAGTATGCGTTGAACAAGATGTGTGTGTATGAATGTGTGTGCGCGTGAATGATTTATCACAGTCTGATGAATCAGACTCACTGATGCTGAACTGACTCATACTACATTCTTGGATGTACAGAATAACTCTGTAAATGCTTTTTTTTTTTCTATGCTGGGCTTTAGTTGTGTTGTGGAAGTGACAGAACAATTGTAATTCAGTACAGTTACTCGTTGCTTCCTTAAAAAGTAGTCGAGTGATTTTACTGGAGAACATAAAATACAGGGAAGTAATTTTACATTCCATTTACATAATGTTTTCAAGTGAAAACAGAAAACTGTTGTTGTGTTTTTTGTGCGGTAGAGACATCGAAAATGCAACTTTTTGCACAGTGAGATGTTTTGACTTCATGTGAAGACGGGGAAATGCAGCTGAAATGCTGCTGCTGCTCATGGGCACCATGGCAGTAGTAAACAGTTCCTCTGCACTAGTGATGGACAACAGCTTCACTGTTTGCGTCCAGAACGGTTGGTGGTTTTATAGTTGAGATTCATCCATTATATCTTTGCGCATGTGTGTGTGGTTTCATCAAACAGCACCCACAAGTGCTCCGCATAAACAAACATGAATTTAAACTCCTTAAAGGTCTTTTAGTCAGAACCCACGGTATCTTCATGAAGGCTGACTTGCTGTCAGGGGTTCAGAATTATTAATGCAAAAACCAATTTTTCTTATCACCAACGCTTGGCGCAGCAATCAGGATGGAAAACAGCTGCTGCAACTGTTTTAAAGTCAAAAACAGGCTTCAGGGGTTTCACCCGGTGAATGATTTTCTTGAAAAAGAACTGGTTGATAACTGGCAAAAGAGGGGATATTTCAGTATGTCATTACTTTATGCCATAATTTCACAAAATTATGGCCTTTAGAAATAAACTTTTTTCCTGGTAGTGCGAAGTGAAATATCCATGTTTTCACTATAGTTTCAATTAATAGCACTCTGGATTCACAGATTTGAAAGTAAAAGCTGTTTCTATCAGTTTCAGTTTGACGTTTTACCGGCTGTTAATGTATTTCTTCTTTTCTCTTCTTGACGTCTCTTCTTGTTTTTTTGAAGTCTTTTTGGTAAGGAAATAAATAACTGCAAATAAAGTGAAAGTAAGATTTAAAAAAAATGTCTTTAGCATCAGAGTGACATCCATTTAAAACTTTAAAATCAGCAAGTGAAGTTGTAAAAACTGGTCCAATACCAACCTGCAGCTGTGACTACACACACACACACACACACACACACACACACACACACACACACACACACACACACACATACACACACACACACCCTCCACCTCAGTGTTTCCACTAATCAGGTAGAAATAGCAGCTCGGACCATTAACTCCAGGCCAGGAGCAGTAAATCCAATGGCTGCTGAATAATTAATGCCTCATAGATGATTAAAAATGCATATTGGCTGTTTCAGGAATGAAGGAGGACAAAAAGTCGAGGATAGTTAAAGCAGAATGAGTCCCTGTGAAAAATCAGTATCCAAGCCGGGTCCATAAAGTTTGACGGTTTGATCTGAAAGCTTTCAAACGCTGTGAACGGTAAAAAGGCACAGCTCTGTGTGGAAATGACGCGAGCCTTTTTAGCTAACCCTCAGCGGAATAAGAAGCTTTTAGTCACAGCTCTGTGTGGAGACGGACACTAGAGGGAAAAAAAAGAAGAAAAATTGAAAAGTAGCAAGAATAGCCAGGATTTCAGCCTTCAAACGTAATACTCTCACTTATTGAGACCACAATCCTGACACGTGTGGCTACGTCAGGAGTTTTAATAAAACCGCAGTCATCTGGGGACACCAGCGGAGAAGGAAATAAGAGGTGAGCGACAGACGCGACAAGCTTCTTTTTCACATTTGCTGTACTCGATAAACGGTCTGGGAGGTGAGACGCTGCAGGCGGGAGCAGGATCCTCTGCGCTTGTCACTCTGTGTAATGTAGTAATTAATTGAAGACACGTCATTACCAAGAGAATCTGGATTCAGCAGCTTTATCTCAGCTCAGGTAATGGGATATTAATCGAAATACAGACTTCGGGTACTTCATATTGCTTCAGGCAGCTGCGATTAATGGACAAATGTCGAACCCTGTTTCCCCATTTGACAGTCAGTGCAGTGCTTTCACATATATAACAGCTGGCTTTAAATGCCTGTTTTTCAATCCAGTTGAAATTCCTCAAACATCAGTAGCCTGAGGTCAAACACACTCTTGTATTTATAGAAGCTCAATATATTTTTAGCATTTTCACTGTGAAATTGTCTCTGTAACATGTAAAAGTTTGGTCCAATCCCATGTGGTTTTCGCTGTGGCCGTAGCAGCAATGTCACCGTGTGGGAGTGGAACGCAGAAGCACACAGACACCAAACAATGCGAAGGAGTGGGAGTCGGTACTGGGAAGTGAGGAATTCCACTGCAGTGTTTCTGGTATTTGGTCCAGACGCGAAGCATGAGCACGTATCTGCGCCCCGCTTGGCCGGACTGAACAAATAAACCCCTGTTTGTTGTTCCGCAGAGGAGCCGAATCTGAGAGCCATTATGGAGGAAGTGGCTCGCAGAGAAAACAAACATGTCATGGAATTGTAACCTGCGAGTGTGCTCGTATCTGGATGGGATGAAAGAACAATATATTTACAGATTGTCTACAGATCAGATGCCGTGGCCAAATAACGGTGCCAAGTTTTCCTGAGAGGTGTACAAACAGGAAAATGTTAAAGGAGTGGTGCACCAGTGGTAATTAACCTTTCTGGCTGTGTCAGGGAAAGTGTAGCGGTCAGAGTTGCTCAGGATTTATCAGGAAGTGTCTGTGACAGTATAAGAAACACCTCACATGTTTTTGTAAAAACTTTACAAAAGGGGGTTGGGGAGATAAATTGACTAATCCTTCTGACGTGTAGAGAAAATATTCACCTGTGGGTGTGAGTTAAAATCCCTGAAACCTCACAGAGCAGTTCTGTATTTACACTGAAGGCGTGCCAGGAAGAGTCTGGATCATTCTCTCACTCCTCACACAAGTTTTAGCGGTTCGAGTAATGAATTGATGGACGTCTTTAACAATGTATTTTAGGTATTATATCGATCGGCTGTTGTGCATGTAAAATTTTGAACTTGGGTGATTTGTAGTGGAAGGGCATCGAATATTAAAATGAGGTTTTCACGTGTGTCACACAGTTGGATTTGCTTTAAACAATATGGAATGTCTGTCTACAGTACAAAGTGTACAAATAATGAAGGATGGAATATGATTATTTCCTCTATCAATCTGCCTTCCTGTCAAAAGCACACAAAGCGTTTCCATCGGAGCTCAGGCTGGGAGTGAATCATGACAGCGCCAGAGGCTTTCCTTAAGCACACTAAAGCCTGATAGATACAGTCATCTCCTTCCTTTGAAGACCTGGGGATGAAGGAGGTAGGGATAATAGCATCAGTCCGTCAAACACCCCCGAGGGAAGGGGAGAAGGGAGAGGGAGGGCAGGCGGGAGAGCAGCATGGGCGAGGAGACGCACTGTGCAGGTCAGAGGTCACAGAGGGGAGTGAGAGGCAGAGCAGAGGATCATAAAGTGGAGCAGTTGTGTTCTGGTTAAACTCTGTAAAGGAATCTCATCCACACAATGCCAAAGGAGTTCTGCCTCTCTACCTCTCCTCGTCTTCAGTATTTCCCTCAGTCTGTCCCTTTTCTTCTCTCTAACCTGGAGGCCTGTCATTAGGAGCAGCGGGAAAATGGAAGTGCCCCACTTCTTTGTTCCCACATGATCACCTGTAATGTTACCTCATCAGTACCACCCCCCCTCCCCCCCGCCACCACCACCACCACCACTGCTCCCACCACCACCGCACACACACACACACACGCGCATACACACACAGCTCTGTTTTCACCACTCCAGCTGAGTTTCCTAACTCTACCCTCAACCTTAATCTAACCTCAAAACATCTCATCACCTCAAAATGGAACCGTATTTCCTATGAGGAAACACACTTAAGTTAATTAAATGATGGCAAAGCTCTTGGACACACACACACACACACACACACACACACACACACACACACACACTCACACACACACTTGTCTAACATCACTTGTGATGCACTTACTGTAATAGGGTTACACTAAATGGAACTATGATTGTAAAGCCAGAGCTGAATCTTAAAGGTTGTGTAACACATCGACACACACACATCGACACACACACACACGCCGCAGACCGGAGCAGGAGCGTGTCTATCATGTGACTGAGAGGAAGCATCATGTGAGCCTCATTAGCAACGCGCCGTCCTCCTAGAGGTCTAATCATGGTGTCAGTCGGGTTACTAGTATGCAGTGTGAGCCTCTCTGTTTCAGGTAGTTGTGCCCTTCTCTGTGGAGAGCATTAACTTTTCACTGCTGCTCTGTTTGCTGGTAACATTTATGAATTATCATGCAGAGGAAATACATCCCCCCCCCCCCCCCCCCTTCTTAAGTTATCCAGTGTTTTCTATTTTCAGATTTGTGGTCAGAGTCTTACTAAAATAAACCACAGTGGCCTTCCAGGGGTCTTCCCTGCCCAAATAAATCTATTTTTATTTTAGTTGTAATTCCTGAGGTTTCATTTTTTAAACTTGTCTCGCTCGAGTGAACCTGAACACAAAAGTACCGTGTCTTTGTCTTGAAGCTGGAGGTTCAGTGTGAGTTCAGACAGTTATAATCCTGTGCAGCACAACGTCATTGTGCCTATTAAACAGTTAACTCTCCTTCCAGGTCCCCTGTGATTCCTATCATAAGGCGGTGCTCATTATTGACATAATTAGGGTGACATTCAGAGCTAACCAGGCAGTGAAATTGTGTCAAACAGGTCACCATCTCCCCGCTGAGTATATACAGCACTCCCTCTATAGTCCGCCATGACGTTATATTCAGCGGTTTGTGTTTGGTCAAATGGTCCAGTCCATTCAAATTAAAATTATCAAAGTGTTTCAAGTGATAATTTGGCCTTTAATCCTGAAGAGGGTCAGATAGAAAGGAACATGGATTAAATATTGCTTTCAAGTTTAACAAAAACAGGTTCAAATCAGGCGGCCGGACAACTAAAGAAGAAGAAGAGGAAGGGGGGGTCATTCATTTCATTCATAGGTCAATTTAACATAATTACAAAGTCGAGGAGCACTTTTTGTCAGTATTATGCACAAAAATATGCATCTTTGAAGCTATACAACTATGAATCAAGTGTTTGGCTCTCAGAGTGATCTTTTGGTGGATATCCCCTTGATTCTTCATGGTAGATATAATTTGTTTATGGCACTCCACAATCACATGCCGCCGCAGCCGTTTGAGTGCACAGCCACAGAAGAGGATGCAGGGTAACAGACCGTTAGTATCAATCACAACTTTAAAATTAAAGTGTTTAAATGCATGTATTACCAGTATTGTCAGATTAAACAGCTCTAAAGTGAATTATCTTCACTTTATAGCAAACTTACGGTTGTGTGGTGGAAATACACAAATGGTGAGGTCTGCACATTAATACCTGTTAAATCTTGATTAAAGGAGCTCAAGTCAAGTTTTTCCACTGGATCAGAAGGATCAGACCACCTCTCCATCTTTCCAAGCCGTGACACAGAAGCAGTGACTCATTTCCTTCCAAACACAAATCAAAAGCACAGGCATATTTAAACACCCCAGTTAGAAATAATCTCTTTAGCTTTGCTTCATTCCTCCCCGTCATACACAGCAATGTTCACTCTTTTAAATAGAATGACTGAGTCCAAAATGCTCTGACTAATTCAATCCGACCAGGTTTTAAGAATAGAGAGCGCTGGATCTGGTTGAGCTCAGTCAGAGAGGTTAATTTTGGCTCAGCCTTCACCCGCACCGTGCTAACAGGCAGACTACCCTGTGAGCGGTCGGGCTTCTGCAGAGTGGTGGGACGGTCTCAGATGAACGAGTAAGAGTAATTAGAAGTCAGTGTGGTTTTCAGCCCCACTTACTGTGCATTTTTGTCGCGGCTGGTCTATTTCTTGGCTTTCTGTAGTGGTCAGGAACACAGAAAACAAGGAATTCTGAAGTGTTTATCGAAGTAGAGTAGTTGTAATATTTCAACAATAATGCACCATGTGCAAATCTAAGGGTGATTTAAGGGGGGTTAAAAGATTTAAACTCTGAAACTGAGCAATTTATTTCATGGAGAGTAGCTACTTGCAAAATCAGTCAGAAGAGGTATGTGTGTGTGTGTGGGTGTGTTAAGAGAGAGAGAAAGCCTCCACTGACTGGATGTTTTCAGAATAAGAGAGGGTGAGTGTGCTCATTATGTGCTACTTCCAATTTGATCCCCGTCACTTTTCCCCAGCTGAGGAGCGGCCATTCTCCGAGACGTATTACCATTCACCACGCCGACTGGACATTTTGTTATAGCATGTTTTAAGCCCACAATGCCTCACAAAACCTCCCAGGGGAGACATTAACCAGACACATCGCCCGACGCCGCGTTACTCCCACCCGTCTGCCATTTATCTTCATCTCCTCGTAGGTCAGGGTCATTGTCACTCTGGCTGTCTTTGTCATATAATTGACCCTGCTCCAGGTTGTTGGTTTAATAGGGTTCTTTTATTTTATGATTCAACGCTATCGACTTCTAATATGTTGAAGCAAATTGGTCAAATCACCCATTTTAATTTCCATTTTGAAGAGGTTCATTTTTTTTGGTGTGTTTGGATGTGTGTTCATAATCAGCAGATTGTTTCAAATGGCTTGTTGGACTTTGGCGCTTCCTCTCTGTGGGAACCAGCAGCTGAGTTCAGGTCGGTGCATCGTCAGCTGGCCCTCAGTGGATATAATTGAATGGGGTTTGTAGGTCACAGTAGAGTCAGCATTGATTGGACGATAATGACATTTGTACATCATGTCATTGTTAACAGCAACAAAACAATCAGGTCACAGTTCTGTGTGTTTCTTGCTTGTTTGCCACACTGAGGTCCATGTGTTCAGACTGTAAAGTGGCTCACCATAGACCGCTGAAAACCGAACGACCGCCTGCATGCCCCCACCTTTTCGATGGTGGGAATTCAGCCGTGACGTTTAAAGCAGCAGAGCACATCAAAGGAGACGGGAATCATGTGTATGATGCTGGACAGTTTATCTCTGCCTTCAAGGACTCCGTCTCAGGCATTTGCACCCATGGAGCTGCTGCTCCGGCACTGTTTTATGCTTTTGGCTGCATGGCTGCTTTTTATGGCGCCATGCTTGATGTTACACTGCTGTTTTATAGAAGCCTTCAATAGACTCCAGACATTACACTGATGATTGATATGTACCAGTACTCGTTTTTTTATGATCATGACATTACACAGTATTCAAATGTAATTGATATATTTTATTTCGAAAACATCTTTCAGACATTAATTAGTACATTTCTACTTAGTATTTGCATGTACTGGTGTGTGTCCACCCTCCCTCAAGTTCAGACATTCATTTTCTCTGCACAGTTTTGCCTCTTCTTTATCATTCACCTCATTTGTCATTATGTTGAAACAAACTTTTATTATCGAATAGAATAGAATAGAATAGAATAGAATAGAATAGAATAGAATAGAATAGAACAGAACAGAACAGCATTACTCGTAAATGCACAACACTATTACTTTATAAAACATAGCACATATGCAAGAATTAAAAAGTATACTGCAGTGCTTTTAGTTTGCTTACATTACTGACAAAAATGTTTATTTTCACAGAATTTGTGTGAACAAGATTGTTGGCTACAGTTTTTGTTATTTTGTAAATGCTCACAAATAGAAATTGGGACCTTCTTCCAGCAGCACAAGCGCACCACAGTCCGTTCATTCATCTTCTATCTGGGTTTATCCAGCTCAAGGTCTTGATCCCTGCTCACTATGGGAGAATGCAGAAGACCAGTCCATCACAAGGCAAACAGAGAAACAGAGAAACAAAAGAGTGTGGAAGGAAACTGTATAAATGAGGAAAACTGCTGCACGCACAGGAAGAACATGAAAACCTCACACAGCAATTCATGGGGGTTGTGAAACCTGATCAGAATGTACTGACTGTGCCTTAGCACTCTGAAACACTGAATTGGACAACAGCATGGATGGATGAAGGAAGGAAGTTTACTATTTTCTCCTGAAATCATGTTTTTTTTACCCTGTCAGAAATAATCAGTTTAAAAGAACAATGATTTGATGATTGTTTTTTTTTTTTTTTTTTAAGAACACAGACGCCCAACAGCAGACTTCCCCATATTGTTTTATCACACTATTGTTGGTTTCGTTTCATCTTTTTGAAAAATAAACTAATCTTGAGGTAGACTTTTATTTTGCTGCAGGTCAGCATGGCTCATAATCTAATAAGCTGCACAAAATGTGGTGTCATCAACACTGAGCTGCGTGTGTGTGTGTGTGTGTGTGTGTGTGTGTGTGTGTGTGTGTGTTATCTAACCATCTCGAGAGGGAGGGAAACCACAGGGTAATGCCAACACCCTCCCTCCCTCCCTCTCACTCTCTCCCTGCCTTTGTGTCTCTCACTCTTTTTTCTCAGTCTCCAGCTTTCGCTCCGTCATTTCTGAGCCTCTATTTTTCTAACACAGCTCTCTACTCCAGTTTGAAGAGGTTCCCTCTTCCTATGGACTATCTTTTGTTTTTGTTGTTGTTGTTTTTTTTAAGATCTCTTCTCCTCTTCTTTTCAGTTTCTTTCTCTCACTTTTTCATCCCATGTTCTGCAGGGTTATTTGATTTACCCTGAAACCACGGCTCACTCTCACATAGCTACACACGCACACATGCACACACACACACGCACACACACACACACACACACACACACACACACACACACACACACACACACACACACACACACACACACACACACACACACACACACACCTCACGCTATTGTGTCTGGCTGGCATGCTGATGACTGAATGAACCCTTGTCTCTCCAAACTAAACATGCATGAGGCTCGTAGGAACACTCTGCAGGCAAAAACCCTCAATTACTCACATTAGAGTCCAGATTAAATACCCTGATCTCGACCCAGGACCAGGACCCTGGAATATATCTGAATGTTGAACCCATGTGACATTTTTAGTATTTAATCAGTCTTAGCTGTGTTGTGTCTGCGCATCTAATGGATGTTTTGTGATCATTAGGTCCGCATCCTACAAGCACTGGTAATTTATAAGTTACCAAATCAAGATGCTTTGTTTCTCATCTGAGGCTGGATTCCCAGCAGCTACATGTAATGGTTATGCTTCTAAAGCGCTCGCTTATATTTCCATTACTTACAATTTTATTGTCCCCTCATTCATTATTGAACACAGTTTCAATTCTGACTAAAAGAGCACTGTCTGCAGCAGCAGTGGGGAAAATTTTGAAATAAGGAATGAAGTGTAACATAATCAGACGGTATCCGCGTTTATTGATGCCGCTGCTCACTGCAGCTGTGGTCCGATGAGACCAGCCAATCAGATCCGTTCAGGAAGTACCACTGTCAGCCGCCTTTGTTCCTCGCCATGCTCATTTCTCCAGCCGTAAAACACATAATGATGAGCAAGGCAGTGATAAAAGAAAATTGATGTCTCTCTCTCAGCGCTCCTCCCGGCTGCTGTGGTGCGGCGTGGGACAGACGTGCACTGTAGACCAGGGAAGCATGGGAAATGATTCTAACTGATTTGTAGTTTAGTCATAACATCATAAGATGGCTTCTACATTGTGAATGTTTTAGAATTATGTCTAATTATTTCATAATGTTCACTGAAGGTGCAGAGAAACCTTCAGCTTTGTGTCAGTTCAACATGGCACTTTAGGTCTGTGCAGTGATGACTTGATTTTTTTCATTCCACACCATGCTAGCTATTTTATCACTCAACCGTGCGTCACTGTGGAATAACACTACATGCTCTCACCGTTTTGTGCTTTTGGCGCAGTGTGAGTCTGCAGACGTCTCAGGACCCCCGCTGCACTGTCAGCAAATTTCCTTTGCGGCGCAGAATCGATGTATTGTGAAACAAATTATTTTTTCTCCCTGAGCTTCAGGCAGTTAAAGGACCGCTCTTTGAAGCCAGTTCAGGTTTGAGGTTATCTCTCCTTTCACCTTGCTTGTTTTTCTGCTCTTATCAATGTGCTTAAAGGGTTAAGTTTCCCTCCAGAGTCAGAGATCAGCCCTCCTGTGGCCAAAAACCAATACAGCTTCCTCCTCAAACGAAGTGCTTAATTTGATATAAGTTGTGTCTGAACCCTTATTTGTTTTTTTGCTTTTAAAGACAAATGTTTCTATTATATACATACCGTATTTTAAATAAAGTTAGTAATCTATAGGCTATCTATTGATTACTAATCACTCATATTAAAAAAAAATATATACAGCATATAGGAGACATATAGTATTATTATTTATCTATTATTTTTGATAAATTTAATTTGTATTTTCCAACTCTTAACTTAGAAAAAGAACATATTTACTGTTTTTGAACCATAAAAATGTTGACATTAATTAAATAAGTCCTTTTCAGTGGAGTCCTGGTCAAGATGGGCAGTGGCAGACAAAGACTTTTGAAATACAAAACTTCAGCTATCACAGCACAACTGAAAAATAATTGAGACAGGAGATGAAATGAAAAAAAAAATACATATATAAATGAAAACTACTCAAGCTGCGACTCCTCCAGATTGAGAGCAGCCCGTTGAGGTGGCTGGGCCATCTGATTAGGATGCCCCCCTGGCCGCTTCCCAGCAGAGGTTTACCAGGCACGTCTGACTGGGAGGAGGCTGCAAAGGAGGCTCAGGATTTGCTGGAGAGATTATATCTCTGGTTTGGTCTGGGAGCAGCTTGGCGTCTCCGAAGAAGAGCTGGAGGAAGTCGCAGTGGACACAGATGTTTGTGCTGCTTTGCTCTGCAACTGTGACGTGTATGGATGAAAACATTCACAATCAGGTCTGTTTAGATGTACAGATTCACACCGGTGGGAAGTTCAAAGTCAACAGTTTACAAAATAAGTATGGCTTTAGGCCATCGACATAAACATTTCACATACACAGCAAAGAAGAAACTAGATTAAAAGGTTACACAAGTGAGTGGCTGGTCCTTCACTACAGGATACATGTCTTAAGGCATCTAATTTCAAACATAAGAACACAGATGGAGCTCGACAGCATGAGGGGAAGACCTTCAGCATTCTTCTTCCTCTAATACGGATCATTTCTGTGTAGTGTCGGCTCCATTATTCAGTGATCACACATTTTTCACTGCAGAAGACTAACAATTACAGTGTATGACATTCTCAACAGTGTCACTCTTGACAAAAAGAAAGGAAATACAGTGAGCGTAAGAAGCCAGAGAAGCGTGAGGGCATTAGGAGATTACGGAAGAAAAGAGTGGGAGGAAAAGCGAGCGAGATGCTGCACGCTCCTGATTGATTTCACTGCTCCAAGAGCTCAGAACGGGTCATCCTCTCGGCATTAGTTTTGACAAAGATGAAACAGCTTTTAAACACTTCCCTTCATTAAAGATCTCTTGGCTCTGATTGGATTTAACTGTTGGCTCCTTATCAGCAAAACAGCACTTAGAATCTATTAAGTAATTCCTCTCTGCTCTGCTCCCCAGCCTCCTCACTGCTCCACTCATGGCTTCTCTCTGCCCTCCTCTTCTTCTCTGGTGTCCACTTTGTTTGTCACAGTAGCTGATCTCTGTCCGCCTTCTCCTCCCTCTCTCTCTCCTTCTCTGTTTTTTTTTTTTTTGTCCATCTCTCTCCTCTTTTTCTGCATTGACCTAAAAATACTCACTTCCATGGTGCTGCGTCGACGGTTTGCAGCCAGCACATCATGACTCATTAATGTTACACATAGACACACATGCAGACGGAGGACGGCCCGGCATTAGTTATGCAATAAAGAGTCCATGTCAGCAGCAGAGTGAGGAGAAGAATTTAATCGTGGCTGTGCGCTCTCCACTATGCCGTTCGATTTATAAGTGCAGACGCAACTGCTTTTATCTTCAAGCTCCTACATTGAGTCAAAGCCTTTTTCCATTTCTGAAAATTCTCACTATAGTTTTTTTTAATTGACTTCCACTGCCAGCTTAGAAAACATGACATGCTGTGGCTTTTTATTTTACTACTGTGGAGCCAAAGTGATTATATTTTGGTTTTACATTGCAATCAGAAGGGTGAAAGTAATCTGTAGGATAATTAAAATGAGTAATTATTGAAACAAAGCAACAAAGCATATTAATAATCATAGACAGAAAATTGAAAAGTGTTGCCACATGGTGTAGTAGAGCATACAACCTCCCTTAGCTCTTATGATGGATGCACGATGGACGGATTTTAAAAGCTGATTCCTGTGTCTCGAAGGTGCTTTATGAAAAGATATGCTCACTTACAACAGTCGGCTTAAAATAAAGTTGCACTTGTTAGCTTTATTCAGCAATATTTCTGTCATAACTCAAGTTGTACATTTGTGTCAAATCTTGAAAACAACAGCGGCCTTCGGGGTCACCGTGAAGACACTTTCGCTCGCCCAAACGAAAACCAAACCGAGTAAATGGATGGGAAAACGCCGATGGATGGATATAATAGCGTGTGAATGCCGCCCAGACATGATTGATGAATAAAAGCATTTCTGTGAGTAGATTTCCTGCGGCTGAGTGCCGTCGCAGCTGAATGGCTGCTCTGTGTTGCTTCGGCTCCTGCCGAGAGTCACTGTAACTGTAGTCCGGCGTCGCTGTTGTCTGAGCGGCTGAAAACTCATTGACATTCTCAAGCAAGACTCGGCGCTGCAGTGGGCTACTTTCATGTGTGAGAGGCTGTCTGTCAGTGTGTGCGAGCTCACAAACGTGTGTGTATGGGCTAGCTGTTGCCATAGCAACGTCAATTGCATGTGAGTGTGCACATGTGGCTTGGCACATGTGGAAAATGGGAAGGGTGGGCTTCTGATGCTGTGACAGGAAAAAAGATAATCTGGAAATGATAATCCTGTTAATAGCACACACACACACACACACACACACACACACAAAGATGTGCACAATCACAAATTTGTGTTTGTATTATGTGTATCTAATATTTCTGTCCTCCTTATAGTAAGGTCATATTTTGAAAATATATCAACAAAGAAACGTGCATGCATACATGTGTTGGTGTGTGGCATGTGCTGCAGGCCAAGAGGACAAATGGTGCTCCTAAGCTTGTGGCGGCGATCATGCAGCCACCAGTCTGTGCGTGCATACGGGAGAGAGCGAGAGAGGAAGCCTAATAGCAGATGCTCTCTCCGGTCTCGCAGACGTGCTCCAATACCGCTGCCATCTGGTTGGCTGAGTGCGGCTGAGTGTGGCTGAAGGCGCGGCGGCGGTCGCTGTGAAATCACGGGCTGATGGGAAGGCCCGAGGCTTAAATCCACTCCTAGACAGACAGTGAGGAGAAGGCGATGTGGAAAGGAAGTTGCAGAGGAAGGAGTGGGGAGCTGGGCTGGGGGGTGTGAGGGGGGTCATGGGGTGTTAGGCTTTGTCCACTCAAAAGGGCAGATGGAGAAAGTGCTGCTCTGGGCATTGGGGTAGTCATGCATTGAGAGGAGGAAGAGGAGCGTGGAGGGATGAAACTGAAGGAAAATCCAAAAGACCATTGTAACTTGATGTAGACGTTTCTTTAAATGCTAAGCTTTAAATACTTTGCTGTTGTTGTTGGTGCCACTGCAGATACCATGAGGATATTTTTTAGAAGTATTAAAAGTAGAAATTATGTCCTTGGTTTAAAGTTATTTTTAAAAAAATACACGTTTGATATTTCTTATGTTAAAATATATGAATTGCACTGTCAGTCATTTGTTATCAGGTCCAGAAGTGGTTAAATTGACCTTCCTCCTCCCATCACCGAAGAATCCAATAACTGTTTAACTTTTAGAGATTAGTTCAAAGGCTGTAAGGGATGTCGATGAGGTCTGAAATAGATATCCAGCCTTTAAAAATCAATTTTAGTGACTTTTCTTTCTCTTTTTGTAATGATTTTCCCTTAAAATTGATCACCCCCAAAGAATTGGGCAGTGACAGAAGAGATGATCAGAATCTCTGACCTGTCTCGACTTTAGTGCTTGATTTGGGATTAAAAATGAGCTTTTTTTTTTATATAGATTGGAAAGTCCCTTGAAAACCACTAAAGATATTTTACAGCTTTTTCCACTGACTAAATTGGTTTGTGATGAGTAAATTCAACTCACTGGAGTCAGTGAATATATTGGCTCACTTTGTTGCAAATTACCAAACTAAGGTAATCTTTTTTTAAAATCGTCTTTTCTGGTGAATAAAAATGTATTTTCTTACCAGTCTACCTGCAGAGATTGTATGGAAATGAGGCAGGGGGGATTTGGGCGTAGCGATGGTGGCTGGTGCTCTTTGGGAGAGGTTATCTTTAGCCGCTCCGGCCTGCCTGTCCGTCTTCATCACATCAAAACACGCAAACTCTGCCGACGGAGCCCAGAAACGGAGAGGCGGCAAACGCTGTCATCCTTTCTCTTACCGTCGTCTCTTATCCCTCTGTTTCATATTTCACATATTTTCAGAAGCCTTTGACAGTTTTTAGATGATTTCTCATGTGCTCTCTCCACTCTGCAGCCCTTCGTTCACCTTCTTGCCCTCCAAACCAGGCCGTGCTCACCTCTACCTCCTTCTTTCATTTTGTCTTACACTCCTTTGCTTTTCACTTCAACCTTCAGTTATTTTAGTTCAGTTATTTTTCCCCTCATCCTTCCAATCAATGTTTAGCTGTTGTCTTCAGAAACTGACAGCAGTATCATGCCTTTCTGTGGGGACTTCACATCTTTGGATGGAAGCATACAGGAGATTCCTTTCTAAATATTGATCAGCATCATACATTTCTGAAAACAAAGTGCCTCTTTGGGTTTGACCTGCTTGTAAGTCAACTCGTGCAGCTGGAATAAACTGTTTGGCTCTGAGAGGGAGAGTGCTTTCCTTGTTTTATTGACCTCTTGCCTTTATTTGGACGGGTAGGAAATGCGGGGAAACAGAGCAGGGGACTGATATGCAGCAGAAGCCGATCTGGTGACTCAGCTGTCCAGGGCCAAGTGGTTTACTCTCTCCCCCTCTCATCGAGTTGACCCATTTTTACATATTTTCTGAAGAGTTGCAGTACTTTCTGGTTCTGCTCCTTTGTGGCCAGCCCTGGACTTTCCTTTTTTTTTTTTTTTTTCTTTAAATAAAAGGTGAAAATGTCCCTGCAGTGGTAGAAAGGTCAGTGAGTGCTCTGCTGTGTTGTGATGTTTCCTGACAGGATAACATTCATTGTCCTGCCTCATGCGATTTGCCTCGAAGAAATTACTTTCTTTGGAGTGGCGATCTTCTTCATTTTGACAGGTTGAACTTTTTTACCAGGCTCTTCCTTGTTCCTCAGTTGTTTTGTGTTGGAGTGTCATGCTAATCTCCTAAACTTTCACTGATCCAATCAAGAAACTGAAATCCCAAGTCATAAAAATATATACGTATATTGTTCCAATCCAATGGTAATGAAACTCTAACCCTTCACTCCTTCATTATATTCTTCAACACACTTGTAGGTCCATTCGTGTTCTTTTAAAATGCTACTTTTAAGTATCAATTGGCTTCTTGAATCAGCCAAATAATGTTGAAACCCCAAGATGTAACAATGGAGATGACATGCTCTCCAGTGTCGGGGCTCGTTGTTTGAATCATTTCAGCTCTTAATGGTATCACATTGCATTGCAAGCAATTTCATAAACCAACTGAATGACCTTTGGAGGCTGCACTTCTGGAAGGGAACGTCAGGGTTATGCGCTCCCTCTATGCCTCCTTCAGCCTCGACTGTTTCCCAGCAGCAACAAAGGGAAGCTCTATTCTCAGCATGTGGTGCGGTGAGAAGTGGCGGCTGGTGCCTGGTTTGCTCAGCAGGAAACAAATCTACGAAATCCTAAAAAGCACAATCAAATACGATGCAACCAGTGTGTGTGTTTTTTGTTTGTTTTAATTAAAACTGTAAACTGCTGTAAATACATTTTAAATGCTCTGTTTCAGAGTCACAAGTCTTTCATTCTGACGAGTCAGCTGGACGGCTCTTGGCGTTCTTTGTCATTTCCTTGTTGTTGCTATTCAGGGTGTGTGTTTACAGCTGTGGGGTGTATATTTACTGCCACACATTTCATTATACTCTGTGTTCTTCCTCAGGCTCTCGCCTCTCACCGAGCCTACCTCTTGACAGCACGCATTCCCGCCAAGGTAAGAGCAGCAGCTCAGTTCAAAGGACAATGAAAACAGCAGCATCTTAACCTCTAATGTTATCCTCCTCATTGCGTATTCAGAAAGACACATCAATGATAACACACAGCTGTGGAAATCTCTGGAGGGTTTTGGAAGTGCTTGAAGTGTTTTCCAGTGTTACACGTTCTCATAGTTTCTAAAGGTGAATTATTTCTCTGAATTTCTGCCGAATTAAAACCACTGTGATGGTTGCAGTTTATTCAGTGTATTGATTTTTTAATGTTTTATATTTACCTCTGAAAAGAACATTCCTGTAACTGCAGTAAAACATGGCAACATTATTCCGCCTCTGTCATTCGATAAGGTATCAATTTACTAAAATTTACTTACTGTGAAGTACTGTATAATTTGCTCTCATACCTTTGTATTTTTTGGTGAAGCATTAGGGCCCGATGGGCTGGATATTGATCAGGCAGGTTTCACTGTGTATCAGGAAATGTTGTCTCAGTTTTCCATGACACATATAAGTCGATACTAAGTTATTACTTTATACATTTGTGTCAAGTCTGACACAGGGTTGTCAAACATACAGCCTGTTCACCAACACCAGCCTGTCAGGCGGCCCTCGTCACGACCATTAAAATGCAAAGATTTTAAATGGAGTTTTAGTTTATTTATTACAGGTTGCAGTGTTTTATTGAGAGGAGTGGACAGCACTTAATACTGCAGCAAGAGCTGACAGATCACTGAAACTTGACTTTTCTCTGTATTCTGCACAAGAGAGCATTTGTTAAAAATGGCAGATTTTTCATCCGCTAACTTATTTTCTTGAAATTTTTCAGCTTGTTCAGATTCTTTTGAGGAAAGACACTAAAATAAATATAAACTTATTCACCACCTGTTCATACTTTGCAGTTAAATGAAACATTTTGAGACCAAAAATGTGTATTCAAGTTATGCAACTTTTACTATTCCAACCCACTCAAGATCATACTGGCCTGTATATGACTCTGGAACTGAAAAATCTGAAATACATGATCATGTATCATCATGATCATGATCATGATCATGTTACACAGTGTCACACTGGCTAACAATACTGTACTGTTTTTCAACTTACTGTATGCCTTCTCATCTTAGCTTATCTTTTGCTGTGTTTGTATGCATGAACACGTGACTTAGTTTGAATCCGTGATATGTTCTCCATGTGTACAGTTACAAAGCTCTTTTGTTAACCAGTTGTATAACAGCTGTGCCCTAATACAGTGCAGATGGTGCCTGTTAACACCATCACCAGTAATGAAATATCCATGATTGCCTTTACAAGCATTGTCACCACTTCCACATAAAGAGCAGCGGTGCTGTAATACAATGCAGATGTTCGGGGAGACTTCCTGGTCCGGCCTGCTACTCTTCAAATGTTGCATGATCACTCTGTAAACCTTGGGCCTGGAGCATGCCATCGCCTCAGAGGAATAATGTTGTGATTATAGGCTTCTTGACGTGTCTACAAATCACCTCAAGTCAAGAATGCCACAGTTCAATGTGTTTTAAAGCAGTCGGACCCCAGGTTTATATTAGGGACTTTAGTAAATCGAGATCCTAGCAGACGAGCGATGAATGAAGTGTTAAATATTTCCCAGCTCTATTTTGCTTGTTATTATGATCCATTATAAATCTCATTAACATATTTCACTCACACTAGCCCCATTTTTATGGTCCAAAAAATCCTCGATTCACCGTGATTAGTTTCAATCTTGGATGGTAAGAGGTCATCAACCCCAATTGATAATCCGCGTGATGCCTCATATGTAGAGACTGGTAATGACATGCGCAGAAAACAGGAAGCAGGAATAAGGAAAGTCAAAACCAAAACAAGCAGCAATACTGGACGGCGTTTGACAAAAAAAAAAAACAACTTTCTAATAGAAACCCTGAGAGAGCAAACACTTGTTGAGAGAAGAGACGGCAAATTGTGCGACAGCGAGTTGTTGAAACAGCTCCGTGATCACCGTGACCACTAGAGGGCCGCGCCGGTAGCCAGTGTATCATGGAGCTGTTTGAACGACTATCTGAGCAGATATCAAACACATAAAAACACACTGGCTGGCGCTGATGACTGCTGAATACTAAGCCATCCGATGTGTTGGAATAAACATTTGCAAAATGATCCACCAGAGGGCGCCACTATAAATCAACATGCTTTCTAATGATCAGAATAGTAGTGTTGTTTTTGAATCAGAAGAAGGAGGACAATAGCTGTGTTCAGTAGGTAACCCTACTCTTAATATTTAGAAACGGGCACAATTGGAAACAGCGCTGCAGGACCTCAAGGCGTCACACAGCTGCATAGAACGCTCCTACCTTCTGTTATTCACTACTAACCCACACCCTGCCCCTCGTGGTGACCGGTGGTACTGCTCCTATGTCTGAAAGCTTCCAGACACTGGGACAGAAGTGAACACGCACAAACATTGCAATAAATTGATTTTTTTTTTTAATTTGAATAAATGGTAATTAAAGTTTGATGGTTGCGTGTGTTTTGTGGCTCAAGATTAATTTTAATTTCTTTAAAATTTGAGAAAATGTAACAAACTGAAGTTCCAGTTCCCATAACCAAACAGAACTCTGACTGTGGAAACTATTTTCAACAACATCTTTGCTGCCAATACCTTCTGAAAATAGCAGCATTAAACAGTTTTTCCTCAGTTCGTGATTAGATCCCATAACATCATGTCTTGAACCAGGTCCAGGAAATAAGCCAGCAGGCGTCCTTCAAACAGCCGTGTGCTTTCCAGTCGATAAGGTGCCCTCAGGGAATACCCATTTGATTGATTGTTTGCTTGAAAACTGATTTATAGTGAAAGAAGAGGCAATAAGGGATAAACTGACGCTGTTTCACATGAGCTCATTTGTTCCCAGTGGTCCGAGCCAAAGGTTCAGGATTCAGTTGCGTTTGCATCTGCTGTACGCTGACCAGCAGGTATTAGAC
The DNA here is from genome assembly GCF_902148845.1 of Salarias fasciatus. Lineage (NCBI taxonomy): Eukaryota > Metazoa > Chordata > Actinopteri > Blenniiformes > Blenniidae > Salarias > Salarias fasciatus. Next base: position 17,282,703 of record NC_043755.1, read on the forward strand.
ACCTGCTGAATGGGGGAATAACTCACCTTTATAGCTCTTATCTTCTTTATCTATCCAGTCCATATTCACGTATTTTCCAACTTCTGCTTTTCCTTCGTCTCAATCCCTTTTTTTGAGGAAGCAACAACTTGTGGCCCTAATACACGGCATTTATCATTTCTTGTTGAAATAGTCTGTTCTTTATGCGTTAAGAATGTATATTCAGTAGATTCTTTTAAACCCTAAGAAGCCGCAGCAACTTTAGCAATACGACACACACTGAGTCAGTTACTTTTCACATGACGTCCTTGTAGAAGGAAATCTTGCTCCAGGCGGAATTGCTTTTGACTGAGAGTTACAGAAAGAAGCCAAATGACTTTACGTATTCACCGATTTTCTAGAGGTGTGATGAGCAGAAAACAGAAAAGCAAACACGTCGCATAAAAAGTAGAAAAGATAGCAAGGCAGGAACAGAACCTGGCACGCTTTGAATGGGCATCAGGTTTTATTGTGTTTTTAAAGTTATTAAAGAAGATGTTGACTTCCAAGTTGAGTTTATTGAATTCCAGAGATGAGGATGATGAAGCCTGGTGATTGGGAGTAATACAGTGTGATGAATGAAAATCCTTTTTTTGAATAACTCTGAAGTTCCAGTATTAAAGTAAAAAGGATTAAAAGTAAGGTAAAATCTAAGTCTAAGGTAAACCTAGCGAGCCCTGAGGCGAGTAGCACTGCCTGTAGGCCCGAACGGTGTTAAACACGACGGACTGTTAAAATAATGGAAGTTTATCACTAGTTTGTTATGAAGCATTATATTAGAGAAGTCAGATGTAGCTCTTTTCACTCAGGGTTCATTTTAGGTTATTTGCTCAGGCCTCTTATTCCCATCCTCTCCTTCTTTTCCCACACTCCCGATTACATCAATTTCTCCTAATCCTCGTCCTCCTTCTCTCTCCCTGCCTTCATATCGGTTTTTCAACCTTCGCTCGCCATGGTTCCAGAGTTCAACATGAAAAAAAATGTGTTCCATCCAGTTAAATCTAAAAAAAATATAGTCCAGTGCAGTGAAAGTCGTATCAGCTAATACAGTCAGAGCTCATCTTCTCTGACTGACTAGCATGTAGTAAAGAAGTAGTAAACCAGTTGTAAAGCCTTACATGTTTGAGCCTTACTTCATTTTTTTTTTTTTTTTTCCATTGTTTTTGTTTTATTCAATTTTTGTAAACTACTGTCCAGCCTGAACCTTTTGAAGTCATTTCATGCCAAATAAAATGCTTGTTGTGATATTATGGGGTAGTAAACTGTAAGTTATGTGGTGGTTTCTTGCTTAAAAATCAAGGCTTACAGTTACTATGAAACACTTGACTGCATTTTAATGAAAAAACTATGTTACAGGAGAGATAAATCAATTTAAAATGAAGATTACTCTCTGTACTGTTTCAGCACGCTAACAAACGACTGGCTTTTCAGCTTTCTGCTGGAAGCTGTAGTCTTCATATACTATAGCAGTGTTTCTTCTGTCTTATAAAAGAGAAACATGAAAGCAGTGATGCATAAAAACAGGCGAGAGGACTAACTGCAGGGCTGGTGTTTGCGAGTGTTGTGTGTTTCTGAAGGCAGCTCAAGGTCCTGAGTTAAATTAAAGTAGATGTAAACCCTCAGTTAGAGTCTTGACTTTGTATTTCTCTCCTCTCCTTGATAGCAGAAAGCCCCCTCTGGCTCTATCGTGCTGCTCTCTGTAGAGTTTTATCTGTGTGCGTCTCTCCAATTGATGGTTTTCCTTCTCTTGAGGAGCTCCAGGGCTTCGCTGTCTGCCAGAGTCTCCACAGAAACACACAACCAGAAACCCACACTCACTCACAGCTCCCTGCTTTCCTTTTGTCTTTGTTTACATCTGTAGTGTTGTTATGTTGTTGTTTTTTGTTTTTATTTTGACATGCCTTCACGGTCTTCTATCAAAAAGATCAGGCACCTTTATATCCCAGAGAGTCAAGGTTTAATATAATGGATTTTCTTTTGTTTACCTGAAATAAGTCAAATCATCCAGTCACACTACAAGAGGAGGAACAGGTAAACTGACAGATGGACAGTGAACGAATGAGTGCGCGATGCAATTACTCAAGCATTTGGTTTCTCCATGAATTTCCCAGCTTGACATATTCATACTGGCTGGACCTCAAATCAGTTTAAAAAAGAAACAACCCAATTGATCGACTGCCCCAGTGACTTTAGACTGAATTAAATATACATGAACAGTGTTTATTAGATTGCTCTGCACAGTGTTTGTAACTTATTATCATGTTTTAAAACAAAGGAATCATTATAGAAGATTGCAGAACTTGCACGGGTACCAGGTTATTGATAAATTTGTTATCTTACCGCCGCTAACGTGCTACCAGATAGTGGATAAGAGGAATGGTCATCTATCCATCTTCTGCACCGCTTTAGGATTACCAGGCACTGGAGCCAAATCTGATTGTAGGTCGAAGGCAGAATAACATGCTGGACCAGTGACCAGCCCCTCACACTGAAAACACACACACACGTACACACTGATGGTCACTTCTAGAGTCGTCAAGTCATGTACAATAAGCCTGGCTTTTATCTGTCCATTCCAGACTAGCTAATATACTTTAGTCCTCTCCGTACAAAATCACAGCATAATTGATAGTATAGTTTTTGACATAAAAACAAAGATCCAGATTCCTTAGTTCAGAATTTTATCAAAGCAGATAAAATCAAACAAGCAACACAGTCAGAATTATTTATTTTTCATTAAATCTTCTTTGTTTTTGTTTTAAAGAGTTGCTGGAATTGATGTGTTCTATTTATTTCCTTGTATTACCATGTGTTTTTTTCTGTCCTTGTTCGTGTGCTTCTTTGTTCTCAGTCGGGAGTTGAATTTGTTTTCATGTTGGTGTCTTTTCATATGTTCCCTTTAAATAAGCAGAGCACAATATTAAACGGTGAATTCAGGTTATTGGTTGTGTCTGTTTGTACGCTGTACCATCGTCTTGTTGTGGAATCAGTAGCCACAAGCAGTTTTGAATGCACGCGCACGCGCACACCGAGCAGACAGCAGACGGTCGGCTGTCTTCTCATCTCTGAGCCAAGCCTCAGGAACTCGCGGCCCACCTGGAATAGTCTGGCCAGGCTTGTTGGCCTGCCCTACGGCACTCCAACGTGTGTTTATGTGTTTCTGAGAGGAAAACTGCGCTCAGCGCACAGCAGCATTTGGCATTTGTATGCACAGGGTTCCCATCTTGTGTAAATGAAGCTCTATTTCTGGCTTTTTTTTTCTCCTTATTTTCTTTTTTTCTTTTTTTTTTTTAAGCCTTGGCCGTCCAGACGGCTGCTTGTCTCTGTTTTATTTGTCCTGAAACGCTCTGCAGAAACAAAAACAAAACAAATAAATTTCAAACAGCTGTAGTTATCTTTAGCGGGGAACTACTTTTGGAGTAGGAAGGATTTCTTTCTCATGCAGCTTTGTATTTTCTCACAGAATTGTGACGGACATGGTTGATCCAATAAGATCCAATATGCAAGCAGTGAACATAAAAGACATAGTGTACAAGCATTTTAATCGAGCTCACAAAGAAATCCGACGCATGTTTGGAAATAGCAGGGAACGTGTGAGTCACATGGTGAAGCACCTTGAAAAAGAGCTGAGAAAGACCAAAGAAGCAGCAGCAACTCGGCCTCTTAATTATAGAGCAGGCAGACAGCATTCCTGAGACAGACAGTCACTGCCCTGGACTGCTATCTATTATTTAGTTTTAGTGATGCTGTATGCTCACTGTATCATCATACAGAAGCCGTTCATTCAAGCACTTACAGCCAAATGCACGTTGAAATACAACCACTCTTTTCCTCCTCAATGTTGTGAAGGCGTGTCCTAAAGTTTTCAATCAGATGAACCTTGAATCAGCATGAAATACCGACTGGCTCAAGAATACATCTCTCACCAGTTATCTTTTATTAAAAAGTCATAATCTCCGGTGGGCACAATATACCAATAAACTGCACATTTATTGTTGTCTCAGTATGTAATAAAGTGTGTGCTCATGCAGTGTGCATTCATGCTCTGCAAATTTACGATGACAGGATTTTAATTCTGTAAAAAGTTCAAACACTTGAATTCATTGTACAATCCTATTTAATTAAATGTCTGCAAACCAAACCAGAAATAACAAACAGCTTGACTTTTGAAACGCTGCTGGTGGGAACTGCAGATAAATACAGCTGATCAAATCCCAAAATATAAAAACATTAGTATAATCTGTTTTATTGTTCATATTTATTTCAAATTACATTATTATTGCAATACTGAAAAGTAGTGCCCATCTCATTTACCTAAAATTGTGCAATTCTTTCATTGTGATCATAAATCAGTCAGTCATCAGTGTCTTGGGTCATTCCTTCAATATTCTCTTTGATTTTTTATATTTACTGGGTTTTTGCCAAAACCTTTAATGTATTTTTTGTGATCCTGTTTCAGGTGGAACACTCCTTCAATTATCTGGAGATCCAGGGAGTTGCGTGCAACAAACCAACACAGGTACAGCGAGTGAATGAGACTTCAGCATGTTCAAGGAGACTGCAGTTAATCTGTTCCTTGTAATTTTAACAGAGTGCGAAGTGAGGTGGAGGTGCTTTGCTTAGTTTATTCTGAAGATTGGAAGTGGAGTGGAATCACATCAAACTTTATGTGAGACTTAGATAAATCTGAATTTATGGCAAGAAAACACTCTACAAACTCATGTAATCTTCAGAAAGTCATCCCTGTTATGGCACACCCAGAAACATTTGGGCTGAGCTCCGTTAGGCTGTTTGACCAGTTCTGGCTCGCTGTCAGTCAGCAGGATGTACCTTCAAAATATGATAATCCTTCACTCAGCACACTGCTCCTGCAGCTGAACCTCTGTCCCTCTTATCTCAAGAGATGTCAGTCCTCTTAATATCTTGACTGATGGTCTCCAGTGTATCAGCCGGGATTATGGTAATTTTGGCGGATAGTGGAGCCTCGTATTTGCTTTACATCAGTATTTGCATAATTGCTGCGAATGCTGAAATGGTTAGCCAGTCTTGGTTTGTGGCATCGAATCTTTACTTAATGCAAAGATGTGGGAAATAGATGAGATCAAGTGGATAGATTTCTTCCTGTCATTAAAATAATGGTTGACTCAATGAACAGACGTGTAAGTCCTGATGGAAAAGAGACGATGAGTCGCATGTTAACCCTAGAAGATTATTGCTGTTTCTTTTCTGCCTAATTGTTGACATAAACTCTACTCCACTAAATCTTTGTTGGAAATGAACTCTTTATTGATGCCTTCCTCACCAAATAAGTCCATCTGTGTCAGTGTAATGTTCACTGACAGACAATGTGTGTGTTTAGCTGTTCATAGAGTACGAGCGAGGCTCGTTCTCCCTGAAGCTGCCCTCCACAGAGGAGGTGAATGAGGTGGTTGCTCACATAGGAAACTGTCTGCTGAGGATATGTCCCGGTTTACCACCCAGGTGAGTTTACACCAATATGTATCATATCAATCAATAGATGCAATTTATCGAAGTTTATTATGCTTTTTTGAGTTGTACAAGCCAGAGATGACATGTTGCCTTGTTATATATTGAGGATGGTGTTTTAAAGTTATGGGCTGCTTTCAGTACAAACATGTGATGACTTGAAGTTTTGTCCATCAGTAAAGTGATGAAGAAGCTTTGCATGGAGCCTCCGGACAGGCTCCCGCCTCTGCAGACTCTGTGGGAGAACAACAAGCCAGCAGAACCCGGGCCTTGTGGTATGAGCTTGTTTTGTGTGGGGCTGAAGTTCAGCAGTTCGGTCTGCTTCTATTACTGTCGCGGTGGCACGAGGTCAAAGCAGCTGTCTCTTTCTGTGTGTCTCTTTTTGCAGGCGGGTTCTCTCAGATGTACAGATGTGTTTGTGACTGGTTGGGACTGCCTTACAGAGAGGAGGTGCAGTGGGTATGTGTCTGTTTTGCAGCTTCACAGTCCAAAACAAATTAAATATCTCCTACATTATATACACTTTAAATGACTCTGCATTTGCATGTTTCCACCCTGAGTTGCAGTCAGCTGTAATGCCGTTTCTTTCCCAGGACGTAGACACCATCTACTTGACACAAGACACCAGAGAGCTCAACCTGCAGGACTTCAGCCATCTAGAGAACAGGTGAATTATGCAGAAGTTTGGATTGCACACTTAAAAGCACCATGAGGGGGAAGGGGAAAAGAACATCTCCCAACAAAATCTGCTGACTCACCTCGGAGTTTGACGGTCGCTGTAATGAGAATAATATTTAATGCTGGCCGTGACCTTTTCTCTCCTCTGTCTGTCCTGCTCCTCAGGGATCTGGTGGCTATAATTGCCGTCCTGGAGTTTAACCAGTGGTTCACCAAACTCTCCACCAAGGATTACAAGCTGGTTGGTACTAATAATTATTCATATAGGACACTCGCCTAAAACTAATGACAGTGTGCTGTTTTTATCCAGTTGTATGGTCATTTTGGAGGAAATAGTTTGCTACTGTGGACCTGCATTGTCTCGTACTGAGAGAGGATTTTTGGATATTTGTTTATATTAATAATAAATACATCAGGGAATTTGTTTTTGCTCCTTCGCTGACCCATTTATTTTTCTCAGTTGGTCACAAAATGCAGCTTTTTAGACAAGAGAGCTATATACAGGGTTCCTGCACAGCAGAGGCATAGCACTATTAATGTGTTCAGGACAGTACGTTAGATTTTGCTTAAACTTTAAATGAAATTGTTCTGGTTTTGTATTATTTTTAATCTCTGAACTACTTCCTGTTTATTTTATCTGCTGTAATGGTATCATTTTTTGCTTTTAGTGAGATTAGAGAAGGTCAAAAAAGTTAATAAATATGGACTTTCATTGTAGATAGTCTTTCGTTCAGTATGTCAACATGCAGTGATACTGTCTCTACAAAGGTGTGTTTTCTGTCTGAAACCCAGATCAGTGTGTTGGCATGGTTATAATCAGAATGCAGTAATAGATTATGAAATAATTTCCACGCTCACAGTTTGAGTGCAGGTTGTTAGAGAGGCAGTATTTGATAGAATCTGGGGAGAATGTAAATTGTCAATTTGGTCTAAAGGCGAATTATGGCAGAATCACTGTCAGGCTGCCTCAAATTTGCATTGAGCTGATTTGTGTGATTAGTATGCGTTAATAGTACAAATCTGATGAAGAGTGAAAGACTGTGGTGGCATTTGGATAAAGACCCACATTTCTAAGTTTCCAGCTGTTCCAGCTCTGCTCTGGTTGTGATGAAACTTGATTGAAATGTGGATTTTGTGATAAGTTCGTTCGAAAACTGAACTATTTGAGGATTGACAGGTATATTCACTATTTTTTTGCTTATCAGCTTCATAATAAATATGAATTTTATTGCGATCTAGGTTCCCTATATTTGAGTAAGTGTGCCTCTGGCCGTACATGGAGTATCTCTCTGTTTCAGAGCACTTTCCCCTTTGTCTCCTGCATCTCCCCCTCCTGTCTGTTGACTGAGGATCAGTCCAATGTTCTCGTGTGATAAGACTCCTAATCCTAACGAGACAAAGGGGCTCAATGTCTCAGGCTGTTGCCCCCCTGCAGCACTCCATTTCCAACTCTGCGTCTCGGGGCTTCGCTCAGTCTCACCAATTACCACACGCAGCTTCCTCGGTCCAAACAATTATCGCACGCCTCCGTCACAGACAATTCCTTTTGTGTTGGATTTTAAAATCCAGTTCCTCACCGTGCCACGTGCGGTGCGATGCACAGATGTTCCCGAGGGCGCATGAGCAATCTAACATTTGTCCTTTCTACTCCGCGTTACAATGGAAGCCAGCACCAACGGTTTCTGTGTGTTTTAATTCGCTGTTGTGGCTTCAGATACTTGCACCTTGCAGCCCAGTCTCCTCTGGGAGCTTTCAGAAAAATAATATATGTTCAAACTGTTGTTGCCTGTATGTGCATGCTTACACAGTGATAATGGAGACGCTAGTGAAACAATGGGCAGGAAAGATGTGAAGTTTGGGATTTCGGAATAGTTTCTGAGCTCTGTGCCAATGGAAAGAATAACAGGACTTGGAGGAGAGGAAGAGGAGTGTCGAGTGGAAAAGAGAACGTGACGGCAGCACACAGCAGTGAGACAGAAACACCAAGGTCAGCGGCGAGGTCGGAGGACAGAGTGAGAGGGAGAGACGTGCAAGAAGAAACGAGTCACACGGTATCAGGAACAACGTGAAGTAAGACAAGCAGTTCAAGAGCTGCGAAAAAGTCAGAAGTAAGCTTCAAACCGCTCTATCCAGCTGGGACTGAGGCCGATTCAGGATACGAACAACTCTGAGTCAGAGATACACAATCACACATTTTCACCAGTGGTCAATTTAAAGTCCACTGGTGAAAATTAACTGAATTAATTTTTTTTTTTTTTTTTTTTTGGAAGGAAGCCAAAGTACCTGGAGGAAGCTCATGCATGCTGAGAATCAGCCAACTCCACACAGAAAAGTCTGTCCGGATTACTGCAGAACCACAGTGTTAAAGAAGAAACAGCGTAAAGAAGAAAGCTTTATGGTTCAGAAGGAAGAAAAAGTGGTTGATAGGAAGATATGAAAGTGTTAAATACACAAGCCTGCAGCTTTTAAAAACAGCCTAACCAACTCTGTCACACAGATAGGAATCTCTCAGTGTAATGGAGTGGATAATATAACACACTCACACACACACACACACATGCATACTCTCCTACCCTGCTGGCTATCACACGGCGAGGGATTACACTGCTCAGGCTCAGTTCAATCAGGCTGCTTGTCTTATGGTCAAAACAAGATGCTGAGCCAAAAAGTGAGAGACGAGGAGCGGTTGGGACAACAAAGATAAGAAGACTAGCCTCCAGATTGCCTCATGGTCCCACGGGGTCGGTGTGTGGTTGCGTGTCCGTGGGCTCATATGTCCCAAAGTGTGTTTTATTTTAACACAACATAAGGGTCAGAAAAACCCAGCGTGACAAGGCTGTTATTTAGTGGGTGGTAAATGGTACAATACGCATGCTGACAGTGGCGCTGTGCCGTCCCCGACAGTGTTATTGTGGAACATACAGACTCCTTTGTGCTCGCCCGGCTCCTCTGCTACGCTGCGACCAGCCGTTCTTTTTCTCCATTTCATCCCTCACTACCCTCATATCTTCTTTTTCTCTATATGTGTCATCCCTCACCTCTCTCCATTCTCATGGGGATAATGTTTCTTTCGCAGTCATACTTTGGAAGAATAAACCTCTGAACAACGGCCTCCTTTCTTCTACCTTCCTGTTATTCTCTCTGCCTTGATAACAGTCGGACAGTGCTCCTAGTGTTTGGACCACACTGAGGCTGCCACCCAATAGAAAAACAGCTTCTTGTAGAAATATTGTCAAAACCAGGAGTGAAGAAAAAACACCACAGAAAAAGTTCTGCTGGTGTAATTTGTGCTATTAGTCACGAGAGGCAAAGCGCGCTGGACGTATGTGTTGTGTTTTTTGGAGTGTGACGCAGCACAGAGTGAACTGGGTCAGTGAACATCTAGGTAGGCCATGGACATTCAGCTGCTGAATTTTTAATTTTGTCTAAATATGAGCGCTTTTACTCCCCAAAGCTGCGTCTCCCGTGACGTTCAGACTACAGGAGCGAGACGACTTTCTCTCTGCGGTGTCTAAAGTCTGCACTCCCCAGCCGCTCCTTGTCACGCTTAAATGATCTCTGAGAGAAAGACAGAGAAGTCACTTGTATACGCTGTGTAGCGCAGCTTTAATTAGCACAAGTGAGCAGCTCACTGAAGTTATTTGGCAAGAAAACACTTGAGGGAATCAACCAGAAAGTAAAATTCTGTTATTCTTCTGACCTTTGAATGTTTCAGTGGAAGTTTTGCTGCCGTAGATGAAAGCACATTATAAACCCCAGAGCTGCTTCACTTAATTAGTATTTCGTGTGTGTTTGATAAGCAGAAGCACTTTAAGACGATCGCTGTTGCCTTCTGCAAAAGACTTTGATTGTAACTGTGAAACTTCATCACATCCTAATATAGTATTCTTTGTTATTTTTTCTTTTTTTCTTTTTTTTTTTAAGTCATTATAACTTTGGCAAAACGTTTTTACTGTTTAACACCAAATTATTTTCAGCCTGCAGATGTGTGTGAGCAGATCCTCCGGGTGGTGTCTCGATCCAGTCGCCTGGAAGAGTTGGTTCTGGACAACGCAGGACTCAAAACGTAAGAAAACTCAGTGTAACATCCACATGATTATTATCTTCACACACCTTATCCTGGGCAGCAGGATAAAGCAGCTGGAGCACTTACGTCCCTGCTAACACTGGCTGAAAGGCTTCTTGAACTGGTAGAAGAACGTGCAAACACCAAGCAGAAGGTTGATCCCAGATTTGAACCCTTGTGGTCTGAACCTCAGTATCATCCTGACACAACACTACATGTGAAAACCAGCTAAGTCAGAGTGAGAACTGCGGATCAGCCTGCAGAAATGAAGAAGGTTTTTGAAAATGATTCAAGTGCAGTCATTAAGAGCTCAGAGGGACTAATTAAGGAGGTACAGCTCTATTAATGGAACATGGAAAAGATGGAGACAATTTTAACATGGAAAAAGTGTATTTTGGACATTTTGTGTCTGGAGTTTAAATATATAATGTTGTTTATAAATCCAATATATATTATACTTGCTTTGAACTAAAATGCAAAAGCTCACTTTTATATTGAAAGATCAGATTTTCTGCTTGTGATTGAATTTTAACACGTTATATTCCAAAAAAAAATTTATCAGTGTAATACGTTTACTGCTGGAGATAACTCTATGCAATAACCTAATACTCTGACTTTAATACAAATTATCAACATTAGAGGAAACATGCACTTCTAACCACCTGCAGTCATACTGATGGTTCTGTTTGGGGGATGGAAAGTTCCATTGAATCACTCTTCTGAGTCCAGTTCTGCTCATTTTACGGCAGACCTGCTGATTATCCACGCCGTCTCTGTGTATTCAGCTGTCAAAGAAGATTTCAGAGGCCGAACGTGTTCAGTTCCAGCCACAATGTGACAATCCAGCTTTACTGTTGTGGTGAAAAAATAATGTCCATTCATGTCTCTAAGCCGTCCTGATAGGCTGGACAGACGCTGAGTCATAAATAATCTCTTTCATGACCCACAGTGATTTTGCCCAGAAGCTTGCAGCGGCTCTGGCTCATAACCCCAGCTCAGGACTCACCACCATTAATCTTGCCAACAACCCACTGGAGGATAGAGGTGAGACATCGATTGTGATCTAATGTGGTCTTCTCTGATCTATTCGCCTCTCCACCGTACACCTTTTAGCTCTGTGGATATTCCAATACGATGGTCAATGAATGGAAAACACAGACAGTCAACAAAAGAGGAATAAGGTCACAAACTAATCTAGTAAGGCAGGCAGAGCTGAGGTAACACTTAAATACTGCCCACAGACACAATAATATAATATTTAGGAGTGTTTAACAGCCTGATAGAGGTGTGAAGTCTGATAATACAGCACATTTAGGATCCATTCATCATAGGTCAGTGAGTGCAACAAGTTTAATATTTCATGGCTTCTCAGTGGATCCAGGACACATGAATTAAAGATATTCTATCACATGTTAGGGCTGTGGCATTTAAACATGCTACAAAATTCTTGGGGAACACAAACCTCTGGTTTGATTGACCTGAAAGATGTATTACAAGTGTAAGTTGACTGCTGTGTGAGGTTTCTGTGTTTCTATATTTTTTAAATGACCGAAAGTACTGATTTCCTCAGGATGAAAATGAACCTCTTTTTCTGTTTTCCTCCCTCTTGCTGCAGGTGTTTCCTCCCTGGGTGCTCAGTTTGCCAAACTCCGAATGGGGCTCAAGCATTTAAATTTCTCCAAAACCTCACTATCGCCCAAAGGTACGCGCTGCCTTCCCATGCCGCTGAAATGCAGGAAATCACAGGGAAACATGAGCAGTTTTTCTCCTACAAAGCCACTAAATTGCTGTGGGAGGTGTGAGAACACACGCTATATCAATATTGTGCAGTAATTAGATGGCTTTTCTCTGAGTATTTTATTTCCCATCATCCCCGGTGAGCAGATGCAACTCGTATCTTCCTCTAATCTGATAGCACCTACCGCGGGGAAGCTAATGAGACTTAATCACTACACGATTACCACTGTGAGTGAGAGGTGAAGACTAATGTGTAAACAGTGTGATTGTTTTCATTAGCATGAATGCTGCTCGCTGGTCCACTTTCCCAGAGCCAGCAGAGCGATGTGCTTTCATTGTAATGAAAGAGTCTTTCTTTTGTGAAGAGGCGAGCCGGTATCAGCATATTTCTAAATGCGCCTGTCGTTTGCAGTTACTTGGTAAATTTCTCTTTGGTTTCCATCCAGAGTAAACTGCGCAGCAGCAGTGACGGCCTGTAGGGACTCCACATAAATATGTTCCCTTCTCCGGGAATCAATAAAGAGCTATCATATTCCGCGGGGTCAGTGAGGGCTTGTGCAGGTTAAACTGAGCCCCCCTCTCCCTGCGTTTAGCCCCGATCCATAATCTGTCCTCCATGGCTGCAGAGGAAAACACCGCATTTTTTTCCACATGCTTTTTCACCACTTTTCTCCTTTTTTGCTGTTTGTGATTCAGCTGGTTGCTCATCCAGTATTCAGAGGTTGTTTCTCTCATTTCTCCTCTCACATTTACTTCTCAGCCGTCTCTCTTGATGGCCGAGCCAGTCAGGACTTCAGAGGACAAAACTGTCACTTCAGTTTGTCATTTAATGTGAAAAACGTGACATGGGTCAGCAGCCGCATGCAGATTTTCAATATCAGGCAGAGCATTCAAAATCCATTCATATGAATACAAGCATGAACAGATATTGTATTTCTTCTCTGCACTGGAGCTGCTCTTTATAAGGTGTGAAGCACAGAGCCTCAATTATTGGATCATTCGTCATCAATTAATCCTTTTTATTTGGATTTTATTTTTTTAATGGTTATTAAAAATAGAAAATGGTAGTGTGTTATTGGCAGGGGCATAGCGATGCAAGCTGTGTGGAGGCTTTTCTTTTCGATTTTCATGCATTCACTCTACATTCTGATGCTGTATTGTCTCATCTTTGCTCGCTGCTCATTTCCTCTGCCATTTCCTTCAATGCGCTGTCAAAACATCAGCTGGAGATTTGAGGATTGTGATATTGCTGACACAATATCACAATATTTTCCATGTGTGCGTGCGTGCCTGTGTTTGCGTGTCTTTCAGGGGTGAACAGCCTTTGCCAGTCACTGAGTGCCAACCCATCCATCCCCAACAGCCTCGTCCATCTGGACCTCTCAGGGAATATGCTCAGAGGAGACGACATGCAGGTACATATGTAAAAAATACTAATAAAAATATCGATTTATTCAGCAATCTTCATACATAGGGAATGACATCAAAACTGGATTATATGGTTAAAAACTGTGAGTTGAAAGCCAAAATTGAACCTATTGAAATCCAGATAAAAGATGGCTTCGATACAAATTACAGCCATCCGTCTCCTTTACCACTTTATCAGACTTAGAGCAGGCCGGGCAGGTTGCTGGTCCATCACAAAGTAAACACAGAGTAATGTACAAGCACTTTAGAAAAACTAATTAGGCTGTGGGAGGAAGAAGGAGTTCCTAAAGAAAACTGACTCGCAGTAAGATGAATTCACAGACTCTCCATTAGAAGCCCCTCAGGCCTGGACTCGAACCAGGGAACCTCTCACTGTTAATCAAGGGCGCTAACCACTACATTGCTGTGTGACTCTGAAAATTAGCTGTTAAATTCCAGTTTTGCTGGCGAATGAATGCTGACATGAATTTGTTTCTTACAGTCATGGATAAAACGGTTATCAGTGAGAATTAATTTGCTCATAAACCAAACATGACTGATTGTTTATAATCATTAAAATCATCTTTACAAAGCATAAACTGCACCACTGCACCCTCAGTTTCTGATTAATTTTACTGCTACTGTCACACTTTCCATTCAGCTGAAGTGGGACGGCCTATTAGATACAATCTAATGAGTGAAGAGTCACTGGAGAAAATGTGTCTTTTTCTAAATTTAGAGTAAAAAAGCAGATGAGAGGAGCTGTTTACTGGGAGGTCGCAATTCTTTGTTACCAGGGCTGGAGGTTTCTTCCCGTTGAAATTGATTTTCCTCATCATTGCTGAAGATGCTTCCTCATTTGTAAAAATATTGGATTTTCTTTGTACAGTTTATGAGGAATTTGAATCTCACAAAATAAGTGTTTTATTTAGTGCTTTAAAAGTTAAAAAAAAATCTGTCCACAAATCATAGGAACTGGCCAGAATTGCATGAGAGAAATTTTCATGAATTCAGTTTTGATCAAGTTATTACATAAGATCGTCGTTATTTAGTGTGTAACTAATGCAGGGAGTGTTTAATGTCCAATTGCTTTAGATTTTATCATCATGAGTCTGAACAAAGAAACTTATGACCTGTGAAAAACCTGTTCCAGTAAAACCTGCTCTTGTTGAACGTCTTCTAATACCTGCATGTATGAAGACCAGTGATTTTTTCTTCTCTGTTATATTCAATAAGCCGTAGCAGCGAATTTATACTAAATCAAGTGTATAAGATCCGGTCAGTTGAGATATTGTCAGACTACAGCGTTTTGAAACTGGCTACTTTTCCTGCTTTTCCAGCATTTCTATCACTTCCTCAGTCAACCCAATGGCCTGGTGACCCTTGACCTCTCCAACACTGACTGCTCATTGGACCAGGTGACTTAGTCAAACTCATACAGATGTGAAAGTTGCTCAAATAAATAAATGAATGAGGAGAGATGATGATGGATTGCACAGACGTAATTGCTCCTCATTTTGCTGCGCAGTGAGATGAAGTGCTTGTTATTTATATGTGTGTGTTTCAGGCCATGTAATCTAATTGTGTGCACCCATTTAATCTGTGTTGCAGTCAGCTGAACGTGAAATGGTCTGAATACTGTATGTGATGTATTGATGTGGGTCTCGGAGCCAAATACGTCTTATTGATTAGTCTGACATGTAGCCAGCTGTCACGCAGCCACTGAAGTTATCGATTGGCTTTTAAATCATATTCTGGCTTTTTTTCATGCAGAAGCACGCGTGAATATGTTTACACAATTTTGAACAGGTTGTGGAAATGGAAGTTAAAGTATCAAAACTGGCTCGTGTTAAGCGTATTTGTGAGTGTTATAGTGTTGTGTTTTCTTGCAGGTTTGCTCGGCCCTGCTGCGAGGTTCGGCCCAACACCTTTCTGTCCTCAACATGTCAAAGAGTGTCTTCCCTCACAGGTGAAAAAAAACTAAAAAAAAAAACTCGGTTTTAGTGGGAAAAATATTCCGGCGTGTTTTAATTTTCAGGTTCATTGGAAACGTCATTGAAAACGATCTGTGGAAAAAGATCAAAGAGGGAAAAATAGGATCAGCTGGTTTCACCATATCAGCCGTTACACTTGGGTTGAACGCATTTTTTATAACTGAATTAGTCACCCAGTCGAGAGCAAAAATGAAAAAATAAAAACGCAAAAGGCTTTGAACTGATGAAGAAAAAAACATTTTCCAACAAGAACTCTGTGATTCATATTGCTTCGGCATATCAGCTTTCACAACACGTCTGCCTTTCAGACTCAATAATTTAAGCAGAACCAGTCATGTTTTGTGTGTCTGATTTGTGTCGGAGCACAGACGCCTGGATCCTTCTTGCATGAGGCAGTAAACTTGAGTTTGGTTATGTTTTTCTAAGGAGACAGGTTGTTATTTTCAATATTAAAAGATGGAAAATGTCAGGCATCAATCTAAGATCTGAAGTTTGTCATTAAAAAATTTCTTAGATAAACAGAAAAAAAAACGTAGGTTTTTCTACTTTAATAAAACTTGAATGCAGAAATATTGAAGTCAATTACCAACATAATCAGAAATAACATCTCACAGTAATGGTTTATTTACTGTGATTTAAATGTTGAGAATGAATAAAGCATACAGGAAATGACATGATGGTTTTTTCATGCACTACTTGTAGCACATTTTATCACAACATCCTGTCTTAGATATGTCACTTTAAATGTCAGATCATCATTTGTTTCCACTTTAAAGAGAGAGTTTATCTGCACTGTTGCCACAGCGCAGTGACTCAGGTGTCTTTGGAAAGCCCAGAGCGTCTCTGACATTACGGCGAAGCTCGATAAGTTATCACAAATAGAGTTACATCCCACAGAGGACGCTATGAGTTTCCAGTTCTGTGGAGGATATCTCTGCCTGATGAACCTTTTCTGATCCGAAATGGACCTCTCGCATTCATCCGTCACGTGAACAGTGTGTTCTCCACACACTCCACTGAGGCTTATCTGTGACTCTGCTCCCTCTTTCAAATTCCTTTCTTCCTCTCACAATCTCCCCGCGTCGGTGTGTGACCCCTGCTGGCCGGCGCGCGCCATCGCAGCAGGTTTCAGGGGAGTTGAACGGAGTGTGTAACAGATGGGCGAGGGGTGGAGGGGGGCGGTGGTGGTGTTCTGCTCCCGCCGTTATCTGTCTCTCACCAGTGTGTCTCCGGGGAGCTGAGGACTTCATCAAGGGGGGAAAAGGGGGAGCGAGGGAAGGGGAGGGGAGGGGGAGGGAAGCTGAGCGGAGGTGAGAGGAGAGCAGGTGTAGCAGGTGGAGCAGGAACTTCTAATGCTAAATCAGCTATTCCTCTTCATCTTGGTCTTCTGGCTGCTCCCATCAGGGATCGTCTGCCTTCGGGTCGCCCAGCTCTCTGCTTCCTCTGCTGTTATACAACCATTTCCATGTCCTCCTCCACTACACCCGTTAATCGTCTCTGAGGTCTTCCTCTCCTGCTCCAGCATCCTTTGTCCAGTGAATGTATTATCTCTCCTCAGCATACGTCCAAACTATCTCGACCTGCCCTCTCTAGTTGTATCACTAAACTGCTCAGCTGCTGCTGTCCGTCTGATCTAATCTGGAGAAAATAACTGTTCCTGAAACAGATAATTAACCACAAGTGCTTCTGTCGTGTGAGAAAAACTCAACTTAGTTTGACTCTCACTTTTGTTGGCCTACTTGTTTCAGTTAAAAAAAAAGTATTAAAGTTTGTTTTAGACATTACCCTGGTATACCATCATTATTTAGATCATTCCGCCGCTCTGTTTCCTCAGGAAAGGTAAAGAGGTGCCCCCCTCGTTCAAGCATTTCTTCAGCAGCGCCGCGTCTCTCAGCTCCATCAACGTGTCGGGAACCAAGCTGCCGCCTGAGGCCCTCAAGTGAGTCAGCCTTTCATTCACACTTCATGTGTCTGAGCAGCAGACGCTTCTTCGCCCACACTCTCTGTGATTGTACATTTCACTCTTGTAAGTTTTCCTCCCTCGTGCCAACCCGCTGTGTTTCACCTCTATATGAATGGCTTACAGAGGTGTGTTATCAGCCGTGAAAATCCAAAATACATTATATTATCTCAGAGGTAAAAGAAATCATTTAAAGAGTGTGAATGTTGTTTTAATCCTACTTCATGGATGCACATGTCTGATCTTTTGTTTTAACTGCATATATTGTTATTTTTTTAGAGCACTTCTGCTCGGCCTGGCCAGTAACCCCAGTCTGAGGGACGTGTCTTTAGACCTCAGCTGCTGTGAGGTAAGGAGAGTCATCTCAGATCTAATAAACACACGCCCACACTTTGCTGTTTGCAGTTTATTATGTGACAGTTTATAGCTTCATCTGAGATGAAATTGAATTAATGGCATTAATAAGAACATTCATAGGCGCGAGAGACGAACCACATTGCTGCACAGTTCTGTTCGTCTTTGTTTTTCCTGACAGCAGCAGTAGTGCCGTTTGTCTGAGTGTCCTTGTCAGCTAAAGTTTGGCCCCGGCGTTTTATTTCAACAGTTTGGAGGTAATACTGACCCAGTCAGCTTTTTAGGATCCACTCCAAAACCGTTTGACAGGCCGGCGACGCCGCTAAGAGGCTGCGTAATGGAATAGTTGGCAGACAGCAGGCGGGGGTGAAGGGCAGAGGGAGGGTAGGTGAGGTGGGGGTGGGGGTGGGGGTGGTGGGGGCTCCAGCTTCCCTCTCTTAATTTTTCATCACAACTCGCCACACATTGCAGCCCTCGCCTCCCTCTGCCCTCCTCCCCGGCTGGAGCAGAGAGAAGGCAGCTCGCCGCAGATTCATCCTGATTGCTAAAGATAACTCATGAATACAAATTACACAGGAAATCCAATTCCACATTCCTATAGAAAGCTTCCCAAACGGAGCTGCGGGGGAAACGATCTGATCCCTTTGCAAAGCTTTAATGAAGCGTTTGGTGGAGGCGGCCAGAAATGGCTTCCCTGAGTGGCTCCGACAGCGAACTAAACAAGGACTGACTCCGTGTTGAGTGTGTCTCTGAGTGTGTGCTGGCATACAAGTGTGATCATTAGGCATCTGTGTGTTTGTTGTTTTTTTAATTGTTGGCTGGATTTGACACCCTGCTTCTTTCCCTCTAATGCTTCTGTAAGCTCGGCCATTGTGTAAGTACCGATGCGCTCACTTTTAATGATTACCTTTGGTTTATTTTGGCAGATCCTTTATTTTCCTGCTCATCATATTCACCGCGGGGTCGATTTTTAACTTCATTTGGATGAAATGGAAAACTGCAATTAGCCCGGATGATGTAGGAAGATTGTGAAGATGTGTCTTTTTTTTCTCTAAGCCATGTTGAATTGTATGTGCTTAGCAGTTGAATTCAGGTTTAGCAGAACAAATCTAATACAGATGTTTTCATTGATTTATGTCAGCGTAAGTCTTCATGGAAGACCTGTGACGTTTTCTGTTATTATCTGTTTTCAATAACAGTGCTGGATTTGCCAGCGATTGTCCATTCCAGCAGTAGTACAAAAACAAATTAACTTATCACATAAATCAGTGAGCCCGCCGTGTGGTTTCCCGTCTCTCCAGCTGCGGTCTGGCGGCTCTCAGCTCCTGGAAGGCTGCATTGCTGAAATCCCAAACATCTCCAGCCTGGATATCTCTTGATAATGGTGAAAATACTCAGCTATTCTACATTCCAAGAATTTACATCAGAAATCGCTCCGCTCCAGTCAGACGTGTGCCTCTCTTCTGTCCAGGCCTGGACTCAGATCTGTCCACTCTGCTGGGTTTGGTTGGCGAAGAACCGCTCCATCAGACACCTTTCTCTGGGCAAGAACTTCAACAACATCAAATCCAAGTAAGATAATTGGTAGAATGAGAAAAAAAGTGAATGCATATTTTTAATCATGTGTATTTTTGGTTAATTCTTTTTTTTTTTTTTCTCAACTCTCTTCATCGTGCTTCGTTCAGAAACCTGGCCTCGGTGCTGGACAGTCTGGTTCTATGATCCAGGAGGAAGAGTCGGTACGTTTCCTTTTCTGGTTGGTCTCCTCTGCAGCCGCGGCCGAGCATCTTCAGACAGATGGCCGGAGTTCAGATCCTGTGTCTGCAGGCGCCCAGCCGGCTGAAACAATCACAGACTCTCCTCCAGCTGCTCCTCAGCTACCTCTGACCTCGCCGGTGGAGGGGCTGCGTTAATAGGATTCCCCAAAACTGAATGACAGACTCAAACCGTTCAAAGCACATTAAAGCATGAAAATGACTCGAACACATCCTGTCGAGTTGCAACCAATCACCACCTCCATTACAAATTCAGGAATTACCTTCACCTGATAGTTCAGCCTCTGTAATCCTCCGTCCGTCTCTCCATCATGAGAGCCATAACACATTCTGCCCCTCCTGCGCCCTCCTCTCACCCCAGTGCTGGACTGATGGCCACGTTGAGCTGCTCTGTGTCGGATATTGTAGTTTTGTGTGTATCATATACACCCAGGAAGATGTGAATGTCTACGGACGGTTATCTGGCTGTGCAGGCGCATCTACAGAAAGGAGGAGGAGGGAAATTAATAGAAGAAGAGGATGGGAAGAGGTGACTGATGTCGAGATAAAGAGGTCGAGAGCAGATTGATGAAATGAAAGACACTGATTACTAAAGGGATTGGCGAAGGATTCATCTGTGTCCTGCGGCCGGTTCGCTTGAGAGTCTGACATTCTGGAAGATCAAGTATTCGTTTATGTTTTGTGCTAAAGCTGGTCAAGGTGCTTTGTGCAGTAATACTGTGGAACAACGAACACCGTCAATCTGAGCGAATAGATCATTATCACACTACTTTTAAATAATTTGTTATGTTGTGTGTTCACCCACAGCTTCACCTTAGAAACTAACATGTCGTAGCTGGCAAGGAGAAAAGCAAATGAAAAAAATCCTATGTATGGCTATTGGATCTGAAATCTGGAGACAAAACACCTCAACAATGTAAAACTGTTAAAAAACCAAAACCACAAATTATACAGCTCAAGAGAAGTTTTGACATTTCATATTCCTGACACTAACCTCATCGAACTGACTGCGTCCTCAAAATATATAGATATTTCCCACAAATGGGTAATGGAAGGTATTTATGGTGAAATATAATTTTTGATTTGATGAAAATGCTTGATGCGATTGGCTTAATACAATAAACTGCTGCAATCATGTATTATTTAATTATATGTTGAACAAAGTCACTTATTTCAAACTGCCAATATATTGTGTCTCCGCTTATTAATGGCATATTTACTTCGAGTGGAAATTACAGCTTAAACTTGGAACGTTAAACATGGGGTCTGCGGGCTACAACCAGCCCGTCTGAGACTACATTTTAACTACAGGACGACCCGGGACAGTGTAAGGAAGAAGAAAAACATTATCCTGCTTCATTTACTGTATTTTTTTTTTTTTTTTTTTTTTTTTATAATCAACTGCTGGTGATGATTATTCATTGATGATTGCCACTGCAGGAATAAACTAGCAGACACAATGATTAAGCCAAGTGGACTGAGAACCCAGGGATGTAACACTTCATGCTAATTTTTAAAAACGTTCATGCTAAAGGCTGCAGCGACCAAGAAACACTGCAACCGATATGATTTCAGATTTATCAGCAGGTTTTTGGAAGCAACAAAATTAATAAAGGATGGAATAGATCTTTTTTTAAGTTGAGATGAATTACAAGCTGACTTATTTGCATGAATTTTGCACGAATTCTGGTTCAACTGTGTCTAAAACATGGTTGCCCAGATCTGTTGCAGTGGTTTGAAATTTGCTAAAGATGAAATGGAGCAATAATAGATGTCGAGAGTAAATATTTTCATCCCCCAGCCGCTTTGCAGTGGACAGACCTGAGAATCATTTTGATGAACAGCGCTGCAGAAATGTTCAGTCCCATTATGGCAGTAAGTCACTCATCACTTCATCACTTTGTGGACACACATTAACGAGTGTTAATTTGTCTCCCTGGCGAGGGCACACTCATTTGCAGTCTTGGGTTTCAGTTTCTCATTTTATGGCCCCTATAACTACAACATGCATACGCACACAGCATAATTACTTTATAATTTTACTCACTAATAATGACTGTAAATCTTCTGTAGCTGTTATAGCTAAAACAAAGGAAGTGAGAATTGTCTGAACCACACCCTGCAGGTCTTTTCACTGTATGTTTCCTTTATATCATTGTGTTATTATGAAATTAGCAATACAAATTTTATTTGTTCTTTATAGCAGTGTGAATTTTATTTTTTTTTACTGGAGCTACTGATGCATAAAATTACAGCAATTCATATTTGCAGTTTCATTTCTGGTTGGCAAGTTTTGCTGTGCACCTCAGTTGAGACTCAAGGAAACCATTTTCTGCTTGTATGACCATGTTTTCAGATCTAATCATCATCCCTTCACAGTCATCGCTCCCCACGTCCACCACAGCACTGCTCGTTTAAGGACACGCTCAATCGTCCCTCCCACTAGTTATGCCGAGGCGCAGACATAACATAAAGCACAGGGTTAATCTTGTAATTCCTTTGCCTTCTGTTTGCGAGTAGTCAGGTGTTCAGCGATAAAATCCTCTGAGCTCGAGCGTTTCTTACTTCGCTCTGTGCCTTTACTGCTAATTATACTATTACGGCATCCGTCCATCCATTTTCCGTACATGATTGATTTATCAGAGTTAGGGTTGTTGGAAGCGGGAGCAAATTTACCTGAGTGTGAGAGGAAAACACAGAGCTATTATCCTGACGTGTTTGTATTCCCCTGGAGGAAGTCAGCAGCAAGGGAGAAAACCCACGTATCCTCACTGAGAACGTTGGCGACTCCACACAGAATCTGGGATCTTCTAGCTGTGAGGTGAAATTTTCAGATCATGAACCAGAATAAACATGTAACGGATGTCTTCACATAATATTTCAAGCGCCTTTCTGTACAGAGAGGTAAAGATATTTGTGACTGTTATTCTTTTTGGATAACTGCTCATAGCAGTTCATGGAATAGCAGGAATGCATTAATTACTCACTAGCAGCTACACTCATTCCACATGGAGGTACTTAAACGAGGCTGAGCAGAGCTTTCTGAAATGCCATCACGACGGTGGGGATATGGCGAACGCTGCGAAGGCTGTCGTCCTGCAGGCGGAATCACAGGCGTCTCCAGCTGCGTAAATGGCAGGCGTCACGGGGTCCGCTTAAATCTGCTGAACAGACGGGCACCGTTGGGGGTGTGTGAACACTGGCATCACAAAGAAGCCCACTTGATCTGGTGCTGAATCTTTTATTTGGTGTCGCTGCCCCAGCAGAGTGCTAAATGGAAATATCAGGGACATTTTTCAGGCGGCGCCGGAGTCCTCTTGATCCTCTGATGAATGTTTGAACTGATTCTCTGATCTGATCTGTGTGGACCAGCATTAAAAACACCGTAATTATCAGTGTGTTTGATATAAATTGAATTCATTGAACAAGTCTTATCTCATTTTGAATTGTTGCACTGTAAAACTGCAGACATTATGTTCACTGATAGATTTTTACAAAACGACAAGGCAATTTCGTAACTTTCTTGAGGATTGTGAATAAAGAAAAAGAAGATACAAATCACATATCTGCAGACTAAATTAATTTTAGGACTTTTTTTTTAAAGCAAAACAAGCTTTCATTACCAGAAATAGGAAGAACAATGTATGGATTAATTTACAAAAATGTTTGTTTCCTCTTTCAGTTGAAAATTGAGAAATAAATTCATTTCACCTCGTAAAGCTTTTTCCCTCTGCACATTGTGGTAAAACCTGTTTCTTTTCCCCTCCGCAGCCCCTCACCTCCCTTTCTCTGGCCGACTCCAGACTCAAGAGTGATCTGACCATAGTCCTCAACGCCCTCGGCAGCAACTCGTCTCTCACCAGGCTCGACATCAGCGGGAATGCCATGGGAGACATGGGGGCTAAGATGTTGGCCAAGGCCCTTCAGATCAACTCCAAACTCAGGGTGAACAACATGACTTTGTACAACGTCGTCATTAAATATGTCTCTCTTTTGTACTATCTTTTGCCCTTCATCATTTGAGATGATCGCAATGCTTGTTGAAGAAACACTTTGTGCAACCAGTGCTTAATCTTCTTAAATCACTACGAAAGTCCAGTACTTGGTTGTCAACAGATAAAATAAAGTTCAATGTCTTTCTGAGTTGATTCCCTTCCTTTTTGTGCAGGACTGTAATCTGGGATAAGAACAACACCAGCCCTCAGGGTCTCCAGGACGTCGCTGCTGCTCTGGAAAAGTGAGTTTTGCAGCCCATCTACCTTTATATATACATATATATGAGTGGGTATTGATCACTGTATTAGTTTTCTGAGCTTTCATTCACGCTGCATCCATGCAGCGGTGCACTACATGAAAGTGGTTTTGTCATTAATCATCGGAACCGAGACGTCTTTTTTTTTTGTGCCGAGGTGGGAGGAAACCTGAGGTAGACAGGAAGGAGAGAGGATGAAAGGAGGGAAGGTACAGAGGAGACAGAGCGACACACAGGGAGTACAACAGAGACGCAGAGGAATGGGAAAATCTGCTGAGGAAGGGAAAACAAGCGAGGGCATTACAGATTGAAAACAAAACAAATCAGATGGTAGTCTATTCTACCCTCACATGTGGGTGTGAGTTTTCAATATCAGCGATGGCGTTACGAAGTGGCGTACGCGTCTATCTAAATGGCTTCTGGGACAACGTCTGTGCATCCAGCTCTCATCTGTTCATCACTTTCCCCTTCGAGTCGCTGTGTTGCATTATTGAATGAACAGTTTCTTCTTTTCGTCGTGCCTGATCTGCGCTCTGATCAGCTCTGAGCAGCATTGTGGGTTTTTGTTCCCCGTGCTCAATTTCCTCATGTCTCCTGTGCTCTGTGCTTCTCTGTTCGGATCCTGTAGAATAATGCAGTTTGTAGTTTCCAAGCAAACATCAGACTGTATCTATAATATATAACATGCTCAGATCACCAGCATGTACTGCAATCCTTATCAGTCTTACTGCATCTGAATAATAGTGATGAATCCAGTTGCTTTAAAATGTCGAGAAATAGTCATTTCTTTACTCTTTTTTCACTACAGTCTGTTTATCTCACCGGTTTATTTCTGTATTCAATTGTATTCATTCTTTTTGTTTTTAATCCAGCATGCTGTTTTGTGTGTTTAGCTCCTCACACGATGCTGTATGTGATCCTTTAATTCCCTTTTTTTAACAGAATCCGTATTGATTTTTCCCATTTCTGTCCAGTCCCCACCTTTTTCTCACCCTCTGTCAGTGAACTAAATCAAAAGATAACCTCTGGCTGTGTGTCCATTAGGAACTACACATCCGTTTCAGGCCCATTCTCCCATCATCGACGCCTCCAGGCTCTGAAGGCCAGTCCCGAGAAAACCGAGGATGCTCTGCTAAAGGTACGGCGCATCAAAGTCTCAGATCGTTTAATCATAAAGTGTCTCTTTATCATGATAATTCTTCTGTGCCTCTCTCCCAGATTGAGAATTATCTGTACAGGACCACGAACAAAGAAAATACCTTCAGGAACAGGCTTATCGGCCTCCAGCAGGGGATCGTCACTACAACTACACAGCAGTGTGCAAACATATTGAGACAGGCATATGCAATTATACTGACTCCAGAGCTCCACAAGCAGTTTGGTTTTCAATTTATCAGTGAAGCACCGGGAGCTGTTTGACATCCAGCAAATGAGACAATTGTATGAATTACACTGTGCCATCTGTGAAAAGGTCAAGGAGTTTTATGGATGAAATACAAGCTGAACATAGCCACTGTTGCTGAAATCATGAAGTAAAATCTAAAGTTCCCACAGTGGCTCTACAATAAGACGCTATCATGTCATGGAAAAGGCACAGGGCCCTTCAGTGTGTTGTTGTTCTTGTCTTCCAGATGATTGACCAGGATTTGTGTGAAGGTGCAGGACCACTTGAACTCCCTGAGAAATTCTGAGACGGAGGTCAGTCTGGAGATGTCAGAGCCGCCGAGAGCCTCATCAAAGACGCCAGAAACTCGAAAACAGTGAGAACAGATCACCTCTTGACTAAAATGTTGTTTTTTTATTTTATTTTTGGAACATTTCATTTAATTCATATGTGAAAGTTTAACTCTTTAAAGTGCTACAAGCGATGCCCAAAACACAGTATGCAGCAAACAGTACGATTGTTTTTCTGTCGGTACACCAATCACTACGTCCCGCTTTTCCCAGCTGCTGCCCAACCTTTACCACCTGGGATCCACAGCCAAGCAGGAGGTGAACAGCTCCTCCGTCGGTCCCATCCAGGAGAAACTGGAGTCGATGGCCGGAGAGGTGACGACAGTCATGGACCAACAGCTACAGGTACTGCTCACACTTTATATTTATGCATTTATAGTAAAATGCAGCCCACTCCATAAATCTTTGAGAGTGCAAAAATGCAGATGAGTTATAAGCTAATCAGATGAAAATGTCAGTATCGGTTCTATGAATGAGAAAGCAACATTATTTGCAACCTAAATTGTTTTATTCCTACTCTCCCTCCCGACTCTGTTGGAGTCCGATGATGGACACAGCAGAGTCTCTGTGTCCTCATGTGATGAAGAGGAGTAATCTACGTCCAGAGCTGATGAAGGCCAGCTCAGCAAGACGGTGGTTCCCAAAAGCTTCGTCACCAAACCCTCCTGGAGCAGTCGGGGGTGGATATTATAACAAGATCAGGTGTGTTTATGGCTTACAAATCAGTCACTATATTCAGCAATGAATCGTTTTAGATCTCTTTTTAATGGCATCGAAACCTAACCTACATCTTGTCGTCTGGGCAGTGAGGTGAAACTGAATCTAGCGTCCTTTCTGTCGGATCGCATCGTGGATGAGATTTTGGAGGCTCTGTCAACATCACAGCAAACTTAGTAAGACTGAAATCAACTGTAGACTCATTATCTGACCTGCGAGTAAATACACTTCTACATTCCCTATCATGTTTTTCTCTTTCTGCTCTCCCTTTCTCTCAGGCGGACCACCTCGTGCGTCGAGGGCGCCCCCTGCTGCAGCAGGAGTCGGTGGATCTTGATGTCCCCGAGGAGAAGATCCCCAGACGGGCGTCAACATAGATACTGGAGGCTGAAAGACTTGAAGATCTGGAAACGTGTATGGTAGTTTAGAAGGAAAAGGAGTTTGACTACTGTACATTTAGCAGAAGCTGGCTTGAGATTAGTTTTACTTCTAAATGATCCCTGGATTTAAATGTGCATATGTTCAGATTTATAAAATCAAAGATCCATGATCTTATAGCAGAAGTGTGTAAAGCCTCTGGGTCCTCTGTCCTCTTTGACTCTTCCAGTCTTTAACCTGCGGTTCCTAGTTAGACCTACTTCTATCTCCCTCCTTCTTTATTCTCTTTCACATCTATGGAGCTGTTTCTTTTTCTCCTCTAGTTGCCCCTCACTAGGCCTCAGTATTTGTTGTCTTTCTTTCTCTCAATCTTTTCCCCCTCTTTTCCTCCCTTTCCTATCTTTGCTCCATGGAGACCTGTGCTGCACCAGTGTGAGTATTTCCTCGCTGTCCCTCCCTGCTTCTTTTCTATCTGCTTCTCTTTCGTCTCACTTTTATAATTTCTCCTTTCACTGTGCTTACCTGTCACACGCAAAAAAAAAAAGTTTTTCTACAATTTAACCCTAAGAAAAGCATAAAACCACACTTTGTTTGACAGTCCCACAATAGTTTGATGCATTATTTATCATTCTGCTGTCACTTTATCCGTCATCGCCGTTGAGTGTTGATCAGTGAAAATCTTTACCACGCCGCACCGCTGCTCTTCATTAAATGCAACCGTCCATCATCACTGCTTTGTGAATGTGCAACACGACGATAAAACAAGCATCCGAGTGTCACGTGTTTGAGTATGCAAAGACATGTAGGCGTGCAGTTCTGTCCTGATTCTGGTCACTATAGATTTAAATAATTGACAAAACGTGTCACCAATCAACTAGTGCCTCCTGACTCTGTTTTACCCCTGAAGCTCTCAGATGTTGCTTTTCTTTGTTATCTGAACAAAGTTTGACAAAAACAACTTAGAAATTCACTTGAAGCTTTAGCTGTGAAATTAAAGAATTTCTAAGCAGGAAATTAATTTCCTTATCTTTCCACAAAGTGTCTTCATTGTCATTACATTTTTTTTAATTAAAAAAACAACAAATGACAGAAGGTTGCAGCACACTCAAGTGCAATTTATCATGGAGATAATACTGATGAGACACCATGATGTTATTTTCACGTTCATACTTGCACTGGAGTAGAGTTGATGGTAACTTTATGCCTTTTCAAAACACATTTAATTTATGCTGAAGGTTGCTCTTCATAGGGTCCTTTCCAAAATTCATCAGATCTTCAATAGGCTGTTAATTCATTTTTTTCTGAAATGCTAAATGATGTTGTCCTCTTTTCAGAGCCTCCTAAATCCAAGAGGAAAAGCATCCACAGCAGGATGCTGCGACCGGTATCTCGAGCTTTTGTGTGAGCAGCTTCAGTTCACATGAAGTATGAACTGAGGAAAATTCTACTTCATGACTATTGTTACATTGTTTGATGTCTGTAATCTTACTTATTGATGAAAAATCTGACCTCTCAGAAATGGAGTTTGACCTGGACAAGGCGCTGGAGGACGTCCCCGGCACGTGGAGGACTCCACGTCTTCCTCCCACACTCCGTCGACGCCGTCACGTCTGACGCCCAAAGCTGGAGCACCGCCCGGGACTCATGTCGGAGCTGCCGTCCGAGGAAGAGAAAAAGCTGCAGCACTTCACCAAACTGCTGGCCTCGACGAAACAAGAAACACACTCCAGCAAAGTCCCCTGTGAGTAAAACTCTGATGTCCAGTCTGAGATAGTGGCACCCTTTAATGACATGTTTTGCAAACTGATTTGCAAGACTGAATAATAAATGAAGGCTTATTTTATTATAGCTCATGGTTATCCTTTTTAAAAGTGCTTCAACGGAATTTACCTGAAAACTTAGTTGCTTCTCGAACATTGTGTCCATTCCTTTATTTCAGCAAATCAACAGCACACCATCTCAAGATGGAGAACAGAACGGCCTCATGGGAAGAGTGGACGAGGGCGTTGATGAGTTCTTCTCCAAAAAAGTCACTAAGATTGATTCCAAGTAAGACTCATGCTCCTTTATGATCATTTAAGATATATGGAAGCCACATGGGCTCAGAAGCTGGTTTTTTTACTTCAAACATCGAACACACGCGTTTCCTTTGTTTTTCTGTCGTCGTCCAGACGTTCCCTGAGAGTTCAGAATCTCAGGATGGAGAGAAGAAGAAGAAGTAAAGGAGGTCCTAAATCTCATCAAACGGTCGTCGAAATCTGATAAATCGGACAAGTCATAAGTCGGAGAAAAACCAGACGACGACGTCCTCCTCGGGAACGTCCTCCGCCTCCGTGCCAGCAGTCCTCCTCCCCGAGGAGCCCTCCTCTCCAAAGTCTCCGTTAAGAGTCCTGCTCCAGAACCAAAGTCACGGTAAAGATGAAGACTAAATAGTCTTGATTTGAGAAGGAGTGATTATTCACCAACACTGCGCCTTCTCTACTGATACGTTCCGTCTCCGTTCCAGAGACGCGTCGTCTCGCTCGCAGCCCACCGACTACAGCAGCAGCTCGGACCGATCCGAGGAGCTGCGGACGCCAGACTCCATCGACGAACCGTTGGGACGGCTCGGACGGCAGGGGCAGTCCAACAGGGGGGCAGGCGGTACCCCGGGGTGCAAATGATGGGGAGTGGCCTCCTGGCAGAGATGAAGGCCAAGCAGGAGAGGAGAGCGCACAAGGTGACTTATCGCAGTTTGAATCGAGTGTAAAATAAGCAAAAAGGGACGGCAGGAACAAAATATCAGCACTGTGTTGAATCTGTCACTACAAAATATTATCCTTCACAACCAGACCACATTTGGATAATGAAAAAATGAATTAGGTCTCAAATAAATACAAATCCACCCAATCCACATTGCACCCAGCCCCTACGATTCCCTCGGCGGGTGGTGGATTGGGTGGCAGCCGATGGCAGGGTGCCCGGCGACCCGATCCTCAGACACAGAGACTAGCTCTCGGGACATGGAATGTCACCTCGTTGGGGGGAAGGAGCCCGAGCTTGTAAGGGAGGTTGAGAGATACCGGCTAGATATAGTCGGGCTCACCTCCACACATAGCCTGGGCTCTGGAACCCAACCTCTCGAGAAGGGCTGGACTCTCCACTTCTCTGGCGTTGCCCGCGGTGAGAGGCGGCGGGCTGGTGTGGGTTTGCTTATAGCCCCGCAGCTCAGCCGCCATGTGTTGGAGTTCACCCCAGTGAACGAGAGGGTCGCATCCCTGCGCCTTCGGGTCGGGATAGGTGCCTCACTGTTGTTTCAGCTTATGGGCCGAACAGCAGTGCAGAGTACCCGGCCTTCTTGGAGTCCCTGGGAGGGGTGCTGGACAGTGCTCCGACTGGAGACTCCATTGTTCTACTGGGGACTTCAATGCCCACGTGGGCAGCGACAGTGAGACCTGGAAGGGGGTGATTGGATCGCATGGCCTCTCTGATCTGAACCCGAGTGGTGTTCTGTTATTGGACTTCTGTGCTAGTCACAGTTTGTCCATAACGAACACCATGTTCGAGCACAGGGGTGTCCATAAGTGCACTTGGCACCAGGACACCCTCGGGCGGAGGTCGATGATCGACTTTGTTGTCGTGTCATCTGACCTTCGGCCGCGTGTTTTGGACGCTCGGGCGAAGAGAGGAGCAGAGCTGTCGACCGATCACCACCTGGTGGTGAGTTGGATTCGCTGGCGGAGGAGAAAACCGGACAGACTTGGCAGACCCAAACGTATTGTGAGGGTCTGTTGGGAACGTCTGGTGGAACCCTCTGTCAGCAGGGTTTTCAATCCCACCTCCAGAGAGCTTCTCTCATGTCCCGAGGGAGGTTGGAGACATTGAGTCCGAGTGGACCATGTTCTCCACCTCCATTGTCGAAGCAGCTGCTCGGAGCTGTGGTCGTAAGGTCTCCGGTGCCTGTCGTGGCGGCAACCCCCGAACCCGGTGGTGGACACCGGAAGTAAGGGCTGCCGTCAAGCTGAAGAAGGAGTCCTATCGAGCCTTGCTGGCTCATGGGACTCCCGAAGCAGCTGACGGGTACCGGCAGGCCAAGCGAACTGCAGCCCGAGCAGTTGTGGAGGCAAAAACTCGGGTCTGGGAGGAGTTCGGGGAGGCCATGGAGGAGGACTATCGGTCAGCCTCGAAGAAATTCTGGCAAACCGTCCGGCGCCTCAGGAGGGGAAAGCAGGTCTCCGCCAACACTGTTTACAGTGAAGGTGGGGAGTTGCTGACCTCAACTGGGGATATCACAGGACGGTGGAAGGAATACTTCGAGGACCTCCTCAATCCCGTCGCCACGTCTTCCGTGGAGGAAGCAGAGGCTGAGGTCTCAGAGGTGGACTCGTCCATCACCCAAGCTGAAGTCACCGAGGTGGTTGGTAAGTCCTCGGTGGCAAGGCACCGGGGGTGGATGAGATTCGCCCTGAGTACCTCAAGTCTCTGGATGTGCAGGGACTGTCTTGGTTGACACGTCTCTGCAACATCGCGTGGCGGTCGGGGACGGTGCCTCTGGATTGGCAGACCGGGGTGGTGGTCCCCCTGTTTAAAAGGGGGACCGGAGGGTGTGCTCCAACTATAGGGGGATCACACTCCTCAGCCTCCCGGGAAAGTCTATTCCAGGGTACTGGAGAGGAGGATCCGACCGATAGTCGAACCTCGGATTCAGGAGGAACAATGCGGTTTTCGTCCTGGTCGTGGAACAGTGGACCAGCTCTATACCCTCCATAGGGTGCTCGAGGGTTCGTGGGAGTTTGCCCAACCAGTCCACATGTGTTTTGTGGATTTGGAGAAGGCATTCGACCGCGTCCCTCGTGGTGTCTTGTGGGGGGTGCTCCGGGAATACGGAGTCCGGGACCCCTTGTTAAGGGCCGTCCGGTCTTTGTATGACCGGAGTAGGAGTCTGGTCCGCATTGCCGGCAGTAAGTCGGACCTGTTCCCGGTGCATGTTGGACTCCGGCAGGGCTGCCCTTTGTCACCGGTTTTGTTCATCATTTTTATGGACAGAATTTCTAGGTGCAGCCAGGGGTCGGAGGGGGTCCGGTTCGGGGACCACAGGATTTCATCTCTGCTTTTTGCAGATGATGTTGTCCTGTTGGCTTCATCGAACCAGGACCTACAGCATGCACTGGGGCGGTTCGCAGCCGAGTGTGAAGCGACAGGAATGAGGATCAGCACCTCCAAATCCGAGGCCATGGTCCTCGACCGGAACAAGGTGGCTTGCCCTCTCCAGGTAGGTGGAGAGACCCTAGCCCAGGTGGAGGAGTTTAAGTATCTTGGGGTCTTGTTCACGAGTGGGGGACGGATGGAGCGTGAGATTGACAGGCGGATCGGTGCAGCGTCTGCAGTGATGCAGTCGTTGTATCGGTCCGTTGTGGTGAAGAGGGAGCTGAGCCGAAAGGCGAAGCTCTCGATTTACCGGTCAATCTACGTTCCCACCCTCACCTATGGTCATGAACTTTGGGTCATGACCGAAAGGACAAGATCCCGGATACAAGCGGCCGAAATGAGCTTCCTCCGTAGGGTGGCTGGGCGCTCCCTTAGAGATAGGGTGAGGAGCTCAGTCACCAGGGAGGAGCTCAGAGTAGAGCCGCTTCTCCTCCACATCGAGAGGGGCCAGCTGAGGTGGCTCGGGCATCTGTTCAGGATGCCTCCTGGACGCCTCCCTGGGGAGGTTTTCCGGGCATGTCCCACCGGGAGGAGACCCCGGGGAAGACCCAGGACACGCTGGAGAGACTATGTCTCTCGGCTGGCCTGGGAACGCCTTGGGATCCTCCCGGAAGAGCTGGAGGAAGTGTCTGGGGACAGGGAAGTCTGGGCATCCCTGCTGAGACTGCTGCCCCCGCGACCCGGCCCCGGATAAGCGGCTGAAGATGGATGGATGGATGGATAAATACAAATCAGCACTCGTCTGAGACAGCGGTGACATTTGCAGCCTCTCAATATTCAACAATCACCAGCTAATTAAATTGATTAACAAGTGTTTTAGCCGATGGGCACCGACTGCCAAGATAATGAGGAAACTGCTGCAACATCAGGATGAAGCCAGATTCTGTCCACACTGTTTCCTCTACACTGTATTTCAGCTCTGAAGCCTATTGGTCCCACACATACCAGTGATTTATCCTCAACATCTCCTAACTTAAGAGCAAAGAGTATTTATGCCATTTAATGCGTCTTAAGCTGAGGGTATTATGTTGCAGAGTTAAAGGCGCCATCAGCAGTGAGCTTGTTTAAATGAGGACAGGGTGGACTAACTGTAGGTGTTCAGCCTCCTGCTTGTCAGATCCAGTTTGCTCTCCGCTCCCTGGCACTCGTTTCCAGCTCGGAGAATATGGAAAATGAAAAGCGCAGAGGATCACGGATGCACCAAGTTGCTGACACATTTTGTCTTAAGGCCACACGTTGTACCTGACAACATGTTGACATGAAAACACAAACAGCCCTGATTCTTCACCAGGCTGAGAGGAGGAGGAGGAGGAGGAGGAGGTAGAAGCATGAAATGACAGAATGGAAACAGAAAAGAAGGGTGATGCAAGACGGAAAATACTGAGAATTCACCCACTAAAAATTCTCAATTTCTCAAACCTGATGTTCCTTTTTAATCCTGCATATTTGAAATTGAATATGAGTCAGGATTAGTGTGATAATACCTTTACATATTTAAAAAGAGCTGTTATTTCTATACTACGCAGGGCTTTTATGTGCTTCCACACATCATTGAATATGTAAAAGTGTGTCTTATAAACACGATTGATCCCTAAGTGGTGCTTGCACTGCAGATTAGTGCATTTTGGTTTATGTTGGTTATTCTGACCTGGTAACGGAGCGGTAAAGCTCCTCCCGCCATCTGCCTCTTCTGGCTGCTGTCCAGGTGTGTGTCTGTTTATGGGTGTATCACAGAAGAGAGGTAATGGGGAAACTGGGTATTATTCTGAGCTGGGGTGCTTGATCTTTGACTATTGGTGAGAAGGTGCCCCCTTGTGTTGAAATGCTGCTTAACAATGCATGTGCATTAGTAGGCATCGCTGCTCTTCTACATTAAAGGTGCTGTAGGCAGGATTCGGCATCTCCGCCATCTTGCTTAGGGTTACCTAAGTAAGATGGCGATTTGAAACTCAGCACAGCCAATCCTGTCCTATTTCCTCTGACATCACGCCCTTACGAAAGTTAAGCTCCTCCCACAAGAATGTGCGACGAACGCCCCTCAACTAATCACGGTTAGAGCCTCAGGGCTTCTGATTGGTCAAAGATACCTGGAGCTGTCGAGATTCCTTTTCAGCTCAGAATAGAGACAGATGGAAACGCTGCGCCCTCGCGGTAGTGCAATTATACTACACTCCTAAAGGATTATCAATGGATACTCTAACATTTAATCCAAAGAAAACACAGAAAGATTAGCATTTACTAGCAAAATCCTGCCTACAGCACCTTTAAGAAACAGGATAGGACTCAAAACTTAAAATGTACATTTTTGAGAGATTTTTGCAGATTATTATTACTATGTAGTGACAACTCTCACAAAAAAAAAAAAAAAAAACACTTGTGTGCTGATTTACTGTTTTGTTTTTGTTTCTTTTCTAGTCTTCCAGCCCTGACAGGCCTGACAGCAATGCAACAGGTAAGCACTTTAAATAGATCTTTTAAAAAGTAGCAGAAGAGTCTTTTTTAGAAGAAAAACTCTGAAGATGGCAAGTGATCCATGCAGATAAAATCTTACTTCTCGCTCTTTCCAAATATATGATTAGAATAGAAATACTTCATTAATCCCAGAGGAAAATTGTTTGAACAATAAAAGCAATGCTTTTAAAAATGCTGCTTTATTTGCTCTGTTGTGGGATCTGTGTTTGTGTTGATACAATTTAAGAGTCTTGTAATGCTTCTGCTTGTTTTGTAGCCAAGCAGCAGCCCAGCGCACCAGAGACAGGTCCCCCAGCGGCTCCGTCAACAAATCGGACCCCTCGTCTCCAGAGAAGACTTCCCCGCGCGGTGAGACGAAGCCTGACCCCACCCCTCGTCTCAGAGCTACATCTTCACCCAGCTCCCCCGGCGGCCGGCGAGCCCCAAACCACCTGTACCACAGGGAGTCAAGCCGGCCCTGGCTGCCCGACCCACAATCCCTCAGAAGCCCAGGACCACCAGTAGCAGCAGGAGCATAGGTAACAAGCAAATCCTGAGTATGAGCAGGTTTCATTAAAGGTTTTCAGCACGCAGACGACATAACTCAGGCAATTCTCGTCTCACGTTGGGTTTTTCATCATTCCTGCACAGACGAGAGCTCGGACTCCCCCGCCAGTGGCAGCGTGTCTCCTAAGGTGACAGTATTTCCTCCAACCCTGAAGAGGACACTGTCAGAGAAAGACAAGGAGGGCCAGAGCAGTCCACATTCAGGAGGCTCCACCACACATAAAACCTCTCAGGAAGGTAAGGCTCAAACTTCTGTTTCCATTAAAACCATCAATACCATACTAACCTTTTCAAACACAACCCCCATCAAACACTCTTAACTGGAATCGAGCGATTCATAATGAAATCTTCCATTCAGATAGCAGGTACTGAAAAACAATGTCTTTATTAGATGTCATTTCTTATTTAAAGCCCTTTTCTACATTAGTAATTACTTTTCATTCCCTCATCCGGCAGCTTCAGGCATGGTAGGTGCTTGCTGTCCACTGTCAGGATCAAAGATTGCGCTGGCTTCTGTCTGTATCCCTCCATGGAGGCTGCTGTTGTCTATCCCTCAAATGACAGCCTGATAGATTCAGGTCGCCGCTCCCGTTCAGTCCCGTTGCCTCTGATCCCGCAGCATTACGTCACAGACACAACGTAAATATATAATACGGATTGTCTCTTCACTGTTCTCTTTGAGAATGGGGAATGTATCTGGTCTGTGTTTTTAAGTATTATTCTTGCTGCCAGGTGAAGAGGGTTTCACACTGGAAAAATGGTTAAGAATAAGAATAAAGCAGAAACTGAAAGTATCTTTAAATATGACATATATATATTTTTTAGCAAACTATACTCTGATGGGCCAAGTAAATAGCATTCAGTTTGAATATTTAAAGTGACTTATGGAGACTAAGGCTACTAAATTCTCATTACAGTGGCAAGCACGAGCTCTTCACTCCATATTCCTTCTGTAAATACTGTTAACATTGACTGTGTTTTCCATCCTTGTTGTTTTCAGTGAGATCGGCGTCAGACTCTGTCCAGCGATCCAGCCCTTTAGGAAACAACTCCGAGGATCACGGCTCCGTCAAGGCGAGGGAAAAATGCTCCAAGCCAGACCGGGACAAGGCAGCAGGCAAGAAGTCATCGGACTCTGGGGAGGAGGCAGACAAAGACTTTATTTTAATATGAACAAGATGCATTTTCTGCAAAAGCTTCCTGAAAAGCCTCACATTTTCCTTTGGAAAAAACAAAAATCTGAAGGGGAATATAATGATTATGCTTTCATTTATATTAGAGTTTGTACCTGTAGGTCGTGTCGGACCACAAAGTACATCATATTTGATTTTCAGCTAGATTGGCTGTATTATATGGAAACAAATTCAGTTTAGAATTTTGACTCATGTCTAGTTGTGTCACTTAAAACCAATCTGAGAAGAAAATCTCAGAAGAGCTTCCTTCTCACAGACTGTGTTTACTCTCCACATTATTCACACTCTATGCTGTTACCTGAAAATACCATGTCTTTCAAAACAGACTTTCAGGGTTTAGTAAAGTGGGCCATGTCTGAATCAACAATAACTTTGCCAGTCAATAGTAACTGAATTCAGATCTTGTGTTTTTGTAAATCTCAAAAAAAAAAAAAAAAAAAAAAAAAAAAAAAACGAGGCATGACAGTTTCAGGACTGAGCAGAGAAGAAAGTGAGGCTACATCTTTAACTAATAATCTAACTTCTTTTTACCGTTTGTTACCTTAGCTTGAGTCCAAGGGACCAAACACGTAATAACAAATATAGCAGGATTACTGAGCTGTACTTGAAGTCAAACAAACAACCAGAGCAGGAGACATTTCCCTGCCTTTCAGTCTATTTCTATAGATTTTCCTATATTTTCAGGATGTGGTTTTATTTTTCCCGGTTTTCACAGGAGACAGAATCCATTATGCATTCATGTTTTTTACAGGACTGTACAGGTTTCAGCTGAGGATCTCAGCACAGACACCAACCATGAAATGTAGCTCGACTAACAATACAGCCGTGAGTTATTCACAGGGGACTGAACAGATGCACTGCAGGGCTGACGGGCGGTGAGACCAGATCAAACACCCCGACCTGGACTGTAGCTGGACTCCGTGTGGAAGAGATGGAGTGACTGTTTTCAGAGGCACCGTGTTCACTTTTACTTCATGGACGATCGACATGGCTTTAGCACTGTTAACTAACACTGTTCTGTGTGTTTTGGCACTGTGGAAAAAGATCGATTAGTCGCTTTACTGTCAAATTTTAACATTTAAATTAAACCATGCATATAAATTACATGAAATTTTCTGTAAAATCATTAGAAACTCCTATTTCACTTATAGAATTTCTATTGTGTAAGATATCGGTAGCGTCACTTCGTGTAAATGTGGTGGCGAAACACTGCAAGCATCAGTCTTTCTGACACTCCCAGAGTTTTTGCTGCTTGCGTCAATTTGT
Source organism: Salarias fasciatus (assembly GCF_902148845.1). Classification (NCBI taxonomy): domain Eukaryota; kingdom Metazoa; phylum Chordata; class Actinopteri; order Blenniiformes; family Blenniidae; genus Salarias; species Salarias fasciatus. Next base: position 17,319,924 of record NC_043755.1, read on the forward strand.
CTTTCAGTCTCCAAACCCGCTGCTTCTTCTTAGACAGTCAGACTGGAAGCCAGAGGGACTCCCAGGTGTCCCATGTGCTAAGAGCATAGGTCCAAGAGAAGAGAAATGTGTAAGCTGGTGTCATTATCGTTGTTTTTTCAAACAACTTTTAAATGACATACTGTATATTACACAGTATAATTCACTTGGTTCATATGAAGAAGATTACAGAAAGTCTTTTTTGCCACTAGATGGAGCCAGAATTTGAAAATAATCCAAACAGGATGATACAAGGGATCCCAGACTTCAACTCTCAGCTCACTTATATTCCTTCCACACTTGAGAGGGCATTACCTCGGGTTATATTGTTCCTGTAAAATGATCTGTCACCACAGTATTGTGTTTGTTGAAAAACAAGTGAAGTGAAAGTGAATCAACAGTAGCCGCTTTTCCACCACATGGACCTCCAACCCCAGTATATACAGTATCTATATGCACCGTGTTCGGGACCGGAATGCTTCACAACACAATTGTGGAAATCGGACTGAATCCTTTTTTTAATTTCTTTTAGAAGCAAGAAGTGTTCCTTTCACACTGCCTCACAGTTAGCCAACATCGTCTCTAAAATAACGTATCAAGACTGTAGGATTTATTGGCATCGTGCAGTGAAAATGCAGATTGTGACCAGGTGTGTGCAGTGTCACAAACCTGCAAAAGAGCCTCTGTTTAGCTGTTCTGTAGAAACAGGAAACATTCCAAGCTGAGGTTTTGTAGAAGAATTAAATGCTTTTCAGGTTATACCTGCTTTCAGTTTGATGCCAGACTTCTACATGTTCACATTGTCAGATGTTATCAGCTGTTGTGATCAATAGGCAATAAAAAGCATGTCTCTCACTATATGGGTGCTTTACATTTGAAATATCAGGTACGTCCACATACAGTGTGTTGCACTGAGTCATCTACTTACTCCAGTTATTTAGATCTGTCTTGATTTCTCCTAAATTCCAAAGACAAAAATATCCAGTTTTATAAAAGCCATCCTTCTTAATCCCACATCTTCACTGAAGGTCCTCTGCAGACTTTATAAAATATTTTAATGTTATAAGGCAATAAAGACAGGCCTGAATCTGACAGACAATCCCTTAAACTCAAAACTAATTGTTTAGCAGATAAAGGTCATATTGAACATGTATGACAGTTTAAACGATTGTGTTTCAGATTGTGGAAAGGTTAAAGAAAGGGGAATCTATTCATCCTTCACAGATAAACACTCAAATTCACTCAACCTTGTTTGTTAGTTCACAGTATATTTGTTCCATCAATCCCTCGTCTCTCAGTATGACTTAAATTCAGCACCATTCAGCTCAGACATGAGATCTTATCTATTTTCTGTTAAGCCACTGTCGCCCACGTACCTCACCTTTTCTTTCAGTGCTTCTGACACTGGCTGTGTCTGTCTGGCAGTGTGGAAGAGACAAAGCTTCTCTTTTATTGTCAGGGCCAAAGGGCTCTCCGGTGCACCTCTCCTGCATTACTAGTGTCTACTGATGTCTTTTTGCAGGGTTATGGTTACATTTTGAGTCTTTGCTACTAATCATGGACTACAAACAACACTGTACCTGCTGTATATAGTTAATCAGATCTGATTTTCATACGTGATGAACTTAAACAATACTTTCTTGTGTCGAATGTGTTCAAAAACACTGAAAAAAAAAGAACATGTTACAACTTTGCAATATGTTTGACCTGTGCACTGTATTCTGAACCAACATCCTGACACGAGGGAACAGTCTGAGACGCCTTTGTCCGTTTTCTTTCTTCATTTCTGTGGGACTTTGGCCGTGGCCGTCTGCGTTTCTGTTGCACTGTGTAAAAGACTGATGATGGCTCTGTCCTGAAAACTCCCCTCAGTTGGTTGACAGGGCGGAGAAAACTGAAGATGTCCAGTAGCATTGAGTCCAGACCTGCGAGTCTGCGTGTGTGTGACTGCATGACGTGGCTGTGAGTTGTACTGTATGTATATATGTGCTTTCATAAGTGTAGGTGTGTGTGTGTGTGAGTGTGTGTATCTGGATGTGTAGCATATGCACTTCTGATATACACACCAACCGCATACACACGTGAACTCAGCAAATCCTATATTGTTTTGGTACTAAGTACACTACTCTACTAGGGGTTTGTTTGTAATTTATTTGGAATAAAAAACAGTGGCCGGTGATGTCTTGATCTTTGGTTGTTTTTCCTCTCACTTGTACATTGTGTTCATAAATGTAGAGATTAATTATTTGTATGTATTAATTTGTTATTTGATGTGATTGATTTGATGTTGCTTTCATCATGATTTAGAAAAGAAATAAAGCAAAGCAATGATTTTTTTTTCTTTTTTTTTTTGAGCTGGATAAAAAACATACAGAATGACATGTTTATTGGTTTTATCTGTCTTTTTTTTATCTCTCTTGTCCGGGTTCAGTATGTCTCACTCAGTTGGTTGTGGACGTTTCTTCATGCAGATATTAATACTGATTAAAATGAGTTGACAGGCTGTCTCAACAACTCTGGAGTTCCTGGTTTCTGTGTTGCAGTGACATTACATAACCACTAGAGGGCAGACTAAATGCCACAGTGAACTCCCTCTCTGAGGGCCACACAGGGGGTGTGGCTTTGCTTTTTTTTTTTTCTTTTTTTTTTCTCCACCAAGTCACATATGTCAACCAAGCCAGCAGCTGTGCAGAGCAGCACAGTTTACCACATCAGTCCTAATTTTTCTGTCTAAAAGTTGGGAACTTCTCCTGATAAACTATGGACAGTGCTTTCAATAACCTGGATGCAGCTGGTTTTCTGGAGATCTGGCAGCACTTTGATGCAGATGGTAAGAACATCTCAATGACATTTGACAGGGAAACACCAGGAAAAAACAATATGTTCTGGTGTTGGAGAGTAAATATCTTCTTTTAGACAAGTTGAAATCTGAGTTTTTAACAGGAAAAGATTTAATTTAATTATATCCTTTTGCATATACTGTACTTACAGAGTGCAAGAAAATAAGCTGAGCTTTTGTTATTTTTCTGTTGAATTCACAGGATAGACTGAGATACATTCACAAGCCTGCATTATTTTATTAGGAGGTGTTTCTTATAGTCTGTTACTGTTTGTAAAACATTCACCTCAATCCTACTACCAGCAGGAAACTCCATAATTGAAATAAGACCTTTGATTGTACTAATTTCTGGCAGAGCTGCTGTGCTGGGTGGAGTTCCCAGAGTACCTTATGAACATAGGGAGACTGATGAGAAGTAAAGAGACTGTGACCAAATACAGCTTTAATACAAGCTTCCTTTGCTTCTTGTTTCAAAGTCAAACTTGCATGATGATATCAACTTCTTTTTTTTTAACTGGTCAGATAATGGCTACATTGAGGGGAAAGAGCTGGATGAGTTTTTCCGCCACATGATGAAAAGACTTGGTCCACAGGTGAGTCAGCGTTCTCTGCATCAGTCCATCAGTGAGTGGGGAGGACGCCGCTTGACCACGGGGAGTCCCACAAACCATGATCATCTCCTCTATCAAGGACAGAAGCACCACGTATTCGTGCATATTTAACCTCACTGATGAGTAGAAGTTTTAATATCAGCATATTAAAGCCCTGCATTGTCTTCTGACCTAACAGAGAATTCTGGGAAATCTGTTGTGGATGCACTTTGCAGCATCAGTGCTGTGTGGGCTGCTGAATGTCTTTGCAGCTCCTCATCTGGGTGGGGTGACTGTAAGGATATCAGACCCAACATCATTAAAGCGCTCTGGCCCTTGTCAGGGAAAAGCACTTGACTGGGTTACAGATCAACATGTGTTTCTGTGTGAGGGAGTGCTCTAATGGCACACTGTTTGCCCAGCAAAGCTTAATGCGGTTACACTGATTAGAGATTGAGACCTCACTGCTAGGTTACAATGGAAACCTGGGATGAGCGTACACCTATTAGTGCACGTCTTTGTGTGTGTAAACTCACTTGGATGCTGATTGGATTGAACTAAAACAAACTAATCAGCAGCCACATGTCACTTTGGTGCCCCTGATGTTTGCTCTCCGCCAGTAATGCCCCAGGAGGATCGGTGGTCAATGTACGTCTCTGAAGCGGCAAAAAAGCTCTGCAGAGTCATTCTGTTCCTTTCTGTTCGACTGCTTAAGTGTTTGATAAGATTAACCGCAAAATGTCTTCCGATCTGTTTGTCTTTCTGTGTCCTCTATTGCATCACGACCGGTAATTACACAATCCTACTCTGAAGCTGAATTTCTTATCATTTTGCTCAAGCTACATTTTATATCTTGATTCTTAAAATACTATTTTGAATATAAATGATTCATAAAGAAAACAGCTCAAAACTCATTTTTAAATTAAAACATTAACAGCACCATGACATGGGTGCAGGTGGAGATAAGTGAAACGACACTGGAGACAAACGAGGGCGGTTCTGGCACCGTGCAGCCGGCAGGCAGCGGCTCTGCACCGCATAAGCTGATGAATCACACTTCAACACCATAGATCATCATGTTTCTATAGTTACTGTGCAAAAATTAGTACTCAAGAGGCAGATAGGGGAAGATCGGCCACTGAATACGAATAAAAAATAAACTGAGTTAAGGTGCAAGTCGTCTTCACTTCAGTTGTTTCTGGTCTCTGGTTGAGAAGGAACCTGGTCTAACAGGGACTAAGGACTTCAGCCTCATGTTTCCCAAATGTTAAAGTGTGTTACTGTATATTCAATGAGAGTATATTGAGTCACACATTGGTGTTACTGAATCACAATTTACACAGCAGCTTAGACTATTTTTTTAAATCTATGGTATATTGAAAGATCTTCTACATCTTTTTCTCTGCAGCCAGTGACTCACTCTTTCATACCGAGTTTAAGAAATAAGATTTTTATAATAAGACTTTTGGCCAAGGATGTTTGACTGAGTAATACAAAAGCTTTATACAGAGTTAGAGTGGACTGCAGAAAGCCGACCTTGTGAGAGAAAAAGAAAGTCGACTCTCGAGAATATCCATGGAGACATTGCTTAAAATAAATGTGAGTCAGCCATTAGCGCTGTTTTCAGCAGCTTTCACAACGTTCACAGCCTCATTGTTTCTGATTTGAAGGAATCTGTGTAGATTATTGTTCATTCTGATGTTTCACATGACTTTGTTTACAACTTCATTTATAAAATGACAGAAACCGATCAGCCAAATATTAGGAACACGATGAATGAAGTGAATAACAATGGCGTTGCTCCTGAGATAAACTGAAATAGACAGCAAGCAAACGTTACGCTCTCAAAGTTTTATCAGTTGTGAGCTGGAAATATGGACATATATAATGTTTAATGAATGTGTCAAGACCAAATTGTGATCTGTATTGGCTCCAAATTGATATTTGCAAATGATCCTAATGTTATGATTGATCAGTGTAGTTTTCCATTCAGTGTTATTGGGTTTAAGCGGCTTCTGCTGAATAACATTTGTGCTTTTACAGGAGAAAGTGACTGAAGAGAGAGTGCAGAGGCTGAAGCAGAGGTTCATGTCTGCTTACGACGTCACTGCTGATGGGAAGCTTCAGATTCAGGAGGTACAGTAATAATTCAGTCCACTCTTCTCACGCTTGCAGCTTTCGGCCACCTAATAGCTCAGAACCCTCACAACGTACAGCCACCAACTTTCAGCACATTTATGTAGTTTTCAATCAAGATCTTCACCTTGGTGGTCGTCCTTCGGTCTCACGATCAGCTGTTTCCGCTCCCCTCCAGCAGACCCTGCATTTCCCCTTCATCTTTTATTCATTTCATATTTTTATGACTATGATAGAGTCTCCACTTCCTTCAGCAGAAATCAAATCAAGGGCAGACAGCACAGAAAATCAATTTATTTTTGCATACAAAGAAGATACAAATGTTGATTTTCACTACATTTTTCTGACTGATTTGGTCATTGCTGATAAATTAAACCTGATTCAACAGGCTGCAGCTGTTGCTCAGACCTTTTAAGTCATTTTGACGGCCCACTCTTGGTAATTGATGGACTGCAGCTCCTGGCACAGCAGCAGTGCTTCTTCGGAGCAATGAAGTGAATAATCTCTTTTTCTCTCCGAGAATGACACTTTTACTCGTTCATTAAGGCCTGCAGCCCCTAATGTACCGAACCCACAGACCTCACGAGCTTTGGCTTTTACTCATAAAGCTTCAGCAAAAGTCAATACACATTTCCATAAGTGGAGACGGTGGAGACGGCGGTGTGCTTGTGGCTGATGCAGAAACTGTGCATGAGACACTGCTCAAGTCAGATTTTTTTTCCAGTGCCAAAACTCAAACTTTCTTCCTGTAATTAATCTAAACACATTCTCAATTTGATGACTGGGGCCATTCTCATGTGAGCAGCACAGATATTAAAAAATAAGAAAGCATGTGTCCATGTTTGAATCGACACCAGAACGTCTCTCTGTAGTTTCTACTGCTTGTGGATGAGTTTCATGCAGCTTCTCTGAACATCCTCCCACAGTTCAAAGACCTGCCTTTCAGCTGATTTCCCTAAAACTGGCAGGATGAGTGATTGGCTTTGTGATAGACTGGCAAAGTGGTGTGTTCACTGCTTTTTTGCCTAGTAGCAGCTCGGATGGGCTCCAGATCCAACGACTTTTAAAAATATAGCTTGCCAAACAGATGGATGGATGGATGGATGGATGGAGGAATAGTTATTAGTGAATGAATAAATGAAGGGTACAGCAGAAATGGAATTCAGAATGGCTGAAATGTAATTTGAGTGGTTCTGTCCATTATTGTCAACATTCATTAATTTAAGACTGTGTGTCTGTGAGTGTGCACGGTTGTTTGTCACTGTGTTTGCCCTGCGATGGGTGACCTGTGCCCTTCCTTTTCCTGTAGTCAACACGGTTCAGCTTGACCACCTTGAGTTGGATAAAGCAGTATAGATGACGGAAAAATAATATGCACATAAATGTTCATGATAAATCAGGCTTGATATTCCCCCAGACCAGCAGATTTTTTTCCTGCTGTTGCTTAAAACTATCCGACGTCTGCCTGTTGCCATCCTAAACATCTTGCCCACTGTTTCTCTATTGCTATTTGAAAGCAGTTTGCTCTTCTCAATAAAATTACATTTAAGTAATTACACTTGGGGACATGATTGATCTTAGAAAAGCTGTTACAGCAGTGTCAGTTGTTTTTCTGTGGATCTGTTGGCAGTGACAGTTTATCGATGCTGCCCTGGGTTTTTATTGCCAATGCGTAAAAGTGGTGATGGCAAGTAGACTGCAGCAGCTGCATATGTTGAAGCAATGCCTCGTCGAAAAAACTGACCAAAAAAAAATCACACATCTTTCAAGTGTCAAAAATAAAATAAATGAAAAATATTCATCTCATGCAATGAACTGCAATTGCAGCAACTGTCATCACCAGATGTGAGGTACTGTGATTTAAAATGTTTCTCAAGATGTTTTTGTTTTAGATAATTCCTGTGCTATATTCTCAGATCGGCTTCTTTTGGTGATTCTGCGTCTCAGCTCACATAGTGAGGAAGTAGCAAGACGATCAGAAAGCCACATCCTGTGTGAACATTAGTGCTGTTGCTCCCCCACCGCACCGCAGCAGCTTAAGATAGCTCACTATGACAATATTCACCAACTACAAAAGCTTTACAGCCACTAATTAAAGCACAACAGTACTATTACTACTCCTGGAGAAGCCTGTGCAAAGCCATGCATTTACTTGATTTGACTGAAATGATTCCCATGCATGGTCAACTTGAAAAAAAAAAGTGAATTAATACAACGGATTTTAATTTCTTTCACTAAGTTAAGTCGGGGGGGCAACATGGGCCTGAGGTGTGGCGATCCTCTGCAGCCGGCCACTCCGTTGGTGCATTGCGCCTGTTCTGACTGGGAGCCATACTCGCCGCTTTGTGACTAGAATGACTGCAGTACCATCTTGTATTTTAATCAGAATGATGGCAAAGGCCAGTTTAATCTGCTAATGGAGGCCTGATATTGTTAAAGACGGGCTGGCAGAGGCACTGGAGCAGGGGAGGAGCCCAGAGCAGCCAGTTATAGGCTGCTCCATTCACATGATTTTATTACACTATAAATTATTCCTGGTGGTGCTTCGCTGTGAAAACGCCTTCAAGAAATCTGCACCAAAAATGTATTTTCTGTTTACAAAAGGTGAATTCACAGACACGGCTACACCACTCTTGTTCCGGGGAAGCACTGACACAGATAGCTCTAACACACCTGATTCAAATGAGCCTGCTGTTGCTGAAGCCTTTACAACCTCAATGACCCCAATGACCTCAAACACCTGAGTAAGATGCGTTAATGCAGGAAGGTGTGTCCAACCCAGGATCAGGCTCACTGGATTAGACTGAGCTGCTGGAGGAGAAACCTTGTGGTGGGAAAATAAAGAAGCCTCACAGACAATTCAATGGTCTTTACTCAGTCGTCTCCTCTCTTGTCTGTTTTGCAGTTGGCCAACATGATCCTGCCTGAGGATGAAAATTTCCTGCTCGTTTTTCGCAGAGAAGCGCCTCTGGATAACAGTGTGGATTTCATGAAGGTAAACTCATCCTGTCAAATAACATCAGCTGGTACTGGCTCCAGCCAACAGTGATCCTGTACATGGGTATAAAAGATAAATGAAGGGTCAGGCACTTTACCGAACCCGGTTATCACACAAGAGCAGACACATCCCCCAAATATTTGATCAGCTTGGAATCGCAATAAGAACAGCATTAGCATGTGTCAATAAAATCTGAATTCTTATCCACTGTAGATTTGGAGGAAGTACGATGTTGACTGTAGCGGCTACATATCAGCTCAGGAGCTGCAGGTGAGCTTGTTACTATTGCTGTTTGACAGTAAATACCAAGTTAATCTCTATCTCCTCCTCTTTGTCTTCTCCAGCTTCTGATATCATCTGAAGCTCTTATAGTCTAAATGTTGATCATTACTCTTTTTACATGACAAATTGTTTTTTTTTTCCCACTGAAATGACCAGTTTTCTGTCTGATTGTGTTTCTTCTTTACGTTTTAGGCTTTCCTGAAAGACTTGTTTCAGCAGCACCACAAGGAAGTCTCCTCTGATAAGCTGGAGGAGTACACTGACGCAATGGTACAACACCAACTCTCTACTCTTAGACTGTTTGTCTGAACTATATTCACACCTCTGCTTTGTCCCGTTGTAATATGTTCTGAAGCAGCTCATCTGTTTATTTAAGTATGGACTGACTGGACTTGCAGACAGTTTTTGTCATGATACCCTCTCTGTAAACTCTGTGCAGCTGGTTGTTGAAATGCCAGACATTATCAATGCGAAGGATCATACAGCTGAAAAAGCTGTCATTGTGTTATTTCGTCATTAGAAACTGTTGACTGAAAAGAATGGAACAAGTTTTATGGGAAGCTACAGCTTTAAAACATTGCAAAAAGCAACACAGAGCAAGTATATTTATATTTAATGAATTTCATGCATATTCTTTAGAAACTTAAGAAATGAAGTAACATGTTAAGTGTTGGGTATGAAGCAGTGACCGGCAGATTTTGAGCAGCTCAGGGTTTCCACACTCTTATCTTTGCTTTCTTTTTTGTTTTTATTTACTGTAATATCTCTTTATTTTCCTGCAGATGAAAATATTCGACAGAAACAAGGATGGCCGTTTGGACCTGAACGATTTGGCCAGGTATTTTTAGAACTGTTACTCTAAACACTCAGAGCTCAGAAAACATGGTTATGACTTGTCATCATGACATTTTGAAACGTTACTTGTTTCCTTGTTGCTTCACCTGCTAGTTAAAGTTGGAGGAAAATGTCAAGCGATCACCAGTGATACTCTGAACCAGTTTAGCTGTTCTTTTTGAATTTTACATGGTAAAAGATTCACGTTCTCTTCAGAAATCAGGAGCAGGAAATATGTGCTGAAGTAGTGTAGATCCAGTATTGTCCATCACTGGCTTGCAAGACAGTGGCTGCCGTCACATGAAGCTTTTGACAGTGATAATCTACTTTACAGGAATGAATCAATCAATGTGGCTAAATGTTGTCCCCATATAACGTGCAGTCTCTGTTTAGTAGTAACTAAAACGTTGAAGGTTTTTCCTGAAAGAGAGTTCTTGATGGGAAAATCTGAGATGTCAACGTACTTTTTGATCATTGACGGTGCTTTTTAATCAATGTGCAATCTACTCACTTCAGAGGCTGTAAAACTGATCCCTTACCATCGGATCTGCAGGAATTCAAACTTGCTTCCAAAAGTGTTTTAAAATGTTTATTAATTTACCCATAAAGCACTTCTTCACATTTCGCCCCTGACCATTTTGAGTTACCATTGTGGGTTACATGGTGAACTCTGTGCAAAGAGAATGATTTCTTAGTGTTTCTTAGCCCATGAAGTGAATTTCATGTCTAATACTTGTTTATTAAGAGGTGCTATCTAAAGTTTGCCAGCATCCAGTTTCTGTTTTTATGTAATTATACACTTTAAATGATGGGTTCTTCAAAGTCATTTTACTCAAGCATGTTTTTGAATGTGTCGAGTTTAGTCTGTCACAGATATGTTAACTTCTTTTAATCTTCATATTTGGGAGGCGGTGCAGCTCTGAAAAGCTCCTGTTTCTGGCTTACTGACCTGTTGCCAGTCATTCTGATTAGTTGGCCAATGCTCCCCTAGTTATTTGATCTGTGGATATTACTTTGAAAGGCTTTTATTGCCCTTGTCCTGTTTGTTTTGTTTTCATCAAATTCAAATTGAGCAAATATGTTTCATGAAAATTTCGTTTCGGGGTTACATTTCACTCTGAACTTATGTTAAAAGCACTGGATTTAATGAAAATGTTAAATATTCAAGGTGTTTTAGTAAGAAAAAAAACTATTATAGCATATAAAGACAAGAATAAGTACAGATAACAAACTAGTTTTAACAATATTTTCTTAAGTTATTTAAATCTGTATTTTCTTTCCAAGGATTTTGGCTTTAGATGAAAACTTCCTCCTGCAGTTCGAGATGGATGTGAGTGTGATGTTCTTTCTTATATGTATATATTTATATTTGTATATGTGTTATAAGATCAGGCTGAGTCCTTCTGTTAAATTGCTCTCGTCTTCATCTCCCAACTCTTCTTTTCAAGGCCGGCAGCAAAGAGGAGAGGAAGAGAGACTTTGAGAAGATCTTCGACCATTATGATGTTGTAAGTACAATAACTCTCAATAAAATGCTGACTACTGTTATAGAATATAAAAAAAAAAAATCTGCAAGAATTTCAACTCTGCTGTAAAGTGGAAAAATATGATTTAAAGGAATATGTAGTGTTTTTGAGTCTTTTTTCTTTTTTTTTTTTTTTTACCGTTGACTGGATTTTATCGATGAGAGAAAGCAATATGTGAATAAAATAAGGTTGGGACTAAAGTATTGGCTGTGATGCCATTGAACATCATTAAAAAAAAAACAAAGTGGCACTTTACTGAACCACAGTTTAACTTTTCAGTGGCTTTGCAGCATGTTCAACATTCAGCTTGACGAATGACTATCTCCCCTGCTAACTGATGCTATCGCTGCACATTTCCAGTCTGTGTTTCAGATGTACTGATTCAGCATTGGAAGAGACGGGTTTAATGCAAACTGACTGAATAAAATTACAAAAATCCAGGCATCCTTTTGCATTTTGTCTCTCAAACTATGACAGGAAAAATGGCATTCAGAGCAGATGTTTACGCGTAATTATGATTAAATTTATCATTTTATGGCTCTGTGTTGCCAGTAAAGTGACCCAGCAGGCAGTTGAGCTTTGTCTTTATCAGATGCGTGACAGAGCAGGCTGTTTTTCAGAATATTTTATCTAAAGGCAGGCCACAGGGATGACAACCTGGCCGATCGAGTCTGGTAACTGCCGCTGATGTTTTCCATTTCCTTTAAGTCAAGATTTTAGATTTGCATGCTGTGTGGTGCTGTGAATAATGAAAACAGTGCAGTAAAGCTTAGTATAATCAGCCTCTCTAACCTTTTATTAAGTAAAATGACCATCATGCAGTCGGGTCACGGTTTTAAGATAATTTAAGATAATCCTTTCAATTCAGGTGTAAGTGTGTCTGCAAAACAAGTATCAGTACTGAAATCAGTCTAGTTTCCATATATCACACACTCATTTGCTGCTGTTGGCACTGAAAAGAAGGACATCCAGCTCAGGATAAACATTATTTGATCCTTTATACTCTCCTTTACTTCCTTCTTTTCCAGAGTAAGACGGGAGCTCTTGAGGGTCCAGAGGTTGACGGCTTTGTTAAAGACATGATGGGGCTGGTCAGGGTAAGACTGAAGAGCGGTTCTTTCTGCTTGTGCGTGAACATGAGTGTCAAACTTCATCGTGCCATAACTGCTGCTGCTACCTGTACTTTTCCTTTCCTGTCCAGCCCGACATGACCGGTCCCGAGCTGGACAAGCTGCGAGCCATTATGCTGCGCCACTGCGACGCCAACAAGGACGGAAAGATCCAGAGAAACGAGCTCGCTCTGTGTCTGGGAGTCAAGCCGAACCCTTAAGGGAGAAGCCTGCCGTGTTGAGAAGCAGGCGAAATGTGCTGTTCTATCTGTTGGCTGAATGTTGTGATCTGATCCAGATTACTGGGTTACTTCAGGTCAATTTTCATAATGTGTTCTTGGATACCGAATTGTGAAATCAGTTGATATTGTCTAAGGAAATGACTGACAATGTGCATGTTTCAGGGACAATAGAATATGATAGTTCTTTTTTTTTGTGTCTGTGACAAAAGATGTGTCGAATATTAGCCAGTGTGATGAGTAACAAAAAACTTGCATGTCTTTGTTTTAAAGCTAAAGTACAGGATGTTAAGTCTATTTTGAATCTACTGTACGCTGCTGAGAAATTGTGATGGCATATTTAATATTCTTAACTCTACTTTTTATAACTTGAAAGTAGAGCTGAGCCACATCTCTGCAACGTATATGAACTTATCTCAAAGAAAAGCAGCTCCTGATGATGTGAGGTGAGTTGACATGCACAGGTTGGCTCAAGTGTCACATGTAACATGTAAACCACTAAACCTTAAAATGCACTAACTGTTGTCAAACTGTCTTTTTTCTTGTGAGGTGCATCAAGTTGACACCATGAGCTTTTCATAGGAACTGGATTTTTTTAAAAAAAGGCAACAGTGCTGTTAAGTAAATGGAAAGCTCTCTAGCCAGTAAAAGGGACCTAATGGTGCAGATCTAAAAGCTTCACTCAGATTCCCTCATTGCCCTTTCAGCTCCCACTAAACAGGGTTGTGTCCAAGCTTTGGTACTGTCTATCTCCATCTGTGTTTGTTCATAAAACAGAAGAACCACTTCAAGTATCAATCTAAGGCCAAGTCTGTGTGAAGTAACTAGATCCACTTCTGTGTTTGCATATTTACACTGTAAAACGCTTATAAATGTGCGAGTCTGTGTCTGCAGAGCAGCTGCTGCAAAACAAACAATTTCCCATTTTGGCTGAAAGCTTTGCTACTCGGTGTGTGACAGAACTCGATTACACTCTTCAATCTGCACTGAAACCAAACCATTTTTTCTTTTTTTTTTTTAAATTATCATACATTGAATCTTTATTTACTGTTAAATAGACCAATTATTCTTTTGGTATGAGACAGGGGAGTGTTACTTTTATTTTCTGAGGCACCAGATTATTTTATTTTATTATTTTTAATCACTGATGTGACTTCTTTTTCCATACGTTCAAAGTTTGCTGTAAAACTCATCAGTTTTCAGCCGAAAACGTCTGAACTGAAGCCAAACGGCAGCCTTAAAGTGACACAGCCCTGAACCGGCTCTGCTCCGAGCTAACCGGGTTACAGACCAGTTAGGAAAGATTTAATCCACATGTAATGACCCTGTTGGATACATTTGTTTGGTGGTGTTTCAGTCTAATCACATGGAGTGTTTCACCTGAGGCTTTACACACTCTCTCTCTCTGCTCTGTGTAAAACAAACACACTTGTTTGAGACATGCTGCAAACAAACATCAGCGGTCATTTTGCTCAGATTCAGCCAGAAGCATCCAGACGGAGGATTTAAAGTGTTGGAGGTGTTGGGCTTACAGAACAGCTCACATGAAATCTATTCACTCACCTGCTGAATACACCAAAGGTAAAAAAAACAAAAGAAAAAAAAAATCAAGCCTCAGTTTTATGTCAGACATTACCTTTGTCCCTCTGAATTGATGGTTAAACTTTTAAATCACAATTGAATTGATAGAAGTCCTTTACACATAAGGATTGGTACAGTTTATCAACCTGGAAAGCAGTGGGTGATAGACAGTACTGTTTGACATCATTTTGTCTTTGTGGAATAAAAACGTTAAAACATGAAGAAATAGTAAACACAGTTGTAACTTATGTCTTCTGAAAGTGACGGATTCAGCTGCTAAATGAGCACAAAGTAGCTGATCTCAGCACTGTTTTAGTCAGTTTAATGACCAACTCGCTTATTAAGTTCATCTGAAGTTACACCAGTTTATTAGCTAAATAATGGTGTAGTACGTGCATTTTTTTGATCAGTTTGAGTTTTTGTGTTAATATTAAAGCTGCATCAAATCAGTTGAGATAAACTACCAGCATGCTGACAGCAGAACAAAGGACTAAAGGGAAACTGAAGCTAAATTAAGAGTTGCAAACACATCTACAGGTCAACACTGCCTCCAACCCAAATACTCCAGTTTAAAGTGTCAGTGAAAAAAAAACTGCAAAAGAGGAAAGCATCATTAGTATATCTTCTAGAATAACGTCTTACGGATGGGGGAGATTAACAGAAAATATGAAAAGGAAGCAACAATTCTTCCTGTTTTGGGCGACTTGACTCAGTCATCTACACCATCATGATCTGCACGACAATGTAATAAGTTGTTTGTTGTGCATGAGGATTCAACAGTGATCTTTCCCACCAGGCCAAACAGACTAGACGGACCGAAGTATGTCTGATCCAAAACAAACAGGAAAGGTGAGCAAACACCTTCATACTACTTGGAAGTGCAGAGCTGAAATGGCCATGCTTTAACTGCTGTTTAGCTTTTCTTTTACGAGATCAAGAGGCCCCGTTTTTCCTTCTGTTGTTTTTATTTGATCTGTACAGTTTGTGGAACTACTACCATTTTAATTTTCCATATGATATTTTTCAATGTCTGATTTTAAATCCTTTCATAATTTTAAACAACACTTAAAAAAAGTCATCATCTACCCTAATCCTACTTATAATGATGTACCGCTGAGCAGAGACCTTCAATTATTTACCAACGAGAACAATTTCAATCCTTTCAGCAGCTATTGAAGTGGTATTATAATGTGATGATGTTGTACTCATTCCCTTCAGATGGGAGATTCCCTCATCTGATATTATGACATTAAATATAAAAAATGATGGGTCACATTGTATAATGCTGCCCTTTAGTGGCCAAGCTTCAGTGGTGCAGATAAATGATGACACCGAACTCATTGACTGGCAGTCATGTTCAGAGCAGAGAGCTCCGTACTGCCAGGGTTTGTGGGCTTTTTCACTGAACTTTCGAGGCCCACAGAATATTGAGTTTTAGGACTACATAAACATTGAACCCATCTAAAGAAACTTTAGACTCTCTTCTTTCATCAGGAAAAAAAAAAAAACAAGTTTGATCCTTGCCTTTCAGATCTTTAGAAATCAGCAGGTTTCAGCAAAAACGCCTGATTTTGACCAAAAAAAAAACTGATCAGTCAATCAGCACGAGAAGCACAAAGTCTTCAGCGGGAATATTGACGACGATTGGGAGATCAACAGAAGCTGGGCCAGGTCTTTACCTTTCCAGAGCTCTCATGTCTCGGTCCCGCGGGGGAGAGGACAGTTGAGACAAAGGCGCCGATGGCAGCACAGAGTCTGGTTTAGAGCCGGTGGTCTGGGAAACTCCTGATTCCACAAAAGAGATCAATGAAGGGAAACTAGCAGAAACATATTTAACAATTTGAGAGGAAAAAAAGGTTTTCTTGCCTGATTAGAGTTTCAAATCATTTTTTTGTGTACAGATGTGAAGGATACTCTTTGACAGAAGGCAAAAATCAGCAGTGTGAGAAGCCTGCATCATTTCCCATGTATTGAACCCGCAGCTCAGAAGGACATCTTTCCTGACTTGCTGGAGTTTCCCCTGCAGACCTGAGCCCATGACCTCTGACCCTGTGGGCGCAGGTGGATCTTCTCAACCAACTGTGGCTGCTGAAGGAAAATAAACACATATTTATACTTTTTAAATACTTTTTAAAAAGTATTTAAAAGTACTTATGTGGCCCCAGACTCCATCGACGAAGTTCATTGACGCACATCATCATGACAAGGAGGAGAAACTTCGGCGCTGACCAACATGGCGGAAGCCTGACGCTCGGGGTAATTAAACCTGAATAACAGCAGCCGTATTTCTCTCTTTGAAAGTACATGTGACGAGTAGTATTGTAGCAAAGGTTATAATAAGTCTGTCATATAAACAAACGCCTGCTAAAGCCAAACACTTCTCAAATGCAAAGCTTAGCCTATGATAGCATTGATGCTAACGCTGCTACTCTTCTACATCACTGACACATAAGGATGCAGTTTATTTCAACTTTTAAAGATACTCGGAATAAAACAGCACACCTTATACATTATATATGGGTTCATTTAGATTTAAAACATTGCTGAATTGTTTTATTACTATAGTGTAAGAATATGGACGAGTAATCGAGGACATGTGTTGAAAATAAATTGATGTCGGCCTACATCTCCTGCTGTTAATCAAATATTTTATGTCAACAAACAGGCTAACATTTCTGATGTTATTGATATTATTGCTATCATGATGTAGCTCTGCTCCTGGCGGGTGAAGACAGGAAGAGATGGATATCAGCCAGGAGCAGAGGAAGAGGAGGATAGCAGGCAGGAGCAGAGGATGAAGCAGAGGCTGCAGTGCCCAGTCTGGAACCAGACTCCTCCAGCGTGTGCAGATACTGCAGGTTCAAAGGCTTGGTGCTGATCAAGTGTGCTGCCTTGCTTGTATTTTTCATGTATACATAAAATCCCGTCCTAATTTCCCACATTCTGCTACAGCTGTACATCCTGTGGTTAAGCTAGGGTCCAGAGCTTATGGACTGACACAGCATGAAACAATTGCATGTGGTAAAAAAAAAAAAGTAAACGTTGCAGTTGGAAATATCAAAGAGCTTAAAATGGAGAGTGTCACTCATATAAACTGACTACCAGTAAGCTGTGATTTTCATTCTTTGAATGCTGATTAATCCATTTGGTCTTCATGGGAGGGAGGCTATTTGGCACAAAACTACAAATCTGTGGAAAGTATGAACTGCAGGATTCAGAACTACAGTCTATTAAGAAGAGAACTGTATATCAAATGTGATGATGATATTCAAACAAAAGGCATTCATTCTGTAACTGTATAATGAAACTGCTATATATTTATAAGCTTCCATTATAGTTGCACAGCCTCTAGGAAAAAAAAGGAGGTATTTCATAAACAATGTTGATTAACTCTATCACAGTCTAAAATATTACATAGAATGCTGATCGTTATTTCCCCTCAAACTGCTGCTCATGTTTAAATGAAAAATGATAACCTTCAGAAGCCCTGTGAAGAGTGCAGGTTCACCTTCATCCCCACAGGAGGGCACTATTTTTCCATTCAATGCAGGGAATATTCCACTTGTCCAACAAGACATTTATAATTTCTGGGCACTGCAAGCGTGTAACACGGCCTGAGGTTCAAAGGTTTGTTCAAATCAGCCATGCAGTTCTCTCCATCCTGAAACCAAAAACATGCACGTCACCACAGTTTGACCAGTCACCACAGTCCTCACGTGAACAAAACAGTCAGTCTTTATAAAAGAAGTGCTCACTGCGTGGAGCTTTATGTGTTTGTGGAGGCTTAATAGAGAACAATGACCCGTTAAATTTATAAAGGCCTCGGCACCAGGCTCCTCGTGGGTACAGACAACCAACCCCTATTCTTATTTGGTGTCTCTCCTCTCCCCTTCTCCTTTTCTTCTCAACCTCCAGAGTAAACAACAAATAAGAAAGGTGCTGTAAATCGTGACCATGAAAAGCCTCCTCTGGCCCTTCATTAACGTTGCGTTTCTGTCCCTCACCAAGGTGAATCCTAACATTCCCATTCCCAGAATGTCACTGCTGAATACGGCAAAGGCGACCTATAGGCTGAAATGTAAACAGAGCTCACATGGTTTGCATCCTCCAGGTCACCAGTTGCCAGGGATTCAACAGAGCGCCGCCATGACTTTTCCACTGAAGGTCAGTCAAAGGAAAGATGTGTAAGGGACCTTTGAAATGTGTCTCAGAGTCAGATATCAGTCTTTCATGGTCAAGTCAAAACAGCATATGTAGACAGACATGAGGCAGAGCGTAGATGGTCAGGTACAGCAAATCCTTTTCCAACAACAAACTAAATGCTTCACTCCAAGATCAGCCAGAAAATAGCAGAACAATCTGGAAAAAAAGTGATAATTTCTATAGATTTAGGGTGATAACATTGTTTTTCTGACATTATTTTTCAAATTACATCATTAAATAAGTTAAGGATGATGATCTATAATGTGGATTTATGAAGAAATAAAGGCCACAACAACTGTGACTTTATGCCAAACAGGAGCTTAATGATAAAAACCTGAAGACTGCCAGTGGTGTCAGACTATGTTATTGTTGTATTAATGCTATTTGGGATCAACTTCATGTTTATTATTTCATAAATCAGGAGAAGCACAAGATTCAAATGGTACAGCCTCATGGAAAGACTTGTTGCTCCAAAAAAGTGAATTATTAATTGTTTAATTATTATGTTTTGGTTGAAGTTCACAGACAATAGCATAAAACCATCATATAATCAGATGACTTAACATTTAAAATGCTTTCTGAGACCTCATTCACTACAGAGGAAACGTTGTCCATGTTTTACATCTGCTAAAATATTTGCATGCAATTTGAAAGTTCTTGCATCCTTTTTTGCATTTCACATAAAGTTTTGCCAAACTTTTTTGGACTTTATTGAAGTGCAAGGTCATACCACATAGTATTAAAGAGTGCATATTTATATTAACAGTTTCAATTATTGCACCGCAAACGTCACCACTGACTGAAAACGTCTGCGACAGCCCCTCCAGTAACAGCTGCTCTTCCGCACAGGAAGCCGCGGGGTCTCTGGCTGCGCTCTGACAGAACATAAAGTCGTTGGACACGAAACATATCCTGAGGTCTTTCCATACTGCCTGTTTTATTAGTGGAAGCTCCATATTTGGACCATCCACCGCCACCCACCGTAAGACACGGGGGCCTCTGGTGGAGGGATTCAGCTGATGTACAATGGCATGCAGCAAATAAACCCAGACTGAGAGATTTGTGGTGGCCTCCCAAGTTGATATTCCAACTACCTGACTGTCTCTTGGCAGGTAAATAGCAACTAGAAGAATTGCTTAACTTAAGCAGTGAGTGGGTTGAAGCTGTATTGTAAAGTGGCATATGTGCATGTGAAATGAAGGGGAAAAAAATAGGATGATTGTCCTCAGCCTGAACCCCACCAGAGCAAGAGATGTACTTTTCGTACAATTCACAGCAGCTCCAGTGAATCCCAAAAGGAACATCTGCTGCGCTGCAATTCACTGTCTGTATCGGCCATTAAGATGATGTTTCCATCTCATGTCCAGCAACCTCCACACAAAACAATTCCTTTCGGTATATGTCATGCCAGCAACGGCGTTTTGCAGAGTTACATGCCTTAAAGACGAGAAGCCAATATTTAATGATCTGGAAACAACAATATTTGGAGTGCAAGCATTGCTATTTTCACCATGTGAAATCAGTCTGAGTATTGTTCTGCTTTTCCTTTGGACAGGACTGATCAAACAATCCCGTCCCTGGTGTTTCAGCGCTCTCGTTTCCCCTCGCTCAACGTCACACTAAACTTCACTCTAAATAGTCTAAGGCATGCATTGAAACCCAGCCTCTCAGAGACCATTTACCTGAAATGAACCCTATTTGATCATTTTCACATGAGAAACACATCATACAGGAACAAAGCAGATCTTCAGCCACATTGTGTGTACGCAATGCTCTGACACACGTGTTATAAACAAACGTCTGTGCCTATGGTTACATCAGAGAACTCAGCCGTAGTTGAAGTCAGATCTACGCTGTAAATGGGTGCTTCATCCAAATGTTAATCCACATACATATGGTTTGTCCCAGATGGTTTTCAAGAGATGAACACAGCCACATTCCTGCAGTGGGGTTATAGAGATCATTACAGAAATAACACAACTTTATAATAAAACTTCTTATTCAGTGATATAAATTAAGAAGCAAATGGCAAAAATCTAGCAGTATTGTTTTGGACTTTTAAAGGAGGAGAATGAGATGAATGAGCCAAGAGTTCAGGTCTGATGCACAGCACTACAGCCAGCAGCAGCAGGGAGCTGAACACAACTGGCAAAAAGAGCTACGCACTTAACGAAGCAACTGGCACTGTGATTCATAATAAAAATGTAATTTATTTTACAATTTTCTCAAGCATGTCATGCAGACAAAGCTAAAGCAATAACCTGAATAATAACAAGGACCCAAAGTTGCTTTAAAACAATAAACACTTAATAAGGCAGAAAAGCCATTTTAAACTGAATAGAGAAAAGGGACACAGCAGAATATAATGATAGACAGATCCCTGCATTGGACAGAGCAACATTATGTCACACAGACTGTAAACCACAACTGTTCCTGACCGAGTTGTTGCAAAATGTTGTTGGAGTCTCCGAGTGAACCCCAAGTGAATCACAGTCAGCCCTCGCAGGAGGCCAGTGACTGCTGTGTGGCCTGACCGCATGGCCAAAGGCCTGGAGCCCTACAGCAGAGTTCAACACCAACAGTCAGCAGGCCAGCAGACGGATCCAAAGGCCCGGCTGTGTCATCTGTTTTAGTTTGGAGAAGACTGTCAAACCTCATTTCGAAGTGGTGCTGAAACGTGTCTAACCTCCAGAGGATGTAGAGGGGGTAAACACAAGGCGGGTGACAATAGCAGGGTGTACAGCTTCAGCAACGTCTTTTGTGACCACAGACTCCCACTGAACAAAGGAAACAACCACAGAAAGGTTTCTCATTCTGTCTTTTGATTGTCTCTCTTCTTCGGCTCTCCTCTTGTGGAACAAGTCCTCAGATTCAGTGAAGGAGAGTTAACACAGTTTCCACTTTTACAATCAGGCCTTAAACGGTTTGAAGACTTAAAGCTAATAGGATTGCCTCAGGTCATTTTGAAACATCGTATTATTTATGCTGCTGTATTTTAAACTGCTGGCAACGGTCTTTCTGCCTTGCTGGAGGTTCCTAGGTTTTCTAAAAGTAGAGCAGGAGGCAGAGCTTTCACCTGTCAGTGTCCTCTCATGTAGAACCAGCTCCCAGTTTCAGTTCGGGAAGATAACACAGTCTCTACTTTGAGCAACTTTTTTTTTCTTCTTTTTTTTTTTGCCCCTAATCTGTCATCTCTATACCCGTTTTTGTTTTCTTCCATATGTCCGTCTTCCCTCAGGAATACATTGGAAATATTTCACAGATACCATGAATGTACGTATGCAGACTTCCCACCTCATTCCTGGGAGACGTCACACGTGGCCAGTCTGTGCCAGGCTGTAAGTCAGCAACACCGCTGATAATCTTTTCAAACTTGACGTTCCTTAGATATTTCTTCATTCATCTTTTTACTTTTCTAAACATTAGTAACAATTTGTTTTGATGCTTTGCTTCTCGCTGCTTTCAGTCATTGTGGAAATGGACAAATTCAAGTTAAAATGAATGAAACATATAGAAAGCATGAGGAGACTGTAAAAAACAACAACCCTGTGTCTAATGTTTGCTGAGTTTTTCCACCCCAATGCTGGTGTTCCAGTATTATTGTGAGCTATTTTAATGCTATTTTAGTGCGATTGAGACAAAGTATGGGAAAAAAAAAAGAAATATCCAGGGAAAATCTCCCAGGTATCATCTTTCCTCTTTTCATTCACACATCATTTGCCCTCCTCTAAATGTGTATTCTTGAGATGTGAAGTCTGGCTAAATCTCGTCTCATCTCCAAAATACCAAAGCAGATGAGGCAAAGAAATCCACACAGACAAACTAAATACTGCCATCCTGTGAAGTTTGAAATCCTTTATCTTCCACTCAGAAAGCTGTTTGAACAGCACTGAATCGTGATTTTGGCAGAACTTTCCACCACTGATTGGAAACACAGTTTATCTAGAGAGCTGCTGTGAACCTCACTTCCTTCTCTGAGAGAAGAAAACACTGTGATTGGTCAGGACCAGCATGTTATTGATGCTATTCAAGTTCATCAGGAAAGTGCATGCAGGATTGTAATTGTCACTTGTTGTGGTTTTATGTGATTCAAGTAAAGATATAACATGCAACATACAACTAATATAATGTGTATGATCTTGACATCACAATTATCTACACTGAAATAACTGTGATATATTTGGCACCATGTGGATAAAATGAAAAAAAAAATATCAAAATCAGTCACAAATACTTTCAGAAAGGAACAGAAGTAAAATTCAAATGATTTCATATTCGGTGCTTGTATTCAGCAGTAATATTGTTTCAAAAAATAACAAATACACCATTTAAACTCACCTCTACTATATTTTGCTGATCTTTTGTTTCTTGTCAGTGTCTCCAGCTGATCTGCTATAATCTAAAAGACTGCAATCATTCCAAAAATCACACACAGGTACAACAAAAGTCATGAAAATAAGAATTGTTTTCACACTTCACCTTTAATCAAAAACAGGAAATTCAGACAAAATTAAACTCGAGATCAAAGAAAAAGCTCTCAAGAAAAAAAACCTTTTTACATGCACGCACCTACACGTCACAAACACACACATTGACAAATTCCAGCTTCTCTTTCAGCTTAATCATCTCAGCAGCCTGTCTCTTAACTGATTAATCATAAAATATTTTATTCAGGAACGAGCCAAGAGGGTTTCGATCTAATTAGAGTCTTTCTTTTCACCGTTTCACAATCCAAGTTCATTATCTTTGTCAAAATGTTTAACTTGGCAGAGCAATCATTCCCACTGTTTGTAGCACTTTTCCTTTCTTTATATTGAAGGTTCCCACAATCTCACCCTGATTACTTTTCCTTGAGGAATTCACTGAGACCGTCAATACACCGTCTTCTGTTTAGAAGAAGCCATAACTCACCTCAGGCCAGATGTGCTGACTACAATGTCATCTTCCCCCCGGCTGTTTCAGGAGAGTAACGGACCAAAGTTTCCACTGCACAGCTATTAGTAGCAAACGGTCCCTCGGGGAATATGGTGGGTTTTCCACTGTGACCCTGCACAAAGGGTTCAGGGGGACAGGGGTCAAAAGTGAGGTAACTATTCAGCTCCTTAACAAGGTAAAGACACTGGAGAGCAATAAAGGAGTGACAATATGACATTAATACTACACAGAATGTAAGCCAATGAGTCACACCATGAAGCGTATATAGAAGCATAATATTCTCAATAATCACTACAATAGTGTGTTGAGGAAAAACAGATTATCAAATTAACTGATGCTAAACTTCGAAACTTACAGAATTTATCACTGTCTACCTCAGAAAGACCTAAATAGCACGTGCATAAGCATTTGACCTTGACTATCAGTAAAAAATGTGGGAGTGTATTATTCTGCAGATGTTTGAAGTAACATATCGCAGTTAATATATAAAATATAATAGAAGTCTATATATTCTACTGACTGCTGAAAAGCAGTCATTATTAGCTGCAAACTTCAGCATAAAACCTGTCACATTCAAATCATCTAACAACTTCCTCCGATAACTTTAAGAGTGACATTCTCAAGCAACTGCTTATATTTCTTTCAATCACCAGTAAAGTAGCACATGTACTTTCTGAAGAAGTGACTAATAACTGTAATCATGTGCTAACTTTGACCAGCCAGTGCAACGGCACATGCACATTTCATCGTTCTGATGTCAAAGCCCTTCTCTGTTTGTGTTGCCATCTTTCAGAATAAATTGTGACTCTCCATCCAGCAAGCTGGGGGATCTCTCCTGCATTCCTCCCTGTTTGTCGTCATGGTGCCAGCAGGACAGCTCCACTGTATAAAAGGGCCTCCTCTCCTGAGCCCTGAGCAAGAACGACAAAGAGAATCCAACCTTCTGCTTCACCACAGCCAGAGAGGAGGGCCGATCAGACCCTGATCCGCAGGACTCAGATCAGCTCCACGCGTCTGAAATTAAAGCACATTTTTTTTAGACTGCAGACTTCTTTTGATTCTGCTTAAAGGAAGATGGCAAATCTGTCAGATAGAACCCTTTTCATTTTCTTTGCTTCAGCACAGGTAAGCATTACATCAGTAAATGACTGTTATTGCATTTGAACTGAGAAAATGTTGACTTTTTTAAATTTCTTACTGCTGGTAGCCAATAGGTTGTGAGCACATTCTTATTATTTTTTTTTTTTTCATAGAATGATTTAAGATCAGATGACTTGAGGGCGTTCATTTTTATATTTGTGAAATATGCATTTAAAAAATATTGAATTGTATCAGAAACTATTTAAGCACATCATTTGTAAATGATAGCACCTTTTTATCAACTGAAGATCTTTACAATTAAGCAATAATTGCAGGAAGAGTTTTACAGCACATGCCTTTTTCAACGACACCCAACATTACATTTGGCCTTTTGATTTTTACTAGAAATTTTATGATACAATTTGGGTTGCAGTACAAAATGTAATCCCACATGACTAGAGTTGGGAGATGTGATTCACTGAAACGTGTAAAACAACAAATCCTGTTCTCTTTGCAGATTTTTACACTTGTCTGCTGTCAGATGTGTCCCCGGAGATGCCAGTGCCCTAAAGAGCCGCCGGCGTGTCTCCCCGGGGTGCCCCTGATTCTGGATGACTGTGCCTGCTGCCTGGTGTGTGCTGGCCAAAAAGGACAGGCATGCTCTGATATGAACCCATGTGACACTCGCAGAGGGCTGCAGTGTGACTACACAGCTGACATCCACAAGAGGACGGGAGTCTGCAATGGTGAGGGGACTGCTGCTTTGGATATTGTACTTATTTACCACTGTTTCTTGAGTAGTAGATAGTCTGTATCCCACCCTGCCTTAAACTCTTTTCTCCTTCCCCTAGTTCATAAGGGGAACGTGTGTGTTGTGGACGGCTCTGTCTACTACAACGGACAGACCTTCTTCCCCAGCTGTAAGTACCAGTGCATGTGCTACGACGGGCAGATCGCCTGCGTGCCGCGCTGCAACGTGGACGTCATGCTGCCCGGGCCGGACTGCCCCATGCCCCGCAGGGTCCAGGTTCCCGGGGAGTGCTGTGAGAAGTGGGTGTGTGAGCCCCAAGTCGAAGCCAGCGCGCTGGGCGGCTTCGCCATGGCGGGTAAGCAGACTGCGAGTCCTGATGAAACACACGCTGTGTGCAGACATTCCTCAGTGACGAAGGTGTCACTGTAGTGTGAGACGGCCTACAGTAGCAGTGAAACAAAGGAAGAGCGGAAAGAAGCAAAAGAAGCAGGAATTTAGATGTGAAACACATGCTATACTTCTTCATAAAGTTTTATGGTGATGTTTCTTGAGATCCTTTTTCCAGAATCAAACCTTCTGTACCTGTGTGTGTGTTTTTTTAGCCTATCGGCAGGAGGAGACGGTGAGCTTTGACAGCTGGGATCCCAGCCTGAACTGCATTGAGCAGACCACAGAGTGGGGCGCCTGCTCTCGGACGTGTGGCATGGGGGTGTCCACCAGGGTCACCAACAAGAACCAGGCGTGTGAGATGGTGAAGCAGAGTCGGCTGTGTATGATCAGACCGTGTGACGAGCAGCAGGAGCATCTGGCACTACTTGCACCAAAGGTATGGTTCGTCTAGATCTTCAAGAGGAAGTTTCTAATTCTGGGTGTGAATGACTTGAAGACTTCCTGCAGTTGTGTGCCGATCATTCAGTTCCCGTATCTTCCTCTCCTTGCAGCGAGGCAGTAAGTGCCAGAGGATAGCCCGTAGCGAACAAGCAGTTCACCTCTCCCACAACAACTGTACCAGCGTTCTCGCCTACAAACCTCGCTACTGCGGCTCCTGCACGGACGGCCGCTGCTGCACCCCTCACAGGACCAAAACGGTGCTGGTTGAGTTCCAGTGCGCCCACAGTAAAAGCGTCAGGAGGCCCGTCATGGCCATCCTGTCCTGCGTCTGCCACAGCCACTGCCCTCGGGACAACACCGTGTGGCAGCCGTCACAGCTGCCGTACGGCGGCACGATATAGGACAACATGGTGACAGGAGAGAAAATTCAGACCATAACAGGGATATCCCGTGTGAAAAGAAACTTAAACTTCTCCTCAATCGTTCAGTCTCTGAGAAAGAGATTTGATTAACAACCTGTGGACAAGTTAGTGTTATTTTTTTATCTGTCATCTTGTGCAATGGAAGCACTTGATGCACACATGTACAGCCACTCCTGGAGATCAGACAGAGGAAACTGCAGTCCTCTCACGACAGACAATGCTGGTCAATTGTTTGCTGGCTGTGAGAGTTATTTCTGCAGCCTCTATGTATGAGAAGGAAAACTATGACGGCATGCTACCGCAGAGAGCGATATCCAGCAATGTCATGGCTGGAGCCTCCAAGCTTACCGGCTTAATCAATACTCAGCAAATTAGATTTGAACGTTTTTGTTGACAAAGAACAGGAAACCAGTTTCTTGTTCAGCCTAAATTATGAAGACAGAGTCTTTTGCAATTTAACCAAAAGCAAATGTGTGATGCCACTTTTATGCCCTGATGTAGAAAATAACTGCAGTATTATTAAAGCTGAAGTCAAACAATTAAGCCTTGGTTTTAGATAACATGGATAAGGAAACTTTCAGTCTCACGCTTGCGGAAATGTTCCAGCCGTGGGACACATCTGTGAAATAACTGAGCTGTGTGCTTAGACCAGGTCCCAGACAAAGGTTTAAGCTATGAGTGAAAGGTCATCGTGGTGGCTGAGTGCCAATTCTAGCATCAGCTTGAAACCTTACCCCCGTGTGTCTAGAATACATAAATGTTGCTTTTTATTTAAAAAAAGAAAATGCAAATGTACGGTTGATTAGAGATGCTGTTTCTCTAATCCTTGTTCAGTGCGCATGAGAGCTATTTGTACGAGGACAAGAGTTTTGTAAATCCTTGCTATTTAGCTTGTAGCTGGATCTGAGTGTGTATCAAATACACAGCTGTAATTGTAATAGTGTAAACATGACGTGTGTATATTGCTTTGTAATGTTACAATTTCCAATTTGAAATGTGTTGTATATACCACTTTTGGCCAGTTCTTGTAAAATTCTGAACAACACTGCAAACTCATGCATTTAAAAAACTTTTTTTTTTTCTAATGACGTCTTTGTTGTATAAGGAGCGTTAGGAACTTGATGTATCATTCCAGTGGATGATAAAATTGTTAATAAATTGCATTTAATTGAGTTAATAAGGGTCATATGTAAATGGAAAGGTTGCATGAAATTAAATGGTAAAAAAAAGATTCCTCCAGAAGACCATCACGACAGTAGAAAAAAGACAGAAAAGAGTGAAGCTGAGGTTACTTTCACGTTGTTAAATGAAATAAAGTTTGCATTAGGCTCCTATGGAGTGACAGACTGATGCTTTAAGACTTGAGGATCCCCACTGCCCCACATCACACTGCTCTGCTGTGAATGCTATCTTCATACATACGTTATGTAGGTTTTAGGTCAGTCCGATGTATGTCGACTGTTACCTAACTCTAATTATGTGACTGCTCTCATTTCACTGGCAAATTCTTAACCTCTTTTAAACATACATGCAAACACGCAAGCGGTCTGAAATCAATCTAAATGCCAAAATCCCTTCATTTTGAAAATAAGACTGCAAACTGACAGCTTTACACACCTGCTTCTAGCATGGAGCTTTTTACAGAAGCCTCTTTTAACAGCGCAGGATGTGCATGTCTAACACAGGGACTCTGAGGTTACCGGACCCTTCAAACCTTGCTGACAGTGGGTGGTGACCCCTCCACCTCTCTCACTGAACCCAGCCTGAGGGGTCATAATGGAAAACCTGAATAATCCCCGTGGGATTGCTGCTGTTTCCTAAAATAGCTCCACAGTGGAAACTTTGGTCCATAGCTTGAATCTGTTCAGACAGAGAAATGTGGCTGAAACATGTGGCTGCAGGAACGTTTCCACTGAGACTGGCTGTGTGGTCATATTCAGGCAACAAAATGATCCAAAACTAAAGCTAAAAATAAAATCTTACGCTCAGTAAACAATACACACATATTAAAACCATTATTATGAAACATTTTGCATCATTCACAATGTTTAGCAGTATATTTTAGTAGTTCAACTAAATGTACATCGTTCCATAAAAATGTGTTGTGTTAGAAAATGTTTCTGCTTCCAAATTTTTACCAAATAAAGAGAAAAATAAATTAGAGCTTTCATTATGTCAGTGATACTCACTTTAAATGCATATTCTAAATAACTCACACTGAACTGATATAACAGTTGCAGACAGCATCCAGCGAGGTAAAACCACAGTTTTCTTTGTTCAGAGAAGAGACAGTCTGAAGCTAACATGATGTTCAACACATGTTCTACCAAACAGGAATTGCTGCGGTGTATCGGATAAATCCATTCCCTGGGGAATACTGGACCCTGTATTGATCCTTGAGGGACACCTTTATTGGCCATCTGGCGTTTTGATTTCAACAGTTTGAAGTTTATCAGAGAGATGAGGACTTCAGAAACATCTAAGCCCATAAAGAGGTCCTTTTATCTTTCCTTTTTTTTTTTTTTAATTTAGCTAACTGCTGTGATCAATAGCATCAAGAGTTTTAGAGCAATTGATAGAGTAAAACATCATGTTAAGCTAAGTTAAAAATGTCATCCACAACAGGCAGGCAGCTCCTCTTAAAGTTACAGTGATGTAGCTACACTGAACCTGAGCAGTTTTTCAGGTCTAAGTGGTGAAGGATGGAGGAACTTGAGCACAGCTCCTCCAGGTTATGCAGCTTGGTTTGACTGTTGAACGTTGCGTCCCCCACTGACTGAGATATAATGAAATCATCAAGCCAACTAGAAGAGTCCATCCAGCAGAAGACGCCTAAAGCATGCAAATTGATTCTGGTTCAAATTCATGGACGTGTGTCTGAATGAGCAGTGTTTGCATGAAGAGAGAGCCAATTACTCCATCTAGTGGTGTCTAAAACCAAATTCAAACAGCAGTGTGAAAACATCCCTCATTCAGCTTCCTGGACATAGAAATCCACACTAATTTTTATGCAAGTCAGTTCTTTCAGAGGATGATGAAGATGTAGCTCCTTAATGCTAACAATGCAGAAAAAGTAGAGTAATAAGTCCCCTTTATCACTCTGTGTTGGTGTTTTGACCCACCCATGCCTTCAGACTCACATCTGGAACCACTGCACTTGTATGTCAGCATCTCAGACTAGATCTTTGCTTGTGTGTACAAAAACTTGTACTGAAATTCTGCAAAATGCTACTGCCAGTTGTAAGCCAAAGGAGTACTTACCATCACATTTCAAATCAGTGTTCCATTTTCAACACTCAAGATTCCAGGAGTGATAATCAAGCAACAACAACTTCAGAAACATTTATTGTGATGTACAGATTATATGCAAAGCTTCAGTATTGTGGTACAGACAGATTCCCCAAACCCCTTTAAAAAAAATGCTATATACATGACACATGAGATGTAATGCTCAGATTACAAAAAAAAAAGAAAAGAAAAAGAAAAAGAAAGAAGACCCAGCAGTGCTGTTTCGGATATCCACCATCACAAACAGATTTTAGTAGAGTTACATTCAATCTGTTTCAGCTTTATTGTTGTAAGATTATGTATAAGACTGTCAGAAAGAGCAAGGAGAGCAGAATAACACAGCAGGGATTGGACTGCTGCCACATTTGTTGAACCCCGCTCTCGATCCTTTTCTGTAACCTCCCAACACAGTGATCATCGTCAGAATGACTGAAGCTGAAGAACAAAAACAGTCTCCCTTCAAAATTACAGCCAGTAAAAATGTGTATCATGGACGCATTGCCTGCATCGTAGAAGAGCACCACCCCGTTCTCGTAATCTACAAACACTACGACCTTCGCTGGTCTTCTCTGCACGCCTGGCAGGTGATGCGGAGTTCTGCAGTTGCAGTCCCTGAAACTCACCATCCATTTTCCATTTGCACAGTTTGGAGATCTCTTTCCACGGACTGATTCTGAGACGACTCCCAAATCCCAAGCCCTCTTTCCTTTGGTCTGAACCTCAAAGTAGAATCTCCCCCCAGAAAAGCCCCTATTACCAGGGATGTATGAGTAGTCACTCCAACAGTGTAGCCCCTCAGTCGGAAACCTTGAGTTGATCGGCTCAGACATTTGATGAGACACCATGCGGTTTGCTCTTGCATTAAATTTTCCTTTCCTCTTGCTTTGTGCACCTGCTCTCATCTCCCTTCCTCCTTTCTGTTTAATTTTCTGCCTCATCTGAGCCTGTTTGTCCACATACTCTTCGTCCAAAGGGACTGTGTCATGTGTGCTGTGCTCTGTACACAGGGCGCAAACGCGAGTCTGGTCATTCAGGCAAAAGAACTCCAGAATCCTGCTGTGCTCCTTGCATATTTTGTCCTCCAGGTTCTGCACAGGACGAGTCAGTTTGTGTCTTTTTAAGGTGGAGACTCTCTGATGAGGCTCCAAGTGTGTCTCGCAGAAGGAGGCCAAACACGCCAGGCAGGTTTTGGAGGCTCTCGACTTGTTGCCAAGGCAGCAGTCGCAGAGCACCTGCCCGGGTGCGCCCGGGAAACTGCTCTCAGCCGTCACACGATGCCTCTTAAAATTCTCCACCACATCCCTGAATGCCGTGTTGACGCGAAGTTTGAGCCCTTTGCTGAACTTCTCGTTGCAGAGCGGACACTGACACTGTTCCTTGCCTTCCCAGTGCTGCGACAGACAGGCCTTGCAGAAGTTGTGCCCGCACGGAATAGAAACAGGCTCGGTGAAAACGTCCAGACAGATGGAGCACAGGAACTGGTCCTCTGACAGGAAAGCGCTGGCTGTGGCCATATCTGCCGAAGAAGTTTTGAAGCTATTACACATCACTGATAATAGTGTGTTTTTTTTCTCCCTACACTGCAAAACCTCAACATCTTGCCAAGAGCAGTTTTTTCCAAGGTAAAAGTACTTCAAATTAAATGAGAGGGAAAGAATACAACAGAACAATTAAAAATGGTCTCAATTTAAGTTGCATTCTCTTAAAAAAAAATCCCTCTATCTTACTGAAATATACTTTTTAAGTGACATTATCCTTAAATCAAATAAGATGACACATTTTAACTAAAACCAAGTCTAAAACACATTGGTAAGATTTTGAGTTTTTGCAGTTGAGAGCTTCTAGTGTTTGTCATTTTACAGAATGAAAATAAGCCACTGCTACAGATTTCAGATTTGAAAAAGAAAATTATGCGGAAAGTTGAAATTATTCACAAAACAAAGACAAACCTTACTGAATATCATCCAAGAAGCTGAACTTAACTCTGGCTGCCTCCCTTTGTGCACAAACTTGAACTGTGCTTCCAACTTCTAACGCTTAGTTTCATTTCCTAGGAAATATGCTCCACCTCTGCTAACTCTTGCAACATCACACTAACCCCTTAACTGCTGAGCCACCTGCAGCTCATCAAAGAGCATCTGCACTGAATCTGCATGAATATGAATTACAAATAATTTTCTGAAGCAATCAAATTTGTAGACATTTAAACAGTCATGTGTGATAAACTAGCATTGGCAAATATGTCATTTTCGTACCATAAATGGATTATTTCAAAATTTTCTTCACTGAATGAAATCATTCCACAGATATCCTGCCTTTATATTTGATTGTGTGATGCAGGATGTGGAATCTGAAGCTGAACCGAAGCAGTTCAGCCATTTGCTACAGTTGTGCTGCCAGCATGGCCATCAACTCAAGGGGTAGGATTTTTCTCTTAAAGCCTTTAATTTCAATATCAAATATCATTTGGCACAAATGCTCCTCTGTGACAGCCAGCTCAAAACATAATTTGCATATTTTTGTCAGTCAGTTGTCCATCACTAAATCTCTCTTTTATTTCATAATCTGCAGTTCCCTCTTCTCTGCCTTGCAACAGTGCATGTAACACCAGCTCACCTCTTATATGTGCACAAACTACGAATGTAGAAATTAGCTTGCCTCTAAATAGACCAGCGTCATCTATCATACATCTCCTTTCTTCTCAAGATACTTGTTAATGGTTGGATAAGGTTTTAAAGTTAACGCTTTGAATTAATTTGCAGAGTCGAATGAATCTAATGGAAAGGTGCAAAACATCCTTTTACAAAAGACCATTTGGCTCAAGGCAGGAAGAGATACTTATACCATTATACAACTCCAGGTGAACTCATTGGAGCAAGATCCTGCAGTTGTGCATGATGACTCACTTGTGGGGCTGACTGAAACACATGTTAATGAAGGTAATTTGTTTCATGTATGATTTTCTTGCCATGGCAATTTAGAGTACCTGCTGTGGAAAAAAACTAGGGCAGGAGAGATGAGATGATGAGAGGAGTGGGGAGAGGAAAGTGTAGCTAAATGCACGTAAGGACAGAGGGAAGAGAACCTTCACCCTCTCTAATAGTAGAGATAATCTGTCATGTGTAATAGTAATTTCTCATATATGAAAGGCATTTTAAAATCAGACTCAAACAGAAAGTGGCAGTCTGTGTGGTAAAGCAGACCCTCGTCTCCTTTTCAGAAAAATCTAAGTATCATTGGTTTAACATGTCATGGGATAGGCTCACGTTTTATTGATAATCTCAGCAAAAAGGTCTTTTGTTGTTGAGGTTTAACTCCCTTTGAATTGTTTCTTTGCCTATTTTTCTCGATCCAGGGTCTGTTCAGTTCCTCCCGCTCGTGTTTCAGGTGTTCTGCCCTCCGGCTGTTTCTTTAATTGTGCCCACCTGCATCTAGATGCGTCTTCAGATCATGCTGTATGTGTGTTTTCTGTTGTCTGTAGCCGCTGAATTAATCATTTAGTACAAATCCAGTAAATCTAAATTCGCAAAGCTTTGCGGCCATAGTTCAGCTCTGATGTTTTTGTGTGTTTGCCGGTTCAGCTGAGTCTGTAGCTTTCCTAATATGGCCTTCCTGTTGACAACATGCGCTTTTTCATATTTCTCTCTCGAGAACTGAACTGGTTTCCTGAGATGTAACTCCTCTGCGTGCCATGCTGATTAATATCTACTTGTTTAAAAAAAAAGAAGATTCTTTGCTTGCATTTTCATCATGCAACACTGGTATTTTGTTGTTGTTGTTTTTTTTTTTTTTTTACCAAAAAGAGAGCATTTTCACTCAAACACAAGACAATGCACCATGTGTACCTGCTGCCAGAGTTTTGCTGTTCCTCTGGTCACCAGGTGGTGGAAGAAAGACTCAGACCAGCCTGTGTGTCTCACACCTCCAGAGAAAAATCAGTGAAGAGCTCCTCGGGGGACGATTAAATCCTAAAAGGACTGTGTTGCAGTATAATGGAAAAGAATATTTCTCAGACGG
Source organism: Salarias fasciatus (assembly GCF_902148845.1). Lineage (NCBI taxonomy): Eukaryota > Metazoa > Chordata > Actinopteri > Blenniiformes > Blenniidae > Salarias > Salarias fasciatus. Next base: position 17,353,603 of record NC_043755.1, read on the forward strand.
CAGACACCTTGTCAATGTGTTTAATCAGGTCCAAGCTCGCAAAGGTTTCCCACAGTTAAAAGTAATAAATGAAATGTGTATTTTGGCATCACATTGAGAGGAAGGAAGCATTAGTGATGGATTTGAAGCAAGAAGGTCTTGAAAAAGAAAGAGAAGGAGGAATTGATGGGAAAAGGAAGCGGAGAAAGAAACCAAGAGAAAACAATGCTGGAAGTCATGACATTTGTCAGTTAACAATTCCAGTGCTGGAATTACAAACCAGAAATCAAGCTTGAATCTGCTTGTGCCAAGTGGGATACAATCCCTTTCACTCTGAATGAATGCAGGGCAAAACAACAACAACACAAATTCCAAGAGTGTTTGTGTGTTAAACCGCACCTCTGTGCAGCTGCTCGATGATAAAGTTTAATCAACGAGCCCGGCTGACTGAGGATTAAAAGGAGATTTATTAACAGCCTTTAAATACCATCACCTTTAATAACATTGTACTTCCTGTTTTGTTTGTTTGTTTGTTTGCTTTGAAGGTCATTACCACAACAAAGAATGCACATTTGATCCGATGGCTCATTTCCATATAAAAGTAAAAATCAATAGTAGCGCCTACACCTCATTAAACCAAAATATTCTAAGTATTTCTGTTGCAGCTGCTTTCTTGGAATAAATAAATGAATCCCCTCTCTGGTGCAGCTCAGTAGTAATGATCCCATGTATTCAGTGGGCACATGTAACAAAGCTTGACTCCTACACACAATGCCTTCCACTGATTACACAGTCTGATTAATTAAAAAACACTTAATGTTTGTTAAAAGTATTATATGAATCCTTCAACTCTCAACATTCTTACCCACATTTTTTGGCACAAGCAGAATTTTCTTCATTCAAATCTTCATTTTATTGGATTGTAGAAAACTGGTTGTAATTTGAATTGAAATTGGACACGAGAAAATGAGCCGTTCTTGAGATGTCTGCAATTCTTTTTATCTCAGGAAGAGACACTAACCTGAGATCTGCATGACTGAGTGAGTGAGAGTGAGGCTTGCAGGTGAAAATATCAGATTTCAATAACTTCCATCACTGAACGAGACAAACGGACAAGACAATAGTAGATGTGCACCACCAACTGACTACAGTAACATGGCTGTATGTACATAACTGAGACATATGGTGGGAGTGGGGAAGAGCAATGCTAGTTACTTTTAGTAACTAATGAAATGAGGAGGAAATCAGGAGGCTGAGACTGATATGGCAGATCTGAGGATGTTGAGGTTTTCACTGGGAGTTAGCAGAAACAGACAGGATGAAGAAAGAACACGTGAGAGGGACAGCTTGATTTGTGGGGAAGTTAAAAAGAAGACATTCAGATGGTTTGGCCTTAGGGAAAATTATTAATATGTAGGGAAAGTTATGCTGAGGAGGGAGGATAATGGAGAATGCTCTCACTGGAAGAAGATCAACTCCTAACAAAGAAAGAAGAAGGCAGAACACCAACGTTTTATTTTGTTTTTCCCTCCTTTTCTTATTTCCTGCGTTTGTGTGTGTTTTTTTTTTTGTTTTGTTTTTGTTTTTTTGTTTTTTTTGCTCTGCAGACATCCTAAAAATGTCGCCAGCAGGTGTCGTGGCTTCGTTGCGAATAAATCAGTGTGACACATGGTTCTGGGAGCGGGATGCCAGGCTTTCAGTGACAGCTGTCCACATTTTTCAATCAAGGCTCAAAATGTTGTCGCTTTTGGAGAGGCTGCGTTCCTCCTCCGCATCAGTCACACGCGCCTCTCAGTGTGTGTCGGGAGTCGCTGCGGTCTTTTGATGCCACCTTCTGTCACCCTTATCACTTTGACCCTGGGTCGGTCCCGCTGAGGGACCGGGCGGCTGCGCGCTCACGGTCACGGTTCACTCACCTGATCTCTCGAGGTCACGCAAGGTTTGACAGAGTGCGTGTAGGTGTTTTAAGAAGAGAAACAGAAAGATAGGAGATGCTCTCTCTCTCTCTCTCTCTCTCTCTCTCTCTCTCTCTCTCTCTCTCTCTCTCTCTCTCTCTCTCCTTCTCTCTCTCTCTCTCTCTCTCTCTCTCTCTCTCTCTCTCTCTCTCAAACATCAAAACCGGTACAGGCGCATTCCTGTACGCGCGTAACCGAGCTCACTTCTGCGACGTGAACGCGGTCTGCTGGCATACGGGAGAGAGTGAGTGGGACTGATCGGATATTTCAAGACTGACAATGAGTTGCAGGACGATTTTTTTTCATCACTATTATTGATTTAAATTCACCTCTCCGATGACAATGCACGGCCTGCTTTACTTCACCTGTGCGCACTCAGATCGTGCGCAAAACTAAAATACATCATTTATGAAACAGACTTTTATTTCTATTTAAAGTGTGTTTATAATTATATAATCTCTCCACCGATACACCAGAGACTAGATTATGGTAAGTAGATGACAACATGTTGACATTAAATCGATTTTCTTGATGGCTTGATGTGTTTTGGCGCTTGTTCCGTTTTGCTCTGCGTCAGTCGTCCTGTCTCGGATGATACTCTGGGAAATGATGAACCGAAATGTGTGCACGCAGGATCTGGAGCCGGGATCGTCTGACGGCGGGGGGAGCAAAACTCCACCCAGCAGATAGGATCTCGGGCAGGCGGAGCGGAGGGCTGCCGAAAGGGGTCGGGCAGGTTGGACGGGACGCCTGACAAGTCCCGGAGAAAACTTCAGGCGGAGGTGGAGGGGGGAGGAGGAGGAGGCGGAGGAGGAGGGGGAGTGCAAAGTCCAGCCCGAGCTTCGGGGAGATAAGGTGGCAGTTAATGTGTGAGAGGGTCAACCACATCACATGTGATTTTTCTGCACAGAAATGCTCCAAAGATGGCGGTGGTAGTCGGAGTTACGCACGGCTCTGGGGCGCATAAAAGTGGATTTGTGGAGGTCCTGGTGCGGGAGCGGTGGCACAAAGTTTTGGCCAACTTGAACGAGGAAGCGCTCACGCTGAGCTGCGAGGAGAGCGGCGGCGGCGGCGGCGACTCATTCAACGAGAATTTCAACTCCAACGGCGTCACGAACGGATCCTACCACGACAACAGCAACGCCAACTCCAATAATGGCCCCCAAATTGTGCGCACCGCGTTCACGGACCTCCCGGAGCGAGTGCCCGAGGCGATCGCCAACAGAAAGCGGTGCGTCAAGGTGACCAAGCAGGAAGTCGGGGGACTGGGGATCAGCATCAAAGGAGGGAAGGAGAATAAGATGCCCATCCTGATTAGTAAAATATTCAAGGGGCTCGCGGCGGACCAGACCCAGGCTCTGTATGTCGGGGACGCCATCCTCTCCGTGAACGGCATGAACCTGCGGGACGCGACCCACGACGAGGCTGTGCAGGCGCTCAAACGGGCCGGGAGAGAGGTGACTCTGGAAGGTAAGCAGGCTGAGCAGACCTGTGTGTGTGTGTGTGTGTGTGAGACAGAGATAATACCACAAACAGGTGGAGGAAGTAGAAAACAAGCCAAACTTTATAATCTCATGATCCAGTGAACTCAGCTCTTGCCTGTGCATGAATGAAATCTATTAAAGGGGATTTGTTCATCACACCTGTTGAGACTTCAAAAAGGGATTGCCAGGATTGAGTGTAGTCCAAGTACCACCAGGACGCATTGTTGTTGTGTTTTTTTTTTCTTGTGTATGAATACCTCATTTTCATTTGAAGAAAACATTCAAACTAGTTCCATTCAGACTGTCCATCATCCAGGTCATGATATTTTCATATAAAAAGCAGCTGAGTATTAACAGATTCATAGCTTCATAATCCACATGGCTTTCTGTTCCACACTCAATTCTTCACTTGTTTTGCACATCACTGTTGCAGGTTGGTGTTCATCAGAATCAGAATACAGTTGTTTTCTCTCTTCCTGCAAGTTGTTTCTATTCATGTAACATCTTGGGTGTAAATCACTCCTTGACTGCTAAATCCGGTATAAAAAAATGAAAAACGGTAGGCTCTAAATCCTGAAGCCATGGCGTGAAAGTCTCTTCTGTAAGATGTGATTTGTTTTACATTAGAGAGTGGAAGCTGTGGTTTGGAACAAGAGAGAGAATGCCAATTTATGAAATGTCAAGAGCCTGTAATACTTTTTACACGTCGCTTTAGTTCTTTTTAAAAATCTATTCTGAATATCAATTGGGGTCAGGTTTTGAAAGGAATGGTTATTATGCATGTGGAGGTACCACGAGAGCTTCTGCCAAGATCAAAATCAAATGGTCTCACTTCCCCTGACTCCTCTCTGAAGGCCTGCTCCTTAAGCTCTCTGGCAATTTGGTGTTTTTTAGCCTTAAGATGTGAATGAAGATTAGACTGAAGGCATGCGGATTCCTCGGTGGTGGCTGGGCATCATTTACCCTCCAAGCACCACTCCGCGAACAAACATTCATTTACACTGGAAATCTTCACCACCAGAGTACCAGCTTCTAGTTTTTTTTTTTTTTTTTAAATTTCTGCTCCTTTGAGGACTTTTGGACCCAAGACATTAAGAACAAAGTCTCTCTCCCTCTCTTTCACACACACACACACACATGCACATACACACAGTCTCATACTCATGCACACAAACACGGTGATGATCCTCCCCATGGGGGACACACACTGGTTACAGTGCAGAGGGGACTGCAGGTCCCAGCTGAAAACTTATTGAGATATGAAGGAAATGGAATCGAGCAGGGGAGAAGTGAGACGGCGGAATGGGAGGGAGCAGAGCTGAAATGTGAATTTAATGGGGTAAGTGCTGAGAGGGAGTGAGGGATACAGAAGGAGAGCTAACAAGGAAGGTTAAGAGGCTGATACAAGGATGGATGCTGGGGTTAACGTGCAGATAAGAGAGAAACAGACGTTTCCCAGCTGCAGTTCAGTGTGAAACATTTGCATCTGAGAAGACTTTAGAAGTGCTTCTAAATGGAAAAAAAAGTCTTTGTGGGTCTTTTGAAGTGTGAAACATGCAGCACATGCAAACTAGCATGTAGACTTTCATCATAATTAAACTAGCATGGCTTCTAATATGTAGAGCCTAGGAGTCAGTGAATTATTTTTTTCTTTAATATTCCTGAATGTATGCCAGCATCTCGGATTTGAGAGAAGCAGATTGTACGGCACTGAGAAAGAGATCAAGAAGAAGTATCTGATTCATCTCTTTGGGAGATCGTCTCCGTCTCTTGGGAGAGAGGCGTGCTGCTGCATTTTTGTGCATTTAGCGTTAGTGTGGGGTTTTTTTTGTGCGAATGAGAATTCATATGCACGTGTGAGTGTGATGTACTGAAGCAATGGCAAGTCATCTTGAAAAATCATTAAGAGGATGCAGCGAGGATTCAGCTGAAATAGGAAGTGGCTACTTATTCCTGTTTAATGCAGGCTGTGACGGGGCAGAAGTTTGATCCTATGAGTTAAATATGTCCTCCAACCAGAGATTCAGGGTTCAGGCCTCAGTGTCAGGGAGCCTTCACTTTGTTAAAGTGTCTTCTGAGTAAGATTCTGACTCTCGGCTGTTCTTTGCCCAGCATGAGGTCTGACAATCCAGAGGGGAATATCTCTAAGCAGGATCAATCAGGACTGTGCAGCAGTGTCACGCAGCTCCTAGCAACCACAGCCAGCGATGGTATGGTGGTCCAGAGGACGGCTGCTGCTGTGCACGAACCGTTTTCAATTATATTCTGATGCAACAAAAGGTAGAACAACATAATATTCTTATCTGTATGTCAGCTTGCATAGCTTCGATTTACACTGAAGATTACCCAAAAATCCACGTATATCACTGTGTAATGAAGCCATTTTTTAAATCACAGTTCACTATAGGTCAGTTTTGCTAAGGCCATGGCTTTATTTGTTGTCTTCACACAAACATGTTGCAGGAAACACCCGAGTTCTGAAATCACTGCATCATTCCCAACACTGAAGCCTCAGCCTGTGGCAGGTGAACTGAATTCAGACACAGGGTCTGATCCGCTGAAGGCTCGTGCATATAAAAACAGGCAGATGAACATGTGGAAACTCATATATTAGCAGTATGCATTGAAGATTGTATTGGAACAGATGGACAAAATAAATTAGACTTTTCAATTAGAGCCTTCATTTGCACAAGCATACAATTCAACATATACAGGATCACAGTAAAGTAACCAGACTGTCCTCCTCACAGCCACATAGATAGGTGAACAGTTTTCCCGAGAGTGGACATGTTTGGAAATTCTCTTCAAAGATTTCTTCTTTCTACTGCAGCTCCTTCCATCACTTCTTTTGGATGCCTTTGTGAAGAAACTCTGTCCCATTTGCGTGACTTGTTTTGTGGGGACAAAGGTTTGCACGAGGCACAGCAGAATTCCTGGAGAGAGGTTTTGGGTGAAGGAGGAAGCTGTGACGGCAAAACTTTGCTTCCCCCAACAGCAATTCTGCTTTTAGACACGGTGGGACGTCATGTCGTATCGCCCAGCGTGTTTCGAGTGTACCGAGCCCTTACACGTTGCTGAGGGATTCTGGTTGCCCTTCAAAAGCAAACACATAAGCCTCAATCTGCCTCATCTCCAAATATCAAGCCCCCATAGGAAACTTGTGAAACATCCTGGTTAGCGACATCAAAGACGTGACCACCATTGCCCGTTACTGTCAACAACAATGACTGAGCTTATTTTTGGCTTTCTATTGTTTCAGTTCTGTCTTTTTCATGCACTGATGATTGAAACTTTGCTCCATGCGGGTGTCGAGTTTATTTTTTCCCCCCTGCACATAAAGAGTCGTTTGGTTAAGATAAAAGAAATGAGAACAATTCCTTTGGAGGATTGAGCCATTCAGTTAAGTAGTGCCTGTAAACAAGAGACGACTATCCAGCATGGAAAATGCTGCCATATTAAAAGCGAAATTATGCAACGGTCAAACCTTAAAAATAACAGCGCACATTGTGGTGATGAACTTTCTTGTCATAACAAGAATCACACCTCTTCCATTCCCACCTGTTCTTGCTTTATCGTGAACATGAGAAGAGCCAAACACTTCACACCAGTGTGTCACACAAAAGCCATGAGTCTTTAGACGGCTGCAAGACGGCGGTAGCTTGTTATTACTTCTAAAGAGTATACGCCCGAGGCAAAAGCAAGAGCAGGGGATGTTTCTATGAAAAAGGCTCTGTCACAAGTTCACTAAACTCCTGTTTACTGGAGGAGCAGCAGCGTCATTAATCACGGACCCCATTTGGTCTTTCTGACAGAAGCCTGAAACGTGTCTGTTGGTAGCATAAATATGAGTCTAAATATGAGTTACTGATGTTAGAGAATACTAAAGAGGTACTGACTAAAGGAAACAGAAAATTGTCCCTTAAAATGTGCAATAAAAGCAAAGTAAACACGAAGAGGCGTGACAAGAACCCACCCATCTGCACAACACGCTTCAGTCACCTTAAGTTTTTCAGTTCAAGTTTTATCCTCACCAGATGGACCGCTGCCATCTCCAGCTAACCATAATCATTGTAACTTTGAACTTTAACCTTAGAAAAAGCCCTAATTATGTAATAAAGGCCTCTTTTCATCTGACATAGTGCTAATGTTGCTGAAGTTAGTTGGATAGACACTCATTAAAAAAAGACTACATGCCGTGTTTTTGAAGGCTGTATTAAAAGCACATTGTGGTTCGCAAACGGCACTAAAACAGCATCCTGAATGTCGCTCTAATGTTGTTTCAATTTTGTTTGCGATGTGGGAACCCTCTCAACTCTTAAACTGCAGCCGAGCTGGCGGCAGACATACCAAGCGAGATACAACATCCTAAGTGTTTCGGTGCAGACACACGAGTGTTTAATCTGTAGGCATCCCAGCGGAGGGGAAATGAAGTATAAAGTGAGAATACAATGGAGAACACCTGCTTTTTCAGCGGGCAGGAAATGAGTCAGTGTCCTGTAAGCTCTCCTGTTGAGCTCTTAACAAGCCGACCCTGTCATCAGCTGACATCTGGATGAGCGTGTGTGTTTGTGCGAGTGTCAGCAGTGTGAGCTTCTGGCATGTGTCTATTCCTGTGTGCCGTCAAGTTTAATCAACAGCGGTGGAGTCTAGACAAGAAGGTTCAGCCAGTATATGGTTGACTGTGAGTGTGTGTGTGTGTGTGAGTGTGAAAGATGGGTGCAGAGTCAGTGTGTCTAGCAGCGGAGTGTTTATGTCATTAGAGAAACTATCATCTCCTTCGTTGCGGCTTGTGTAGTCTGACTGAGAGCGGAAGACAATGACGGCGATAATAACAGCAATGTGGCGTAGCACCAGTCATTGTTGTGCTGGTGAAAATAGATTGAATCGTTCATTTCTCTTCCATGTGAGTGTTTATACAGCCTAAACAAAGGCAGAGACCCGGAGCTGAGGCTCATCTGTTTTTCCTGCTGGCTTTGTTTGAAGGTATACACCTTCAAATGCAACCGCTGTGTTTTCCATTCATTTTTCCGTTTGATCGTCATTGTGAAACGCAGCTTTTCCATTTAGGGAAAAAGCGTCGGTGTAGTGCTGGCATGGGGGTTTTAAACCCAGTTTCATTGGATGACCAAGAGTGACACATGGTAAAGTTTGCTGGTGATGCAGCTTTAGTGACTTGATTTGGGTCTGTGTCACAGTAGATGAGTCAAATGACGACTGGAATATCCTCCATCTGTTCACACTGTGGCTGTGGTTTTCGGTAAATGTCGTGGTTTATGTTGCCATTTATGGAATGAGCCAACATAAACACGACGCTTTATGGTTTTAAGACTAATAAAACTAAGCAAATAAAGTGTATCATCACTTTTATGATGCTGACTTGTGATTAAATTACTTCTGAATTGTAGCTGTAAACAGTTAAATATTGGATAAACATGTAAATAAAAAAACACAACGCCTAATTTAAAAAAAAAAACTGAAAAGAACCCTGTAAATTAGTGGTTAACAGCTCCATCTTTCCCCCTCATGCATTCTGTGGTGTAAATAAGAGTCAAAGTACAGTATATGTTTCTGAGGACCTTATAAACCTCATCATTACAGGTAAAGCTCAGAGTTTGACCCACAATTCTAGAAGAGTCGTGTTGGTTGTATAAGGAAGTGAAGTTGAAGCTTCTGGCTTGAGCCTCGACGCACTGACTATCTCAACATGTCAAGCTTAAACTTGACGGAACTGTTGTGTTTATTTAAGGTCACAAAGCCATCATTGAATAAATATTATTTAGGGGAGGATAACAGCAGAGAGTTAAAGTCATGCTGGATTAAATACACCGGCGAATGAATGTAAATAAATGTGATGTTTTGTCATCACGCTTAAAATATCAACCATATCCTGGGATCGCACTGTGAAAGAAATGTGTCTGTTTCCAAAACTGCACCAATCTCTGTTATTGATCATTCCTTTGTTGTATAAATGCTTATTGATAAAACACATCTTGCACCCCTGGAAAGTCTCTTTATGTCTCTTTGATTTGAGTCATCTTTGTGGGATGGTATAAGATTGTCACCGACTGAGGAATGTCGTCTTGATCTCTCTCTTTGCGTTGTGAAGTGACAATCGGACATCTGACTGCTGCAACCTGAAGCCATCAGGGGTGTAAAACAACAGTCAATGGCAAATGTGTCACACTTAATCAGCTCTGCTGCTGACCCCACAAATGCATGCTCCATGTAAATATAGTAAATTAAGCAGGTTTTTAAATCCAAAAGTTACCAAGAGTTTAGCTGTCTGGCATAATCAGCATCCATTGCTGTGTGCTTCAGCGAAAAGGGGCATAAGGTCCCGAAATGAACGGTGAACATGCTTTTTGTCCTCCACCTGTGGAACTTTTTGTGCCTCCAGAAATCTGCTGTGAATTACTAAGTTACCTGTCAACGACTTTTTCTACTTGAGCAAAGAATTTGTAGTTTCAGCGCCCAACTCCCGCTTTAATAAAGACCTTCACTTTCGGCACTGCCCATTGTTAAGCCAAGGCAGTATTTTAGATCCTTGAGATATTGGTTGAAATATAACAAAAACATGCCTTGAGGTGAGATTTGTTAAAGCCCTCCGTGCTGGTGCCGTATCCAGATACCAGCATGGGCGTGACAGGAACTCATTCTGCAGTCTGAGGAGCCTCTTCTCTTCCTCTCGACTTGGAGTTGTTCATTTTCAAGCTTCTGCCAGTATTAAACATCCTGCTGTTTCTCCCATAGACTTAATAGGAGGAGGTGCAGTTTTTTTTTATGTACCTTCGTTGCATTTTCTCACCAAATTAAGACTCCCATTTGGAGCATATGGTAGAAAGTCCATTGAATTCAGACTTCATTAAGTTCCGTTAAACTCCATTAAATAAAAAGACACAATGAGACAGATATGTTAATTACGCCTGATGTTATGGAGCCTGCGGTGTGTGCCTGTGAGGCTGGCTGGCACTGCACAAAAAACACACCAGCGCAGCAATGCGACCGAGCAAACGTATGCTTCCGTCGGTTGTCATTGTAAATGTTGAGTAATAAACACAAGTAAAACCTGCAAAACTGTTTAAACCGATGAGTTTTCCCCTCTTCAGGACAAATAGACAGTCCTAGTTGTAAAGTGAAGGATTGTGTGCAGTTTAAAACTGAGTTAATGAAGTTTGGCTGTCGTCAGTCGGAGCGAATGAGAGCTGATGGGGAGAAGAATCTGAGTCATAATAAAAGAAGATTTAATCGCACATGTGCATGCTCTGGCTCCTGTCTGAAGCACACGCCAAGTAAGTGGAGAACAAAATCAAACAGTTGGGGGAGGGAAGCAATTCATTTGGAGCTTTCTTTCTCTTTTTTTTTTTTTCGTCCTTATGTAACGGCACACCAGCTCGCAGCCTCGTTTCAAATGGAGGCTCAAGTAGCACGAGACTTATCCTCTCCAAGTTCTGCTCATGCTATTGAGGCTATTGTGCAAAGTTGGCTTTGTTGGCCCAGTAATGGAACAGAAACACGCACCCAAGGGACTGTACAAACACACACACACACACACGCACACACACTTCCAGTGTAATGATTGCGTGATTGCATGCACCCCACTTATTTCCCCGTCCACTACAAACAATTACACATCCAATTTTGCGCACAGTGGGCACACTGTCTTTGTAAATGTGAACAACAAACAAATCACCCACTAAACATTCTGCGCAGAGTTCAGAAATACGCCTGTAAATTTATGTCCTTGAACTGTGGATTCCGTTTCAAGTGAAATTTTAACCAAATTTGTGAGTTTTGGACTCTCTTCAAGTCTGCACTGTAGTTTTCTCATGGAGGAAACACAAGCACAAGTGCAGTTTTTGAGGTTTCTGTTGTGGTTTTCTGTGCTGTCACAGCTTTGCAGATACCGCAGCTTGTTGCATAGCCAGTGCACGAGGCCGTAAAGCAAAGCTCATTAAATCTCTAATCTCATTGTAATTGGAGACACAAATAGTGTTTTATCAATGTAAATATAACAACATGTAAATATAAACCACATCGTAACCTTCAAATAGCGAATGATATGCAGTGCTGTTCACTTTTGGTTGTTCTTCTATTAAAAAATAAGAACAGAATTACTTGAGTTTCAGTGAACTGAGTTTGCTCCTAATATTTTCATTGTGCATAGAAACAGCTGCAGAGCCGCTGTCTCTCTCTGTTGGTCACTTTACGGACGAACTTTTGAATAGAAGCTGTTTGATTTTTGAAAGAATGCTGCTTTTCATTAAACTCCTGTTTACTGGAGAAAGTTCATTGGAGCTTGGATCTACGTTGAATTATTTTCGGCTCCATCATATTTGTGTGACTATCTTTGTACATCAACAACTTTATCTCAGATGTTAAAAATATTTATTTTCATCCTTCTCAATTAAATCCTGTGCATTTCTTTTAATCACTTTGGCCTGAAATTGTGCGGCCCCAAACGAAATGCCTTGATTCTCGCCATTCAAGCGCACCACATTCAGTCATCTAAGTCCATTGAATTCTCTGGTATTGTATCCTGTTATGATGCATTTTAAGAAATGAATCCATCCCTTTTCAGTCCTGTAATCTAATCCGAGTGTGGGGCTGGTTGTGCCGAGCCGTGGGATCGTGTCTTGGCTGTAGGTACATTGAGGACACTGGCACACCTCCGGTCTCCTCTGTTCTGTGTTGTCAGCCCGTCATCCCCTCCTCTACAGGTTGGCGGTCTCGGCTTGTTACGCCGTCTCGCAGGGCTCAATAGCGCTTCCGCCGAGGACAGTTGACATGCCGGATTACAAATGCCACCAGCCATATGCCAATTACACGCGGCTATACAGTGGGATATGCCAATTACGCATTTGGGCCACGGCGAGAATTCGGAGCATTCAGACGATATAAAGCACAGTGAGCACCCACTTTACCGCTCCAGCTCTTTCTCTGCCTTTCACTAAAACATGTGTCCTGTCTTCCCTTTTCAAACCTGAGGCCATGAGGAATTTAGAATAGTTATCAAGCCTCTAGTGATTCCGTTTGACTTTTACAAGTAGACTTTTCTGTTTCTCCTACTTGGAAAGTTTTTTTTTTTTTTTTTTCCAGGTCGCCCCGCAGCGTCAGCTGTGGATGACCTCTCAGATTTGTAGAAGCAGGTGTGGTGATGCTTTGTAATTGTTCATGACACAGCTTCCCTGTAGCTGCAGAGATAAAATGTCAATAAATTTTTAACAAATTAATTATGAGGTGAAGAGACACCTGTGCCTGTTTGGGCTTTCAGCATTTGCTGTTACAATTTCACACCTCATTGTGATGAAAATGTACTGCAAACCGAAACATGCAGCATTCCAGAATAGCACAAGATCCTTCCAGATGTAATTTATATAACAATTCATTCGTAACCCATTGACTCGCGCTTGTTTCAAAGAAGATGCACTACAAACCATGGTAATAAACAGACATAAGGTCTTAATTTTCATCTCCACAGAGGAAAATGACTCTAGTTTTCATATTCTGCCCACACACACCCTCTCCCCTCTTTACACTAAAGTTCAGGCATCATTAATGCACCAAACTGTTGTTGAGTTATTTCTCTGCTGCTGCTGCCCCATGACAGTTTGTAATGCTCAACGCCTCAGCTGTGTGATAATTACTTTAGATTTTGGCTGTGTATTCAAACATCTGCGGTAACCCCCTCCTCCCCCCCACATCCTTCCTCTGACTTGTAACGCCTTCAGTACAGCAACTTACAGCTTTCTCAGCGCTGCTGCAGCATATGGATTTTCCATCGCGAGGCGGCTTTGAGGTCAAACGCTCTGCCGAGATTTTAATAAGCACCAAATTAAATGAGGTTAATATGGTGCAAGTTGGTGCCAGTGTTACGCACTTGGCCTTGATTTTGCATGGTTTTAAACACCGTAGGAGTTCAAATTAATTTTTAAAGCACTTTATAAAAAGAGTCATGTGGTCGAGTGTGTAAAGTCAATATAGGAAACTTCAAGAGTTTAATAGTATTTTAAAATGAGCATCGGTCTTCCTCCATCAAACCAGCTCATTGAAAAGCTTGCAGGTGAACAGGTGAGTGAGTTTTCCGCGCTGCCGCTCTCTGCGTGCCGTAACTCTATTTCCTCTTTCCCTCTCCAGTCAAGTACATGCGAGAGGCCACGCCGTACGTCAAGAAGGGCTCCCCGGTGTCAGAGATCGGCTGGGAGACCCCCCCTCCCGAATCGCCCCGCCTCGGCAGCCCACCTATCACCTCCTCATCGTCCTCCTCCTCGCTTGACCCCCCAAGCCCGTCCACGCAGTCCTCCCTGTCCCTGAGCGGAGACCGGAGGTGCATACCGCTGAAGATGTGTTATGTAACCAGAGCCATGACCACCCCGGACCCTGACAACAGGTAACACACACACACACACACACACACACACACACACACACACACACACACTTCCTCTGTATCTGCCTGTTTTTTCATTTAATCTCTGAGCTCTTCTTGCACTTCCTGCTTATATTTTCATATCATCAGTTTCTGAATGCATGCATGTTTTTCAGTCGTTAGCCAAATTTGGAATCACAGAAAAACTGTGAGACTGGACTGACAGAGATACGCGACCGCCATGCAAACAATCAAGCAATTTAGCCGCTGTCCTGTCGAGTGTGAGTTACAGTGCCTTGCAAATGTGTTGTTTGAATTTTAAACATGTTTGAAAAATTGACAGGGCAATGAAGTTTGACTGTTAATTGCATGACAGTCTGAAGGCCCCAAAAAAAAAAAAAAAAAATGACAGAAATTTTACCAAATTTCACCCAGTTCAGGGTCTTTCTAATTATATGTGTTTCCTATTTGTCATATTTATGTGTACCTGTGTCTCTCTGTTTTGAGTTGTTGGAGCAAAGTGAGATAGCAGCTTGCAGCATCCAATATGCTATCTGTTTTTTTTTTTTTTTTAAATCCTTATAAGAGATGCTTCCTCTCAGACATCAGCAGTCACTGGTTTAAATTCCCACACAGAGAAATGGATACATTAATGTGCACTGCAGCCGTATGAAAGGTGCACAGGAGAGAAACGCCATGTGTGTTCTATAAGCTGGTTCCCAAGCTTTTCCTGCACTGTTGTCTCTGGCAACTGTCCCACAGTTCAACCCTGAAACGTCCAATCGATGGTTACTTTAATTAACTAAAGGTTAACCAGCTCCTCTGGTCTCCTTAACCCAAGGCTGTGACACACTGAGAATGGAAACGTCTCCTCTGGCGCTGACGTATTTTACTCCAGTCCTGAAGGGATTACTGAAATGTGGGGGGGTTTTTTTCCAGACTTTTTTAGGGCCGATTTTAGTTTTTCTTAAAGCCAGACGTTTGAAGTGGCGCTCGGATGATGCTGAGCCCGCCGGGGGGGGGGGGGGGGGGGGGGGGGGGGGGGCTGTTAGGAGGTGTCATCAAGCTAATTGGTTGGTAATATGAGAATGACCCAGTCAAACAGCAGGGGGGCAGACAGTGATTTATTCTCTCTCTTTTTCCTATATTTGATTTCACAGTCCGTGCGCTCTCTGTCCCGTTATCTCCATGTCCACGTCTCTTTCTTCTCTCTTGCGATGCGTTGACTGTCACTGCCTCTCCTCCTGTCTGCTGTTCAATCTTCGGCGCTTGTTTGTGTTTTTCTGCCCTCTTTTGTCTACTCACTCCCCTCCTAACTTTATTTTTTTCTTTCATCATCTCTCTTTGTGTTTGCAGTTTTGTCTGTTATCTGTCGTGCGTCTGAATCAATTCTTTCTTCTATCTCTGTTCCCCGTTTCTTGATTTATTCCTCTCACAACAGTTCTCTCGGTGGCTCTGTCCCTCCGCCGACGTGCGTCCCTCCCTGCATATGTATGATTTTAGGAGTCGGCACTCGCTAAAGTTGAAAGCTTCAGATGATGAAGGCGACGTCAAAATCAGGTCGTAACAGAACCGTGACTTCAAAGTTCCTCAGTTTGAGACTCCTCGGTCTGTAAATTCCAGTTCTTAATACACACAAACAAGCAATAAAACAAACACCTGTAAACAAACAGACGGGTCTCTGTTGATTTGCAACATTTTTCTTGCACTCTCAATTGATTCGGTGTTTTCTTCCATTTCAAGTGAGTAATATATTACTTTCATTAGATTATAATTACTTAAATCTGAATGTGTTTGTTGCGGAACATGACATTAGACAATGCATTCAATACTCTTCAATACTCTTTCCTTCTTTCTACATTGCTGAGTTGATTTGCAGTTGCGGCTGCTTCTGTTTGTGCTTCATTATTCCACAGTGAAAGTTTTTCTTCAGTAATTTTCTTAAACTGCATTCATTGTGCGAGGGGCTTGTTTCGAAACTGAGAAAACAATGTGAAAAGAAATCAGATCAGCTTAATGTGCGATGGAAGATACGCAGCTCGGTGCTGTCTGCTTTTTAAAATGTCTCAGGAGCTTTTTCCCGAATGTATTTCTTTAAAGTTTTGTGCACATAAGTTTTCAATCAATAAGAAAACTGAAATGTTTAAGTGGACTCAACTTGCTAAACTATCTTGTAGAAAATGATTAAAAGAAAACAACGACCTTGTGTAATGTCTGTGGAAACACAAAGACACATTGATTGAGTAAAGTACCTTGACTCAACTTCCTCTCATTCTTTAAAAACAGAGAAGTGTGGATGAGCTGTATAAGCAGATCCTCACTATGTCTTTTGACATTAGTTTTTAGAAAACAGACGACTGCCGTCAAACCTGAAAACGTATGAGGTCTGGGGCAATTCCCCTCTTTCCAGGGTTGGAAATTCAGGTTTGGTGACATCGGATGATTGAAAGGTCACAGAGTGAAAGGTCCTTTCAGTTTGTGACTCTCACGGAAAATCTGCAATAAAACATGGATAATATATTAAACCATTCAAGAGCACTCTTGAGTTGAACATTTACCGTTTCGGCCATAACCTTGGATTTAATGGAAAGCCAGTTATGCAAGAAGCGAGGTCAGTATCCCATCCAGCTCTGCCCTCACAGATAACGCTTTGTTTTTTTGGTTTGATAAAGTTCCACAACAGAGTCACTGATACAGATCAAGTCCCTGGCTAAATTTACTCTGATTACATTTTTTTTTTTTTTTAACAAAGTTTTTTCCTCATCCTTTGTGCCAAGACAAATTCCCCCTGACTCACCCAGTCAATGTTTGGTAAATATTTGGTAACTGTTTGCATGGCAGGACACCCAAGTCGAAATATCTTCGGTGAAGATCGGAAACTTCAAAAAAAGAAAAAAGGGGTGCTCACATCCATACAGGAAAGTTGGGTCTTTTTCAGAGTTGATCCATCCCTAGATAATGGGCAGAAGTTGGAGATTACAGGATGAGACCAAACTTACTCTGTTTTTCTCATTTTGGGTGCAGGGATTTAAGAGGCTTTACGTTAAATGACAGGGAAATCTGGCTTATCTTTCTTTACTAGACTCAACGCAGCGTTGCGTTCCTCTGAGGGTTTTCTCCTCATTTTGGCAGATGTTGTTAAAACTGCGTTTAAGCCTGAGACAAGTTCAGGAAGCATGGTAAATGAGGGACATCCAACAGTGATAAAGAGAGACTTTAAAAGGAAAACGAAGAGAAGATCAGATGAGGACGGAAGAAATGAGAGCTAATTATTATTTATTTCCTTTTATTTAGGATTTCCTCGCCCTAACTTAGATTGTGTTTGAGAGCATGCATGAACTCTAATCTTCTGTGACATCCGTGACCGTTTGCAGGGGGAATGTGTAACTTGCACACACAGAACACGAGCGGTCAATTATTGGCATATTCAGTCTGAACCTTGTCAGTTTGACCTTTTTCTACAATACAGTGTTAAATTTCAACAATGGCAAGAACTTGAGGCTTCAGTTCACATGTTAGAGGTCTTACTTTGTACATTTAAAAGACTTATTTAGATGGAGGGGGGGAGTGGGTTTTGTGAGTGGGTTTTCAAGTCATTTTCATTCATACTGCCTTAAAGAGAATTAGCGATGTTGTATAATTAATCCAAAGTACAATATTTTCGATTTAAAGAAGAGTTGGAGGACAAAGGAGAACCTTCAACACTTTTTTCATGCAAAGTAAGTCACACAATTAGAACATTTTGACCTGCTTAATGCTCAGTAACGGAGCTATACAGCAACAGACTGAATAAATAATTATGAGAGCTTCAAATCATCCGTCACACACATTCAATTATTTATCTTCATTGAGTTTCATTCCACTTAAACTTGATCAAAAACTACATTTTTCAGCTACATCATTACCTGTGTCATTGCTTTGAAATGGCTACTTGGCAATCAAAACATTTCCTCCACCGCGCTGGTGTGTGTATGCATACAGAGTCAATCAATGAATATTTATAATCGTCACTGCATGAATCAAATCTGTATGCTGGAACCGATCTCCCAGGCTTGAATACACACGATATGTAGTGATAATCCTGCGAGGACAACTAGCCTTTGATCAAGCCAGAGATTGAACCCTTTTAAGCAGAAGCAGACTTATATAACTCCATACGTACACGGGGGTCAACTCCATATTCTGTTCCCCGTGTCTCCTCTAGGCATGCACAAGTTGGCAAAACTGAGCTCTGAAGTAACACTACACCGACCAGGAAAATGGAAAGCTCCTCTGTTGCTCATGGCAGTAAATATTGCCTCCAAAACAAACACACTCCTCAATGCAGCCACTCTCAAAACACACATCTGGACCTGTAGTCTCCCCCCCCCCCCCCCCCCCCCCCCCCCCCCCCCCTTTCCTTTGCACTCCCCCCGTCTGTCCTCAGTCAACTTGTCTTTTACAAGCACTACTTCTATTTTTAACTCGGTAACACCTGGAGCTGATCTGCTGGAGACTGGTTACTCCCAGGGCCTGACAGAAGAGCAAATTCATCACATTCGCCGGGGCTTTTCCAGCTCTCAGGAGTACATGATAGAGGAAATGTGCACGGAAAGCATGTTTTGGAGTGGCGGTTCGGAGGAGTTTGTGTTTAAAGACCAGGAACACCAGGTTGGAGGACTGCTGTTAACAGATTTGGTGGTAAACTCAGCAGCTGAAGAACAGATTTCCACTGTTTCCCTCATCCAGGCTGACGACGGGGCCTTATATTTCTGCTTTCTGCATTCCCAGTGTCTTTTATGCTTTTAAATACCTCTTCAACTTTATGAATCCGAGCACTTAAAGCTATACCATAAAGCGGCGGCGCACCGCTCCACGCATCGCAGGCAGCCACATGTCGCTTGAAATGCAGATTCACCGAGCACACGCAAGCAAAGAGCCATTCAGAGACATGGAGAGGCATATGCTTTTCTCCCGGGGCCAGAAGCACTCCCATAGGATATAAGCAGATTAGTTATGGAAATTTGCTGGGGGAGAGCATTGTGTCATATGGCCCACAGAAAATGCATGAGCAATGCCTGTTTCATGTTTTGAATTGACTTGAATCAACTCACATTTCAATGCACTTCATTTCATTGTGGCGACTGAGTGCCCATTATCGAGCGCATGAGACAAACGAGCATCTGTCGAAGCTAACGCGAAGAATTAGCAGCGTTTGGTTTCCGAGGCTATTGGTTGAGACCAAATTGGGGTTACCTGATAAGGCAAGCAATTTATTTTAAATATACCAAAAAAAAAGGATGTGTTTTTATTCGTTTAAGGTTGTGAATTAAAGAAGTTCCGGAGCTCCCCTGTGATAAGACAGGAGGTTGAAGCTGTTCTAACTTTTCTTATCTGCTCCTCCAGGCAACTGGAGCTGCACTCCCCTGACACCAGGCACACCGTGGTGCTGCGATGCCCAGACCAGCCATCTGCCCTGTCCTGGTTCGCTGCCATGCACTCGGTCACATCAACGCTGGCACAGGTCTGTCTCTAATTCCATCGATTCAAAGGAATTCCCCTTCATCAATGTTCCATTAGCTATTGCGGCGAGCGTGATTCGGCTCTGAGTGGGACGCATGGTGAATGATCACGTAGCCTCAACCTGTGTTCTGACCGCAGCGGGCGCTGGCGGAGGTCGTCCACAACACGGCCAGGACAGGAGTAGCTGGCAGCAAAGAGATCCGACACTTGGGATGGCTGGCAGGGAAGGTAGGCATGTGTTTGGTTGGGTACAACTCAAAGTTGCGTCACTCATGTTATTGAGTTCACACAATACGCCGTGCGGAATTCAGCTTCTTCAAGGAATAACTCGTGAATCTGTCTTACTATAGCATGCAGTTTTGTGGTCTGTATATGGATTAAGGTTAGATGTGGCTCAGGAAATGAAAAGAAAGAAATTCAGAATATTTTTAAAGTGTTGCACTCATTCAGGAACCACTGTGTGGTGAAAACCTCAACAAAGCTGTTCAGTCCTGCTTTCCTTCAAACCTTTGCACTTATTGTGTAAGCAGGAGCTTTTTGGATTGTTTGTGTCAGAAAGATCTGGCAAATTATCTGACAGTGATTAACAATTCACATGTCAGCAAGATTTAACCCCAAATGTATGAGAAGGGCAGGGAGGCAGGGTCAGATATGATTAAAAAACGGAAAAGTTGTCTAACTATAAAAATACAAAGGCGGTGGCGTGTGTGTGTACACGTACCTGCGTTTGCATGCATATTATCCACTGTGTACATGTAGAGCATACACACATCTCTGGCCATCACGAAGCAGTACACAAACAGCTAAAGCCTCACTCTCTCTTCCATTTGCAGTCACACACCTGTGCAAACACACTCACACTCGGTCACACACGCATACCTCTCCAATTTAGTCTTCGTGAATTTGCCAATATTTGATCCTTCAAATGCAGTACAATATGCTGTTACTTAGCAACATATTCCCATTATGTTAAAAAGGTGACCCTTGACCCTCTAAGTCCCACCGTATGATTGGTTGAGGCAGAACTTCAAAGAGCAGCTTAGGATTCCATGGCTAGGCTGCAGATAAGCTCCCATAATGAGAATAGTTATGGAGCATTTAGAATGGAACACCGGGCTGCACCAGTGTGTGTGTGTGTGTGTGTGTGTGTGTGTGTGTGTGTGTGTGTACGCGTGTGTGTGTGTGCTCTAACTGAGGGGGCTTAATGGGGTTGGTGAGGGGGCACTGCAAAGTAAAAGTAAAAAGTGATCTACCTGCATGCGTTCAGCTGACACTTAGCTGCTTAGACACTTTTTTTAATTATCAAACTAGACATACAATAGTGGGTCAGTGTACCTTGCCTTCACTCTGTCACCTACGGTGATGAGGAAGGTGGTTGGATGGTTGTATTATTGCAGGATGTTTTGGTTCTTAGCACCGTGTGATCACTGAGTTGCTCATTCAGTGAGTTGAGTTGAGGCTACTTCAGTTACACAGACGCTGTGATCTTGCTGTGGTTGCTGTGATTCTCATGTTAATTTAAGGTATTTTCAATAGTTTAATGCTAACGTTACTTACAGCAACATTTCTCCTCCAGTCAGTTAAAGTTGGGTGAAATGTTAAATGTTTAAATAACTTTGAAACTTATAATTAGATCGTGTTCAAGGTAAAGAGACAGCAGCTTCAAAATGGGACAATTAAAAACCTGAATAAGGAGCCAAAATGTAGAGTACTGCTGTTAAATGTTACTTTTAAACATTCTCTTCCCTTTCTTTTGTTGCACGTTTAAAAATCAGAGGATGATTTCAGTTTTCATTAGAAAGTCGTCACTGGAGTTTGCCAACCTTGTGAGCTGATTAGTTTATCAGTATTGGATTTTTTTCCGTGCTCAGTTTAAATAATTTCATCATCATTATGAATTTGTCACATGGTAATGCTACCACGAGCTGCTGCTCAGACCCGGCTTTCAATTTTGATTTACTTCACATTACAGTTCAACCTGACCGATCTGCCTTCCGCTCCTCATCAGTGTGTGCCGTCAGCAGGTGCTTTTGTCGTCCTGGTAATTCTTGTGATTAGTGGAGCCAATTTGATGAGGATGCATCAAAGCAAATGAGTGTTCAACACGAGAGAGCTACAGTGAATAGGAAGCGCGCCGAATAACACAACATGCTTCAGGCTCTGGCAGTTTGTGCACTTCACAATGCCGTGCAATAATCCATTAAGAAAATAACTGGCACTTGGAGTTGTTTTTATTCCTCTGTTGAATTGCAGAGTTCTCATTTACTTCACACGGGATGAGTGGCTGCAGCAAATGGGAAGTTGTGAATGGCCGTGCCTCTTCTCACGGTGTGTCTGTCTGTCTGTCTTTGCCGCAGACTGAGAGCGAGAAGCAGAGCTGGAAGCCGGTGCTGGTGGTGGTGACGGAGAAGGATCTGCTGCTGTTTGATAGTTTACCTCGAGGCAAAGAGGCCTGGCAGAGCCCCGCGCACGTCTATCCGCTCCTCGCAACTCGGTAAGTCACCGATTAAATACATATGAAAACATCATCTTATACTTTGACGAGTGAATGAGTGTGAATGTTTCCTCAGGCTGGTTCACTCCAGTCCGGACCGAGGGTCGCCTCACTCCGGCACCGAGCTGTTCTTCGCCACGCGGACCGGCACACGGCTCGGCATCGAGACGCACCTGTTCCGGGCCGAGACCACCAAGGACCTCTCTTTGTGGACCAGACAGATAGTGAACGGATGTCACGCATCCGCTGAGATGATCAAGGAAGTTTCCACAAGTGAGTTGAGATACACGAAGCAGAAATATTTAGTTTGAGTTAAAGGAGAAGACACCTTCGCAGCCAGAGCCCACAGAGACGTGCAGAAATGCAAGCATGTAGCAGCAGAGGAGCACAGGTCACTGCTCGGGGCTCTGCAATGCATCCTCAGACATGTTCATGCATGCTGCGGCTCAATGTATCCAGGGAGATGTTAAGTGGCTGCAGCAGGAAGCACTGCCTGAGGTGCTGCAAGCCTAAATCCGAAGCACAGCGCAGAACAAAAACATGCAAACACACAAGGACGCCACACGCCTGCTCATGCATGGAAATAAATTGTTTGTGGCGTAAGTTGACAATCATGGAAGACGTGAACTAAATACTTGCTATTATTTATAGAAAGGAATGCAATTCTAGAGAGAGTGTGTGTGTGTGTGTGTGTGTGTGTGTATTGGGCACTGGTAGTCCAGGGAATTCCAGCAGTATAACCCCCTCTCCTCTTCCTCCTCCTCCTCCTCACTCCATCTTGCCCCCTCCTTTCTTTCAAAGCACAAAATGTCCTGGGAACTGCACGTCTCCCCTGGGTCCCCCCTTATCTCTCCATATATAACACTGTGCCTCACAGAATTTCACTCCAGTCCACACTCCTATATGAGACGGCATGAATTCAGCAGCGAATGACATCCAACCTCAGCAGTGTGTCCTCATTGTCAGTCCACTCTCTGCTTTGTTTATGGCTCAAGTCTTTCTAAAAACATGTCCGCACCCACTGCTCCAGCTGTTCTGCTATGTCGCTGTAGCAGGTCATCTTCAGGCCTTAATTAACGCTTCGGTTTGTGCAACGGTAATGCATTTTTAACCCTGTGAAAAGTGCATGTAATCCCGTGACAACATGCTGCCCAGACAAGTTGCTCAGTGTCAGCTGCCTAAATGTAGCAGTGGAATCAATAAACAAAGTCAAAGGGTCTTTGACTGTTTACTTCTACTGGATGATTAGAGGGCTTCACAGAGATGTGTGGTTTTGTAACACAGTCTTCCTCCTCATTCTCTTCCTAGCTTTTTTACAATACTACATGTATATTTCTTCTTGGTGTGACAGTCAGTACCACTCAGCGCCGCCTCGTCCACCTCCAGCCCGAGCAGAGGTCTCAACAGATCAGTAAAAAAACTGTAAAAACGTGAATGTGAGCAGGCGTTCAGGCAACTAGGCAGTGTGAATAAGATGTAAAAATAAATGAAATATGTCATCACCTTTTATGGCAAAGTGTAAAACTACCAGAAATGCAAAAGACAGCTCAGAAAAGCCTAAAAGAAAACTGGCAATGATTTGCTTAAATAGCTTACAAACTGAATCTACCATGATAACACTGAGAATAAAATTCCTAGTTCCTCCGAGGCAATAACTGGCTGTAAAGATTAATATATGTAGTTGCACAGACAATATACGGTGGATACACTAGACTCATTTAAATTTCAAACTTTGGTATGATTGCTTTGTTTGGCTGGAACAAGTGTGAACCTTTTCATTTGAATTTGAGCCAGCGGCCGCTCCACACTTTATCAGTGTCCTTGTAATTTCAGCCTTGATCTCACTGGGCTGCAACAAATTTACAAAAGACTTTCCAAAATATCTCAAAACAATCTCAGGGGTTCACGGTTTCCTCGCATGAGTTGCAAAAATATGCAAATTTACAAGACAGCTTTTATAATAGTGTGAACAGACCCTGGAGTGACCATGTTCGTCTGCTCTACGCTTTAGATGGACAGCGCTGTCAGATCTGCTTCAAAAGATCCTGTCTCATAGATAATTAGAAAACATTTCTGGATCAGACAATCTGACCAATATCTGTGATTGGTAGATCACTAAAGTCAATCGAA
Organism: Salarias fasciatus; assembly: GCF_902148845.1. Taxonomy (NCBI): domain Eukaryota; kingdom Metazoa; phylum Chordata; class Actinopteri; order Blenniiformes; family Blenniidae; genus Salarias; species Salarias fasciatus. The sequence continues at coordinate 17,377,513 of NC_043755.1, forward strand.
ATACTGAAGAATACTTAAGTCCAGGCTGAAAAAGTGTGGTGAGCATAGTTTTTAATCTTTACCGCTCACCAGTTTGAAATGGATCCATTTGCTTCTCCGAGGCAGACTGGTGTTCACACCAAACCCTCGGTTTCCCACCACGAAGGTTATAAAGTCATTTACACTTCCCTGGGAAGGAGCGCGATAGTGCATACAAAGCTTATTCACCCGCTTTTCAGCGGTCGACACTTGAGGAGGCATCACGCTGACCTTGTCAGCTTTTCTTCTGTGTTTCTTTCTAAATCATCGTGATGGTCTATTCTCTGTCGAAGCTCGTGATAAAGATTTGCTCTGAAGGTAGATTAATCTCAGCCACTCACCGGCCACTAAGCCATTCTTGAGGGAATTTGAATGGGAAACTAATTGGTCCGGCTTGCTCTCAGTTCTGTTATTATTGTGTCCAGTATGACTTAAAGTCATCGTGTAGCATGAGGAGGCCCAACTGGCCCTGTGTTCACAGCATTGAGAATATTATACTTTAGGGTCAGTCGGTCCCAGAAATGACATATTGCAAGTTTTTTAAGCTAAGAAAAACAATGTAAGACTTCAGATTTCTTGCATTATTCTGCATTTGTTATTTTTTTTCTCTCTCTCATTCTGATCACTGATATCACCCGCTCTCCTCATCAACGTTGCTGTCAAAGCGACAGCGGTAAAACACGTTAGATTGCTCTGGAGGTCGGTCAAGTCTCTTTGCTCAACAGGTAAACAGCTTAATGGCCCGGGGAAAAAAAAAGCAGGAGCAATTTGGTCTCAAATCAACCTATTAACCTGCTGCGATGCTGGAAGCGGAGCACAAAGGAGAGAGACGTTCGGAATATGAGGCTTGTTCCCTGCTGCTAATGCCCAAAGAGTTTTAAGACAAATGATCGTGGGAACAACTGCTGTCCTCTTATAACCTTTTGCACTTGTTGTTACGGAGGCAGTGTTTTCCTCGTCTCTCGCTTGTCCGTCTTCCCCCTGAATCATTGGATTGTCCCCCCCGTCTGTCTCCTCCACTCACCATCAGCCACAGAGAAGGGCTTTTGTTGCAGCCTGAAAAGCCCCTTTATCTACGAGCGTATTCTGGTGGGAAAACCCTGCTTTGCCCACCAGAACAACGTTCTCAGGTAGTAGAGTAGAGTTTCACGTGGAATATCCTGTCTCCGACCCGACAAAGAATGGCACTGTCTGCACCACTGGCGACTCTGTTAAAGCCATTAGGGAGACGTCGGTCCCACCACGTTGTTTATACATCATTAGAATGAAGCAACACTTGATAAGACTCATTTTTTATTACTTATGGGATGTCTGGGATTAAAACAGGATATTATGCACTGTATTCGGGTCATTTCTCTTTGATCCTTATTGTTTTTTTCTCTCACCTCCCACAGTTGCAATCACGACAGTGTTGTTGTTTTTCCACCAGTGATAAAGGCCGAGAGATTAATGTATCGCATGTTTTTTTTAATACTCCTATCAAGAACATTTTGTGAAGTCTGTAATTTACAACTGATTATGAACACCAGGGACATTTTTATTAAAAATGAGAAGGACCTGAGCTGTCACGAATGCTAAATCAGCTTTGCAAACACTGCTGCAAAGACTGATTACACAAGGTTGCAAGATAATTAATATTTGTCAATTCGCATATTATTGTTGCCACCTAACGCCTCTTTCAAAGTAGTTTATTTTTGTTTAATAAAGAAAGTTCAGTCACCGACGATTGCCTCAAGAAATTGACCATTTATAGCAAGCAGCTGCAGTGTGAGATGAGGAATCTGAGCTTCAGCAAGATTTAGGGTGTTGAACTAACCCCCCTTTGAAAAAACACAACATAAACATTAATGTCTGCTGAGTCTGCAATGCCAAAAATACCACACATACAGTGGATCTGGAGAGATTTGTGGCCAACGAGGCAGCAGAACCTGCTTCAGACTGACTGCATCAGTTGCTGTTTGACCAATGGAGGTGATGAAAACCCGACTCTGGCGTCCATCCTGCTCTCAGCCTACCTTGACATGAGCCTGCAGTTTCAGTGCTGACAGTGATGATTATCTTGAGTTTCTGAGTAAAATCTCACAACCAAGTGCTCACGTCACAGTATTTGCTTTTGTGAATAAGTTATTTTACAGTGTGGAGCTTCAGAGTCTCTCTGTGTATGTGTGTTACTGGGATACACATTATTTTACAATATGTAGATTAAATTCTGATTTCTGCCTAAGAAGATAGAGAATTGTTGGCCTGTTGGTGAGTGAATAAAGTTCGCTGCACCACACCATGGAGAACGGCGATGTGAACACACGACACATGTTGTACAGGGAAAGGTACATGCGTAGATATTCTGGAACCCACTGCGAAGAACTTCATTCTTTTACAGCTTCAAGTAAAAAAACTGTTTTTATACAGGCTGTACAGAGTGCACACACATGCAAACAGACTCTGCCCTCGACATGAAGGCCACACGTATGCACACTCACACACATTTGTGCGGCACTACATGCAGGGCTTTCTCATGATCTATACATAATTGGTTCCCCAGCCAGCACCAACTCAGGAGTTTGAGTATCACGGGTATTGAACTGGGACCATGGCCATCTTTTACTGAAATTTTTTTTCAATAATTAGAATTTCTAAAACCCAATAGGAACCAAGCGCAGAGAAGGCTGAGAATCACATAAGCACCTGCTCGTGCTCACATGCTTTTCACGGGAGTTTTTATTGACTTCCATTGATTTTCTGCAGACTCACTCTAACCTCAACCATAATCACTGCTTATCTAACGCTGGTTTTTACTGCTAGTTTTCAGCCAAACATTCTCACAATGTGAGAATGTTGCCAGATTCAGATCCCCTGGGTGCCGTCAGCAGAGATGCTGCTGAGTAGAACCCATTACTTCTCTTTAGGGATGTAAATATTAATCATTTCTGTTGTAGATTTTCTTAAAATCTGTCTTTCCTGAACTCTGCTGTTGGACTGCAGTAGTGTGATGTGTTTGATAATCTTCTCCAACGGCATACCCAACTCACAAAACCCCTCCGAGCTCCTGTTTGTGTTTGATGTCATTCATGTGGGGGTTTTTTTTCTATCCTTATATGATCACACTCCAAACAAAAACACAATCTAATCATGTGAGCATGAAAATTATCACGCTTTACACAGGATCTGAAATCAGGCCGGTGGTGTCTAACCCTAACAAGAACACAGCCGCTGATAAAATTCATAGACACCAGTGTAACCCCATTGCACACACATTCACACACACACACACACACCAGACGGGAGCTGTCAGCAAACAATGAAAAGATAACTATCTTCTCACTCGCTGTCTCTTTGTCAAACAAACACAACACCCGGCGGATCAGCCGCTGTCAAGACAGAGCAGTTTATGCTGTAGTGTGGCCTTCATGTCTGCTCAGGGAGGATAAAGGGAGTTAAGGCGACTCTGCAGTTGATGCACTGAATACAAGAACTGACGTATCTGGATCAAACTGTGTGGCGATGGGACAAAGCGGATTGATGTAATCGTTCATGAATATAGTAGAGTCAGCGTTCAGCTGGACTTCGGCTGTGAAGAGAAGGAAGGGGAAGGGGAAAAAGATGCCTAGAAATGCTGTGGAACAGGAAAATGACACTCTGTGCCTTCAGCAAGACAGTTGATATATGAAGAGGAGTCGCTGTAATGTGGTGTTTAGGTACACGGACAAGCAGCTCATTGTGTTTATGTGCTTACACAGCAGTCCATCTTCAATCGACCGTACATTATCAATTATAAAAAGAAAATGTGTTGATCAAAGACTGTAATGTTCACGTTGCAGGTTGTCTATATCGGGGGCAGGAGTGCCGGCTGGTGATTCACTACGAGCAGGGCTTCTCGGTGCTGTCTGACCCCCGAGTGGAGGACGACGAGCTGAGCGGGGAGAGAGTCATTCACACTCCGAGCAAGCCTCGAGCGCTCCTCTCCTACCCCTTCGAAAAACTAAAGATGTCCTCAGATGACGGCGTTCGCATGCTCCTCCTCGACTTTGGAGGGAAGGAAGGGGAGATTGTGAGTGTTATCTTCTTTCCAGCTCCACGTTTTCACACACAAAATGTAAGAAATGTATGGTCGCACGAGGGATCGTTGTCAGATGGTCCCTCAATGCGAGCAGACGGTTAGCGTCAGCAACTAATGTAAAATGGAGCCAAAAGCAACGCCAGTGTTTTTATTAGTGCCAGACTGTTCCTGTTTTCACATGCATCCACCGGTCCGTCATCTTTAAACAGTTCAACTAACCCAGCTCAGCCTCGATTTACCTGACCAACAAGCACGTCTTCTAACTGTAGGAGGAAACTAGACCAACCCACTCACACACAGAAACACAGGCCCCAAGCCTGGCATCAAACTGGACGTATTCAGGCTGTGAATTGAGAGTTCTGCCCACTAAACTACTTTATGATTAGTTGTAGCAAACTGTATATGATGTGCCCAACCACACAAGTAAAGCAAAGTGCATTGCAATGCGCTTTTTTTCTGTAAGCAATGCAATTGAAGATGGTCTGTATAGCCTTGATGCTTTGATAATAGAGTGGGGGAAAAAAAAAAGAAGGTATTGACAATCAAATTCAATCTGGAAATACCAAAGCATACACCAGCCATACACAAAAGACACTGAACCTTGCAGCTCAGCTCTGTATCAACTATTTCTCTGCCTGAGATGTGGAATTAAGTGGAATTGTACTTCTATTATCAGTGGCTCTGCTGGTTTTCTTTGCTTTGTATCAGCGGAGAGGTTAACAGTCACTGATTGTCTCGTTCTCTAAACTCTGAAGTTGAACCCATCACCACTTTCTCAATAAGCAGTCACTCAGATTTTAAAAGCATTTGCTATAGAACATTACTTCCAAAGTTAAACAGCGCTTTAATCCCGTCGTTTCGCCTCCACGCTTGTGGTTTTGCTTTTCGGTGGCAGGTGGAGGAAACAACAATAAACGTGAAGCAGATTTTGCTGTGGTCATGTGCGGCTCACAGTAAACAGAACGAGTTCATACCCGCTCTCGGGGGGGGTTTCACAAGACTTCTGGGAAATGAGGCAAAATTCAAACTGCAGCGCCGGCGAAGGAGACAGAAGGGAGGAAAGCGGCACAGCAGAGAGGGAATTACAGCACTCCATCACACAGTAACGCCTGTAATGAATGAAACCTCACACATACGTCAGTCTCTCGGAGGCAGGGGCGTTTCAGTGGAGCGGCCTTGAACAAAAAAATACCCCGTCACTGACTGTAAGACTTTTAATCTGTTTACACCGCTCAGCAGGTCGATGAATGGAAGTCCAGACACCTTGTGTTTTGCAGCCAGACTCAAAGTAATCTCAACCGCATGATGTACCTGAAGAACGGGCAAATGCTACCACTCCCACCATTCAGCGTGTCCATCACTGAATTCAAAGTTTCACTTTTCAGCCTCTTGCATTTTAACTGGCTTGTTTATTACCCTGCTTCCGGGTTTTTATGTCTTCATACAAAGCGTTCCACAGAAAAACAGCCCTACCTCCTCATCACACTGAGAACCTGCGTTTTACCGTATGTTGGGAAATAAAGTGGCCGTGAAAGCTTTGGGGGATTTGGAAATTGGACGCTCAAGTGTTTTACATCAGCGCCTGGATCTATTTTGACAGCCCACATTCAGCTCCTGTGTAAAATCTTTGTTAGATACGCTCGTGTTTGACAGCTTCGCTGACGCTGAAGGCAAATAAGCAAAGACTTTTGGAGCTTTGATTCAAAACCCCTTTGCTGGCTACCTTCACAGAGCAGAATCTAGCAGTTCTGAATCCCTGCACAGCTATAGGCAAGGCTTTATAAAAAAAAAAGGAAAAAAAAAAGAAAAAGAGAGAGGAAAAAATCCCATGGCACTTGTGGACAGCTCATTAGCTCAGGATTTGAAAGTCGAATCAGCTGGGCTTTTTTTTTTCCCCTCACTGTTGACTATACTCCCAACTTGGCAAGAGCCGTGTTTGTCTAATTTTGTCCTCGTCTACGCAAAGCCACCCCTGCTGAAAGTGCATTATGGCTGCCGGGTTGTTGTGTGGCCCGGTCGACTCCAGTCGACACCCAATGCAAGCTTTCCCGATGAGGCAGCCTCCGAGACTCTGCCAGTGTTGAACGGATCCAGCTGAACGCTTGATTAGGTGTGAATTTATAGGTTAAAACTCCCCGTAGAGCTCAGGAGCAGGATGTGAGTCAGAGCGCTGGTGAAATCACCTGCTGTTGATTCAGGCTTTGAGAGAACCATGTTCCTGTTTGTGTGTGTTCGGGGCTCCTCTCCCGCCAGGCTCTTCTAATCCATCACACACTGTTGAATGTAGGGATAGTTTTGAATATATTTTTTATGATTTTCCATGCTTTCTTCCCCTTCCCTCCCGTGCATCTCAAATCCTATGACTTTTTAGCTTTTTTTTCCACATCTTTTCCTTATATTCTCTCTTCTGTTTTTGTTTGTTTGTTAATTTTAATGCTGCCATTCTCTCTTTCTCCCAACAGCAACTGGACCTCCACTCGTGTCCAAAGCCGATCGTCTTCATCCTCCACTCCTTCCTCTCTGCCAAGATCTCTCGTCTGGGTCTGGTTGCCTGACAGCATCTCTCTAAGGGGACGTTTTCCTCCTTTGAAAGCAGAAAACCACCATGTTTTTATACCTATCGGCGGCCTGCGTGCAGGAAGCCGCCACAAACTCCAGCTGGTGGAAACCCAAGTTAAGTGAATGTAGCCTTTGTCTGGAAAGACCTTTTTTGGGCCTCTAGCTCGATTTTGAGGGGAAAAAAAATATAAATAAATGGGGAGAGCAGCTGAGATTGGTCATGCTTTGAGCTCTTGACAGGTGGCTTTTTTAGGGTAAATGATCCCTTTAACCACTGCATGGACTGAGATGTCGACTGAAGAACCACAGAAGGAAGCTTGGACTGGACTACATGCAGAAGGACTGTATAGAAACAGATGGACACGCTGAAGACACACTGAAAGGAGCAGATTGGGCATTACCGTCACGTGCAGGATTTGAAGGACTGGCCATGTGTAGCAGGGTTGAGATAAATTTACTTTTAATTCAATCAAAATGTAATGGCAATCTGCCTTCCATTTACCAATTATATAATTTATTTACCACTCCCTCCTGAGGGACATTCCGAGTCGCAATTGTCATTTTTCTTCCAGAAACACTTGACACACTGTGGAAAAACTTTGTGCATTTGTCTTTATTAGCATCCCCTAAGATGTCTGGTTAGCAGCGTCAGCATTCATCATTGAAACTTGGAGGCACACAATTGGCTGCAGCGATTCCCTCAGTGTGACGGCTCATTCAAATCCAAAATGTCACAGTGCTTGAGTTTTCTGTTTGTTTGTTTGTTTTCATCAACAGGTTGCATCCGGTGCACATTCGATGGTCAATGCATTTCAAGAATTGAGCAAATAGTTGTTTATGCATATGATTAGTATCCAATCGGAATAGGGCGGGCAGAGAGCTTTGGAGGTTCAGTATGACTGGTTTGCTCTTGATTTTTTTTAAAACCTAAAAGTCACAGCCTTCATTTATTTCAAACGTGTGATTGTGTGATGAAGACAAATATTGCGAAACCAAAAATGTTCAATAACAGATGCATATATGCGAGGGGGCTCATCATCCCACGCTTCGAAAATCTCTTGGCTCGAACGGAGTTATAATTTGATATTTTAGGTAAATATGCTTTTTCATTTTGCATCTTTTCTACCCTCATGAATATTTTATTATGAACTCTTATTCATTTTTGCCACAAATTGTAGTTTTTCAAATATTGCACAATAAAATATGTTACTAATATGTTGCCATTGTGTGGCAAAAAACAAATATCAGGAATTGTGGCACTTCTCTGGAGCCCCTGAAAGTTAAATCCTTCAAAGAAGAAAACCAGTATTTGATCTGACATGTCTATTCAAACTCTGCATCAGATTCAAAGTGAAATTTCGAAAAGCAACAATTTGCACTGCAGACTAAACATAGGGCGTCAGCTTCATTTCAGCAAAAGAATTAATTACTTCAAAGTCCATGTTCCGTAACACCAGCTCCATGTTACCTCGCTCACCGGTTTTTAGTTTCAGGCTGAAATATTCACAGTCAAGTAGAACATTTTGCTCTTAACTGTAGAGAATGTGAGGATTTTGTTCAATATGAGATCATTTTAAGTACCATGGAAGAGCTGAAACACTTGAAAAACTCAGCTAAGTGAAGTCATTCATAACACTGGCAACATTAATCCCACAATTTTTAATAAATCTGATGTTTCTGCACAACAGCAGGCCTGCAAGGACAGTCATGAATACTAGTCACATTTAAAAAATTAAAAAATACAGCTCAGTATGGACTGATTGTACTCCTGTGTGTAAAACTGAGAAGTATACCCAAAACATTTAAAAAAAAAAAAAAAATGTTTTAGGAAGATGCACGTCTTAGGTGCATCCAAAAATATCTGACCTTTGAAGGGAACGGAACTAATGTTAGGAACCACAGCAGTTCTCTCTCGCCACTGAAGTCCACCAAGCACAACGAGCTTCTGACAGTATCAAGAAAAACAGAGAAATACAAACTGTGATGACGCCGTAATGCATTGCAGAGGTGCATTGCTTGTTTGAATCTGCAGCCAGTACCCAATAAATTGAGCTTTAATGATTGACAGCACAGAGGAAGCAGCCCGTCCTGCTCTGCAGAGCCGTCTGATCTATACTGCGTTTGTAGGTGGAGTTTGTTGGCGATTCAGACTCGCTGGTTCCAGATAAACAGCTATCCTGAAGAGATCAGTCCAGCACTGAGTGTTATATAATACCGGGAATCCTTCTTAAAGTTTATACTTGACCTTGTTTTGAAGAAGCTGATTCACAACAAGGTCAACTTGGTGGTTGTTTTATTTGAGATTTTTAAGTAGCGTGGAGACTGTCACCCTCTCTTGAGTTATCCTGGCACCTCACCCAGGCTCTTCTTTTCAAAGTTGTTTCCTTACATAACGCACTTCTGATAAGTCGTGTGTCAATTATTGAGCCGGAGAGATGCAGTTGAGGGAACAAACTTTTTTTTTTTTTTAAAGATCGAAGAAGATTCGAGCAAGCTGTTTCCCCCGTCACAGTCTTAAAGCTCAGCAGCTGGCGGTCGCTTTCCTTTTACGGAACAGATTTCTTCTCATTCGGATTTCAACACGAAAGCGAGTAAGCATATTTCCCGAAATGCTGAACTGCACCTCTGAGGGTTTCCACTCTAATCAGACACGATGGTGCCGTCCGCTCCCCTCTGTCTTCATTTCCGGGAAGATAATTTACCGGCTCGGATCAGCCCAGATCATGTTTGCCCGCTCGTGCTCAGCCCTGTGGAGGAACTATCTGTCACGACTGATTTGGCAAAACCTCAGAAATCATATTGGAAGCTGAGCGCGATCAAAAGATGCCACAAGCACCTGCAGCAGGTCTTTCTGCCGTGTTTTTTCCTCGTGCCTTCAGATGACGTAAGAAAATAAATGACTGAACTTTCCAAGGAATGGATCAGAGATCATACACTGAGGCAATGTGACTTCTATGATGGCTATACGACTATATGTTTTTTTTACAGGCTGGGCTGAGAAATGTTTAGCCAGCAGTTGATTTATTTTGCTCCCTTAACTCATAAACACCCTGAAACATTTCCAGTGGTCATTTAAACACACTGTGAACAATGATTTACAAGTTGTAATCTCACCACACTGTAGGAATGATGTATTTTGTTGCTACTAAAAGATAGTGGAGACATTGTAACACAAACACACCATGGGAATCCAGCACTTACTGATATTGTCAAATGGAAAGAAACTATGAATAAAGGCTGCTTTGATATGTAGAATATTTTGATGCCTTCGGCAGCTACTGTACTGTCACCCGGAATGATAAAGCTTAGTTTTTAATTCAAATGGTGCACATAAATCATGTATTTAACAACAATGACATGATGAGTTGGTTTTCTTTCCCCCTCCCCTCTTGTGATTTAGTCACTTCACATGAAATGCAAAGAGAAATCAACACTTGATGTCCCACTGGAAAATAAATGACATTTAGGAGCTGATGATGTTTTCTCTCAGGTAATCTTGAATTTGTTAGCGATAGTGGAAAATGTAAATGCTTTCCTCTTCTAATTTCACAATTGAGCAGATCTCAACCTGCCTGAAGTCATCAAGACAACAAGTCGTATTTCACTCAGGAAGCAGCTGAGATGAAACGCAGTGCGTTAAATTACGGCACATTAGTGACAGTTCAATGCGATTTGGGACGTGTTTTATTGACCAGTTCAGCAGAAAGGATTCATGGAGCAATCGAGCTGAAGGCAGAGCTCAACGCCACCGTAACTCTCGGCGTTGTTTATCTGGCTCCTCTGTAATGAGTCGCCATCTTTTCTCCCACACTCGCACCCAAACAGATGGATGGACACATTTATGTTATGGAGGGTAAAGATTTCTGACCTCAAGCACACTCGCAGATCTTGGCATCGTTTACGAGTCAACATCCTTCACCCGGCAGACTTTCCTACCTTTTTCCTGTTTATCCCCGTTTCCTTTCTGAATCAAGTCAGACCCTCGGTGGGACACTAAAGGTCTTCGGATGGCAACGGTTGCATCATGTGAAACAGAATATAAAAGAAAAGCCTCCAGGTCAGTTTCCCCATTGAGTCACACACAAGGAACTGCATTTGCTCCAATCTTAAGACTGAAAGAGTTGCTAGAAAGGGATCAGCGTGGTTGCTGTGAAACTTTTAACACACAGTTGCACACAAACACGCCACTCGTTCACTAATAGCCAGTTTGTGCAGTGAGAGACGGGCCCGTATTGACTGAGAGCGCCAGCTTTTCATTTTAAGGGTCTGGAAAGGAGCCAGATCAATTAGCAATCAGTCATAAACTCTTTGTGTGTGTGTGTGTGTGTGTGTGTGTGTGTGTGTGTGTGTGTGTTTTAGAGAGTGCATGCCGTATGTGTTGTCCGAAGTTGTGTTCATGTACACAAAGTGGATTCTGCTGTCAGTGGCATGCAAATACATTCCACGAGAGTTTTTGTGTGCGTGTATGTGTGTGTGTGTGTGTGTGTGTGTGTGTGGGATGAGAGCGAGGATGGCGGGCCCAGAATGAATAGCTTTCCTCTCGGCTACGTCTCTTGTCACATTCCTCATTCCTCGGCTGTGGCAGGTCCTCACAAGTTTCAGGACCACTTTGTTTACGTGTTTTCATGCGCACGCTTATTAAATGGAACTACATGCTTAAGGTGCCACCAGAGGAAGAAGAGGAAACGTGGGTAGCCGTAGAAAGGGCAGATTCCAAACAAGTGCAACAATAAATCAATCAGCAATGATTTTTTGGTGAGGAGAGTTGGTCTCCACTCGCTGTTCACAGGGTGAACCCAGGTCGCCCATTACAGGAACATTTCTTGTTTCTTGGGTGCTCAACATATTTTTGAAAATCATAAATGTTTAATTCATGTGTAATCTCAGCAGAACAAAGGAAAAAGAAACTGAATCATACTTTTAAATGTTCTAAAGTCCCGAGTTTAAAAAGTGCAGGTTATAAACTCAGCAACAGGAGCGCCGCTGATTAGCAAGTTCGATTCAATGCTCCAATGTCATTGTCTAGTGGGACGCAGTGACTAAAGGTGTGATTCAAATGGTAAAATGCTTGAATAACCAATACACTTCACTTTATTCCTCTATTCTCGTGAAATATTTTATTCCGCTGCTTTTGATTTTCCTCTGACTTTTTTTTTTTTTTTTTTTTTTAAGATTTTACGTGTCATGGTACACTGCCTCCTCTCCCAATGTGACATGCCTCATGAATTTTACAAATCAGATTTAAAGGAGCTGCAATAACACTCTTGTCTGAGGTGCCCCTTTACCAAGACAGCTGCAGACACCTACATTAAATCGATTTCTTCAATCTCCTTGAAAGTCATGTCTAAAAAGCTGCGCCACTCTCGGCTGTCCTGCCAATGAAAACACGTCTGTGCTTCCGGTGCTTTGAGTCACGTAACTGCACCCTTTCTGACCACAGAAGTAGGTAAAAGTTCTCCCTCATTAATCAGTTCAGCCAGTGAACCACCTGTGGATAGCCCTTAATTGATAGTGTGACAAATGCAGATGAAAGAATGAAAACAAAATGCAATGAAAGAACTCCTCCTTAAAATCACTGGAAGCTGGTTGATGAATCATGAACATCAAATCAACATCAAGTTAGTTCCTGTTCTCAGAACAATTTTAGTCACCGTGTTTAGCCATTACCCCATCCATCCATTTATCACATTTCCCATCTATCCAAACATCCGTTCAATCAGCCATCCAATCATCTGTTCATCCATCCATTAAATTATCAGTCCAATCATCCATTACATCATCCATTCAATCATCCATCCAACCATTCACTCAGTTACCCATCCAATCATCCATTAAATAATCCATCAAATCATCCATCCAATCATCCATCAAATCAGCCATCCAATTATCAATCCAATTAGCCGTCGAATCATCCATCCAATCATCCAGTAAATTATCCATTAAATCATCCATCCAATCATCCATCCAACCATTCGTCCAATCATGCATTAAATCATTCATCCAATCACCCATCCAGTCATCCATCCAATCATCCATCCAATCCTCTGTCCAATCATCTATACAATCGTCCGTCCAACCATCCATACAATCATCCATTAAATCATCCATTCAATCATCCATCCAATCATTCATCCAATCATCTATTAAATCATCTATCAAATCTTCTGTCCAATCAGGTATCCAGTCATCTCTCCAATCATCCATTCAATCTCCAATCATTAGTCCAATCATCCATTAAATCATCCATCCAATGATCCAGTAAATCATCCAGTCATCTATACAATCATCCATCCATCCATCCATCCATCCATCTACTGAGTAAAAAGCAGGATGCACCCAGAGCAGTTTGGGCCTGGAAGTGTTAAACTCATCCTAATAGAGGCCAGCAGGCAAACTATAAATGCGACGGTGTATACAATGGGAGGTTCTGATGCCTCCATAGTCAACCTATCCCGCCACTCTACCTAATTATTTTTATTGCAGAGGTAGATATCAGGCCACTCTCTTCTTTTCAAATCTGTTTTTAGTCACATCCCTTACAATTCACATGTTTTTCAGCTTGTGATAAAGGTTAAAGCCCATCTCTTCAGTCTTTTATTTGATGTGCCGTTGGTGTTTTGTCAGCTTTTGTTCCCCTCTGCAATGAGTGCAACCCTGTTTACAGTAAGCTACTGTCTAGATCAGAAGCGACACATGCCGGACTCGGAGGGCCATTGTCCTCCTTGTTCTCTGTGTCTGCTCGAGCCAGCAACAACCACATCTCATAGATCGATCATCACAAAGTTGCACAGTAAGCCTGAAAATGAGCCTGCTATTACAATCGGGTGTTTTTGAGCAGAGAGAGCGATATCAAAAACATGCAGGACTGTGGCCTTCCAGGACGGCATCGTCACGCCTCCGGTTTACATAAATGTTTCTTTTATCGCTCGTCAGCTTTGTCTTCTTTACTTGTCCACCACTAAGTCTTAATGGACTATCAGAAAGTATAATCAAAATATTCAGGAGGAGATTAAATGGATGCCAAGCAGGGCTGTAAAGTGCCATGCACTGGCTCCTCATCATTATAGTAACACAGCTGACTGCTGCTGTGTTTTACAGCCGTTTCTTAAGCAGACATCGATAACTGAAGGCTGATGAGAGGAGGGAGACACTGGGCTGCTGTAGGTGAGGCTCAAGTGGGATATGAGGGAAAAAACTGCACCCTGTGGTGTTTTAACCATCATGTCATTATCCAAACCTCCTTATCAGGACTGTGAGTGGCTCTTAGTACCACCTTGTATTATTACATATGTTATGTACAGTCAATGTACATCGCAATGCCCAACATCTCCATATAAAGTCTGGATATCAACAAGAAACTTATTGATTTCTTAAGTCTGCAGCCTGACTTTACACAAAACTAAAAATGATATGAGGATAGGTGCAATGATATTTTTAAAACACTCAAAATAAGATTCTAATCATACAGAAATAAGACAAAAGCTAGCAAGATAAATACAGAATGTGAAAAAATGTGTTTACTGGTGGTAAAAACATGGATAATGTCGGCAATAATTTGAAGACTAACCTCTTCTGCAGATGTATTTGGAGATATACCGACTCTGCAGGAGGAACTTGGCAGTATTTATTTATGAAAACTCACAGATTTAAGTGCAGCCAGAAACCCACAGACGGAATTGAGCATCATTGATTTAAACGGCTGTCTGAGGAGATTGCATTCCAGAGGTGAAATTATAAAAATAGCATTTTTTGGAAGAATACACAAATCCCTTTACTTCCACCCAAGTAAATCTATTGCAATTAGAATTAGACAAAAGAAAAGTGTATAAATAAAGCATGGGAAGCATCAGTGTTCAGCAAACAGCCCATGGCTGCAGTCTGTTTTCACGCCTCTAGTTTAAGATCCTGGGTTAATTGCACAAATGCTTCCTATCATAAAAAGCCAGTTATTGTTGCATCATGACCGCATTATTTAATCGAGTCATTCAGTCCCGGATTTAAACAGTAATTTTCCAGAGGAACGCAATTTTTTTGTGATTTCTACTAATATTTACTGTACAAATTGAGTGGAACTGTTTCACATTAGCCGAATCACACTACTTTTGAGAGACAAGTGAACAAGCTGCCAGAGTAACGACGAAGATTTTCTATTACTGTGAAATGCCTTCAGTGAGATTCTCCTTCTTCTGCATGTTCGACACAGCGCAGCTGTGTCTTGTGTTTTATGAGAATCATTTGAATATTTGCAAAAGAAACCATTGATATCTGTTTGGAAGCGGTTTCTCTGAAGCACTGCAACAATCTCCTGATGTTATCAGCTCAAAACAGCCAAGACTGTATCTGCTCATCCACACATATACTGTATTGAAAGTCTTATCTTGACAAAGCAACACTTCTTATCTTGAGCGAACAAGACATTAATTTCATCTATTTATATTGATGTAAAGGTAATGAGATAAAGATGATTATCTTGTTGTAAGTTCAACTTAAAAAAGACAAGAAAGGCCCTGTTCTCTGTTTAAGTGAATAAAGTGAAATGTTTTCGAAATCTTGCATGATAACAATCCGTGCACATGAGATTTATCATTTTATCTTACTTTTTTAAAAAGTAGTTCATCCAAATTCAATCTAATCTTCATTTTTCCTTTCTTGAAGCCAAAGCTTGTTTCTTACTTTGGCTACCAGCAGCGTCCCAAAGCTATCACAGGAGGGGACAACTGAACGAGAGGGGGCTGGAAAAGCGGGCCGTTCCAGGGCGGTCTGGACTTGGCCGGCACAGCGAGTCATCTCCAAACTCCAGTCGCTCTGTATATATGTTGACGTGTCCGTGCGTAAAACACTGGACCCCAAGTTTCTCCCTCTGGCGATACAAGTGAAGTAATTTACCATGAAGTCCATTTCACTACCAGTATAGAGTTGCTTTTTGATCCAAACGCTCGTCTACAATGAACTGAGAGTTGGTGCATTCACCACAAATCTGGGGGTCCGATGATAGAAAGTGGTCCAGTGGAGTTCAAAAGGAGTTGAATTTAAAAGAAAGAAAGAAAAACTGTGAGCCCTGAGCAAGAAACTTTTGTACTTTGTCCTTTGAAAACTTGACTCTGTTGAGGGTCAGTTAAAAAAGTCGTAAGCGGCTTTAATTTTCCTCAGTTTGAATTAATCATACATTGTGTTCTACTCTGAATCACATCACAGAAGAACACAGTGTGCTTACTCTTTTATTCCACCAGCAATCTTCAACACAAGGGAGAGACATTTATTATGCTGCTGGTGAAATTAAGTGAACAGTAAATAACAGGAGCTAAAGATAGAAGAGATCAAACCTAATGTGTAATACATCTAACTGTCAGACTTGTATAGGAAGGAAGCAGCTTGCAAAGCAATCTTCAAGTCATGAGGTATTCACATTTCCATATTAAGGCAGTGTCTGTAAATAGTACCCATTTAGCTCCTCTCCTCAGAGGTTTGAAGGACACACAGGGGGAACATGTCGCTATCTCCAACCATCAGCTGGAAAAGTCATTTAACATGTGTCGTTTAAATGCCTTCTGGGTGATTGAATTGCAGACGGAGAGTGTCTGGCAGACATATCAATATGGCAATCAAGTTCAAATCTGATTTAAATACAAGACATTTTAATAGCAAAAATGACCCTGGAAAAAAAAAAGATGCTTGTTTGTGTAAAACACTTCGAAATGCCTAATCATAGGAGTAAAGTTTCTTTGTCTTCATAATGACACACACTTAGCTGAAAATCTTTCGTAACATGACTTGTCCTTTTTTCTTTTTGAGACGCAGACAATCGATTTTCATCAGCGAAGGTTACCGTTGAACAAAAGAGACACCTCCCAGGATGAGAATCAAACTCTGTGCTTGTCATTTGTTTTGATTGAGACTCTTAACAGAAGAAGAAATTACACACTGTTTATCTGACGCAGACAAAGCCAGTGCTAGAAAGTTTTCCATTAAATAATGTTTTTTAAAGCTATACCTATTTTTTTCCCCCACTATACCTAAAAATAAGCACATCTTAGTTTTGTATGTTGTACTGGAGTCCCATGTAGATTCTCGACAATCCATAAAGTCCTGTTCCTGACAGATAACAACTTTCTATAGTCTTTTGAAAGCAACCTGCCGGGACTGAGGATCCTGCTGGATGTCAGCTGTGATATGTGAGCTGATAGCTCAGACAGCTGTATGGTGCTTTTTTTTGATGTGTTTTAAGTGAGCCTCGGTAAGGAAAGGAGACAGAAGCACAGTTTGTAAGCTCTGCTAGGGGGAGAAACTGGGTCATCTGCTCACTCTGTCCCTGTTATTATCTGTTCATAAAAACAGGGGAGGATGAGTAATTTTCCCTGTAACAGGCAGTGTTGGGAATAACATGACGTGTAACATGTCATTGTAACGGCACTACTTTTATCAGTAATGCTCAAGAAACTCAAGTTTTTTTGTGCTTGTTACTCATTTTACCATTTACTGAAGTCAAATTTAAAAAGGTTATTGTGCTAAAAGTTACTATTCCACTAAACTGCTATTTATTGTCAGAAGAGTGCTTTATTACAGCTGAATTAACTCGGTTCTGCTGTCAGTAAGTGACAATAGCTTCCACCCTCTACCTGTGACGGATTCACATCTTTAAATAAATATTAGCTTACCTTCATAAGACCGGTCTGTCCCTGTCCTCATGTTTGTGGTTCATCTCAGCTGTCTTTCATTAGTCAACAAGTCTGTTTCTTTCCAGAGCAAACATTATGCACAGTCCTGCAAGATGACTGAAACTTACATCCTCCCTCACAGGAGCGCATGAAATTAAAACACCGGCCTTTAATAATGACTGATTTAATCAAACTGACCAAAATCATGTATGAGCACCATTTTTTTGACTCTTTAAATATCTCTATTTAATGAACATTAGGGGATACATTTACAGACAGGTACTTGATGCTGCATAAATATTAAAGTTTGATACCACAAGAGGGTTCAATTCTCACTGGTCATCCACAAGTCATTATAAAGCCTGTTACAGCCAGCAAGTACAGCAAATTGCTCAAACTAATTGATGTAAGTTCAGCTGAATGTGATGACTGAATCAGTAATCAGACCAGAGGTGTCAGACATGTGGCCCTGGGTGGTTTCTTTATAATTTATTTATTTTATTAATAAAAAAAAAAAAAAAAACTGCTGCACTTAATTTGTGCACTTGGAGCACTGTTTCAAAAGCTGGAAATGACATAAACTAACATTTGGGTTTTACTTGGAAAATAGATGAAAGCAGGGTAGAAGATACATGATTCTCCTGCTCTGAGATGAAATCAGATTTGGTTTAGTTTTGTATTTTTTTGCATCAATATGTAAAAAGCATCAAATCTGAATACTTTCAGGGTTTCCTTTGCATTACAAGTGAGAGAAAACTTTGGACTTTTCAGTATTTACAGGCCATATTGCAGGTTGTCAATCACTTTGCCAATCCAGACCAATTACAGTGATACTGAGCAGTGAGATGAACTTAAAATGAGTTTCCTCCCTTCCTGCATCACACTAACCCACACTAAGACACACGGACACACATGAATATATTAAATAACAGTTATTTTCTGTTTTCATGAGATGCTAAATTACTGAATTACTGATGGAGTAATGAGTAGCTAATCCTGTGCGAGGTGTCAGTGACTGACTGACACTGAGGGACAGATGGAGGCATGTTTTTGAGGTGCATGTTTTGTTGTGACTCTCACACTCGACAAGCTGTACTCAAAGCTCTGCTTACACTCGACTACAACCACCCACATGCAGCCTGTACACAAACGGCATGCAACCTCCGCTCTCATGAAACTGTGGAGCGCCGCTGACTACCTGCACGTCCACCGTGCCAGGAGGGGAGCCGCTGTGTCTGCCCTCTGCATTTCTTCTCTCAAGAAACACAAAGTACCAGTTTCTGGGAACTAATGATAAAAGAGATGCAGGGTGAGAAAGGGGTGTGTGTGTGTGTGTGTGTGTGTGTGTGTGTGGGACGGAGGAATGTTTCAGGATGCCCTGCCAAGTGCCTCCAGTGCCCCTCAACGGAAGACTGTTAGTCTTTGAGGTCTCTGTTACACTGGGAACCTGTGCGTGTGTGTGTGTGTGTGTGTGTGTGTGCTTTGCTTTCCTACACATGACAGTGGATCCCACAGGTGAGGCACACTGTCACAAAAATAACACCAACAGGCAGTGATTGGCCCATCTAGTTTAAACAACACGGGAACAGCTTGTCATTACATGATTCGATCAGCGGAGCCCAATTTCAACAGAGGCCGTGAGGCTGTCACAAGAAATCCTCCCAGCGTCGAACAGGGACCAGAACCCCTGCACAGGGTTCACCTACAATCCTTGAGAAAGGCTCCCGAGGGACGCATATGCGCCATTTGACTTTCTTGTGATTACTATTATAGTCTAAATTTCTATGAAGTGAAACAGGAGGGGGGGAAGACTTCAGAAAAGACAAAAACATCAAACAAAAAAACCTCAGAGGGAGGAGATGTGATGTGACACAAACACAGAGGGAACATGCATGAATGCAGGAGAAACGTGACAACATTACAAAACAAATCATTACGCTCTCACTGTGACAATGGCGGGATGCAATGTGATAATATGCTTGAAAACAAGCTCTGGGAGGCGAAAGAACACTTAATGGAGAAAACCATAGAGAAAAGTGGATTGCTATTCATGTGAAAGGATGCAATAATGTTGCATTTTAATGCCCCACTGATGAATAGCTTTATGTCCAGAAAGTTACCGAGTGTGTAATGTGAAAAGTGATCGTGACAGTAACATGTTTCTTTCATCAGCTGATCGCATGACAGTGCAGCAGAGCAGATTTTCAATAATACACAGAGTTGTGTTTTACTTCCTGCACTCGTTCTTCACTGACATCAATTAAATTTATGATCAACCTTTTCCGTGCTCCCCGTGGCTCCGACCCTGCTTCTCTTACCTCGAGACGTCTACAGATCATCTTGATGGGTGTTTATAACAGTGGCCGTGCTCCAAGTCTGGGCTTAGCCTTGCCACTGCCGCTTTTCTGCAAACATCCAACAGTCATGCAAGTTTTCATGAGCTTTCCAACAGTGCACCTCGGAAATGTTGTAATCTACAATAATACCGTTGATTCATTGTTGCCTAAATAAAACCATGTTTTCTGACTGATGACACAGATGGATAGATTATTTGTATTCACAGGAACGTATGTTGAATGATGGACAACCGTCGGCAGCAGCATGCAGGCCGGGTCCTTTTCACATCGTGCAAATTAGTCACGGAGGCCGGAGAAGGGTACGTCATCCCTGGGGGGCATGTTGTCCCAGAGTGACATCCTCTCCATGTCTGCTCCATCCCCCCTCGCCTGAATATTGATTCCAGCCTTCCTTTTAATTTACAACGCAGTCTGAGTTTTGCACAAACTATGTAACAGTAGAACTGAAGACAAGGACATTTTTGTGTACTTACCTTTTTCCATTCACTTCCTTTTTAATTATTTCAGGTTTGTAGAATGATGTATTTTCAGTGTTGGCGATAGTTGTAATAATAATAATAGGGCCACGTGGTGGAACACGGGTGCTCTGTCCTCAGAATAAGAAGGTCAAGGATTCTGCCTGTTTACACAATAGCGTCAAGTGAAAACAGAAAAGTTTCATTCAGCCGAGACGGACTCCAGTGTCCTACGACTCTGCACATCATAAAGCAGTGTAGAATATGGCTGGATAGAGTAATATTATAATACGGGTTGTAGTGGAAGTCGTCGACAGTGAAAGCTCCTCTAAAGAATCTGGCTGCTCCGCTTGCCAGAAAGTTGCTAACAAATCAGGCAGCGCTTTAGCGCTCCACTTAGTCCGCCGCTGATCTCACTGTGACAGGGCAAACAAATCCAGAACTGCAGAAAGAACCAGGAGAGACCGAGATTGATCCATCCTGCAGCAGGAGACAGAACGGCGATTACTGCACCAGACATCTCCAAGCTCCAGACATCTCAAGCTACAGCTAAACAAAGACGCAACACGCCAAACACTTAACAGCGAGCGCGGCGAAGCGGCTCTCCACTCAGCACATCTAATCTACTGTTGTGCTCTGCTTTTATTTGTGGTTAGTAGGTGTTGGTTATGCTTCTCACACACACACACACACACACACACACACACACACACAAACACATTCACACACCGGAGCAGACTCATGGAGCAGTACTGAGTTAAATTTCACTCCACATGTTCTCTTCGTTCTGTCCAACCACTCGCTCTCACACACACTCATGTGGAACACAGAACAAAGGAACACACACACACACTTTGTTTGTGGCGCGGACCCCCCCCATCTGTGCACGCAAACTCTCACAAAGCCTCCCTCCTCTCACTCACGTACACATTCTGCATCGTGGTGTGTGGCAAATTGGACATTGTGTGTTTTTAATCTGTTATTTAAAAAAAAATGTTTTCGAAATACAAAGACACTTTTCTTTAATGTTGAATGAGTGTGAGCACATGAGCAGAGCTATGAATCCTTCAACCTTTTCTTACTGCTCACTTTGTAATAACGGTCATAGTTTTTCATCTAATTATTAATCAGGAACACCAATTAGTAGTTTAGCATATTTCAATGGGACTGATTAGACTAATCAATTCAATTTTCCCCCAGAGGAACTGAAAAAATTGCTTTGGCTTTTATTTAAATCGTTTGATAGTAACAATGTTGAGCAGCTGAATTTATCTGAATATCAAACGTCACCAGTGCCCAGAGGGATGGCACGACAGTTCAAAGCTACTTGACATAAAACGCCATCCATACATTCAGTCGTAGTGGATTTATTATCAGCAGCAGCAGGAAAAGCAGCTTATCAGAGGGTTGTCTTTTCCCAGCTTGATATATTCCTTTTCATTTATTGAAGGAAGGAATATTTTTGTAAAACGTGCAATTTTAGAGATGAATCTAAACACATATTCATCGTATAAACATTTAGTGGAATAGAACTGATTTGGGAACAAACACAGCAGTCCTTGTTCATGTAAAGACCCTGACAAAAGGAGATTGGATTCATTGGATTCATGAAAACTCAGCCCATCAGGTCCAACAGTTAAAGATAATATATGAAGACCAGATATTTCAAACTTAATATATTCAGCTAACATTCCCATTCAGAGCTGCTGTAACATGTTTGAATCTGCTTGTGCTGTGTTGTGTAGACGCTGTGTGTGGCTGCAGAAGTGTGACAAAAATGCCAGTGAGCAGTGTGTGAGAAGCCCAGGGACTGGAGGAGCTGTTAACGACAAAAGATCCATCAGCCCGAAACAATTGAAACGATCAAAGAGGTCAAGGGAATACAATCAGTCTTTAACGACAATCAATGAAAGCTCTCTTCTCCGAAGGAGAAAACATTTAGCACTCGTAGCCACTGAGAGTTCATCCCTCCAGCTCCTTCGCTGTCTCAAGTAAGGTATACAGCATAATTGAATAAAGTTATCGACTAACTAGAAATGTATTCAATCAGTGACGGTAGACGTGTCACAGCCAGAGATGAAGTCAAAATCACAAGTTATTCCACATTCCTGATGTACAAAACAAGACGAAATGGCTTTAGGAAGCCAGGCTTCATGTGTGCAGCGATGCTTGACATTCATTTGAAGATACAGTAGAACAGAAACAAAGTCTAGATTCACTAAATTAGATGATAGTCACTCCTCCCAGGAGGAAAGGCCCAGCACCAGGATCTCCATCACACGGTCCAGCAGGCGGATGTCGATAGCTTCAGAAAATGAGACGCAACATTAACCTCCAGAGCCCTGACTGTTGATGGAAAACAAGAAATTAAATGAAGGAATTGAGATATATATACAGAAACCCATCACATAGTGTTCTCTACAGTCACTATAGTGGGCCAGTTTGTAATTCAGGTACATCTACAAAGGGACTTATATGTTTCCAGATATAATCAGCATGCATGGATGTCTTTTTTTTTCCACTTGAAATAAACCCAGTAACACAGGAAGTTGGTTTGATTTAAACTCATATCTTGTTCAAATGTGTTTACAACAAACTCTGTTCTTGTGCCATTACTCATGGAAATCAATAATCTATTAATTCTGGCGATTTTAAACATCTCCTGCAGGACTGGTGTGTTGTTTACAGATCAGACTGTATGAATGCGTCAGAGCATTCAGAGGACAGGTCCTTCTCTCATTCAGAAGCAGCTTTTCAGGTAAACAGTCTCAAACTTGATGACGATTCACTAAATCAGGTTGCTGTTTCTTCACATTTTTGTCGTGTCCACCATCACGTCCATCCATCTGGCTTCTGTACCTGCTTCAGCTTCTTACCTGAGCTCCTGAAAGAAAAGCTGAATAAATCAGCAGGTTTGAACCAGAAGCTTTCTTGCTGTTAAGATTGGAAGCAATTTTGTTTCCTATTTTCATTTGCTGCAGCTTTTGCTTCATGTTTAATGTAAATGTAAAACATTGTTTATGTCCAAATTCTTGTTTAGTCCTGTAAAGAATCGCTTGCGTCTGAATATTGCAATATAAATAAAAATTCATTACGGCAGCTGTGCTCACCACTGCACCACTGTGTCACTCCCACTGATATATCTACTACGTTCAGTTGTCCAATAAGACAAACTGGAAAAAGAGTGCAGTGCGTCTATAATGCACATGGGACAAAAACAGTTGTCCAATGATCAAACTTAGCAAATGAGAGGGAAAATGGCCGTTCATCATAAATTGGCAACCCGTTATTTTGTGACAGTCTCTCAGTATTTTCTTTCAGATTCCTCTAACTGTGCAGGCTGGTCAGCAATCTGGGCTCTAATTTCCTCATCACTGATTGTCGTGTTTTCTTTATGTATTGCATTTTTATTTGTTGCAACCAAGATGAGCAGCTCATGCACTCAAAACCAGCCACCGCAGTACGGACGCTCAAAAATAAACTAGGCTGTCTATCAGAGAAACTTAATGTAGTCTGTCCCACACTAATTACCATTCAGTAACGTGGACACACACAGCAGTCTGTGAGCTTGATTCTCTCGGGACGTCTGATTCTTTCTGCTTACTGCTTTTCACGGTTCCGGGACAGGCATAGGAAATCAGCTGTCACAGTCAAAGTGGTTTTGTTACAAAACACTTTGTCACCCGGATAAAAACAAAAAAAAAAGAATCTTCCTGATTGAAGGATAGGAGGTGTCTGTTCACATCTGTTTTTGAGACCTTCTGTCTCTCACAAAGAAGATTTTTGTTTCCTTATTTAAGAAGCAAGTAAGTTCATTCTTGTGCACATAACATGTTATTCCCTCACAAAACACTGAAATGGCGCCTTTGTTTGCATTATGCAGATACAAAGCAGGATACGATCGCTGAACCTGATGGGCTGAGTTTTCATGAATCGAGTCTTTTTGTCGAGGACTTTAAATCAACAAGGACGATTGTGTTTGTTTCCAAACTCTCCTCTCGTTGTCACAGTTGTTGTTTGTGCCAATTGAAATCAATTCTGGTCTCCACATTTCAGGACCACTTCTAAAGTTCTCATAGTTGTTTTTGTCTCAAAGGGCTGAGATTGTTTTTATTTTTTGGCAGGGTAACTGGTCGAACCGCAATTGATTCGACTGTTAATGACCGTCTGAAACACACACACACACACACACATAAAACAGAGGGGCAGACATGAAGACCGCTTAGTCTTGCCCTGGTCCTGATGTCTTAGTATGGATATAGAAATTGAAACAATGTCGAAATTCCAATAGGATTGTCATGCAAAATAAATAATATATCAAGTCCGCATTGCAAAATAACATTAATAATACAGGTTGCATATAATGATGCACTGCGTTTATTATTGAAGGCTCCACGGTGGAGCAGTGCCAGTCGGCTGTTTGTGCTGAATAACGTGTCCGCTCTCAACGTCCTCATCAGAAATATTGTATATAAATCTGTGAACAGGCTGGAGATGTCCAATAATGAAATCATAAAGGATTTATGGTAATCAGCTCTGAGGAGAGCAGCGTCAGACACTCATCTGGAATTTGGAGGCACTGGAGGCCGTGTTTATAAGGTCAGTGAAATTCTATTTTATTCTTGCCTGAGTTTGTTTTTCTGTGTTTCTCTGTTTTCTTTTCTTTTCTTTTCTCTGTTGTTCTTTTTTATGGACCAAAGAGTCTGAAATAAAGATTGATTGATTGATATTGGAAGTTGCATCGACCCTCCCACAGAATGAAGAAGAAGCAGTTGAGCCTTGAAGAGGCTGAATTGATCCACTACTGCACAGATTAATGGTGGCACAGATCCAGCAAGTACAGCCTGTCGACATGTCAGTTCTGGGATGTGTGCCTGTTGATATGGGCGACATGAGGTCAACCACAATCGGCCCACATGCGGCATGCCATCATATGAACCGTACCATCACATTCCAGCAGTGCCAGCTCGACGCCACACCTCCCTGCAAAGTGTGAATTCATTGTTTTGGCCATTATGTGTCTGATTCCCTTGAGGTGTGTTTTCACATAAAGTGCATCATCATCATTTTTCTATAACAGTACGGAACACATTAGTTTGAGATGAGAGCAAACTGAGCAGCAGGATGAATTAAACCCGCCTGTTAGCTCAGTAGGGAGCGCACACAAAGTGCGCTGAATAAAACACGGTGGTAAAAGTTCACTTACCTTCGACCAAACCAAAGCTGGATTGATCCAGCATGACCAACACGGTCCGGCTTCAACTCTCTCTGAAACACTTCTCAGGGCACCGTTAAATAAATAAATAAATGAAATATGCTCTTCCAGATATCCTGTATGTGTCTGATAACACTTTCAGCCTCCACCCCCTGCAGAGAGCAGACCTGCTCTCCAGAGAAGGAACACTTCAACTCAGAGAGTCCATTACAAACCACCACAAACACCTCCTTATTCCCGCCTTGTGCCACAAAACCTGGAACAGGAAAATTCTGGGTTCTGCAATTTTCTTCTGTCTAGCACAGAAATTGTCTAAAAAGCATTTGTTGGTGCTGCTTTAAAGCTTTATGCTCAGAATAAATGACTTGTTTCCCCGGTTTGTGAAGGCAGCGTAAAGTTCTGCTGGCTTCCTTGTTAATGAGGAGAAAAGACAGCTGTGAAGAGCAGGTGGAAAAGAAAAGACAAGAGAAAAAGTTTGAAGCATTGCAGTTTACCTAATTAACTCGCATGATTAATTTTTAGAAACTCAGTTCAAGAACGGTGATTATTTGGCTATTTGCTGATAATGTTGTGCAGCGGGATTAGCGCGGAGCTATCGATGTTAGCATTACCTTGATGATTTGGGAAAAAAATAAACTATTCAGACACATTTACAGAACGATTAATTGTAATTAACAGGGATTTACTGAAACATAGTGGTGTGATCCTTACAGCTGTAGTCTGCACACACACGCACACACACTTTCAATCAGATCCGCTTTTGGAGTTCTTTGAAGTCTTTGTAACACAAATTCAGAGACTTGTTTCCAATTACATTTCACATTCTGAAAATTCGTCCCTAAATGAAGGAAAAAGACAGATTCATGTATTTGTGAACATTCCCAGCATTTAGATATTGAACGCCTGCGGAGAATTAAATCGGTTTTCTCTGTTATTCAGTGCTTGTGAACTAGATGTCATGCGGAATTTTCAGGTAACTTTATTAGTATTGATTATTATTTAGCAGTTATGCGGCCGATGAGTTACAGTGAAATCATCAAAGCAGTTTATGTTCAGACGTCCACATGAGGCTGATGCCGTGTTTCATAAAGAATGATCGAATGCAAACGCTTCCTTTTCCTGGTGCATCTTTGCTAACAAGATGATTTTTAAATAATAACACTATGCATGAGTCTCAAAAATACTATTTGTTTCACTTAGTTTTATTTCAAATGCAATAAATAAAAAAAAGTAATGAGTACAATCAACATGATGAAAATGAAAACTGACACTTTTGAACAGGAGTAGGAAGAAGTGTGAGGTTATTAAATCCCACCGCCTCTCCAGATCAATATTTACCGATATTCTCGGTTTAGCAGAGCGCGTGCATTGTTTTCTTTGAATTGAACAATTATCCACGGTGCATTTTGAGACGGATCTGTATGACTGTAATCAAACAGAGATGGATTGTTATGGCACGATCAAAGATTGCCACCATTGGCTTTTTCTTGTTTGTATATTTATCACATGGACGTTTCCCGGATTCACTTTCTTTTGGTAAGAATGAATTATTTGCTTACCTGTTCTTTTCTTTCCTTTTTGTGAGAAAGGAGTAATTTTCTACCTCCTGATATCTGATATGTAATTTAAAGCACATCGATTTCTCTTGTATGGATGGTATCACTGAAATACTGATTAAATCAGACTGCAAGTTGACAGAGGATTATACTCTGAGATGGAACTCTGAGCTGTTGAAATACTGTTTTTTTCCACTTTTAAAGACTGTGCTGAGCTACTGGCAGAGGTGAAGGAACTTAATCTAGAGGTCTAAGGTTTCGGGACAGTGTAAACACTGAGCTCCAGCTGTGGGGACACTTCCTCTGCAAGATTTTTTAGACTCATGAAAGTAAAGAAGCCAGAGGTGCAAAAATATAAAAAAAAATAATAATCAGGATTCACTTTAAATGTTGTATCTGTGATGTTAATGCACCTAAGAGTGACTGTGCAACATTTTAAACTGGTTTCTTTTTCAGTTTCTGAGATCCGGAGGCTTTGAAATGACTCTTGATCTGCAGAGTTACAAGTGCTGAAAGAAAGGTCAAGTTCCATCAGGCATCACTTCTCATCTGGTCACATTAACTGCCTCAAGTATTCATTTTTTTATTTTTGAGGGGGCTTGCTGTAGGGCTCATCCAAAACTGTTGATTTTAAAAACTAATGATAATAAACAGACCATAGCTCCTTCTTCCTGGAGCTGAACGTACTTCCTTTATAGTCATAACTATTAGTCCGCTGTCAAAGTCAACTCCTCGATTCTCTTATGCAGCCCAGAATTAAATACATTCACTAAACATTATATATCACAATAAAAATAAATAAATAAATAAATAAACTGCATCACACAGTCAAGTATGTGAGGTTTCCATATTTTTCTTTGCAACTCAAACAACCTCTAAAACTGGGTCTGGTGCTAACGTTTGCTTTTATTTCTTGATGTCATTCCCCAGCAGATAAAATCAGAGACAAAGCAAACTATGAGAGTTGTCTCTGGCTGTGGGAGTTCAAAAAATGGCTTCAAGGTGCCACTGAAAGGCTTGTGAGGGATTTTTGATGCATTACAGTGCGTCTGCACAGAAATCCATGACGGGGATTCGACGAGATGAATAGTTTCGGCATTAAAATTGTTTTCAGCGTGGAAAATTAGTTCTGCCTGTCTGAACCTGGTTACATCACCCAGTTCTGTCCCACATAATGGAAAAACATGTTACCTCACTCAGATTTTTAAACACATCCGTCCCAAAGGGTTTGATCGCCTCCTCCACCTGGTTCTGCAGCAACCAGACCCCCCTGATCTGCCTCCGTAACCAGCAGCACTCGGACCAATTCATCCCTCATGCAGGCTCAAACCACAGTGACTTCCTGCCCGGTTCCACGGCGCATAATGAAGGTGTCTCATTCTCTGCACTGGATGTAATTTCTGAACCACATTTTCCTCACAGTGTGTTTCCTCGTTTAAGGACTCAAAGATGAAAAAGTAAACCTTTTACGGTCGAGACGGTGCCTCATAATAAAGCTGCATTATCACAAAATGACTTTAGAGAAACAAACTATTTACAGCTCCGGGTTCTCATAATGAGGCACTTCAGGAGAAAGAGGACCTCTCCCTACCTCTTAAGTTATGTAAATTGGCTTCAGCCTGTTTTCTCACATCTTTCTTTCTTACTTTCGCTCCCAAGTTTCTGGAAGAGGAACATCTCACGGTCATTAATAACATTTATTCTGTGTGGTGCAACAACAGATGGCCTCCTCTTTTTTTTTTTAATCTTCAGCAGTGTCCATTTCGTGGACAATGTCTGTAAATTATTCTGGGCCCTGAATTTAACACATTAGACGGTGTTTGCTACAGCTCGTGCGTATTTTCGTCCTTTTGATGGGGAAATCTGACAATGTCTTGTGACTTGAGTGCTTGTTTTACCAGCACGGTTCATTTTAAGTCACCATACTAGGAAATCGAGCGGAGCGACCTTTATCGTTTCAGTCCAAGGACGAACGATAAGAGTCGCCGTGCGGCGTCTCCTCCTCCCCTGTGCAGCCGTCAAGAGTTTTCCTTTTCTGGTCATTCTTTTCACAGACGTGGGAGCTGCAGTGTAAACTGTTTTATCTGTGGACTGCGATACAGGCAGCACATGCAGATAATGCATGTGACACTCAAAGACTGCTGCTTTCTTCTGACAAAAAAAAAAAAAACAACCAAGTAATTTCACCTAATTTATGCAAGAACTGGCCTTTGAAAGGAGGCAGACGTGGACATTAACAGGTTTCTTTATATAAGGGCAGCTTTGTTTTTTAGGTTCCCTCTCAGTAATATATTGTTAAACAATGCAGGAGCGTTAAAAGCTGGCAAAGCAGAAAAATAGAGGCTTTTTTTTTTTTTTTTTAAATACTCAAACACAAAGTTCTGAAATGTGCAGCAGCTGCATGTTCTTCCTATGTTGGTATGACTTTTTTTAGTCTGAGGACATGCGTTTTAGATTAACTGAGGAATCTACATTCTGAATAACAAGACTTGTGACAGAATTCTGCATTCAAAAAGGAGAAATACTTTCAAACACTGTCACTGTGTTACTATAACAAATTCAGCAAATAACCGTCATGGGAAAACATTATTTTCCTTGTGGAACACTGCTGCAAAGAATTTGAGAGGAATAATGAAGTCAAAAGACGAAGGTCAGAATAGCAGGCATCTTTAAAACACACTTCTTCAACCTGGTGTGAAATGTCTGAATCAGTGTAAAATATGTTCAGAGATTTTCACACCACCTTATTCATCAGTTTATCTCCTGAATTCCAGTTGTGTATCCCCAGCCCCGCGATGAGGGATGAAGCCATGTAGGAAATGGATAGAACCATCCAAAATGAGAAAAGTGTTTGGAACTTTGGACATTTTGTAGTAAACAAATAGAAAGTAGGTTCCTTTAAGTTAACTTTTCCAATTGCAGAACTTTTCTCCCTCCATAAGAAACCCGCGGTCAGCGTCTCCGGGGAGTCAGTGTGGTTCCCGTGGAGAAAAGCTCAGCGCCATGCTTTCCTTCCAGAGCAGGGAAAGAGAAATCTTACCGGCTTTTTTTTTTTTCCCTGATACATCTGGTCTGAAAGCAAACTTGTACAAACAGGATAAATCTGTCAGTCATAATCAGCTCTGCATAATGTGCCGCTCCGCTCGGCGCTTTGTCTTCACCGTCTGAATTACAGCCACTCCACACAACAAGGCTGGTAGCTGTCGGCGCTCATGATGTAAAACATATTTCTCAGACACAACACAGGCGCAGATCTTTTTCCTGAAGACGCCGGCGCAAGTTCAGATGCACCAACAAAATGAGATCGATTTCATTTATTTGGTTACTACCAGTAAATACAAAACAAAAATAAAACAAAATAATGTACATCAATGGTGACGTAAAATTGTTTTAGGAATTTAAAAAGTGGTTGAGGATTTAAAATCATTTAAAAAAAAAAAACTGCTGCAAACAGATTAACTGCAGTCAGATCAGTGAGCAGACAAACAAACAACCAAACACACACAAAAGCTTTCAGTGACGGGGTGTTAAACTATCCTCTGAGGAGAAAAGAAAAACTGATTCAAATGACAAAGGATTATGGCAATTAAAACGGCCTCAGTGGAACAATTTAACACTAATCTGACGGCCTTAAAATAATCAAATATTCATTAAAATGTGTCACTTTTTCTCATTTTCTTCACCTTTTCTTTGACATCTTCTCCAGCACCCAGTCAATAACCTACCAAAGAAAACAAAACAATGAAAGAGCATTGAAAAGATGAAAAAAAAAAAAAAAAGAAAAAAGAAAAATTTGCAGTTGTTTGTTGGCGTTTACCTGTTTAACGTTGCTGCTGGCTGCTTTCTTCATCTCGTCGTGCAGACCCCGAGATGTCTTCAGATCCTGGGAGGGAGCGACAGGGGAGACTCAGCTCGCTGGATTTGTATCGTACAGATTAATGTGTTTATTCACTCAAGTGTATCTTGAAAGCAAACTATGAAAGAAGCAAATATATTTAAATCAAGCTAAGTAAGAGGATGTTGTTCTTCGTTTTCCCAAAGACCTGACAGCAACCAATAATGGAATAAAGCCAATAATGTAACAAGCTGCAAAAAATGCAATAAATTAATAAAATATGTTTTACCGCCATAACAGAGAGTGCAGCGTCGTTTTCATGTTTAACGAGTCAAACTAAGGATTTTTCTTTTTAACATCAAACTGCAAAAAAATCTGCCAGAAATGCTTTTATTATTATTTTTATGCATCATTGCAATTGGAATTATTTTGGTTTAAATGTTACTTTTTCACCTGATTAGATTTTTTGTAAAATGTTTTGAAGACAATGGCTCAAGTACGCTATTATTTGTTAGCACTACACCAAGCTATTATCATCTCAGCATTTGTCACATTTAATGGCTGAGATTATTACATTAGTTGCTACAGATCTTCCATTTTTTGTTTGTAAAAGTACCTTTTTTTCTTCCTTGGTCTGAACACATGTTTGATCAATGAGTTGGTGTTTGAACCAGCGACAAGGTTTTTTCCTTGAAAAGCTTTCAGACTGTCTGTAACAGTGGCTGCAGACTAAACCTTCTCTCAGATCTCTGATTCACCACAAACGTTACAGTGCAGCCAAAAGCTGGAGGCCACGCCCACTTTCACCCAAACACAAAGCCACTGGGAGGTTTCTCACATCTTTAGATTCTAGAAAGAGTCTTCTTCTGGTTTCATTTGACATATAAAGATCTATTTTCGACTAAATCAGAGCAGGCAAAGCCTGAGGACCCCCTCCATGCCATCTCTGATTTGCCGGTGGGACTAATGGGATTTAAGGTGGCTGTGTTTTCTCAATAAACCTAAAATCTGTTGTTCTGGCTCAATGTCAACAAAAAACAGAGAGCAATCTTTATGACGGATTTCACAATTCGAGTCAACGGCCAATAGTGGAGCAATGATCCTTGAAACAAAAAAATGTTTTACTTGTAATAGAACAAAATGACGATTTGCTCCCAAAATGAAGGATCTGAGCCTCTTTTCCTCCAGTGCTGGAAACGTAAAGCTGCTTCGCCACGATATTTACATTCCCTCTCACAAAAACGGTCCATTAGAAATTAGAAGGTCAAACGAAAGTAGATAACGTTATAAAGGAAAAGTCTCAAATGACTCATGTCATGATAATTTGTTCTGAGTGCCGGTGACAAAAGACACGGCAGCTCCTGGATGCATCCGGACTCGGAAATGAGAGGACAACGCCGGCTGCGCGAGGGCCGTAAAAAGACAAACCTTGAGGTAAAATTTGGAGATATCAAACAGTCTCTTGCTGCAGGCCTCAAAGCTCTCGTGCTCGGCAGCGATCCCATGGTGCTTGAGTGTTTTAGCTACAACCTCCTGCAGCATCTGAGGACACAAAACGACAGACGAACACATTTGTATCAGCGCAACGACGGAAAACAGAAAAATCTAGTTGTGTTTATTCCCATCCCGCCGAATTCTAACCCGGTTCACAGAAACTAATTTTAGCACAGTAAAAGCAACGGATGTCAGCGTGTCTCGACTTTTGAGGACGTCCTTGTAAACAAAAGCACAGTTACAAACATGCGAGTACAGTTTGCGTCGGACGAGGAAACAGATCCCCGGAATAAAGAGATCACCCTTTAATCTCGTCACGGCGACTGTTACGAGGAAGCAGCACAAATGATTGTGAAAAAGCGTCGGAGTCATTGAGTCTCATGAGGAGAGAGAGAGAAAAAAAAAAGGCAGCTTTTAATCTCCGCCCTGAATAAACTGCTATCATTATGTCTGAATAGGACCGACTGTTCTTTCCTATACTCGGGTTCGGTTGATAAGCGTGTTTGCATAGTAATCACAAATCAGAACAAGTCAAGGACGGGATGCAGACTGTGCGCTGAGCATAAGACAGACCTGGGTGTGTGTGTGTGTGCGTGTGTGTCTGGATGTTTTCATGTGTCCACATCCTGCGCAAAGGAGTTTAAAAGAACAGAAAGAAAGAAAGACAGAGAAAAGCGTGTATGGGGCTATGGAGACAGACAGCAGGTGGAATAACAATACAGTTGTTGCAAGTGTGGCAGAAATTCCACATTATGATGCAGCCCACACTTCTAAAATATCTGTCTCTGTACAAGCTGCTGCAGTGATCTCACCTGTAATAGAAAAGTTATTTTTATTTATTTATTTTTTAACATAGGGCCAGCTGAAGTTGTAATACTGTAGTTTACTCTCTCACAGCAAGAACACCCCCAACTGGAGTCTACAGGCTCTCTACTGGTACTGTAGTTTCCCTCCATAGTCTGTCAGCTCCGGTTCTTGCAAGGAAAAACAAGAAAAAAAAGGAACAGATTTCATTTGCTTAATTAGCAGTTTAGTGTAGAAAGTCTATTTTCCTATTTAAACGTAACTGTATTCACTTCAGTTCAGACTTGATCCAAACAACCTTGTAAAACTTTGTTACTAAGAAGTCCACATTAAAGTGTTCTTCAGTTTCTCTGTGAACTCCACTGAATAGAAACAAACTTGAAATACATAAACTAGCCAGTTTGGCACGCTGCGGCGGGCCCCTGTTTCCATGGTTACCATTATTCTGGATTATATTTACTTGATTGTTCATCATTTTTAAGAGCACAATCGTGTTTTCAGAAACAATTACTGTAATTGCTCGACGGGTTGCCGTCCCACTTCGGAACGCGCCTCACCCGGTTGTGCTTCTGTGAACGGGACTCCTTGGAGGCTTTGTCCTCCGTGGGTCCTTGCTGCATCTTCTGCTGCTGGGGTTTGGGTCTGTCGGCGCAGGGGGGGGCCGCCAAACCTGAGGAGTCACGTAGGAAGTGATGGGTACAGACCTCTGCTCCATAATTCACCATGAATACGGTGTTGAACCTGCAGAAGCTGACCGAACCCCTGAGACCGTACCTGAGGCGCGCCTGGTGGCCGTGCAGAACGAGGAGGAGGACGAGACGGACTGTGATCTGCTGGGGTGTTGCCGTAGCGACCTGATGACGGGGTGCGTACCGCCGCCGCCGCCGCTGCTCTGGGAGCACAGCGACTCGCTGCTCTCCGACTTCACCAGCCTGGCTCGTTCACAAACACACAAACAGTGAAAACACCATCCAGCAACCTTCCTCCATTCCCCCCTGCTCCGCCTCCTTCGTACCTTTTGTGAGGGCGTCCTCCGACGATGTCCGCCTCCCAACCCCTCCGCTTGTTGTTCTGCAGGGTCTCTCCGTCGGGAACGCTTCCTGGCTCGGACAGCACAGCTGGTGAAGGGGCGGGGCTGAGGGCGAAGGGCAGGGCGCAAGGCTCCTTGGAGCAGGTCGTCTGGGTCTCGTAGCGGATCAGGCGCGACTGCAGCCGGACGTAGGTCTGATCCCGCTCCAGAGACCGCTGGTTGTCCAGGCAGAAGCTGCAAGGAGGAGCAGATTAGTACACGATGCAGAACGACCTGAAATCCCGGCCGCCGCTCGTACGAAACACGCGGGTTCCTGTAACATGGAATGTTTTCAGAAACTCACTCGATGCCGTGATAATGAGAGGCTGACGCTTTGCTGAAGGGCATATTGGTGACTCTCCTGGGGGAGAGGTCCGGCGATAACTGAAACACATTAATACTGAACAGAAGGGGAAAGAGGATGAGAGCAAAAACACGAGGGGGAAAAAAGAGAGAGAGAAAGGATGTGAGGATTTGTTGTCTTGCTTCCAAATTTAATATTCTCTTCATTAAGCCACTTCAACAAAAACCGATCTACATAATTGAAGTGACACACAATTACTGAATTACTATTCTAGTTTCTGTTTTATTTTAATCAATAATGTTGGTGTAAAGGTTGTAAGCTCTCTGTAGAAGGCTGATGATCACAATCAGGTCCTAATTATGGACTCTTTAAGTGTCTGTCATTAGGATCCATTCTGAAAATAAACCTGTGCAACCAGACTGGCACCAGCCGCAGAGTGAGCACGTTCATCTCAACATGTGAGTCCAGGTAGCTGGTTTATCAATAATAACAATAATAATCTATGTTAAATCAGATGCTGCTGTGAGATATTTGAGATCTGGTGACCACGCCTACCCTCTGTTGATAGCCAGAGGTTGCAGCTCGGCTGTCGGCAGGCCGTCCGCAGTGAAGTGTTTCAGGAGTTCTTTAGCGTCGAGTAAAGCAGGCGAGCCTCTCTGGCAGTCTTTAGGGCCCAGCAGGCTGTCGCTGGAGCCCGGGCCTAACAGGCCAAACCTGAGGAACAAACAAAAACACATGTCAGACACATAGTTCAAGAACTGAGCGTGGCAGAACTGTCATATGCAGAGCACCTTTTCCTCTGTCGCTTCCTCTGCAGGTTCTCAATGTTGAGGAGGACAGTCCTCTCCGGCCACTCAGACGGCGGATGGGAAAGAGTCTGGAAACCTTTAAAAAAAAAAAAAAAAAAAAAAAAAAAAACAAACAATAGGGCAGAGTCTGGCAAAACTCGATAAGACTTGTTGTTTACAACACTTAAAATTAAACCTGCTTTCATCCAGGACTCGTATCAACGCCAAACCGCAGCGACGTGAAACATTGTGAAGGCAAAGCAAAGATGAACACAATTGAGCTCAACAATTAATTAGTTGGTTTTCAATTAGAGCTGCAGACACAAAGGACTTCAGATTATGAAGCGGCAGCGAGCAGCACAAAAACACACTACAGTCACACTCCACAAATAAACATGTCTTTATTTTGAAAAGAAAAGTTTGTAGGTACGGCCATGCTTCATAGAAACCAATGTTCTGGCAGCGTTTGGCCTTGCTTGATGCAGAAGCACAGAGATGACATTAAAGAATAAAGCCGTCACGCTACAATGCTGATGAGCGACCGTCCACAGCAATGTATTTATTATTAATACAGGAAAATAATCATGCAATGCAATAATAAAGATTTTCTCGGATATTCTATCGTTCTGTTGACAAGCTACACTTAAAATTGTCAAAATTCTTACATAAATGGGCAGCTTTTACATTATAAGCCATGATCAGATTCTGGGTTACTCCACATGTTACTACTACAAACTTCACTTTTCTTGTGTTCAGACAGAAATAACGTGAAGCACAGCAGAGCTGTGGTGAGTCTGAATGCAGCAGGTTCACTGGCAGGACGAGGACGTTTGAAGCGCGGTAACGGCTGAGAGGAAGCAACCGTATGAAAAGACTGGCGCTCTCCGCCAGCGGTTTGCCAGCCCACACAGAGTCATCCACACCTCTGGGCGCCGCGCGCGCTCGTGAATGCAAAAGACACGTTCGGTGGTTTGTGAGGAAAAAGACGTTTCTATCTCCAGAGCGGAGGCTGGGAAGCGATTATGGGGTAAAATACCTGGATTGGTTCTTTTAAATTCATTTCTCTCCATGTTCAACACGCCATTATCTCCGTTTCTGAAAGTCAGGTTTATCCTCTGCAGGAGTTTTGGAGCAGATGAATATATGTATATGGTTTGAAGAGATTAAATCTAGGAGATGCACCTTCGTATGGGGCTCATTTTGCTGTTTCGGCGTCGATCTGTTACAGTTTACGCTGCTGCTGTTGAGTCGGTGCCTCAGTCCACAAGCATCTCCACAATAAACACGGCGGACAATGATGAGCACACACACACTCCAATCATAATTTCCAAATGATGTCACAGCATTTACGACGTAAAAACCGCTCAACATGCGGGTCTATTAGCCCCAAAGCAATATTTTTAGAAGCTGCAATGCCCTCACTGTGCACTTCTAGTTGGAGCTGCAAGCTGGGATTTTGTTTTATTGCTAACAATTTATCTGAGAATTATTAGCTGGTATTGTTTTTTTCATAAAACTGTCATCCCGTGAAGGAAAATACACTCAACGCTGATGGGCTGCCTTCCCACAATTGATAGTGTTTTGTTAAACGGATGAACTGCCTCCAGTTTGCTCCATGTTGTGGGAGCGATTCGGCATACGTGAGCGCTCTGTCACGTTGTGTCTGCTGCGTAAATCTGTACAATGACTGAATAAACACAGGGCTTCCAGAACTGTGTGTACCATGAGGAATAAACACCGTTTACCACATGCAAGAATGGGAAAAAACAAACAAACAAACTGTTGCATTCATTCATAATTGATGTGAAAAGCAGGAAAAAAAAAAGAGCATTTATTGTCACGGTGTATTGTAGATGTCTACATGATGGTGGTTGAGCTGCTTTCGTTTGGTCCTCTTTCTTCCTTACCGGAGGTTTTGGAGGTTTTACTGTCTGTCAGACAGGTGGCGGCTGAGGGAAGACCGGACTCCGCCATCTTCAGGTACTGCTCCCTGGCCTGGTTCAGAATGACCTTCAGGTCATTGACGGGTACGGACGCTCCTCCTCTTCGCCCTGATCACACAAACGCACTCAGGTTTCATCCTGGCAACGTTTTAGATTTTTTTTTTGTGTGTGTGTAGCGCTCATTGGCACATTTACAGCCAGAGGAACGGTTGGCATTAGTGTGAAAGCTGCATAATGAAGAATACTGACGATTTTTTATTTCCCAAAACAGGATGCATTTGTTTAATTAGTTGTGTTTTAACGCTGCGCCGAAATAATCAGATGATGGGTCTCAAGACGCAACAATTCAGTGTGAAGGTTTCACCGCATTCGAGCCATTAAATCAGAATAAATGTGTGTGTATTCTACAACGAACAGCTCTATTCAAAATGTCTAAACAGTTTGCTTTTGGCAGTGCTGAGCTGGACTGACTCATTTGACTGATGCTTCTAATATTTTTGGTTGCTTCTCAACATATGAGATTATATTAGTGTAATGAAGTGTAATGGAATCGTCTGGTGAGCGTAAATCAGACTAAAGCCACAGTTTCTTAGTGCGCTGTGTCTCAGATGTCTTATAATAAAACAGATCATCAACATGCTGTGATTTCATTTATAAGAGTTAGAGGAGGAGAAACGGAAAGATTGATAGATGCACTTTCTCAAGTGTGTGCGCGCTCACACACACGCACGGATCTGTTTGCACATTTATCAAGCACACACAGAGACTCATTAAAGCCTGTGAAATAAAAAGACAGAACGGCGGTGGTTCTCTCTCTCACACACACACACACACACTTCACATTAATCAGGAAAACTTCCAACAGTCCCCGAAACTTGAGCAACTCACACAGGCATGTCTTTTTCCAATTTAATGCCAAGTCAGAATAAATTGTGATGAATTTCATTAAAGGACGGTAGTCTGTCAGGACTTTACACTCTGCTTGTGGCCTTTTCAAAGAATAGCCTCACTGCATATCCTTAACTCTGAAGTATTTCACTCCACTTCCTTTAATCGGACTCCACTCCGCTGGTGTCTCACTATCTTCCCGCCGCCAAGGGAACATTATGTGTATCTGTAAAATAATGGGCTGAGGAGAACTGAAACCGCCACTGTTACACTTACATTAAATTTATATTATCGGGCAACACCGATTCCGTGAAATCATACACTTCCTCGGCGTAAAACAACGGAACAGGCATGTATTAATAGAAACAACAGCGCATCAGGCAACCAAAACAGCCTTTTTCATTACTAGGTTATTACTTGTAAATGTTCGTGTTGCAGCAACCAATTGTTTTCATTGCTAATGCGTTTACCAACAGCCAAAACCCCGAGCCAAAATTACTGCGTTTAATTTGGCTGATTGACTGTTTTAATTGAGTTTGGTTTGTTGGGGCTTTTTTGGCACTGCTCTTAAAACAAAGTTAGTAAATTCTCAAAAACACAGGCTGTGTGACAATTACCATAATCAGGTGGTAGAGCGTCTCACGGTCTGGGGATGAGCAGTTCAATAACCCAAGTTTCTCACAATGGCGAGCCAATGAGCGCACAATTATGTGTCAAGCATATTGAGGCCGATCAAGCCGTAAAATGTACTGTACAGGTGAAGCATATTAATCACTGACAGGGTTGAGCACGAGATCTACAAGACGTTTCAGTTTAAAGAAACGTATGATGACAGAAAGCAACAGGAAGGCCTGTTTTAGAGGTTGTTCTCAGCACGGATTTGACAACAGAACCTTCAGTTTTGTGCAGGGTTACTGTTCCATTTAATTTTCCAAACCTTTCAACCCTAATAAATGAAAAATAAAGTGTTCAGATGACATAATGCTAATTATACCGTATCTGTTTTTCATTCCCAAACCATCAAGATTGTGATTTAATGTGAGGCCACTGTGGTTGTGTCAGGCTGAATGACAAGAAAATGATGAGATTTTGAAAAATTGGTAATTAAAGAAGATGCTATTTTTTGAAATTAGCACTCATCTTAAAAGATAGAAAAAAAAGAGCAGCTCAATCCTCTTGATAGATTACTTTTTTCATTGTCGAACCCTGCTTTTAAACAGTGTTGTAAGAAAAATGAAATACTCTTTAAAAAAAGAAGAAAAAAAAATTGGCCTGTTTCCCATCACAAATTTTTACCTATTTTGTGAGAAATCACTTTCAAAACTAAAAGACTAAGTTCTCCTCTGGCTGAGAAATCCCATTCCCGCCTCGCTCAGGGGCCGAAAATCCTGATTTCAATAACACGGACTCGCAAAACTACAACCGGGGCCAATCTCCGTGATTATCCTGCATTAGCAAGCGTGCAATTAATAAAAGCACAATGGTCGCAGTGAATGGGGATAAAAGCTGTTAGTCTAAATTACAGTGCAATTCTCCGCTTTAGTGTCGACAGACTGTTCCGGTCCGCGCTCTCATTCTTTCCTTCTTTTTCCAGAACGACAATGAGCTCACAGCGTTAATGCTCTGCTACTTACTGAGATATTCTTTGAGCACCAGCGTCTGAACCTGGGTCACTTTCCTCTCTCTCTCCAGCAGCCGGTTTCCTTGGAGACATGGCAGAGGGCGCAGGATGCTGCCGCCGGCTATTCCTGATCGAAGCAAAATAAGAAGTAAGACAATAATAAATAAATAAATAAATAAAGCGGAGATGATTAGATGTAAATTGCAGAATATATTGGTATTCCTCAAGTGGAACTGGAAGCAACCAGGGATTGAAAGGGCGCTCCTCAGAGTTTACACCAAAGGTCAGTTTACTTGGATATCTGATAGAAAAGCTCGAGTGAAACTTCAGTGAAAGGGCATGAAGACGGAATGACGAAGGGACTCGATGAGCCGCTTGATGAAGTTATAGCACTCGGTGTTTTAAACATCCCGAGCCCGGCAGTAAGAAAAAAAAAAG
The DNA here is from genome assembly GCF_902148845.1 of Salarias fasciatus. Taxonomy (NCBI): domain Eukaryota; kingdom Metazoa; phylum Chordata; class Actinopteri; order Blenniiformes; family Blenniidae; genus Salarias; species Salarias fasciatus. Next base: position 17,417,569 of record NC_043755.1, read on the forward strand.
ACAATCTCTTCAACAGGAATCACATTTGCGAGTTGTATTTTCAATTCATGTAACACAGAATAACTGTTTTCTGAGTTCCTACAAAGAGTTAAAAACTAAACAGACACAAAACAGGGCAAAACACTTCTGATACAACACAGTAAAAGCTTTTCCCAGATGCCTCTGTTTGTGCTACACATGGGGTCGCAAAGAGGAAATAACTCCCTGCAATTCAACACTGCATAAACATGTTTATGGTGGTATTTGTAAAATGATTGCTGCAAAAGACAGCAGTTTGAACCAACTCACGACCACTGTCTGGCACAAAGCAATAAAGACGGAAGCAAATCCTGAGGATTCTGCTCAGGTGGGTGTCACTGAAGCACCCTCTGCAGTCTTACTCTGCATTTTAAAACAACCAAAGTAAAGGAAAATGTTACCTGAAGGTTGCATAAAATATTAAAAACATTATGAAGCCTGCAGAGGAAACATGACGGCGGCTCTTTCCAGTCATTAAGAGCCGATCAACAATGAGGGACTGTTTTTTGATCTTGGTCAGTTCCTCTCCTGTATTGATAATTTTTAACTGTATTCTCTAATTTTGCTTCTAAAATAAGGAATATGCGAAGAGCAAATATTCTCTGCTGAGAAGAAGGAAGGAATCAGTGAAGAAAGAGTCCATGAGGAGCTTCATTAAAGGAAATCTCTGGAGTGCAGATTGCCAGCAGCACTGAGTGTTTGTTACAAAAGGCAAAGATTACGAACATTGACAACCAATCAGCTTCTGTCAATGAAGCCATGAGGGTTTCTATTCTAATCAAGCTAAGGAGAAGCTTTAGGCGCACAGTGCTCTCAGAGAGGATTTTCTTCATAATACGGAAAATGGCAAATGACCACAAGCTGTTCTGAAATTACGCTACCAGTGAGGTTTCAAAAGAACACTGGAGCAGAAGGGGGGGAAACAATTTATAGTTCAGTACTGACATATTAATGTTTAATAAATCTTACTTGGTTATTTTATTGTGTATTGTTTGTTTTTGTTTATCATCACAATCTCTATATTGTAACTGCATTAGTACTTTTTGAACTGGGGTCTGTTTGCTGCAGCCACCAGAATAGGGCTTCATGTACAGTTTAGGAAAACCAAAGCTTTTAATATAAGCAAGAGAAAAAGATGTATGTTACTATTCTGGAAAAGTTTCTTTCAAATAGTTCCTGATTTTTCCTGGAGACATACTGTTTATCTACATGCTCATGTTAATGAGTGAACTTTACCCGGTGGGAAGAACCTGACCTTCAGCCAAGGTTCTTCACTCTGTGTTGGATCTGAACCGGATGATGTGACATTCAGCTTATGGAGACAATTATGTTTTGTTTTGTTATTTTAATACAGGTTTTAAATCTCCGTGATACATTTCTAAATCATGACCAGCATTACCACTAATGTACTTTGCTAGTGAGTATTCAGCCTCCTTCCCGACATTAACATCTGGTTGAGGTCTCACAGAAACGTTGATCAACCAATATTTCAGATGTACGCCAAGAGGAGGTGATGCAGGCCTGCCTGACCAGGAAACCACAGGACGGGGGGGGGGACGCGCGGACAGCGACCCCTTCCTTCCTTTTGGTCGGAGCTGATATAACAATGATTTTATGACGATCATCGTCTTTCAGCTATTTGTGAGCTGCGTGTTTGACTTGGCACAGGTTTAAAACTGGATGCTCTTCCACATTTCCTGAGCTTCAGTGGGATTCAGAGCCAGGGGGATTCGAACTCTTAAACCTCCAGTGCCACACACTGTTCACGTCCAGCGTAGCGAAAATAAAAATAATCAAACATCTACTGCTTTGACAGTTGGTCTCAGATACTTTTCCATTTCATTGTCATTAAGTTGCAAAAAAAGCAAACACACTTAGAAAAGCTGCATTTAATTCATTTTAAAGAAGAGAGACCATAACAGACTTTCAATATACCCGTTTTAAAGTTATAGTGAAACTAAATGACTTTGAAAGATTTTCTGGTGCACATTAATACAGAAGCACCTACGTTATGTGATCATTTTTTTCACCAACATAAAAGTCCTGCAGAATAGCTTCAACCATAAATGTGACTTTTTGCCTTAACCTTGTCTCTAACCTTCACCCAACTTTAAAACACGCCTTCATATTAATATCAAACAGTGGTTCTCACTGGAGATTTCACCTTATTTCTCCGACATCGACATCAAAGCCCGAGAATCTAAAACACGCAAACACATGTAGGTCTTCACATCAGCAGCACTCACGCAGGAGCATCATCATTTAACATACCTGATGATGAAAGAGACATCTCTCTCAGCAATCCGGAGACAGTTGCCATGGCGGCAGCTCCGTTAATTTGAGAGTCTGAGTGCAACATCCGGACCCGGCAGGCTGCGCTCCCGGCGTCGTCGGAGCCTTGGACCAACAGGAAGTAGACGGCGCTCTCACCCTTCACCTCCACATCTGGCACTTCAGAACACGGTCAAACAGACAACATCCTTGGGTTGCTGCGATCACTTTCATGACCGGGCACAAAGTCCAGCTTCATGTCCAAACCAATCAACACCCAAGAATTCGCTCCTACCCTGTAAGGACTTGGGTCTCCTGGCCAGAGTCTCCCTCCAGCGCTGGGAGCTGAGCTGGCTGGACGCAGGCTGGGCAACGGGAGTGATCACACAGGACAGGCTGAACAAAGCCCCGACCTGGAGATGGAAACAACCGAGATAAGCACACACCCTGGCAGTGCTCCGGTTCAATAAAATGGCAGAATTAATCTTTTATGTTAGTTTTCATGTCGTGAGAGCATTTGACTGAAGGCTAAAGTAAACAGAACCGTGTCTCAAGCTGAGACGTTGAAACCATTAATTAAAACGCAGCTAATTAATGTGTTTGGAACGTACAGCTTTAACAGAGTTAGAAATCTTTTCAATACCTTCCCACGCAGCGACCTCAGCTGGTCCAGGAGAAGCTGAGCTTTCATTGACTTTCCAGACAAACCACTGTTTGCTTTGTATGAAGGAACAATACTACAGCATGATAATTAAGAATTATGAGCAATCAAACACTTTCAAATAGTAATTCGAGACATAAAAAAAAAAGACAATAAAAAGCTGCAGTTTCATTAACAGCACGTAAAATGCATTTTTGACACATAATGATGAAGAACAGCTCACATTATACTGAAACGCGGAGTTACCATGCAAGCGAGGCCACGACTGGCCGAGAAACGCTCACACTAAAGTTCAATGCAGTTACAATCAGGATACAGTTCAAAGTGGGTGCTGGACAGCAGGAAGCTGGGCAGGTCCGACAGCTTCACCAGCTGAACCAAGTCTAAAGCGGGGGCGTAGTAATGGAAGACCTGCCAACGCAAAGCAGAAAATGAGGGGATCAGAAACCAACGCAGGGGGAAGGAGCTGAAGAAACAAGTGGGTTATCACGTAACGGCATTGAAAAGGAAAAAAAAAAAAAGAAGAAGACATGAATTGTGAGGAAGCAGCTTCTGGATTTGGGTCCCATCCACCAGCTGAAAGACTGAGATACGGCTGAAGTGTCCTTGAGCGAGATCCTGGCGCGATACGGGCCTGGTGTTATGTAAATGCACATTAAATCTGATTTTCTTTTGTTCAACATCTAGATTTCAACTTGCTGCATAATTCAAGTATAACAATGGTAAATCTGGCCTGCAGTTACCACTTCCACACAGTGAAATTACAAACTGAAATGTTTCCTAAATAACAGGAAGAAATTACACGGGTAATGAGCGGAATAGTTCCAAATTCTCATATTCAGCAAGACAGCAAGCCAAGTTTTTGTACCAAATAACTAAAAATAATTATTATAATAAAACAATCGGTGAAATTAAAAAAAAAAAATTTAAAAATGCTTTTTCCACATAATTTCATTCATTTTAGGGTCATATGGTGCTGCAGCCAATCCTCCTAGCTGACAATGAGCAAAACGCAGGCTAAACCTCTCAAATCAGTGACCTTCTCATGATGATGCATGAGTACTAACCACTTCACCACACCGTAGTGTTATTATGAAAATGATTTTACAGAGTACCAAAGAGTGTTTTGTGTCAGAACCAGTTGAAGAGGATTCAGGTATTGAACATGGCTGCTCACATAAAACAAGACCTACATTTCAACAATCCGCAGTCGTCCTATTTCTCTAATGAGCTCGTTCTATTAAGAACAAATCAATAATATATTAATCAAGTGTCGCGTGGGAGGAAACAAGTCATTTGTTAATTCAGAAAATTACAAGTGCGCCAGGATCTTGACCCGTTTCACAGACGGGACTCCTCCAGATTAAAAGCGGCGGAAGATTTTAATGACACTGGGTTGAAATCTCACTTTCATGGCAAAGTTGGGAACGCTCATTATCAATCCCGAGTCCAATCCGGTGACAACTCTGAGGCAGTTCCCCACAGCGGCGCCACTCAGACCTCCAAGATGTAATTACCTCCAACCACTTGTGAAATCAAACTTTGTGAGGATTTTAAAACCTGCTGTTAAAATGTTTTGGCATGTTTCAGTGTGGGGAAAATCACGAATAAAACAACTGCAGGAGCGACTCTGTCCTGATTGCCGTGTGGCTCGGTGAGCGAGGGGGGGGGAGTTCAAACGCTCTTCATTAGCGCCATTGTTCTGACACTTTCTGATGGATGGTGCAGGGGTGAACTCCACAGAGCAGATTAGTCTGAAGGTGCAGATGCCTTCGCTGCCCGCTGCAGAATCCATTCCCACAAAACGTGGGGCCGTGTATTTAAAACGCCGCCTCAAACTCTTCCCCGGCGGCTCTTTTTTTTTTTTTGAAGCGGCTGGTGCAGATTCATATTTGAACACAACTAAATGTAATGATGTACTTTTTTTTGCGGCTCCTCTGGCAGGATGAGGAGTTCTTTTTGAGATGGAAGGAAGGTACCCTACCCACACAGCTCGAGAGCAAAAACGCCTCGTCTGAAGCTGGAGGAAATTCATTACTGCTATACATAGATCTGCTGGGGAATGGTGGCAGGTGGAGGGGGTCGGCTCTTCACGCGCAAGACTGACGCATGACTCACCCAGCTGCTGTAATTACATCTGTAACCATACTGTCATTAAAGGAAGTCAGTCGTTGTGTCCAAAGGTATTGATTTGTCAGACGCCGGTTCGACGTGTGACGCTTGTTCTCCGCTTTTTCTGGTTTCCTCCGTGACATAAACGACCTGCTTCTGTAACGGCTGCACATTACCGCTTCATGGGAAATGAGTAAAGTGACTCTGGCTTGCATTTGTTTGGTGGGTTTCCTTATTCGACTCTGGAGAAATACATTAATTGGCAAAATAATATTTACATTTTTTAAGATGGGGTGCAATCTGCATATTCATCCCAGAAATACATGCTCCTTACAAATGTGGCACAATTCAAATGGACTTAATCATGATCTTTAGCGGTACACATGGTTTGTACATATATTATTTGTTTGGGACTAATTGGAGCCAAAAAACAAATAATTTACATTATGGGCATTTAATGCATTCAAATGAAATGCAGTAGTTCCATCTTGTTTGCATCTGCAAACACTGAGGAGGAGTGGACTATAGTTTAAAATCTTGAAGCTTTTTCAATTCCCTGAGATCTTGCAGTGTGAAGCTCTTTTCCCGCTCTAGACAAACTAGACAGCAGCACTTAACGAGGACAATCACAGACTAAATGTCACCATGTGAATATGCTGTGGGGCAGAAAGATCTGTCTGAGAACATTCACTATTGGTGCTTTCTCTCCCCCCCCCCCTTGATAAGTGACTCCCTGAGCAATAAATTTAAAAGACTTTTAGTGATACCAGCCAGCAAAATAACCTCTTTTTACTTTGAAGTGAGTGAAATGTATAATGTATGACTGCTCCTCTCTTCTGCGGGTGTCACCAGACATTAAGCGCACACGTCTGCCATGTAGCCTTCGCTGAATTTAATGCCATAACTCTCAATCATTTCTTTACATTCCCCTTCAAAACACCTAACCTTGATACGCTTGATCTTTCTTCTTCTTGGGAATACAAATGCTAAAAAAATCACAGACTGTTGAAATAACGCGTCTGCGTCGATAACAGACAGCGGAAGGTGGATAAGTGGGCGCCCACTTAAATCCTGCACAATAAACACTTCAGTCCTGTCCTTCTGAAGAGTTACAAATTGGTTTTGCTATTGTCGTGATTGTGCCTGTCTGGCGATGGGTTTACCTTTTTCCTGTTTGTGTAAAACTTAAAGACGCCCGTTGATATTCACATGAAGCTTCCATCTGCATAGCATCAAATGGGACTGAAGAGGGTTGGAAAGTGGGGAGAAATTACTTCAGGTCAGTGTTTGGAGCTTTTAGATCACTTATAGCCACTAAATAAAGAATAACCAGATGTATCATTTGGGGTTTTGCGTGTGCCTGACTTACAGAAAGGACAGCATGAATGGGACGAGCAGGGTGAAAAGCCAGTCAGGAGTGGTTTAAACCTTCACCTTGTTCGCTGCTCTGAAAGCCTCCAGCCCACTGAGGATCAGCGCGCTGTTGTGTCAGTTACTCCTGACAGTGAAAAGACCCGATAGTCTCTGTCTGAGCCAGTGTAGACAGTGTGTGTGTGTGTGTGTGTTTGTGGAGAGCAAGTCATTACACACTCATCTGAGCAGTGTGGAGATGTGATAGTCGTGTTGTTCTCAGGCTTTTTTTTTTTAATCGTGCGCCAAAACAATCATCACCATCTGCTTCTCTGTACAAGGATCTGATGAGATTGCACACACACACACATATATATACACACACACACACACACACATGCACACACACACTCTCCACAGACATGTTAAATAAGAGCCCTCACTCTCACACACCTAAACTGCAGTGGTCCGCTGTGTTGATTTATTAATGAGCGTGCACAAAAAAACACTAAATGATCACCATTTCATACAACAGCTCGAACTACCTCATATAAAACTGTCCAAAGTCGTTCGATAACGCTTGCTTTTCCAAGCTGATTAATTTCATTTCTTGATATCAGACATCATTTCACCTGTCTTTACTGCTCACCCTCTGATTGCAGATAAAAGCTCCCTGTGTGCGTTTGTGTGTGTGACTGTGTGTGTTGCACATGTCACATCATAAATTCTTGCCAAAAGCCCCTGTGTGATTTTACAATTGTGCATATTACTATGAATAAAAAATGGATTACTGAACTACACTCCATAAAATAAATAGCACAAAAAGTGTGCACTGTCTGGAAATTCACTGTTTTCTTATTTGTTTTTTTTACAACACGCCAACAAAAAAAACTACACATATAAAAGTTAGCTGTGGGTTTCATAACTTCTGGCTTTGTTGATAATGGCTGTGGTATAAAAAAAATATAAGTGGATGAGCAGTAATTTAACAAGCTAATACATTTGTTTTAAGGCTCTCTACTGTCTAAAAATTGCAACCAGCATAAATCTATTAATAATTGTTTACATAATTAAAAAAAATGATTTGGTTGACAGAAAATGTGTGTTCCATTCTAAAGAACAAGACAATAATTCCCAGCCTAGTAAGACTTCTGTATTCATGACAACAAAGTTCAGTTAAACACACTGACAGTGCTGAGGCTGAGCGAGCCATGTCCGTCCATCCATCCATCCATCCTCTCCTCCGCTTCTCCATATGGGGCTGCAGTGGCAGCATGAAGAAACCCAGACGTCCCTGTGCTCCAATTCCTCCGGGAGCTCGGAGCCACTGATACAGGACAACTGAGAAATATCATCCCTGCAGTGGGTCCTGGGCAGACATCCAGGTCTCCTCTCAGCCGCCTGGCACACCTTCAGTCCCAATCAGAAACCCAAACCACCCGAACAGCGGCTCCTCTAAAGAAATAATTCCCATTATTTACCAAGAGCACGTCTTTCATATATGTAGCAGGCCTCGTTGTCCCCACAGACATTATGGAGTAATACAAATCAGAACCGTGTGCCAAAACCATTAAATCCCAAGGAATATTACGCTGCTCTTTTTATGTAGTTTTGTGAAATAAGAAAGAAGAGTTTCAGTGGTCTGAAGGAAATACTTGTTGACACTATTTCAGGCATTAGGAATCGCTTGGATGGATTTTATTTGAGAGAAAATATAAAAGTAATTAAAAAAAAAAAGTGCTGTGTAAAACACAGAAAGTCTGACAATTTCTGAACGAATGATGAATTGGAGTAAATACTTGGCATGAAGTCACAGCTGCCTCTTTATGTCAATAGTTGAGACACAGAAAATGACTTATTGCAGTCCGCCGCTGGCCAAGAGCTCACTGTATGTTTTCAACAGCAGGCCACAGGTTCCCACCGAATCCATTAAGCCCATTAAAATTATTCACTCATAAAGTTTAAAATGAAAAAATTCTGACAAAGCAAAGAAAAACTAATAAGAAGTCATTTCAAAGATTTCTCTCTGGAAATCCTTTGGCCGACACGGATGAGATGACAAATCGATATTCTAATACTATTTTATGGCTGGAAGGCCGTCAGATGTATGGGAAGTTTACACTCATTTGGCAGATGAAATACAGTTGATTTATGTGTCTGACGGTTCGTCTGTCAGAGGTTCTGCAGCGTGATTAAAGGGCAACCAGGACCTGACCTTTCTGAACTCATCTCCCTCCAGCCACCAGAAATCATTTAAGAACGGGACGGCGAGGAGCTGCTGGGGGTGTAATCCAGTCAATACCAGCTCTTCCTGTTGATCGCAGCCTGCCCTGCAGCTTGAATGAATACACTGATCGCACTCCGAAGGGATGAAATGAACAGTTTCACACCGCGTCATCAATACGAGTGTACGAGATGGAGCCAGATGGAGCAGCAGCTCCGTGGGGCAGCAGGTCACCCCAGGTGGACGGACGTTACGGCACAGGGAACGAGAGCAAGAGTAACTTCAGAAATAAAATAATCGTCCAGTCTCAACAAACAATGGGGAACAGGAAAATATCCAGGCTTTGAATTTGTTGCGAAGCGCTCCCAAAAGTTAAGTTTGAGGTTGTTGGAGGTGAAATTCAACAGAGACGTGACGTTTTCCAGAGACAGTGAAGGACTCTGAACTCACCTCTGAGTGCAGTTTGTGGTCTGCCGTCGCGCCGGGAGCTCGCAGAAGATCCGACTCTGATAAACGATGCACGGGAGAGCGCAGAGAGAAGCCATCAAAGCGCAGCTCTGACACATACTGGGGGTGGAAACACAAAACAACAAATTACTCAACACACTCTCACCATCAGTTTAATGCTAGTGGTTTACACCGATTGTAATTGACACGAGGGTGTGGCAGGCGAGCATTTGTTCTCATAGTAACTCAAAAAGAGCCACGTTCTGCTGTGGTTAAAGGTACGCGTGCACAAACACACACATGCGCACGCACGCACGCACCGGTCCTACAGCACAGCAGTAAAGTGGTGCTGGTTGTTCTCAGAAGAGCTTTTTATTCCTTTGGGAGTTCTCCTTTGTTCCAGCGCTCCCCAGCTGTGAAGCTTTTTACCGACTGACAGCGGGAGTCAGCTCACTTCTGAAGGCAGCAACTCCGAAAAGGTCACTCCAGTGAAGGAGAGGCGGCGTGCCTGCCTCAGCATGCTTAAAGCAAAATATACAGAGCACAGATAACCAAGTGTGCAATGCCCTATGGTGTTTTTTTTCCCCTCAATCAGTTGTTATCCGTTCTTAATGCCCCATAAGCAATAATATGACCATCCATCCCAGCTGTCTCTGGGCAAAGGTTGCCGGTTCCAGGGCACACACATCATACGTTTATGGACAGGGAGAAGAAAGGTGGAGAAAACCAAAGCCTGAATGGAGAAAAACAAGCAAAACCCACACAGAAAAGCCTCAAACTGGACTTGAACCTGGGATTTCTCTCTGTGAAACAAGAGAACAAACCACTACACCACAGAACTGTGAAGAGGATTGATTTCAGAGAAAATCTTACTTTTCAAAAGCTCATTTACTGCTTCATGCCTCTTTTTTTTTAAATATTTAATTTCTACTTTTCTTGGCTGATGTCTGTTAAGGATGCGGTTTTCAGCTCATATTTGTAGCAGAGAAAAACCAAGCGTCTTTGCTGTCCAACTGACAAGACTGTGCCAATTATTTTTATGATGGCCCACTGCCAGACGCAATGCTTGTTCCTATGCACACGGGAGAAACTGTGATCCGTTTTATTAAGTTGATTGTTGCACATTTGGGCATAATTAAAGCATTTGCTTGTTCAGAAAAATTCAGATTGGTTCAGTTATGATTTTTATTTATAGAGCCATCTACAGTTTATCTTGCATCGGAATAAAACACACAAAAAAAAAAAAACCCCACAGCATGTTCTAATTCCATTTCATCTTGATGCAAATATTCTCAGGTGCTGATCTGGACCTGAAATCTCACCTGAGCCCTAATAGATACTGTAGTATCACTAATGCTCATGTCATCGTTATTGAAAAACTGTAAACATGTGACATAACGATATTTTTAAATGAACAAAATGAAGACAAGACTACTTAAATCCAAAGCTTCCTATTGAACCAACTATTTACCAAAGATGTTGTTTCTAAATCACACTTTCATGACATTTGTTGTAGCCGATAATCTAACATCCATCATCTCTGATCAGGTCACGTCAGTCACTATGATAGTCTCTGGGATTTTATAAGTTTGGACGCTCTGTAACAACATGCCAGAGAAACGCAGGTAGATGAAAGCAGATTTTCCAAAATCGTGTCACCAAAAGATCGCTACACCTCTCTTTTGACATTCCTAATGAAAAATGCATGAGTCATGAAGACGTGGTAAAGCTGCCTCAAAATACCTCACATATATATATTTTTAGATATAAGATGATCAATCTTTAAATTCATTACACCAAAAGTAGGAGACGTGCGAGCCAGCCACAGTGAAACAGATTGCTGATTCTCCCCAGAGGGCCATGAAAGAATAGCACAAAATTGGCCAATTTCTGTCCAGAGATGGAAAACTACTGCACCTGCCAGAGCCCTCCCGTAATGAGAAACGAGAACTGGTAGGCATGAAGTAATCTCCAGAGTAGCCACAAAAATAAAACCCTGTCATCTCACCAATCCAAAATGATGATCATTAATCTGCCGCTCTAACCCAGTCCGCTCTTTAAAGGAGGGACTTTCTGCGAAACTCTGGAAGCCGGCTGCAGTAATTTGCTCGACCTCAGTCACTGAAGCATCGCCGAGACGCCGCCGGACGGGGTTGAACTCAGGACTCGGAGCCGCGTCTTTGAGCAAGGCGGCGGTGTTCCAACAGAAGAGGGCGTTCCCAAAAACCGCAGGACAAAGTTGAAGGAGCAAATTTGATAACTGCCTCATCAAATACGCTAAAGACAAGAGTTTTTGTCTTCGAGAGCTTTTGTGCCAAGAATCTGCATATAACGATACGAATATGGTTATAATTATGATAATAAAGTCTCATTGTATATAATTACTTAAAATGACTTTAGAATGAGCACTTATCTAAATAGAGGGTGTGTTCTCTTCCACAGCCGCCCGAAACAGACGAACCAAACATCAGCTCTGGAAAAAGAAGCCGCTCACATCTTTTTACAGCAAACGTGTCATTGTCAAGTTTTCTCACATGCCTGGAAAGGGAGGCATTAGAGCGAGCATTCACACAACCGCAATCCGATGAAAGCCGCTAAATCCAACACGCTTTATTTGAATTTTAGGATCTGGGCTCGTTTACTTTGATTAGGAAAAGTTGTGTGTGATTTCTCTCACAAGGCAGGTCATGTGTGCGACTGAAAAGACGTCTCAGGCCACTTCCAACAAACTTCCAAAGGCAGTTTGAACGCAGCACAGATGAGAGACGCCTGAAAGGAGCGATCAAAGGATGAGAGCGACGCTGGAAGAGCCGTCTTCTGCAGCTGTGAGTCTATCACCGGAGCTCCTGCTGCTATTTTAACTTCTTCATTAGATTTAATAAAACAATCTGAGCTCCAATCTGGAGGGAAGAAAAACACACCATCGCGCTTCGATTAGTGCATTTACCACAGGAAGTTACAAAGGCTCCGTTGCATAATGTCAGCTATAAAAGCATTTACAGTGTATGAGTTTCCAGTTTGGTTTTAAAGTGACAGTATCAATACCCAAGAACACATACATTTCTTTTTTATTACAGATTTATTATGCAGATTTAAAATCCAATTTGTGGAAAAAAAAAAATGTTTTTGTAAAAATAGGAAAAAAATTTAGAAACTGAAGAACAGTTTCCGGTTATGAAAAACAAAAGACCTGTCCTCCAACAGAAACAACAAGCTTTATCTCACAAGTCTATTCAAGTCAGTGCGGCCCAATAATCAATAGCAGCCAGTCTCTGGAGGAGGAGTGCCGGGCCTGACCGGGCGGAGCGGGGTCGGCTCTGCCACGGCAATGCCAGCAGGGCAGAGCAGATTTCCCATGACCCCCCGGTGACCTCCAATTATTCCTCTGCCTACATTCCGCGGCAGAGAAAGACGAGACCCCCAGAGAGTGTAAAAATTCACTGAAATTAAAATGAAATATGTGAAAATGTACCCTCTGGCCCTGTCCGCGCAGCATGAGTAATTTTATATGAGCGAGATAGGGGAACAAACGCCGAGACATGAATGGAGTCTCCGCCGTGATGAGTTGTGGTACTGAGGGCTCTGAAGGAAACTCTGTCTCCTCAGCTGTCTTCCTCCCAGCTTGTCAAGTTGTGTGCTGCAGCCCACAGAAAACACTTCAGAATAAAAAATTAAAAAAATAAAAACCCTGGGCAAGCAAGCTGGTAAGTTCAAAAGGACACTGCTTTTTCTCATGCCCTCTCCAGTGTTTGTCCAGAACACACACACTCACACACACACACACACACAGACACTGAGCTGATGAGACGTAAGCAGCTCCTTCTCTCAGCAGCTTGTACTGAAGACAACAGCCTGTTTTCAGCTTCATGGCTTTAAATGAACTTGTTTGGAACGGTTACAAGCTCGTATATCCAGATTTATGCCGGCACATACAAAGCCTTATGGGTAAATCTTTACCGCCCAAAGTTTGGCGAGCGAGACGGCGCCGGCGTACACACATACGTCTCAACTCTGCTGTAACTGTCAAACAGCGAGCGTCAAACTGCTGAGGCATCCACCTCCACTGTCACACACTCCACACTCGCTAACAGGCCAGTTTATGTGGACCCCCCGCAGTTCTGCGTCGTAAAGATCCTCTTCCCGTCCACGGCGTTTTGTCACCGCCGGCTAATAGGACTGCCCAGGTCAAGGCTCGCATGAGGATCTCATCAAACGTAAAGCTCCCTGATGGCATCCAGCTGCTTCTACATCTCTGCACATTAAATGTAGAATAAAATATGCAAAATGAACTTGATAGCATCCAAAATGTTTCTTCTTACATATAAGGGTCAAATAGAATGAATACATGTGAAATCCTGAAAGCCTGGTAGATGCAGTTTGTACCGAGTTTGTTTCTGAAACCTACAGTCCAGCATTTCCCGGCCAGATGTGCAGCTCAGTCAGAGCCAGAGATTCTCTCTCACACGGTGCTGCTGCATTCACAGCTGGCCGCGCCGCATTTAACACAATCACAGACTTTGTATGGAAGTGTGAACTTTCATTTCGACACATAAACCAAAATCCTTCTCACCTTCTTCTCTCTGACGAGCAAGGCTCCCCTCCACAGCTCTGTGCGGTCGATACAGCTGCTCAACTCAGCTGGGTCCACCAGACCAGCGCCCAGGGAGGAGGCCACTCTCTGCCACCTAAATGAAGAAAACAAGCGGCACTCAGCGCTGATTTCCAATTCTCATATTACGGAAACTAAAAAATGATATTGTTGCAGAAGCAATAAAATGTCAATTTAATTCATTCCTGTCTTTCAGAGCCAACGTTCAGACCGTTCATTCAACACCTGCTCATGTTTGTCCATCTACCGCCGCCTAGTGTTCAACTGGGAGCGTTGCACAAAAATACATGACGTAAATTCAGATAAATGCAGACAAAAGATGTGTCCAAAACTCAGCAGTCAAATATTCTGTCAATGATTTATGCACAACGGATAAATAAAAACGCATCAAGCTGTTTATTTTACTTTAATTGTGAAACGTAGCCTCTGAACTATCAAAAGCATTTGATCCTTTTGAATATTTAAATATTTTTGAGATACTGATTTTTTATTTCCTGACATAAAGTTGAAAAATATCCCAAATAGAATTATATATATGAATAGATGGATGAATGGAAGTCATTCTAACAACAGAATCAATAAATGATAAGTAGAGAAAATACATATGGTATTCTATAAAATTTCTGACATATTGGCGATTCTGATGAAAATGTATTAGGAATGAACAATTCATTTTTTTTTTATAAAACCAACATTTAAAACATACTATTTCTAAGAAGAGGAGAATATACTAAATCAGAATCAATTCCTTTTTAAAGAAAAAAAAAACTCTTTCATTAGAATTTTCATAATTATTTCATACACTTTTTTTATCAAAATGTATCATGGAGCGCTGCAACTGCTTTTCTTTCTAATTCACTAACATTCCTTTTCAGATTAAAAAACACCCATTATTGTGTAGAAATGTGTGTAATTATGATTAAAACTGATATTTATAGTGTTTAGGACAATAGAATATTATTGGTATTGACATTTTTTTCTTTAAAATAATCTGACTTCTTTGTTCCATAATATTTCCATTGTGATTTTTTAAGATTTTAAATGTGCATAAGGTCTTTTTTTTTAATTAAGAAAAATATGTGAAATTAGATTTTTTTTTTTATGTAACTTGGACGGCATTCATGAGAATACAACCCACTTACCGCTACAGCATTTCAAGGAAGTCTTTTCTAGACAACAATTCTTACATGCTTTCATATTATAATTTCTTTCTCTTTGTGCATTTCGTATTGTGACTACATTCATTCAGTGTTTCTTGCTGAGTTCGATTAAACTGAAACGTGAATAAAGCTGTTTGGAAGATGTATTGATTGGTGCATCTCAAAACCTTCAAAAAAGTGGCATGTTAATAAAAACAAAGAATACAAGCACATAAAACTAAGCCTCATTTCGCATTAGTGACCAGAGTTTGACTCCTTCTACCGACTGGAATGCAAAGACTTCAATTTAATGCACCATTCATTTGCTTTGTAGTTCAACAACAAGAGACTCTATGTGTAATTTTATCTCCTCACCCAGTAGCATGCTGGGTAACAACAGTGATCTTAGCGTTGTGCCAGCAGGACATGTGTTTCAGAGCTCCCAGCAGAGGCAGAAGGTCTTTCATGGGAGGGGACTGCTCAGTGGACACCAGCACCAGAACGTCCACCAAAGCTTTACCTGGGGGGATGGAAAGTTGGATTAATTACAGTTTATTTCTCTGATGTTCTGCCTCCATCCATATGTCTGCAGGATTTAAAGAAAAGTCAGTAAATGACAATTAGTTTCGACACAAATACTATCTCAAATGTGGTTAACTAGAATGGTTTTTTTTCAACTTGAGTCTTCTGGAAGAAGCAGCGATTCAAGCTCCCCAGACTCTCACTGATCTCCCGTGGAGGTGGTGTTTTATAGGATTTTATTTTTCTTTTTTTTCAAGCAAATCCTCACAGCAGTGGTTCATATTTATGTATTCCAAAACAGTAGGTCAACTTCTTTCCCAGACTGAAACGTTCAGATTTTAGGAACGTAATTGCTTGAAATTGCATTTGAGATTGCATCACCTACGAAGTTCAGATTCAGTAAAGATAATTTAATCTTCTGCACCTGCTGGGCTTTTACCAAGATAATCACTATTTTGCTTGCTGATAGTTAAAAAAAAGGGTCAATATCAAGCCAATCTACAGACATGAAAACAACTCATCTCAGAATGAGCAGTTTGGATTTATTGGCACAGACAGAAGAAAATGTGGGCTGCAATGATTTTCACATCACTTCTCTGCTAAACTTAAAGAAAAAAGTAAACATCTTTACAAATATGAACCAAATTATGAAGTGATTAGGGTCAACCGTACCTGAAGGTGGCAGTTTGTCTGACAGCAGATGCAGGCCTTCTGCAGCTTCCTCCATCAACCTGATCAATGAAGACATTGGAGCACATCAGCAGAAAAGATACATTTCAACTTGAAGCCTCTGTGATACATAAATGCTAACCTTGAATGATAAAGCTTACTTCTAGCTCATTTGTACAATAACGAAGTTGAATTGTTATTTCTAAGCACAAAGAATATAAAAAAAAAATATGAGTTTCTCACTCCATCAGTGTTGACTGGTCAGCCTTTTGTTCTGGTGCCTCCTGAAGACTCAGTGAAGTCAAACATGCCTCCAGAGCAGTCTGCTTCTCCTCTTCACTCTCACTTTTCTGCTGACCGCTTCCCAAGTCTTCCCAGTCAGAGCTGCAAAACTAAAAAGCAAATATCATCAATTATCACCACAGAAACCTGCACACTTAACCCTTATTTGTTATATAGATAGGAAAATCTTGCACCACCTCTTCTTAGCTAATCCACAGCTCAGTACATTGTTGAAGGATTTTACTGACATAAGGTGAGTCATAGAAACATCCAAGAAAACGTTGTGTTCAATCTTTTTGGAAACTGACGTACATATATATTCTGTGTATTCAACAACTCATTGCATACAAAGGCTGGGTAGGAATTGTCATCTTAGTAAAATATAATAAAGATAATTGTTATTTCTCAAGTTTGAAAGCTGATTCTTGAGATGCAGGCCAGGTAATAGTGATTCACTCCCATATGATCAGAGCATGAAAAACATTTTGTAATATGTAACACAGTGTGCACGGTGTGCACCTACACTCACAGAAAGGGAATAATGGAAATGTTTGGGGAAAAAAAATTCAGTATTCCTGTATTCAAAACTTCAACAATAATAACTGTATTGCACAGATCACAATTTATTCTCTCACACACGAGTCGATAGCTTGATAAATACAAATAAAAGTAGTGCACAAAATTCTATCTATCGATATTACAATATCAAGTTTGAACTCCCTTATCAGGGGGCATTATGGTATCAATATATCACAGAGTGCTGCTGTTTACAGTATGTTTTCATACAGTATCCCATATTTTTCTGTGAAATTATATAACGGGATTGTATTTACATTTTTACTTCATTTCTGATTTAAAGCAGGCCATCTGGTGGAATAGTGGTTAGTCCTTTCACCTCAAAGAGAAAATTTCTAAGCTCAAATACTGTGGACATGCTCTGTGTGAAGTTTGCATGTTCTCCCTGAGTAGTACTCTGGTTTTCATATCCGTGAATACAGCTCTAGGGACATGTCGTTGCAATACACATCAAGTGTGTACACTGTTTTGAATCATCCCAAAAGACTCACCTGTGATTCTCCATGGCAAACCTGGACTGCAAAGTACCACCTCTGAGCTGCCGGGCTGCCACTGAGAGAACAAGCTGGAGAAACAGTAAAACAGGAGTGAGACGTGCAAAACAACCACACCTGAGTGTGTTAGGTAGCTACCGATGAGGTGAGATGAGGGTTACTGTACCTGGGAAGGCAGAGCTCCTCACTGATTCTTGAGCTGAGGTGTCCAGAAGGCTTTCATAAAGCTGCTTCAGTGGCTCCAAATCTGCAAACAGAGAGGTCTGCTGTCATCCCTTTTACAAGCTTATGTACAGTTCTGCATCTGTTAGCATGGGATGGTTCACCCGGGATTTAAACACGTTTCTAAATAAAACCTAAGACCGCAAGCAACAAACATGGGTTCTCATTTCTAGCACGTCACAATCATTTTAGCGGCGCCTGCCCCAGAATAATGTAAATAATAATAGGGAGACATGTTTGAAGCTACACGCTAACTTAACTTGAAGCAGTGTTAACTACAACTGATCGACCGACTTTTGGTTCAAAGCTGAAGCAAAACCTACATTTCTGTCCGTCCGCCGAGCTGTCGTCAGCTTGACCGAAGGACGTGATCAATACGTAGCGATCCATGACATACAGACATTAACAATAAAAGCAGACTGGTTTGTTGAAGTTTCCCGCACTGTCAAATTTCCCACCAGTTCTTCTTCTTCTTCTGGAAGTAGCACAAACACCATTGGAAGAGCGCCACGGCGACCTACTGGCCAGAGGGTGAACTGCACCAAAGGTTTATACCGTCTCAGGTAATACTACAATATTTGCCTTTGTTGTTAATTTTATTGGCTAATTAAATTCTTTTTTAGACTTTCATTTTATAGATTTTATTCTTACACAAAACATCATAATATAATAGTTATTGCAAAACAAGTTTCAAACGAATAGCACTTATACAAAAGAAATGTACTCTGGAAGCTTTTTAAATTCCTACAAGAGTATTTTCATGCTTTATCTAACTGGTGCCACTTTCTATACAGTCACCTGCTTTCTAATCCTTGTATAGAATGTATTCTCTTTGTGTTTGTATTCTTCATCAAGTAATTCTCCTGAGTCCTGTATGATATATATCTAGTCACAGTTCTTGTTTGAAGCATTTGATTTAAACAATTTCCTATGCTTTTTTTGTTTTTTTTGCTTGCTTTAAGTAAAATTTTGAGCAAGTAGGTGTCTTCTCTCATGGCTATGTATTTATTTTTTCCCAAGGACATTACACGCAAGGTGTTTGGGATTTAATTTCCAAAATAGTTCTTATGATATTGACATTTTTCAAAAATTCTCACTTTTGCACAGGTCTAAGAAATGTGTGAATGGTCCACATTTGCAACAAGTCCACCCTTCTTCCCACAGTGTTGCCGAGTTGTTACTTTTTATTTTTGGTGTTTTAAGAAATCAAGTGAAAATGTTTCCATCACAACTCCCTCAAAGCTGCACTTGTGGATATCTGTTGCATTTCATACATTTGGTTTCATTCAGTGGGTGAATGTATGTCTCTTTGTGACTGACCTGTGATGTCCAGGGTGTCAGTTAACCCTCCTCAGCTCTATATATCAGTAACCCTGAAATGGATAAAGCAGTCTTGAAGATGAATGGGTGAAAAAATATTCCTGGCAAACAGCTTTGGCCATCTCAGAAACTGAAGGGAGATCCACACATCAAAGATTGGCTCAACAAGATTTAATTTAAATATAATTTGCAAGTACAGAAAACATGCCACAAAATGTTGTTTTCATTGTTGTGTATCCGATAAATAACTGAAGGAAAGTCGTACAGAGTGATCTTTCATACATTTCCCATTATTGTCATGTTGTTTATAGATTGAAATGTTAGTTGATTTCGACTGTGTGTTCTTGAACATAGACGATATAGTGGTGGGCGTCATCTCCCTGAGTGAGCACCGTCAGCGCCTCCAGGCCCCCTTCCTCCACCACCATCACCTGGTCACCATCCAGGCCCCCGTTGGCTTCCAGCACCATCAGCTGGCTGCTGCAGTTATCGACTTCCTGCAACTTCAGCCACAAATCAGAGTGAGCGCTCTGCTGTGAAGAGTTATCATTTCCTAGGAATGTGGAGAAATGTTGTTTTACCTGTTGCACCACAGTTACAGTCCCTGGAGCCATGGCAACCATGGAGGTGACGGCTTCCTGTGTTTCTGAGCTGAATTCTGTGACCTGCTGGATGTTAACTGAACAGAGGAGACATGCAATTACTGCAAACTGTAATGTGATGCTTAATACTGAACTATTATAAACAACAAGCAGCACTGGATGCAGCTTTGCCTGATTTTGTATGATTATCACTGAAGCTGCTGTTACCGGTGTCCTTCAGTTCAGCTAATGGTGCTTCTGTCAGCTGCTCCTCATCCTCCACAGACACATACTGAGCCTCTACCTCCTCCTCCACCTGCGTATTTACACAAGGGTTAGAAAACCTCATGATATTTCACCATAGTTTTTATAGTTGAATATATTAGTTAGAAATAGTAGTAGCAGCAGGTGAGATATTTCAGTTTGTGGCAAAATGTCAAGCAGAATTGAGAAAAATAGTTTCAGTGTGTCTACTCCTTGTATTTTTATACAGCCTACCTCCCAGGGGCCTTCCACAACTTTCATGCAGTGTTTGCTCTTCAGATGACGGTTCAACTCCCACTTTGTCCCATAAACAAAGTCGCACTCAGGACACTTCATACCACCTAAACACAGTCACACAAAACTTACACATAAAGCCGAAATAAACCCCTGAACTCCCATGAGATCAAACATCACTTCAGAGAACAGAGTAGACCTTGCTGCTTCAGTTCATCAGAATCAGGCAGTCCGGGTCCGGCATTCTCG
The DNA here is from genome assembly GCF_902148845.1 of Salarias fasciatus. Classification (NCBI taxonomy): domain Eukaryota; kingdom Metazoa; phylum Chordata; class Actinopteri; order Blenniiformes; family Blenniidae; genus Salarias; species Salarias fasciatus. Next base: position 17,437,813 of record NC_043755.1, read on the forward strand.
TATTTCTGGTTGGAGTGTTTCATGTTGTGGTGTCGCTTCAGAGCACCAGCAACATTACAGGAGTAGTGGCAGTGGGCACAACGGAATGGCTGCACAGAGGCAAACACACATCAAGTTATTTGCATGACTAAAAGGCCTATAAGAGAAAAATAAACATTTGATGGACACAAATAAATGCCCATAAGCAGATTTTCATTCATTTTCAAATTTGAAAAAAAAGAAAAAACAAGCAACAGAATGACCCGGATTGCACTTCAGTGCTATACCGTAATCCAAATGTGATACAGCAGAACATGAATTCTTCACACCCTGAGAGAGTTTAATGTGTGGATGCCATTGTGTTTCCTGACCTTGAATTCAGCATGCTGCTCCATGTGTCTGTGTAAGGACGGTCTGTACACTGAGGTGTAGTCACACTCCGAACACTGAAATCGTTTCCCTGCACAAACACAGACTCTTTGATTTTACATTTACAGTTACCTTATTCTTTCACAGGTTTAATATGAAGACAAAAGATGCGCACCTTCATCTGTGTGGCTCAGCCTGTGGCTCTTCAGCGTGAATTTCGATTTGAACTTTTTACCACACAGGTCACACAGATGACGCCTTTCTGTGTTGTGTCGATTCATGTGAGACTTCAGGTTGCTTCTGCTGCGTCCTGCGTAGTCGCACACGCTGCAGGTGTATGGCTTCAAACCTACACACAGTGACACATTTTTCAGATTAAATAAGGCCCTTTTAAAGGTGCTGTAGGCAGGATTCTGCATCTCTGCCATCTTGCTTAGGTTTACCTAAGCAAGATGGCGATTTGACCCATCTAAGATGGCCATTTGAAACCCAGCACAGCCAATCCGGTCCTGTTTTCTCTGACATCACGCCTTTATGCAAGTTAAGCCCCTCTCACAAGAACGTGCGACGAACGCCTCTCGACCAATCACGGTTAGAGCCTCATGGCCTCTTCTGATTGGTCAAAGATACCTGGAGCTGTCGAGATTCCTTTTCAGCTCAGAACAGAGACAGATGGAAACGCTGCGCCCTCGCGGTAGTGCAATTATGCTACACTCCTAAAGGATTATCAATGGGTACTCTAACATTTAATCCAAAGAAAACACAGAAAAATTAGCATTGACTAGCAAAATCCTGCCTACAGCACCTTTAATATAATGTCAGGCTATGAAATAAAATGTTTTATTGTTTGAATCCCAATGCGTTGAGAGTGTGCTTACATTGTTGCTTTTCACATTCAAGGGCAGTGACCGAGCCAGTAACAAACCCGAGCCGGATAATCTTTTGAAAACTGCAAGATAATGATGTTGGCCTTCTGTCTGCCTCGGGTGTAAAACGACCCCAACATGAGTGGCGCAAGAAAGGTGGGAAAACTAAGAGGAATACCAATGCATTTTCCCAAGACAAAATGCGAAGGTGATGAAGCTATGGAGCAAAAACACAGCGCAAACATCGCATCTTATAGCTGCAGGGATTTCAGGACCAAACGAAGATTCAATGAAAACTGAAATGTTGCACATGTGTATGTGGCTTGAATATAATGGCGTAGTAAACACACAAAAGTGTCCAGTTTAAAAAAAAAAAAAAAAACAAGCAAAGCAGATTGAAACTTATGTTGAAAAAGTTGCAGAGACCAACAGAGCGCTGTAACAGGAGGAAGAAGAAACACGAGGGATAAAAGGCACATCTTGTCAGCAAGGGCAGCTTTGTTTGTTTGGGTTTTCATCATACTCCAAGAAACATGACCAATTGGCCAGTTTCCTTCCGCAACATCTGCGCGTGTGTTTCAGGTCTCCTCTATCTTCCTGGAGAGCAGCCAGAGGGAAGAGAGACAGATGGAAGCTGGCTGAAAGCAGAGTGATCTCTCACCTTGGTGGGCCCAGATGTGCTGCTGAAAATCACTGCTGTTCTTCAAGAAGTAGGAGTCACAGTGAGGACACTTCTCCGCCCGCTGCACCATCAGGTTTTTACCCTGAGCAGGAAATGTGTCTGCATGGAAGACATGTTGGGATAAATGTCAGTAAGCCAATCCGTGTATCAGTGAGACGGATAAACACACGAACTACGTCATGCAAAGAAGTCCGTTATATTTCCTTCTTAGTGTGAATTTGGTGCCCAGATTTTAAAAGGGAGGCTTGAAAATGGCGTTCACAGCAGGAGGTGGGCCTCGCCAGGGGGCCTCCTGAACGTTTCAGGAGAAGCAGAGTGAAATGAAGTGGGGAAATGATTACATTAGTTCTCAATAGCAGATCAAAAGAATGTCCTGCATGTGTGTGGGGTGCTGATAGAGATGGCTCAGAGGCACTGCAGTTAGTAGGAATTTTGAAGCTTCTCTGAGGAAACCAACAGTAGAGAGGTGAACTAGGTGCATTGAAAAAAAGCTTTGTCGCTTGTTTCTACAGTTATATAAACTAAACACTTTCAAGCATATGCTGACTTTTAATTGTGGTGAAAACAGCATCTAGTTAAAAACACAACAAATGTAATTTTTATATACTTTGCTTGATTTTAATGATTTACAAGCTCAAATGATAATTTATGACAAGGAAAATGAGCCCATATTCCAATTTTTATAACACATACCTGTATTTTGAATCTAAAGAAGTTAGTATAACCACCAACCATAAGTTACTGTTGCTCATCATCATAATCCCTGACTTGGACATTTTCTGGTCATGTCTATTTATGTTTTGTGTTTTGTCTCTGTGTATTTGTGTTTGCTTGCTTTACCAGGGTGGGATGATTTGATGTGGTATTTCAGTCTGTGATTGGGATAACTTTTCCGGCAGACTGGACAGCTGGCGCTCCTTGTCTGTAAACGGAAAGAAGATAAAGGCGTCGGAATCTGGAACGTCAACATGTAAAAGCAAGAGCAAGTTTTCACGTCACTCAAAGACAAAGTAGATAAAGAAAGTGATTCTTCCCTGATTAGGAAACAGTTTGGAGACTCGATCAAACAGTTCCTGTGAACCCATTTAGTATCATCATTCATCAGTTTACCTTTTCGTGCTGCGTCCTCTGATGGGCTTGGAGTTTGCACTTGTCAGGCGTGGTGTATTTACATTCAGGATATGAACAAGGCAGCAGCACGCCGCTGTGTTTCTGCACCTGGTGCCGCTTCAGAGCACTTTTAGTGATGGAGGAGTAGCTGCACTTGGAGCAGTAGTGGGAGTACTCCTTGGTGTGCGTCCGCACATGGACGTTATAGTGGACTTTGTACCAGAAAAGTTTACCTGCGTGGCAGAGAGGCGTGATTAGACACAGCAGACGATGCTCATCACCTCACTTTGATGAAAATCCTGTTTAATAAATAGAACGGTTTAATCCAAAATGGAGAAGAAAACACAAAAAGCCTGTAAAAAAAAAAAAAAACCAGTGGAATTCAGATTCTTTTTTTTTTTTTTTACCACAGTACTGGCATTCCAGGTTTCCATAAATCTTCCTGAGCCGATGGAAAGTCTCTATGTTGAGTTGAGTCTTCTGAAGAGATGAAAACACTTGCTGAAAGGCACTCGGGTGGACGACCTCCAACTCCTAGCGGCAGAGAGGAACACGTCAAGGACGAAGCTCAAAAAAACACCATGGAAAGAAAGAAGACTGTCATTAGGACAGAATTTAAATATCCATGTAAAATGAAGTTTCAGTTATTTATATCCCCACAACAACAAAGCAAAAGCATCTCTTTCTTTTCGATTATAACTTTGACTTCCAGTTAAAAAAATAAATAAATAAACCCTCTGAATTAGGAAATATTCTGACATTTTGAGGTAATATGGGATTTTCAAGGTTTACAAGGTAATATTACACAGAATAAGTCACAAAAATGGACTGAAGGACATCAATTTACATACAATATGAAGTTTTACAGGCTAAAAATTGACACATCAAATCAATGGTATTCCAATTTTTTCTATGTACGTGCATATAAATAAACTGAAGAGGAACATATGATGGCAATCCCATGAAACATGAACCATAGCATTTAAATCATTGGAACTAATAAAGACTCTAAGTGCAAACCAATTGAGACCAATGCCCAACCATGTAAACTATTTCCACCCAGTTAAATCATTGCCATGAGAATGAATGCTCTGTGTGTTCATGCAATAACAGTAATTACTAATATAAATTCAACCAAAATGTATTATTGGTTTCCTTCTTGCTTCTACTTTACCTTCTCTGAACAGGCGCTCAGGTCAGACTGGTTTGTATCGGGGTTTCTCATTACCAGAGTATGTTCAACTGGTGTGTCTGTTGTTTCTGGAGTCCTGTTCTCTAAAGCAGGAGTGTGAGCGCTCTCTGCTGTTGAAGAGGTGTGTGTGTCCTCTGCACGACTGCCTGTACTCTCGGGTGTAAAGGTAGATGACCCTGCTTCCTCATTGCTTGTTGTCTCATTTCTTCTGGTTTGCGAACGTTTGAGATCTTCATCATTTTCCAGCTGTTCTTTTCCTGTTGCTCCTTCTGTTTCCTGGACTTTATGGGATTCACTTTCCCCCATCTCCATTCCTTCATTCACTTTCTCCCCTCCTGTACTTCTTTCTTCGCTGTCGTCTTTCTCCCCGTCTTCTTGGCACTCCTGAGCTACTCCATCCGCCTCCCTTGCGCCCGTCTCGATGTCCACACCGCCACATGTGGCTCCCTCCTCCTGAATCAGATGGTAGCTGCAGTTGATGGAGTCCGTGAAGGCCTGGTCCTGGTCCAGCTCGGGGTGAGACTCCAGGTGGCTCTTCAGTCTCTGGGAACTCACGAACTTGTCATCGCAAACGCAGCACACGTACATGAAGAGGTGCTTCATGACGTGAGCGGCCAGGGCGGCCATCTTGGTCGCAGCGTGGTCACAGAGCAGGCAGGCAAAGGGACGCTTGGGCCCGTGGACCAGCAGGTGCCGCTCCCTCTCCAGCTGGTTTTTGAAGTGGCGGTTGCAGGTGGGACAGTGGTACAGAAGCTGCCTGCGGCCCTGCTGAGTCTTCAGCCTGCATTAGGTCGACAAATAGCACAAAACAAGAAAATCAGTGTGATACTTGAATGTGGATCCTCTACAAGACTAGTAAATAACATCCTTCTGCTCCAGACCACCTAGCATTCACCTGTCTCTCGAGCTTCTGTCTCTCTAACCTCTCCAATAACCTATAAGTTTGAATAAATCCGCCCTGTGGATCAAACCTCAGCTGCTGGTAGCTCTGTTGAACTGCAGGGTCTTTCAGGTTGTGCCGCGTCTCCATGTGTTTCAGCAGGTTCTTCACGTCGGAGTACTTTTTCTCACAGAAGCTGCAGTGCTGTTTCACCTTCAGGTGGACTCGTTCTATGTGAACCTGCACGAGGACACAACACAGAATTATAATTAGAGCAAATGAGGCACTTTCACGTAGATAATATGTGATGCTGTAAATCTGTCAGCTGGATATAATGAATTTCTGGTCTGTAAATAACAATAAATAACAACATTAGTCTCTGATAAAATCTTTATCCTGAAGCTTGAGTTAATGCTAAGGATAGCAAAGCAGTAACAATATGACAGCTCTAATGAGGAGACTGCAGCACCTTGAGGTGTCCTGGGCTGAGGCAGCTGAAGGGACACTGCTGACAGCTGAATTTCTCTCCAGTGTGCTTCCGTAGGTGAACAGTCAGGTTAGCTTTAAAGGGAAAAGAATCCCACAAGTTTGTCAAATCATCATTTTTCCTCCAGTATTTTCTGTAAATACCTTTACTGACTGAAAAGAAATCAAATTTTACTATTACTCACAAATACAAACATGCATCAGTTGAATGACTCTGTTACCTTTGATGGCAGATGCGTAGTCACAGTGTGGACACTGAAAGGGTTTTTCCTGGGTGTGTGTCCTGAGGTGAGCAACCAGTGAGTGTCTGAACTTAAAAATCAAATTACAGAACTCACAAGTGAAGATCTTCAATTGGCTGTGAGGTAAACTGCAGAGAAGGAGAGAGAGAAGGAGATCGTGTCACAATGACCAGTTTAATATGAATGAAACAAACTAACCGAAGCTGTTCATGGACACACATTGTGCAGTGTGCGCCTTTATTAGCCCCAAACAGACAGCTTACTTTAAAGGGGGTTGTACATGTTTATGACAGTCATTGTAGATCCCCTCATCTGTACAAAAACAGGATTGCTACTATCTGCAACCTGTTCAAGACAGCTAAATCCTACACACTGGCCTTTTAACAAATATAGTACAAATATAAAAACAATTATATATTACTTGTGAGAATCCTGCTTGATAGAATATTCCTGGAAGCCTTTGCTGTTTTTTGTTGTTGTGGTGGCTGAGTTTGAGCTAGACAGAAAAAAAAACAAAGTTATGATCAGAGGAAAACATGGACTGGTCACAAGGCAGCCGTGAGAAACTAAATAACACTGAAATATTAAATGATCATGCACTTTACGAGACTGATCACAGAGTAAAGTTTGGAAATGTTTTTTTTCCTTTTCCAAATGTAATTATTGATCTGTAAGATTCAATATAAAATGCATTTTTGAATTTCATTCAAAACACTGAAAAAAAATGCATCGTCTTATTATACCACCTTGAATACTGCTCTGATTGAGGGTTGTCTTTGCAGGCAGGCGCTTCACTGGAAACGTCTTCTGCTGCATTGTGGGAAACTGCAGAGTGCTGAATCCATGAAAATATTTCACAAAAAAGTTAAAATTACAAGTAAATCTGAATAATTTTGAGATAATAAAAATTAAAAACGGTTATTTTTCATTTAAACCATGTTCTACACTTTTACATTCCACATTCCTAAAGAAGGGAACTCCTAGCATAGGATGAAATCAATATATTACATTTTTTTTTTTGAAATATTTCAGTGACTGGCTCATTTCTTTAAAAGGAAGCATTCCAGTTTATGTTGTTTTTAATTAACTTTCTCACTATAGTGCGCATTGCCAAAGTAACATTGAAAAGATGCAATGTGATTTATCAATGATAGAGGAAAGGCCAACAATGTGAATGATACAGAGCAAAGCAAACTCTCAGTGGAAAAAAAAAAGCCAAGAATGTGGTTTTTAAATGTGTCTGAAAGATCAGTTTAACATTTTGCATTATTCATGTGCCTACCTGAGTTTGAGCTGCAGACTGTATTTCAGCAGAATTGTCTTCAACGGGAACCATTTTTGAAATACCTGTTGAATAAGAGGTCACAAAATGTCAGTTTTTTGGGGGGTTTTTTTTCCAAAGTGGGTCAAAAGAAAAAGAAAACAAACACAAAGGCCTTTTAAAGCAGACCTGGGATAGTTTTGTCTTCTGTCAAAACAACATTGATGACTGTTTTCTTGATTTCTGTTGCTTGGCTTTTTTCTTTGGACTTGTGACTTTGTTTTTTCCTTGGTACTCTTTTTATCTCCATATCTGAAAAGAAAGAACAAGCCAGAAATTTGATTTAAAGCCATTTGTATTCTCCTCTAAGGAAATAAATCTGTAAAAAAAAACTGGGTTCTTGTCCTAAACCTCACCTTTCTCTCTTGTGAGTCCTTGTCTTTGGTTTTGCTTTATCAGATTTGAATCAGCACCTTCAGGATTCACAGTTTCAGAAACTTCACCTTCTGCTCCACTACAGCTGCTCCCTGAAAATAATTGATACATCCAAAATCCAGAATAAATAAATGCAAATCATACTAATTCATTGATACTTTATAATCTCCACAAACTGGATATTAACCGCCGCTTCCCAGACTTCCAACATTGACCCTTAATATTTCTGGTCGTTGAATGCATCTGCACTGCAGATATGAGTTTTGTTTTTTACTGCTGATACAAACTTCACTTTAGTCCCATCTAATGCTCACCATCCTCCTCTTCATCATTATCTTCTTTGATGCAGATGTGTTTGAGAATCTGTCGTCTGTTGCTGAACGAGCGATGGCAGCTTTTACATTCCAGCCCTGATACCCCATCGTGACTTTTGTCTTAAAGGAACAAAGCGATCACAATCAGCACTGTACAAACGGTTGGTTCAGCATAACACACACACAAAAAAATAGGTGTAAATATGTACAAAACACTTCGGTGACAGTTAAATAAAGTTTGGTAACTAACTACGGACACAAAACCAGCTTTCTGAAAAAATTGACAGTAATGCTATTGTTCAACGCCAATTCAGACTATGAAACAAAGGGGACCAGGTATTTTCGACCAAAATAAAATAGGGAGTGATAGGATCCCACCTTCAAGTGAGCTACACAATTGGTCTCTCTCCTTGTTGTCCTTTTTATTTTGCTCAAAACCATCCACTAAGGAGTGAGCGGTCATTCCTTCTTGTAAAACCCTTTTTGATTTCTTTGTAGAGCCCTTTGGTCGTCCTGGTTTTCTCTTCACTGGACCCTCTGTATGGACAAAAAAAGAGGAATACATTTTAAAGTCAGTGCTGCCTATCAGATATTTATACTGACCAACAAAGAAATTAACAGCTGCTTTATACACTTTGTTTGGGTGGACAAAACCAAAAGTAAGCTTTCATCATAAAGCCTTGTTCTTGTAATCAAATGAAGAGAAAGCACTTTGTTTCTTTTAACTGTTCACAATCTATTTTTAAATTTCAATCATATTTTACTTTTTTCTTCTTTCCTTTTACTTTTCTCGTTTTAATTTTCAACAGATTTTCTAAATTGCATAATTATTTGAAATACAAAAATGTTGTGATGGTGAGCCTTGTACTTCCAGATCATTCTGACCTGCCAGCTTCTCAGCAGGCTCTGCTTCAAGAGGCTGCAATGTAACAATGATGTCATCTGGAGACTCCTGCTCAGGATGCAGGTGGGCGCAGTGGCCCAGCAACTGAGTGTGACTGTGAGAGAAAAGGTTGCAGAGGCGACACATGAACACAGAGCCAGCTGTAGAGACAGAGGGAAAGAGAGAGAGGAGTAGTTTCAGAAGACAATACTACTGTCAAGTGAAAAATTATCATGTCATATGAATATAGTTGGTTCACAAAAATAAAAAGCACATATTTTGCACTGGTGTAGGCAGAACCCACACCTGAATCTAAAATAGAAGCTGTAGGATAAACCCAGACAGCCATTTATAACAGAAATCCCAACAACGTGTTTGAGTCAAAACAGTCCCATAAGGAGGAAGAGTCTCTCTATTGTGCTGTACTGGTCTCATCAGTAGATGGTGGAAGTTGAGGAAACTTCTGTCTGCTATTTCGTTCAAGATGTTTTTCGGTCTCTGATGTGTGAAAACGCAGGGAGATTCTGAGGTGTTTCAGTTTGTTAGACCTCAGAGTTGATCTGATGACATGTAACAAGCTGTTTATGCGGATGTTCTGTTGCATTTACAGTCCAATTCATTTTAACAGGTGTGCAGGGTAAAACATTTGAACACATCCATTAAAAGTGAAGACGTCAGCTTCATTAAGTTATTTCCATTCCAGTTTCTACTCTTTATGAAATCTGCTGTCAGTATGTGACAGAAAATCCACATTATTTTTAATATTCCTCTTATATTGATTGCTTGACTTCTGTAATCAGTATCTACTGGATCACATTGACTTAACAAACTAACAAATACGAGTCGAAGTCGTTCATTTTAGTGCGAAAAAAGGTTCCTATGGTTGAATACCTCATAAGCAGCTATACACGGTTCACGGGGGTGAATTTAAACCCTGAAAGTGGGCACAGAAAAGAGTTTCCCACCTAGACATTTGTTTGTTTTTATCTGTTCCAAGCTAACATGGAGACGCCACACACAAATTCGAGGTAAAGCTAATTCGTACCTGCTATTTGTCCATCCATAGTTCCCGTTGCCCAGAACGGCAAATGACACCAACTTATATATGTATAAGAGGGACTACATACAAGACGCCAAAACCAAACACCGAATTATCTCTCAGGTTTACTTTATGTCCGAAAATATTTCTGTCGAATCTGCCACACACGTCCTTCCACTCAGTGACAACAGAGCAGAATGCGAATACCGGGGATTACGACAGCGCTCCCAGTGGCTGGAGGACGGCACTGCAGCTCACATATGACAATGATGCAAGAGGTATTTAATTTATATTTAACACAATTTTATAGTGTGTTACCCAAATTAGGAATTATAAAAGTTTACCTTTTCATATGTTTCTGTTTTACTTGCTATGTTGGTTGTTTGTTAGCCCTTGTCATACCTTGAATGTATCAGCTCACTCTTAAGAGCTCTTTGTACTTTTTTTATTTATGAACATTTTATTCGTTGGAAAAATCACAGTTATCTGCTAATGTTTTGCAATAGTTTTGACTAATTTTTGAATTATATATGTTCAATTTTAAATTCAAACACGTATCAGCATGAAACAGACAAAATCCTTCGTGTTCAGATAAAAAGTTAAAAAAAAAAAAAATCATCAGTATTTGTTAAAGTTTGTTTGGCAAAATCCGAGCCAATTTTCTTTACTACTCCTAAACCACATGATGCCGTTTTTGGTCACGGATGTGTAATAAAGATAGAAGCCTCTAGGTGGTGACCTTTACAAGCTGAATGATCCTTCCACTTTAGCACTGGATTTACAGCAGTTGAAATACATTTACTACCGGCAGCCACATGGAGACTCACAATTCAAACTGAATATTTGATCTCTTGATACTTGATTTGAGTAATTCGAGTCCAAAGATTAAAGTTATTAAAAGTGCAAAACAAGAACATGCAACGTAAAACTAGCATGTGCAATGTAAAACTAGCAAAACATGCATGAATAGCTCTGAACATGAACAATGGCAAAACCTTTATTAAACAATGCAAAAATGTACAGACATACAGACAGTGACAGCTTGTTTCATATATTTAAAAAAAGTGTCTGCTCAGGTCAGTCCCAGTGATCAGTAAAATCTAAAAATTGTCTTTCTCTCACACAATGTCATGCACACATTATATGAACAAGATATATATCATCCATGATTCGATAAATGCTTTATGATAAAGACTGCCTAACTGTGTCTGCTGTACAGTCATTCTAAACATCTTTTGAAGTTGAAGACATTTTTAAAGTTGGATGAATCTATGATAAACAGCAGAAATTAAAAAAGTGCATGCTCGTTCTTCAGGAAAATTGATTTACCACTCCTTTTAAAATGAGCTTACAAAAGCAGTTGTTTACACACATCATTCAAGAACAATACAAATAAAAGACAAGTGAACATTTCAATACGTGTATGAAACTTTGCCTGGTCTAACCAGCGTGACGATGCACATCCAATAGTTGTGTTGATTTCAAATCTAAACTGCAGTCTCTGAATATTAGAGTCATAAATTGGCTGTAAATTAAAACCACATAACCAGGCAAGCTCATCAGCTGACGATCAAAACAAAGTGTCGACACTTAAAGATAACAGTTAAAGACATATGCTCATTGAAGGGGAAGTTTACGTCACCCTAACCTCAAGAAGAATAAAGTGGTGAATTACTTACCTCAAATATTATTATTTACAACTAAATTACACCTTTTTGTAAATTTATAATGTGTTTAATATACATTTATTTCTTCTGTTATCTTACAAATACGTGGAAATTTGTCTGGCGTTCAGATGCTGCAAACAAACTCTCTTTGTCAGTAAACAAAGCATAACATAAAGCACACCCAGATATGTAAACACATGAATGAATTGAGCACAGTGTAAAAAGCCATAATGAAACAATGAAAGTGAAAAAAATAATAATTTATGCTGCTTTGAGGAAACTGACTTTTATTGTACCTGTTGCCCGAAGGCAGAAAAGTCTGTGCTGAAGATGAGCCCTTGTATTATTTTCAATACAGAAAGACAAGAGAAACTGGAAGGAATACGGGTAATATAAAAATAAGTCTTCCAAAAGTGTCTCAGAGGGTTTCTCTTGTCATAAAATATTCTCAAAGTGACTGTTACAAAAACTTTATACCCTGACGTTCAAACATGCTGAGGTTGATTTGGGTTTGAGTGTTGACAAGCAATCAGCATAAAACAAATATGTCTCAGTCTGTATCTTTTTTCGTGTCCCCATGGGTCCAGACAAGATTTGTGATACGGAGCATGTATAATCCTTTCCTTAAATCCTCACACTGTCGGCTGTATAATGCAGCAAACCAACAACAACAAAAAAATGACAAACAACAAAACAAAAAGAAAATAACATTTTTCCAACACACACACACACACAAGAAGCTGATGAAGGTTCTCTATTTCTGAGTCTGCGAATACCGGTATCACTTGTGGTTTGTACGATCAGATTCCTGAGGAGTTTATTGAGGATGACAAGATGAATGAACGCTGTGTGTGCATTTGTGTGCACACATGCCTCGGAGTGTGTTCACATGATGCAACACTTATTCTTGTGTGTGTGAGAGTCTTTGAAGCGGAGTCTTTGCTTTGATCGGTATTTCTCCAGATAGGTGAGCTGTTTACTGTTGATCGCTCCACGACGTTTCCTAAAAGATACAAGGAAATATATTGCATGGGAAAGTATAGAAACATGCTGTCATACAGTATCATCATTGATAAATTTCACATTTGTCATGTGGTGCTGTTAAAATATCCTTTCTCTCTTTCGCACTAGGATCTTTGGAACTACATTCACAGATAACTTCAGCAGTATTTCACTTGGTACTTCTGTATGAAACCTTCAAAGCTGATGTGTCTCTTCTGTGCTGTTAGTTATAAGCACCCATAGAGGCACTTACTGTCTGATGAGTTGAATGGCATCCTCGTACTTCATCCCACTTTCGATCAGAGCCAAAGCAACAAGCACAGGAGCCCTGAAAGCATTCATAAACACATTGACATGCCAGTGTCTGTAGAGCCTGATGCATGAAAAAACCTTGTAGAGATTATCTCTGGTGCAAATCAAGAATTATCCTGGTCTATGTGTTAGATGTAAAAAAAAAAAGAAAAAAAAAAAAGAATGTGTTCTGGGTTTTTTTTATAGCGTGCTCTTAATTCACTAGTTACTTTATCTGTGTTTTCAGTTTTTTGAGTTAATATTCAGTTCAAATGAAGATCTCTAACCTTCCCAGTCCTGCCACACAGTGAACGGCTACACAGCTTCCAGGATCCTCCTGAAATTTCTTCTTCAGCAGACTCAGCCAGTCATCGACCAGCTTACTGGGCGGGGGGGCCCCATCATCAAAAGGCCAGTCCTTAAATAAAGAGCCAGGAGGACACATGACTGTCTCGTGTGTTTTTATTTTAGTACAGAGGTGCTGTGTTTGCCAGTCCTTACCACCACAGTGATGCCGTCTTTTTCCAGGGGTGTTTTATCGTAGGTGACGTCGCAGACTCGGACCACCGTCGTGGCACCATACCGCTTCAAATCCTGGAAGGAACGCAGTGAGGGGAGATGGTTCATTTGTCACTCATGCAGTTATTAAAAACCGAAAGCAGCTGTGCCACTCTTGTACACAAAACAATGCATTACTAAAATTATATTGAACAAGCATTGAAATTCCATGGATCAAGTCTGTGGCGGACGTTAATGATCTGTCGATTGTCATTCTGTCACACAGATCAAGCATTTCTTACCTCTATAAAGGAGTTGAGGGTGCTGTCTGTCGGGTTATGCGTGATGAGAAACCTCATGTTTTTGTGGCACAGTTCCACCGGAGCCGGACGGTTCATGGTGGCCAGTGCGACCTTTGACATCCCAGAAGAACCTCTGACCTTTGTGTGTCAACAGTTTGTGGTTAGTCATGAGCTTCAAGACAGAGAAAAATGTTGTGGAAATAATTTACAGTCGGCAATGGTTTCAAATCAGTGAGCTACATTTGAAGTACCTTCTGAAGTTGTGGAATAACTGAGTCTTGGAGAAAAAAAAAACAAACTAGATCTTAGTTAAGTTGCCCACAGGGATGTATAAATTACTTTGTTGGATTAGAATTTACATTACAGTTACTACTTCAATAGAGATAGTCAGAATTTGAAATGTATTAAAATTAACTTGTCACATTATTTGTAATAGTCTCTCTGAATTAAGATGTATTAATAATACACACAGCTGAGGCACATTAGCTGATCTCAGTGCCGTTTGGGGCAGTCTAATCACTTATTAAGTTCAGCTTCTGTTAATTACAGGAAGATGATCTTCAACCCGATGTTAGCCCTTCTCAAAAGAAAGAAATTCAGTTCTAAATGAAATGAGAAGCTGCAAGAAAATAGCAAAGACATGTTTAGGCTCATGTACGTAGTAGTGTCTTCAGTTCTTCACATCTGTTTTAAATAGTCTTCACTTACTCAAGCACATTCCCCCCTTCAGCAGTCTCAAATCGCTTTACACTATTAGTCACATTCACACACTAACGATGATAGCTGCAGGTGCTGGACCTCCATTAGGAGCAAATTGGGGCTCAATGACATCCTCAAGGGCGCGCTTGAATATAAACAGGACAAGATGGAGGATCGAACTCAGAGTGGAAGTGAGTGACGACATACAGAAACAGATGAATGCAACATTTTATGAAATGCTCATCTCTAAGATACATAGGAGCAGCTAGAAAGCAATGAGACACCTTGGTGTTGCTTCACCGATTGCAACTAAGTAACAAACACTAGCATGTGCGTGACTTGTTGTGTAACCAAAAACCAGTATCCAGATTATTTTTGTCTCTAAGGCGCAAAACTGCCTCTTTCTTCCACCACCTTTCTGTAAACAGGGCTGAAGAAGCACAAAAGAGCCCATTTTCTACTCAGACTTTTGACGTGAAAGCAAAGGAAACTTCTTTTAAAATGTCTACAGTAAATTAAAAATATCTGAAGAGTCACATGTTGTGGAGTCAAATAAATGAAGTAAAATTCTGGCAGAGGTTTAACGTCTGGCATGTATTTTGTATGTTGCAGAATTTTTTCAACATCACCAATACCAGACTAAAATTAAAGTTAAAGGGATATGCCTTAATTATACACGCAATACCATCTTATGAATTAATATAAAAGAATACAGAATTTCATGAATCTCTGTCATTGATTTTTTTTTTTATTAATGGAATTTTGAATTATACTGTTAAACTGTCGTAGCAGCATTTTTTTAATCTTTGTTCCCAATGTGCTCCAAACACGCTTGATTCAACTAAACTGTTGTGTTGTAGTCAGGCTCCTGCAACGTGAAAAATGCTCTTGGTTTTATGGTAAAGTGGTCCGCACTCTCACTATAAAGAGGGAATGTTTGATTCTGGGTTGTGCTTAAGACCTCTTTATATGGAGTCTTTATTTTCTCCCCATGCCTACGTGTGGATTTTCTCAGGGTAAAGAGTCCTAAATTGCTCGTAGTTTATGAGTATCTGAGTGTGTGTGTTTCTCTGTGATGGATTGGTGACCTGTTCACGGTAATCCCTGCCTTCACTTAACTGGTCGGCTTTGATTATCTCCAGCATTATTGACTGCTATTCAAAGGATGAATAAACATACTGGAACATCTAAAAAACAAAAATAACAGTGGACAACAGAATAACCACCAAACTGAAATAATTTTGAGAGTAAATCCTGGAAGCGGATTTTAGTTCGTCCAAAACTAATTTGAAAATGAAGATACCTGAGAATCCTTAAACCTGTGACTTGAATAATGTGAAATGTCATACCACATTATGAAAGTGGTGTTGATGTGTTAAGCATCCCTATATTTAGTCCAGATGCAGTCGATGGTCACGTCTCACCTTTAGCTCCAGGTGCAGCAGTAACCTGCTGTGTCTCCAACTGTTTTCACTCTTCAGAAACGTCTGGACTTCCTGTCAGTTCTTAACCTTTGAAAGGTTTCCTCTGATGTCTGAAGTCCTGCGGCTGTGATGGTTTTCCCATCAGCTGATTGTATTACGTAGTCCAGGAGGCTACAATGTGTCACTTTTCTCTTTGTTTTTGTTTGACCGTGTCCTTTGCCTCTCTCAGTCGCTCCCTCTTTCCTTCACTCTCCGGATCGCTTCCAGTCTGGAGGAGCTGCTTGTTAACCCATGAGCTGGCAGGTTCAGAAGACAAAGGCCAGTGGTCCTTCAGGGTTTATGGCCCCAGGTCGGCGTGGTGCAGCATCTTCCTGAAGAGGGTCTAAATGTGTTGGGCGTGGCAGTAGTCTCCACTTTGTCGCACAAACTCCATCAACCAGCGGTTCTGAAGAGTAGAAAGGGAAAAGAAAACTTCAGCTCAGACGGACATCTGCAGTATGAGAATGCTCTATTTCAAGTCATGTATATATTATCTAGATTTCTATTTGGTAAATTTGTAATGCACATAGCTTATATAGACTCTGACACATTTTCTGGGATTTTTTTTTTAGCTTGCCCTCAATAAGTTTTGCGGACGACCCTTGAGCATAAAATTGAAAGAAAAATCAAATGTTATGGCAGTAAAATCTCCAACACAGATGTCTACGCCCATTCATGCAGAAATGTCAGTGGTGACTGTTGTCATGTGAGGCACTGGATCTCTTTCGGGAGAAACTGGGAGCACAAAGGATGAGATGTGAACTGACACTTCCAATATAAAAACTGGAAGATGAGCTATTGACTGAGAAACAGCTACTCATATACAAATTTCAGCATATATGCAAGATATGTCCACCTCTGTATTAACTGGGAGGACTTCTTTAACATGGAACATTATAACATTATCTTTATATATCATGCTTTTCAACTTCCATCTTTGAGGGAATGTGGATGGATTATATCTACGTTAGTCAACACCAGCAGCATTTTTTTGTAAGTACCAAGCAAAGGGATGTTTGTTTGTGAATCCTTGTGGGATTTAAAGAAATTTGTTCTGCATAATTTTGCCTTTTGATCAACATATACCTTGACTGTGTGCTAGTGAGTCAAAATATGAGGGAAAAAAATTGTCAACAGTAAATTGTGAAAGTATTAGGCACAGGATCAGCTGAGGGATCAATTGATTTGCACTTTAAATCCATGCTTTACATGTTTTAGAATATTACTTTCTACAAGACAATAATGAATTCCTCATAATGCAAGAAAAGTATGTTTCTGTTGGCTCTCTGTGAGGGCATTTGGTATAGTATTTTCTGGTTGTTTTCTTCTCTTATCTGATAACAGAGATGTTCTTTGCCAAGAAAGCTTCAGCTCCAAAAGGCTGTGAGGAAACTTTAAGGTAATAATAGAAACGTCTGCTGAAGCTATAGCCGTACTATAATAACACTCAAGACAAACAACCAGGGAAAGCCAAGAGATAATCTCAGTAATCTGTGGCCACCTCTTCACCTCAGCTCTCTCTTTCACTTCACACACACACACACACACACACACACACACACACACACACACACACACACACACACACACACAATCATATTCAGACCTACACACTGACTCTTCACAGGGATTACAGCAGTTTGCTGACAGTCTGTTGTTAGGGGGTTTATTTTGTTGCCACTTATTAAGAAGAATTATTAACCATCTAGCTGAATTAAAAAATCAGACCCTTTGTGACACAAGCAAAACAACATTATGTCTAAAAACAGGACACACACACACTACTTCATCCACTGTTACAGAGACAAGACAAATCTTTGCACGGACATACGATCAACTACGTTTTTCTATAAAACATCAAAAACATCAAAAAAGATAAAATTTCATACCTTTACTGCACTCTCTATAGGTATTTTGCTAGTATTCATGTCAGAGTGACTTGATAGCCTATGAATGTTTACAGAGGCGTATGGAAAGCACCCAAACAACAGCAGTAATTCCAATTAAAACTCAATTTAGTTTCACTGTCAGTGTTGTCTTGTTTATAAAAACAGGTGTTTCCACAGACTGGCTGCCAGGCTGTCTCCCTGTGCTCCAATCGATCAGATCCAAAACAAGTTAAAGGGATAGTCTGGATTATTTAAAGTGAAGTTGTATGAGGTACACACTGATATTGTACTATCTGCAGCGGAGGAGTGTGAACAGAAGTTTATACGATCAAAAAAGGTTCAAGGAGATCAAATAAAAGGGCTATGGAAGTGATCTGTACCTTTTAAATATATTTTACTTTGTCGTAAGCCAGTATTGTTTGGGCGGAAACCATGACGTTACATCTTTATCTTCATAGCCACCAAAGTTTACTGATAAAGGCAGTGGTTTTACCCTGGTTAAAAAAAAAAAAAAAACTGCTCTTCTGCTGCCTTACTCAAGGACAGAATTATATTTGGGGGATATTTATCTCTTTTCCCAAGGAAGATGTGTCCACACCCCTCGTCTCCCCTCTGATTTACAACTGAGGCCTGACTCGGTTGGCATTACTCTGTGACGCTGGTGATTTGGGGTCACGGCGTACTCTGGAGATGTAACATAAAAACTGCAATAAAGCATCAGTTTTCAGGATAGGAGTAGATCAACAACTCACATTCAATCAAATTCATGTCTGACAGCTTTGAGGTGAGCAATATAACTGCTGCAGCTCCTCATCAAAAACGCTTGTCTGATGGCAAAGTAAGGGGCAGAAAGTTACTAATTAAACTTATTAATGTATTTTCCTTGTCAAAAGACCATGTTGTTTTCCAACACACTGTGTAGCTTTCAGTTTCTCTAATCTGAAGACATGCCAAACTTATTTACTTCACTCGTTTTCCCTTCTTGGCAGCAAGTATCTTATCCGGTCTCACTTGTAATGATCCAGATTATTCCGTCAGAATGAGTTCTTGATAAAGTGTTAGACACAGGTCCCTTCACTGTTCACAAAGTTTCCTAATGTGTCTGGATTGTGCGGCTGAATGACAGGCTGAGCTTGTAGGTTAACAGAGAGGCATGTTAGTAGTAGCCTCAAATAGGATAAACCCCACTACAGGGCATTCACTCTACGTCCAGTTAATACCCGCAGCTGAGGTTTACATTAGGACATACATAACTATTCAAGTCACTCTGTAAAATAAATAGTGCTAAATACCTAAATGCAAGTCATTTCTGGGAGCCTAGTTTCCCCTCTTACCTCAGTGGACAGCTTGGCTGCCGAACAGGGAAATCCACAAAGTACGACTGGCAGTTACACCAAAGCCCTGCAGAAGCAGCAGTCCTACAACAGTTTGAGAGCTGACATACAACCAGCTGACTGCCTGTTATAGTAAACTCATGTAGACGCTGAAGACCCGCGGCTGTATTTATAGCTCCATCCATACTGGCAGCTGATTCTATGACACATCAGATTTTTGTGAGCAGAGCGAGGACACTCCTGTCCTCTCAGCCTGTACCAGTGAAGCACTGTTATTAGCTCCATTACAATCTCTGGTTGCAAAAATACTGGAGTGAAAGAGATGTTTATGGATATGGTCTTTAGGTCTGTCACATCTAGTACAAAATTCTCAAAACATTTCACAACTTAAAACACGCTTGTGATTTTGTGAGAGCATCAGAATACTGAATATGTTTCTGAACAGCAACAAACAAATATACAAACATTGGTTCTTACCGCTTAGCTCTTCAGTGTCATCTCCAAACACAGACTAAACATCACTTCTTCTGCCTCTCTGCCACAGTAAAGTCAACCAGTCAACCAGTTTTTTGATTCTGGACGTCCACCAGTGAGAAGTCTGCAGCAACCTGTAGCTGTGCCTGAGTATGACACTGAACTATGCACCTTTCTCTCTCTCTCTCCCTCCCTCTCTCTCTCTCTCTCTGCTCCTTCTGACCTGCTCAGTAACCACTGCCACGTTCTGTACGTGCCACTTGGTTGCTCTACCTTGCTTGTGGCAGTGCAGTGTGGCGGGCTGGGGATCTGCTGGGAGCTGGTCTAATCAGGCTGAGCAGCCATCTGACCCTGACAGCCCTGTCACCACCAGAACACTCCACAGCTAATGCTCTTAGGGCAGAGGAGAGGTGCCTCACCCCACACCCACCCCCACCCTCCTCTTCTTCCACTCCTTCGTCCACTCGTCCTTTCCCTCCTCCAGCAGCCACTTAAGAAGGGGTGCACTCTTTTTCTTGTACTCCCCCATCCACATCAGGTCAATAATTATAAGGTTTGGCTGTGGAAATCCAGCGTTTGAGATAGAACACAGTTATGAAATGGAAGTTTTTTGGTACGTCCCTCTTTTGAAATTACACCTTAGAAAGTTTCTGAAATAACTGGCTGCATACGTGTTTGCTGCAGGGACAGTTCTGGATGAATCCTTTCTTGTTTTCCCTCCCGGCTTCCCTCTCTTCCCGCTTCCCCTCTCATGAACCTTCTAAAAATAGACGGTCCTTTGAGCCACCAGGCAGATTGGACAAGTCAACCTGTGGAGTCTCAGTTCATAGAATTAAGTTTCTCTCTAAGAGACAATAGTCTCAAGTGTTTTTGTTTTCTTAACAACCAAGTCAAGACAAGTCACAAGTGAAGCCACTGTTTCATTACCACAACAAATCAGTCAATAAATGTAATTTAAAAAAGCGATTATTATTAACAGGTGTCAAGAAATGCCAATTAGGACAATTCTGAACAAAATCCAAAATGTTTTTTTTTGCAGTTGGTATTGTTTTTTAAGATAGTTTAATTTGCAAGGTTATGGTATGGCTATGCGAGTCCAGCGAGTCACAAGGCAGTCACAGGCAAAGGACTTTTTAAAGCGGAACAAGTATGGGCCTCGTCTCTCTATCAATCACTTTGAGTGGAGGTTAACAGAGAGTCCACCCACACAGCATGCTGAAAACAACCTCTTGCCAGCTAAATTTAGCAGAAGCACTACTTGAACTCTTTCCAGTGGATCACAATAACAGTCGAATATGGTCTTTTTATGAATACTTTCTTGTCACTTGAGCCGTCTTTGATCTATTATGGTGACAAGCATTTGGCCGTGGTGTCATGCTCCACTCTCATTTGCTTGTCATTATGGTAACCTATCACCTTTGTTATTTCAGAGAAGACGCACAAATATAGACGCATGTGATGACCAGCAGATGATCGCTTGACAAAGGAAAAAGAACAAGCGGGTGGAAAGAAATGACTTTAACACACTGTTGCTGTTAAATGGGAAATTATAGCAGTGCAATCAATATCTAAACATAGAAGTTAGAGTAGAAGTCGGGATGTCTTGGTAACATTCTGTACATTACGTGAGCACAGCTGAGAGAAACAAGAACATGACCAGGTTTAAGAGGTGCATAACACAGGTCACACACTGCTTTCATGTCTCGTGTTGTATTTCTGTCATAGTTTTTCCTTTTTTATTCCAGTTTAATTCCAGATTTCAAAGTAAAATCCATTTAGTAAACAGCTGAGTCTATTGTGGTTGTTTTGTATGTGGCTGTATGATGAAAGTAATCGAAAATTAAGAATTGAGAAAAGTGTCCACATTTTCCATTTACACATAGCAAGGTAAAGAAACATGTGGCAAAAGGTCTGCAAATTAAATTAAACTGTTTTCGATACCCTTTTATCCACCTTGGGGTCATGGGAGGCTGCATGCCATCTCAGCTAACTACAGTGAAGAGAAAGGTAAAACTTAGACATATCACACCTGCAATCACACCTATGGGCAATTCTAGCTATACCAATTTCAAATGTGTGATTTTGGACTGTGGGAGGAAACCAGAGTACTTGGAGAAAACCCAGACATTCACAGGAGTATGTCACAAAATAAAGGTTCCAGACCAAACAGAGGATTTTTTAATTATGTTTAATTAAATTTTATTAGTTACGGTATTAATTTATATTTTTGCTGTAACTCGTTTCAACCCTGCTAATTATATGTCTAAAGAAAGGGAATCTTCATGTCAAATGTCACGATTTTTTTAATTTGTCCTTTGGAAGTTCCAATACAGCTACACAAAAATCTCTTTAAATAACTTTGATACGTCTGTGGCCTGTGCGACCTACTACCAAAAGCCTTTAATAAACAATAAAAATGACCATCTTGATCACATACACACACACATAGCCAGACACTTTGCTTCAGCTCACTGCAGCCCTCTCATAAATGAAAGTCTGCTGAGTATTTGAACAATGGCAAATATCTTCATCAGTTCTGTCAGAGACGCTGCATACATGACCTCCTGATAAAGCTGCAGTTCAACGCTGAAGAGCCTCCTATTCAGTTATGCTCAATCTGTTAACAAAACCACATCATGGCTGTCGTATCATTTTCAAATTGTTTCCAACTGTGTGTCTTTCCTCCCTGTGGAAAACAGGTCTGCTCCGGTATGATCGTGTTTTGATGCTACATGCTGTACCGTGCTGGTCTAAACAGGGTCACTGCACTGGTTTCTGGAAATGTGAGCTGACACCCAGTAGGTCAACCCTCAGCTGGCAGTCTTGTGCTTTTTGGGGAGCCTAAAGGGCACTTTGGGCGCTGTACGCGGCGCCTCTCCCGGCGACGTGAGAGGAGCGGGCTGACCTCCAAAGACTTCAACAGCGGCGACAAGGAAATGTCAAAGGAAACATTCAAGCATTGTTGTTAGAATCCAAGCTGTCCGGATGGAAAACTGTCAAGGTGAATAAGTATGTCAGCAGTCACGAATGTTAAATCAAGAGGTGAATCACACTCTGAAGAGGGATCATTTATCACCTTGTTTTTTTCTTATCAAATCTGACAAATATGTGTTGTTTTTGCCCTTGTAAATAAATTTAAAAAACAAATGAGATTCAATCATTTCTCCGTCAGACTATTGAGCGTAATCCCTTAGTCTAACAGTTCTGTATCTATGAATAAATTACAATGAACAAACCCACGAAGAGATTAAGAAGTACAATAAAAAATGACTGTGCATGTTTAACAACTTTTTGAAGGAACTGTTGTTTTGTTTCTCAACAAGTGAGTAAATGTTGTAATGGTAGATCCTTCTCGGTAAGCTATTCTGGGCATTATGCAACTATTGGCTCTATTTAAACCTCCTATCTCCCAATAGAGCAGCTCTAATCTGGCTCAGGAGCTCTCTGGTCCTTACCAGTTGTGTCTGATACAAACAAACCTACTCCCCCATCCGGGTAAACAAAAAAAAGCTAATTGTTACAGCGACATCTATCTGTAACACTTCCACTGGAGTGGCACTTGAGATCAAAATACTCCTGACACTCAGTGGGGATTAATGTCACATAACAGCTTTTACACAATCGTAAACAGCCTGTATTTATTTAAACCACTGGGGCTTCTTTCCATAAAGCCACCTCTTACCCACTGGCCATTTGGTTCTGAGTGTGAGTCACAATGAATGACTGAAGTGGGAATGCCGGCCATCTCAGTGTTTACACTGATTTGCCACTTTGATATCAACAATTACACCTCCTCTGGAGCAGTTAGTAAATCTTCCCCTGAGTCACACCGTTGTGTGCTAAATAGTGTGTAATTCCCTCAACAATTAAGAAGAAACTGGCTATAAAAAGGAAGTACAGTTTCTAACAAAATTTAAAACTTTTGAACTGTGTCGTGCTGTTCCTTGTTTCACATGCAGGTGTGAATGGCTTCCCAATAGCACATAATCACACAAGACTTTAGTCTTAATCCACCTAATAGGGGCTTGATGTTTTAGATGTGCTAATATCTTCAAGTTCAATATAGATTATTTGGATAAACAAACAATGGGGTATGGCATTGGGATAGTATGCTGTGCAGCCTTACTGTGTACTTTGCAGCATTGCTCTGTCATAATCCACATTGCTACTCTCTGAATGATCATATTTCGAGTTGAAAATGTTGGATACCACTCATGTGCTTCTCAGGAAACTTTAAAATCTGAACTTTTTGGCAGTTGAGCCTGGTCATGTCACCAGCACTGCATAATTTTACAACTGATTATTCTTAATAAAAAGAAAAAAAAACCTAACAATAATAATAACTGAGACACTGAGGGGCCTTGTGTGTTTTCCACAAAGGCTCAAAACATGCTTACAGGATAACAGCAGGATAACACACACACACACACACACACACACACACACACACACACACACACACACACACACAGAGAGTCAAGCATGTGGCAAGCAGCAGCAGCTGCTGTGTGTATAATTAGACTGTTTTGAAAGCAAGAGTTGGATAGCAGGACTTTCACCTGCAGACTGAAGAGTTGCCATGACAACCACTTTTCAGCATGACAATTTAGCTTTTCCATGCTTGCTCATGTGCATGTATATGTATATGTATATGTATATGTATATGTATATGGATGCACGTATGGCATGTCTGAAGCCTTCAACTGTAGGCATTTAGAAAGTAATAATGAAAGGATGCAGAGAAAGTTTGGGATATTCCCACAACAAATTATTTTACTGATCTTTGTCTCAATATTTAACCTTCCTTTAGGCATATATGTGCAAACATCATATATTTAAACGTGAAAAATATCTTCCCAGTGGAAATACAACATTATCAGACATTCTAAAAAAATCATCCTTAATCCTGTTCAGGATCCGTGTAAATGTCAGACTTGTCTGGTGAAAACCAAAGCAGTGAGACTTATTGGTGCAATTTGACAAAAGGTTTTCAGAAAGTCAACGTGAGACTCCATCTAGTGGACACTACGGGGAAAGCAAGTAACCAAGCATAGGTGATTTACCATCAATCAATCAATAGCTGTTATACGACTACTACTACTACTACTACTACTACTACTACTAATAATAATAATAATAATAATAATAATAATTGTTATTGTTATTATTATTATTATTATTATTATTATTATTATTATTATAAAACTTGCTTTGTGTTTTAAATTATAAATGACATACAAACAATGATTTAAAAAATTATATTACACAAGACAGATTTTTTTTCTTTTAAAAGAATACAAGAAGATAATCAATGACTAAAAAGAATATTCCATTTAAGGTTAACTAGCAACTCAAAAAATTGCGTGAAGGTCTGAAATGTGTTTGACTGTCTCTCTGGCATGTACCTGTCAAAGTAGTCTAGTCTCTCTCTCTCTCTCTCTCTCTCTCTCTCTCTCTCTCTCTCTCTCTCTCTCTCCCTGTCTGTCTGTCTATCTGTCTGTCGGTCGGTCGGTCTGTCTGTCTGGGGTCACCTTCATCCAGACTCAGATTGAGCTACAAGATGGATAGACGACAAAGCGACAACAATGATGCTAGAAATTAGATACAAGTCATTTAAATACACAAATTACTGTTGAAGGTATTCTGGAGTTATTCCTGGCACCAAAAAAAAATCTATTTAATTTTCACGGTCAACCGAGAAATTCCTTCAAAATAAGATTCACATTGTCTGTGTGTGTGTGTGTGTGTGTGTGTGTGTGTGTGTGTGCGTGCGTGCGTGCGTGCGTGCGTGCGTGCGTGCGTGTGTGTGTGTGTGCTTGCAGACAGATCTGCCAGCTTAAATCTGGGTAAAATGTCATGAGCTGCAAGTTTTCTATGAGCTGTCATATCAGATAAACAGGACATTTACACTGATGCTATTGGAGCAGATCATAATAAACATAAAAAAAACTGCCTTTTTTTTGTTTGTAGTGCCTACACTGAGAACACTAATGTCAAATCTCTTTGAGCCTGCATGCAGAAGATTGACGAAAACAACTGTTTTGACGATATGATATTCTTCAGCTAAGTGGGCCGCGGGTCAGTGGTGAAATAGGCCAACAGGCCAGAGTTTAGTGAGGGTTTGCATGATGTTATTACAGCTTCAGACTGACGTGAAGCAAAGTAAGAGCCATCTGCCGCCCTCTGCTCCTTAGCCACTGCTAAATGGATTAAACCTGCTGCACACTCAGTTCTCAGCCAGTTCCGTGTATATGGCCAGAGCAGTGGTGGCTTTATGTCTTTAAGAATGTGGTCATCGTGCAGTCTGCTCTGTTTCCGCTCAGTCAGCTGTTGCTGTCTGCCATGGGGTCTACTTACCACTGTCTGGCTGCCCTGTCACATGTTTTTAATTCATAAAAGTAGGTTTCTGGACACCAGTGGCTCAACATGGGGTCTCTTTGAATGAAGGTCAACTTCAAAGTCTATTTTCTCAGGACTAGAAGAAAGCAACACAGACATACTCCTTCCCAGCAGCTTATTAAAGGACCTTTGACCTGTTGTCATCATAAGAAAAACACTGTGGAATTGATTAAATGGCCTTGGACAGTCCAACGCTTTAACTTTTGTATCCCCACATGCTTTGTAAAATGTCCAATGATGTGACACAGTTACATATTGTGAAACATCCAGGCATGAACTTCTACAAAACAGGAATAAAGTTTGAGAAGTATTTTGACTAACGTGAAGATCTTCCAGTTGGGTGTTGAAGCACAGAGTCAGTTTTATCAAGAGCATCAGATTCTGGGGAGCATGTGATTCTTGTCCACCTTTATTTCTCCTGGACTCTATTCACAGAAAACACAGTATCTACTGAAGCTGCCCCTTTTACTGTGTGATAAATTAAAGGGGACTGTCTATTTTAATCATTTAAAAAACAAACCTGAAGTGATGGTGTTTGGTCATAGTGAGTGCTCCCATCATCACATGATCTGATTAGATTTGATTTTAAGTCCTTTCATTCTTGTTTTAGTTGTATTTTATAGTTTTGATTCCTATTTTGTTTGATATCTTTAGGTAAATCAATTATTTTTCCACACCTACAAACAAGAAAAGTCCAGTAAAAACATGACACACTCTTCAATCCCTAACAATGCACAATGATTTAAAAATAACCTCCAATTTATTCATTTATAAAACAAAGAATTGTCTATAAAAATGGATCATAAAAGTAAAAGGGATTTATCTTGCATGTGATACCTAACGCTGTAACAGACAATTTAACTGACGATAAGGCACGATAAGGCATGCTCATTCCAGAGGAGCCACTGCAGTGACTCAAAGAGTAAAGGTTGTCACAAGGTTAGCGTGGATTATGTTGCTGACGGATGTTTACACGGCGTCTTCAGTGGCGTCGGCTGCTGCAGTTATGGGCGTTATGACCTCATTTTAGCTGCAGAGCTGTGTCACGGTGACATGACT
This sequence comes from Salarias fasciatus, assembly GCF_902148845.1. Classification (NCBI taxonomy): domain Eukaryota; kingdom Metazoa; phylum Chordata; class Actinopteri; order Blenniiformes; family Blenniidae; genus Salarias; species Salarias fasciatus. Next base: position 17,464,628 of record NC_043755.1, read on the forward strand.
TGACATGACATGCAAAGTTAAACACCGCCATGCAAATCATGTCACCATCCTCCATTAGGAGGAAGGTCAAGCTTCAGGTATCAGACTGCATTTCGGCGAGGAACAGATGGCTCGTCGAGCTTAAACAGCTGACCTGCTCCCAGCTTGGCTGCAGGTGTTGCGATTGTGTTAAAGCCACACAGTAAAACATAACAAGCTTTAGTTGTGATTTCAAATTCACACCTATCGAGCATATCACACGCCAGAGTTTTCAGTAGAAGTCCGATGTAACAAATCAAGAATAAATAAACAATATTGAAGTTTTATTAACTCCGAGGAATTATTAAAAACGCATAACTCATATAATATTTGAGGAACTTTGTAAAACTGTTGGTATTACTCCTGTCAGACAGTTTCGCTGTTGTACTTTGACAAGTTGAGATAAAAACTCCACAGTGACGTTTTCATCAAGCAGTGTCGATGGTCTGGCTAATTCCTTGTTCAAATCCTGTGCCGTCTCAGTGGGACTCCAGCAGCCTGAGGTCAGATTAAAACAAAGACAGCCAGTTGGCCACGTGTGAACCAGGTTGGAGTTACGGCTTAGGGAAAAGATCAGTGTTGGAGGATATAAAAACCAGCTCAAACAAAGAGTCCACCACAGACCGCAGAACTGCTGCTTGACTGCCGCACGCTAGAGAAATACTAACTTCTACTTACTTGTTGATTAAGTTCAGAAATCTAAAGATAAATCTGAAAGCTGAATTAAGGGATCCAAGGTCTCTGCATCTTCTGCAAATTCCCTCATTTATCTGTTGCGATCACCTCTGCATCAGCAGCCATGGTTCTGGAGGACAGCGAATGCGACTCTGTCTTTGAGCCCCATATCACTGTGAGTACCAGAGAGCAAGACTTCACAGAGAATTCTACTGTTGCAGCCATGCCATTCTGACATATGTAGGAAGACTGTGGGAAGACTGAAATATTTCACTGTACAAATCAACCTGCTTTTTTTTTGTTTTAGGAAGAGCATGTGGAGACTCAGTATGGAAAGGTCCACTGCATTATGACAGGGACTCCGAGGGCAAACCGGCCTGCCATCCTGACCTTTCATGATGTTGGACTGAACCGTGAGTCACAACTCTTTGCCCTGCAGCCTTTTATGAACACTCAGATACTGCAGACATATGCAAGAAGAATCTATTACAATATGAATAATATGTTACAAGCATGTGATTTTATATACAGTAAAGTTCACTTTGTGTTTCTAATGATCGTCTTTCCTATTTGTTTGTGTTCTTTTTGCAGATAAGTCCTGTTTTGAGCCACTGTTCAAGCATGAGGACATGCAGGAAATCATCAGACGTTTACCTATTTGTCATGTTGAGGCTCCAGGACAACATGAGGGAGCCAAAACTCTGCCTACTGCGTCAGTACACAATCCTGATTAATATTATTTTCTACAAAAAATTCATGTTATAATTATACAATACAAAAAAAAAAAAAAAAAAAAAAAAAGGATTAAAAATGTCAAAGCTTGCTGAGTGTAAACTTGACTTTGGACTCTTCAGGTATTCCTATCCCACCATGGACCAGCTGTCTGAAGCGCTGCCAAGTGTCCTCAAACATTTCGGGTGAGAGTAATAAGAGACTCTTCAGATTCCTCACAGTTAATCTGATACATAACACTTCTGGCTAGATTCTCAGTCACATTCACCTCTGACCAGTTAACCTTTCGACTGTGGGCTTTGCAGACTGAACAGTGTGATTGGCCTGGGAGTCGGAGCTGGAGCTTACATCCTTGCTAGATTTGCAGTAAGTAAAACTCCTTCTCAATTTGACATATATATATATTATATTGAATCTTGCAGAGAATCTGTCTTATATTTAAGAATAAAGGAAAGTGCTGGCACTTTGCAATTAGGGTACAACATAAGTACAAACAACTTTTAGTGCAGCTCTTAAGTCACAGATGTATAGTGCATTGATTATGAGACTAGGTTACAAATAAATGAATAAATGTGCAATTTCCTTTCTGTGCTTAGCTGAATCACCCTGACTTGGTGGATGGACTGGTTCTAATCAACATCAACCCAAATGCAGATGGCTTGATGGACACTGTTGCAAACAAGGTATGCATTGAATATTGTTTATGTGTGTCTTTTAATATATCTGTCAACTGGAATCACCTCCTGCACAATGCAGCCCTGAGTTGCAGGATGTGGAAATAATCTTAGAAAACTTCTCATGTTTTATAGATCACTGAATGGACACATACTCTGCCAGACACCATTATCACACAATTGTTTGGGAAGGTAAGTCATGAATTAATAGCCTGGCACGCCAGACTGTCTCTCCATGCTCAGGGATACACGGAGATGTCTCTGTGTGTAACATATGAGGTCAGTCTGGCATGCCAGGCTAATGAATTAAGGCTTTTTGAAATGATCTATAAAATGATGTTGGTGAGGTCACGCATCAGATAAATGACGTCTACTGTCTCTTTTTTGAATTTTAGGAAGAGATCCAGAACAACCATGACCTGATAGCTACCTACCGTCACCACATCACCACAACAATGAACCAGTCCAATGTCAGTCAGTTCTTCCGCTCCTACAAACAACGTACCGCTTTGGAGGTGGAAAGGCCAATTCCTGGAGGAAATGTCAATGTCAGGACTCTCAAGTGAGTATAAAAAAAAACTGACCCTCCACTGTGGAGTGTAATGCTCGTTGAGCAAAAGCATTTCAGTAGGAATTTCTCACTGCCTTTCCAGAGCTTATGAATGAACTTAGCCACAGATTCTGAAATCCTCTTAACCTGATTTATACCGTATTGACTCCTCTGTTGGTTTGTAGGTGCTCCACTCTGCTGGTCGCAGGCGATAATTCCCCAGCAGTGGAAGCTGTGGTCGACTGCAACGCTAAACTCAACCCCACCAAGACCACACTGCTCAAGGTACCTACACGACAGGAGGGATGCGGCACTGGGAAAAATCAAGACAGCAATAAATTAGTATGATGAAAAAAGTAGGGCTAAAATATTAATAATCTTACAGAAAACACAGTTTTAGATAGATAAGATATTCCGTTTCAGTCCCTCGGTAGGAAAATTTAATTTACAACTGAATTACTTAACAGATACTCATAAGAATGTTTTCTTTAAAGGCTGCAGTGCAAAACCCTACTTAAAATACTTAAAACAATTTCTGACTATCCATAAACCATTTACCAGATGTTTCAAGTTACAAACATCTAACTAGCAGAAGAGTTATGCTTTTTATTGCCTGCTGTTGATTTAAGCTCATCCCCCCACACTTTGACAAACCCCAGGCATATCATAGAGCAAAACAAACTCACTTTGCAAGTGTCCAAATGTGTCTTTTATCTTTTTCCAGATGGCAGACTGTGGAGGACTTCCTCAAGTGGATCAGGTACGCCAGCACATTTTTTGGCTACTTTGAAAATTACTGATAAATTTCTGTTTTTGACTGGGTGTTAATGGAATCATTCTTCTCTCTACAGCCAGCAAAACTGACTGAGGCCTTCAAATATTTCATCCAGGGCATGGGATACTGTAAGTGAACTCAGCTTACATCTATTAACATCACTAAAATAAGCCCATAGGGTTTTTTTTTTCTTTTCATTTTCCCTTCTATAAGAAGAACCCTCTGATTAAACGATATGAAACAAGCATAAATAGCATGAATCATCTGTTGGATGATAAATGCCAAGATGATAAAATTGTGTTGCTCCCCTGCAGTGTCCAGCGCCAGTATGACCAGACTTCGCTCCAGGACCACCTCCAGCTCCAGCCTCATGTCTTTTGATGGCCCCCGGAGCCGTGCACACACCAACGAGCTGCAGCATGGCAGAACACAATCCGTCGGCACCGAGGAGAAGCGCGGACGCTCGCACACCGACATCTCCATGGACAGCATCTCTAATGTGAACCAGAACATGTCAAAGTCCACCGAGGTGGCATGCTAGGCCTCACATGGCTCGGATTCCCATGCACTTAATTCAAACTATACCTCACTATATTTACTCAACTGTATCCTACTTTCTTTCTTTACTCCACTCTTTTGTATTTATTCAGTAATGCCCTTTTGTTTGCACTATCGATACTTGAAAGTCCGTATTACTAAACTTTGAGGCTTTCCTCACTGCTATACTTCTTCCTCTTTCCTTCTTTATCCTTGATCCTGTAAACATCTACTTTCTGCAGACTCCTTGCTCTCCTATTAACTCATATCTGTCAAGAAATACTCAATGATGTAATAAAAGCTGCATTATTTCTAGCAAGATTCTAACAATGCTGTAGTGGATATAAAACTAAGATTCATGTTTAGAGATTATAACAAAATGTTAAAGAAAATTGCGATAGTTTCTGACATATTGTTCATAACTCTAGGATTTTATTCTGATTATATACAACTATAACAGCTGTGTATTATTTACTGCAGGAATGTGTTATGAACATGTTGTTAATTCACAAAATGTGTTGAATTTGATTTTTGTTTTCCCTTGGTAAAGTTAAGATAGATTATTGCTGCATTTAATTCAAAAATTACTTCTCATCAGCATTTTTATCTAAGCACTTATAAACAGAGACTCTATAATTCTTTGGCACACCATACAGTCTGATAGAAATTCAAAGGGCAAATACTTTCAAAAATGTGAGAAAAAAAAATAAAGAAATGTTTTAAAAAATGACAGTGTGCAGGATTCTTTTTTTCAATCGTTTTTGATGTTTTTGTTGTTGTTGTTTTAGACAAGGCGATAGTACTAATTCAATTCAACCACTAGATGGACCCCTGTCACATCCTCTGGTCTCTGGTTCAGGTCGCCACAAGTTCAACTCTTCACTGAGTTCAAATCCCATAAAAAAGGACCCTCCCACCATATGCTTGGTTTTTAATATCACTAGTGCCGCACCCGTACTCTTTGTTATGGTTCTTTTTAATATCACTGTTTGTCCTCTGTCCCAAAATGCTGGATTAAAGAGCTTTGAATAAATTGTTCCTAATCCTGTTTTCTCTTTCCATTTCTGCACATGCTCTCTGACAGCATGCACCATTCATGCATTTCCTTGTTTGGGTGGTTGCAATTGCAAATTATAATCATTAAATTTTGTTTTACATGTAAATTGTATGAAAATAATAGATTTTCATAACTTCATTTGTAGAATTTAAATGGAGCGTTGTAAGGTTTGCTTTGCGATCCTTTCAGTAGATAAAGTAATGAGTGGAGGGGCGGTGGAGAGGTGTTGTGGTAAATGCTCTCATCTCACATCACAGTGAGAAGATCTCCAGTTCAAGTCAAGTTAAGTCCTTCATGCATGGAATTTGAATGTTCTTGTCCAGCCACTCAAGATTACTTAAGAGGTTTTAACAAGTGACTCATAGTTGTTCTAAAGCATGATATTAATGTGTACCCTGCTTTTGTCCATAGTCAGCTGGGATCAGCCCCAGCAATCACAACACTGAATTGGATTAGAAGACGGACTGGAGAAAATCATGAATCATTCACCGAGGAAAAAAGCTCCAGTCAACTGGTCATCCAGTGCTTTGCATCATTCCTGTTTGTATGGATGCTTGCTGAATGCACAAATGCTAGTGAATGTGTGTGTGTGTGTGTGTGTGTGTGTGTGTGTGTGTGTGTGTGTGTGTGTGTGTGTGTGTGTGGGTCCATGAGTAGCTGGATTGTTTTGGACTTTGAAGGCAAAACAGCTTAGATACACAGACTCAAGAAGGCATGATGGCAGACAGCATCAAAGTCACAATGATTATATTTGTGTACGTGTGCATGCGCTTGCGTGTGTGTGTGTGCATGTATATCAAAGCCTCTTTTGTTTGGCTAACATTACAATGCTATGATGAATAATGCATGACAGAAATCTCCTAAGATTTCATTTATACACGAGACAGCCCTCGATTGGCTGTGGGTGGGGACATGTTTCCTTCTGCGTCCTTTAAATTTACTCTGCTTTGGTGTATCGATCTTTATTGTGAAAACAGACAGTCCGAACAGAAATTCTACCTATCCTGGTATACATGGATAGATTACTGAAGAAGTGCACTCATAAACAGTCAGAATGTGGAAGAGTGATTGCTAAATAATACACGTAAGATGAAAAAGACCTTGAAGGCATGCAAGAACTATGCAAGAGGAGACACAAAACACTCACAAATGGTATCTGCATTGTCTGTGGACATGTGCAGCCTTCAGTCTGCTGTCTCGGTCTTCACTGTGACGAGTGGGTGCTTTTCATGTCGGTGCCCGGGGAGGTGTTGTTTTAGAATCTATCCATGTTGACAGACTGAGATTCGTCTTCACCAGGTGGATTTGATGGCTGTCCTGCCGCTGCAAGGTTTACTGATGAAGTGGATAGCCTTACCTGAAGAGATGTTGTTCTTATCACTCACCTACTCACACACACTTTTCACGTGATTCCTAGACCAAAGACAGAAACAGACACTGTTACAGGCAAACACTTTTTGTTCACAGACTGAAACACTCCAGGTATGGTTCAGAAATACACAAATATATGGCTTCATTCATATTTCAGAACCTCTCCATGAATGCTTTATTCTGTTACGTTATACAATCACATTTTCTATCTTTTGGTTCATCCATCACTCTTCTATAACACGATATCCAACTCAGAGCTGCAGGGTGCTGGAGCCTTTCTTTGTTGGGCATGTGTACAATTTTGTGATTCTGAAAGGGCATAACACACACACACACACACACACACACACACACACACACACGGAGTACATGCAAACTCGACACAGAAAACTTAATGGAAATGCAAAGAAAAACCCACATGCATAGTTTGCATGTTATACCACAGGGATAACATGCAAACTATGCGAAGGAAAGCCTGAAATCAAACGGAGGTTATTTTTGTTGTGAGGCGACAACACAACAGCCTGTTTAGGTTCATAGTTTATAATGCAGTTCTTGACTAAAATTTTCTGCAACTTTAATGCAATAAATGTAGTCATGTATGGCACTTATTACTTCAAAGATGAAAATAAATGTCAGATAAAATCAAGGTTCTCATAAAAAAATAAACATTTCTGAGGAAAAAAAGAGCATTATTCCTGATCTTCATTCAATATTCATATCATCAATTTGTGAACACACAGGGCAATGTAAAGCACCTCCACCTCCACACCCTCCTGCATGCATCCTCAAAGTGGAGGATGGGGGGATGGGTGTATCACAGTGAAGGGGGGCTCTGACATCAACACACACACACACACACACACACACACACACACACACACCCACACACACTCTGGGACCCAGGGTGTAGCAGCAGACACGTCGGAGCCCTCTCTCCTCCTGCTGTCAGGGAGCCCGGAGAGCTGCAGCCATGTTGGAAGAGAGCAGCGGAGCTAGCAGCTAACGTCAGTGGACACCGTCAGCCGGGCACGGCGCTGTTGTGGACAAACACAGACCGGGAGAGGGAGCAGCGGCAGCAGCAGCAGCAGCCACCGAGCCGGTCCTCACGCCAGCTGCTGCAGACCTGTATTAAACTGACACCTGCCTGCTGGAGAAGGTGGCCGGTGACGGGGAGTAGGTGCGGCCGGGCTCCGGGGCTGAAGCGGGTGAGTATCGATCCTTCCCGCGGGCGGACTGAGTGGGAATAGCCCACCGTTAGCTGAGCTAGCTTAGCATTAAAGGGGGGGCAAAACACACATACACACACGTACACACACGCGCACACATAGACAATGGGGTTAACAATGCGATACGCGCGGGTGTGTTGCTTGTGGGGAGCTGGTGATTCAGGGGCAGCACCGCGGGCTCATTGATATGAAATAGTGTCCGTTCAGTCAGCGCGGAGTCATTTGTATTCCTCGCAGACAGACAGTGGTGCAGTGGCCGAGAAGCAGCCCTCTCCCTCCCCGCGCCCTCCCCGCTCCTCCGGTAGGTGCAAAGGTCCAAGCCACGGAGGGTTTCTGTCATGCGGAGCCTCCAACATCTGGGTTTTGTTGACTTGCCTTGACTGAGGCTCGTCGTTTGGAGACAAAAGGGGGCTGTTGGACTCTTCACCTGCGCGTCTCCAGTGTTTTGGGGTGGCTCTGCTGCCTTGTCAACCACAATACTGCACACTTATTGCTGTCGTAGGCCGATTGAGGTGAATTAATATTTGAACAAGGCCTTGCTTTCAGCACCACAGCTCATACATTTGGCATGCTCCGGGGGGATTAAGCTGAAATTTAGGTGCAGTGCTAGAATTGACAGGATTAAAGTTGGTAAACAACAGCTCTCTACATGTGATTTGTGTGTTTTGCTTTTAGTCTACATATATGTTGGTTTCCTCCTCATTCCCATGTTGTTTTCTCACTGCTCACAGTCACGTCCCTGTAAATGTCCTGGAGCACCTGCTCTCTTCATGCAGGGCATCCCAGTGTGCATTTACAGATATTTGTATGGAATAATGTGCTGAAAAACACTGTGCTTTGTAGAATAACAATGAGCACACTTGAATGAAATTCTGACATCACTTTTCATTACATTACCTTTTCCTTAAACTGTAATATTCAAACAATAAACAACATAATCATAGTATTTTCTGAGAAAATGCCCACATTTGTTGAGAAGTGAAATAATTCACTTGAATTCACCTAAAGTCTTAGTACAGTATAATGTTCCTTCTCATAAATGAACCCAACAACCTAACTGTGTGGATTGTGTGTCATTGAAAGACTAGTTAATGTTTGCTGGATCCGGTCAGGGCTGCCGTTGCCTTTCCTGTTGTTTTTGTAAAGTTGTCACACATTAATATAAAACCTTACAGAGTTCTGTTCTCTGGCATTTCAGCCCTGCTTTTTGTGAATTGTTCAATTTATTACATTTTTTTTAAATAAATAATGTAGTTTCTCTAGGTAAAATGGTGTGTTTTATAGTATGAATAATGGCAGTCTGTGCAAAATTTTAGCAGCGGCTTTATTTTCACATCCTCCATCTGTTCTCCTTGTGTCCTCTCCTGCTATTTTCTTCTAACACAAGGAGGCAGGAATGAGAGGAACGGCACAAAGAATATTGGATTGATCTTTACTCGTGAGATAAACATGAAAGAGGGAGCAAGACAAGCAGTGGTTGACAAGATGGAACGGAAGGGAGAGTAGCAAGAATACAGCAGGAATCAGAGCTCGAGAGGCAGCTGTTTGGAAATGAAACCCGGCCTCCAGGTGTGTCAGTGGGAAACAAATCAGTGGGAGGGTGTTTTCCCTCTCCTATAAGTGACAGCATACAGTCCAACTAGGAAGTAGCAAGACAGGAGAGCTACACACACACACAGACGCAGGGTGTTAGTGATCTATTGGAGGTTCGGCCCTCTGTGCAACAGCATGCAGTTCTGGGACTTCCTGGGCTGCACCAATGGAGGTACGTACGTGTGCAGTCACACTGATGGCTTGACAAGGCGGTTCGGCCCCGACTGGACCGGCGTATGGGCGCTCTGCGCTAAGCAGTCATGGAGAGAGGGTCTGACAGGCTGAGGGCTGGAAAGGAATTTGCGCCGCTCACCACTGTGCAAGCAGTTGCATGTGAAAACCTCACGGACAGGTAGAGAGAAAGAGAGAGTGAAGCACAAACAAAGACGTATCAGGGTTTGATATGGTGGCGGCGTGTTCCGATTTCCTTGGATAAACTCGCACAGTTACTTTTCACAACGAATTTGACAGATGAGCTAGGTGGCACAAATGTGCTTGTTTGGATTTGTTGCCCTGAATGTTTTTTGAGCGTACACGGCAGGCTTGCTCCCACAGAACACAGCATGACTGTGTAGCCTTGTGTTTACAGAGAATACATTTTAATTTTCTTGTAAATAATTTATAATCCATACACTTGTATAGATGAAATACAACAACTAGTTCTCCGCTACGTTTTCTATTGTTTCAGCAGCTGTCATTGACATTATTACCATCACCGTAATCACGACTCGAGCTGTCAGACTTCACAGACTGTGACGCCATTTGGCAATTCAAAAATTAATAGCTATTAGGCAAGCTGTCTGTTCATAGGATTCAGTTTGGTTGGAAGTAAGATGAGTTTCAACTTCATAACAGTGAACTCGCTTCTGCTTTTATGTATGCCGGCACGTTCACCTGTAAGGCTTGTGTCCCAAAATAAACAAGCATTCGTACAGGCACCGCAGGTCTACGTGTTGACGTGGATCACATCTACACAGCGCTCGTTAACCACATGTGAAACGATAAGGAATCTTTGAACTGTGGTGTCCGCTCATACCTGTGAAGCTGAGTCAAACAGCACATAAATCTGTTTTTTTTTTAAATGCATTTAAAACAGCAGCCCACAGCTTTCAGTTGTCCCTCTGCTTGTTGACGAGGTTACATGTAGGTGTGCATCAGAGTGTTTGAAACAAGTCAAAACAACAACACTCAGTAGTTGATATTGGTGAAGAAAGTACATTTCATCAGATTGCACAGTATTTTTTGTAAGTCTTTCCAGTTGATCACAACTTGTTCTTAGGCACAAGTAAACAAATGCAATGTCCCTTTGTGTCTGCAGCAGAAGTGGTAGTCTATGAAGTATGTAAATATCTACCTTTAGAGTTTTTCCGTCTTCTGTCTTGCCTGAAATGTGGTTACAACATTGTGCTGTATTGAATTCCAGCTCCATTCCACCTCCAACACCCATCCTGTGCCCCGGGCCATGTTTTCTGCTGTTGCGCTAATAACTAAAGCAAAGATACCTGATGGCTGGTGTTATATTCTTCACACCTACTGTGACTAATATCTCAAGGAGAATGCTGATCCATGAGCTGGGGACAGCTATTATGTCTTCAGTGAAGACATTACAGGAAAGTGTTACACTTAATTTGCCGAAACAATTTGGGAATAATACGGCAGCACTCTGTTGGAAGAGATCAGTCAAAGCATAGTGCCACCATCAGTCTGCCTTTATTTACATCTTTAGCTCATTGTTTTGCTGAAGTTCCTCCATGCAAGGAATGGCTGAGATGGTACAATGGCTACAAATCTGTTACTACAAATACAGTTCAGCATTCGTTGTTGAAGCTTGAGGTTTCTGAACTGGGGTCAAAGATCTGCTGTATGATAGTCAAATTTAGATATCATATCAAATAAAATCATATGAATATGCTTTTTACAATAGTTTTAGAGCAGCTTGTTCATGGGAGTGAGTTTATCTGCTTCTACTGAGCTTCATGGTAAGTTGGAGCAATTCCTAGAGGGAAAGGAGGTCCTCAGTCTGAGGCAATGCTCCCAGCAGTGAGGCATTTTATACTTTAGCTTAGCCAATATGCATAATTGCATCATTGCAACACCTGTGTCTGAAATTTTCCAGAAATGTACATTTTTGTTAAAAAAAAATATTGTTTGGTACATTTTTGGTACTTGAGAATATATAAACGGGTAGCTAACTGGGCAGTGGTAGTATTGTGGTTAGTGAAGTAAGCTTGTAAATGGAGGGTTGTTGGTTTGAAACTTGGGATTGGTCCATAGATTTCAATGAGGAAGGTTAAAGTGTCCCCATCCTTATTGCCATCACCGTGGACCCTTAAGCAAGGCCCCTAAACTTGTTGACTAGTGAATGGTCTTGAAGGACTCAAGACAAGTTAAATGCAGAGAACTATTGTGCTGCTGTGTCCACACAACAAATAAATTCATTTTATATCTATGTAACAGTCGAGTAATACATTAGGTTTATTGATTGTTTGGCTAAACACAAACGGCATTGGATTTATATCTGCATTTTGACCCAAAGTTTCCATTTACTAGGTTGTGAAATGAAGTGTATCTAAAGAGTTCTGAAGGAAAAAAGAAGTAAATTCTGTCTGTTTTTATTAGTGGTTATTTTTAACAGGTAGACTAATGCAAATGTATTTATAGAGAAGTATAAAGCATTGTGAGTAACTTGCATAATGACAAAGTCCCATTTCATTTTCAGTTCCTGCAAGTACTGGGAGATGTGAAGATTGTGTGGGACCCCAGAGACTCGGCATTTCGAATTAATGTATTTATAAATGTCTGAACGTTAACTTTGGTGCAGTGCACTGCACACTGAGGAAAAGCCATAAAACGCCCTGTAAAAAAGGCTTGTTGGTGTAATAAGCAACAACAAAATCAAACTAGAAGTCATTGAATTGAATGAGAACAATAACAGGATTAAAACTGAGCTCTGTGAGTAGAAGCAGTGAACTGACTTTATTATGAAGTCAAAAACAGTCTCTGTTGATGAAGGAGATAATGGAACTCTCAAACAAATCAGGTGCATAAATGATTTAATCAAATGCACAAATGAAGGGCTTCAGTATTGTTTATTGTACGATTATGTATGCACACGAACAAGTTAACAGTGAAATGACTGAACTGGAAAAAGTTTTTTGAGTTTGAGTTGGCAAAGGCATTAATTGTTGTTGTTAACTTCAATCCCTAACTAGTCTCCTGTTAGGCTCCCTGTGTTGTGATTTGCATAAAATGGCAACAAAATTAATAAAGCTTTCTCAGGTAGTTGTGAGCTGCATTTCTAATAACATTTCATGTAGTCAATGCTGTATAACATCAAAACATAACAGGTAAATGTCATCCCTGACAAAGGAAAAGTATGTGTGGTATGTTGCAGTTGTTGATGAAGGGGAATTGCTCGACAACAGCGATAATGAACTGTCATGGAACAGATGTAAGCAATGTTGGCAACTTTATGCAGCATTTGTTCTGCACACCGCTGAACGCTCTGAATTGTTTGTGCACTGGAATGTATCGAAGAGCATCTTGTCCAATCTGAGACGCGCATTGCAGAAATATACACAAGTAATTGACCCGGCAGCTTGGCCTCTGTTAAGGTTATGACACAGGTGTTCCATCAGACAACAAGAAAATGCTTTTATTGAAGTCACGGCATGCAAGCACACAGATGTGAAAAAGGGTGCGGGTTTAAATGAGTGTCCTCTGTCTTCCTTCCTTCCCCCTGCAGTAGTCCCAATGCTACAATAACATTTTTATAGCAGCTACTTACAGTGACAGCCACCTCATTAAGGCTGGAGCTGCTACTGTGGCAGCTTTGTGTTACTCTATGATGCTGCACTCGGTTGTGCGCCCCTCCGTTCTGTCGTACTCCATCCTGACAGCATGATCAGTGCAACGGAGCCGCAGAAAGGCTGTTGTTGTTTTCCCGATGAAAACGGGAGTTGTGCAATGCCCTTAGCCTGGTGTCAACTGGCGTAGCCTCTGTGGTTTACAGCCAGAGGCAATAGTTTTCTTACTCTGAGTGGGAGAGAGGAAGAAAGAGCCCGAGAACATGAGAAGAGGGGGGTGAAAGAGTAGGAGGGAGACGCTCTGAGGAGCGTGCATGCAAGTTGAAAATATCTCAGGCAGCTCTAGTGGCAGATGTTTGAGAGCTATTTTTAATCAAAGATTTAAGTTTTGGGCCATTATTTGTGGATTTGAAAGGTTAAAGCTGAGTCAATTCTGACCATACAAAGAATGGTGACATTGGCAAGGATGGCTGAATGAAGGCTTTTAAAACTTCTTTTAAAAATTCTGAATCATCCATTCATTCTTCTACTACACTGATTTATCCAACTGAGGGTTGTAAGATGCTGGACAGGTCAACACACGCTCACATTCACACTGACCAGAAATTTTAGAATCACTAATTAATCTTTTCAAGGGCAGAATGCCATCTGAATTGATCCCCAGTCCATCACATAGTTAATAAGAATAAACTCTTACACAGTCATATACTGTATGTACACCCATGGATAGGTGAGAGCCGTCCATTATCTTAAGCTTATCAAATTAGACATTAGAAATCACTTAAACCCCACACATGTCAAGGGAGAACATGCAAATTTCACACAAAAAGTTCGACTTAGCGCTTCCACACAGCAAGATGGAGGGTGCTGCTGCCACCACCATGCTTCACAGTAGGGATGGTATTTGCCAGGTGATCAGCAGTCCCTGGTTTTCTCCAGAAGTGGTTGTCCTTGTGGGAAGTTCTCCCATTTGCTCAGAGGAACGCTGGAGCTCTTACAGTGGGGTTGGGCGATATGCACAAAATCGTATCTCACGATATCGGAAATTTCATATCACGGTAACGGTATATATCACAGTATTATTTTTCCCCTGTAAATTCAAATAATTGTTTAAAAATAACCAAACTGTCACATTTGCTCATTTTCCTCTTTTATTTTTTAAACTCCGGTTTATATAACTGAAATTATTTTTAAAAAAATCAGCAGGATTTCCGCCAGACCTTTTCAGTTCGGGTGCCCCACCCTCGCTAAATTCTGCAGCTCCCAGACAAGGCGAGGAAAAAAAAAACAAAACAAAACAAAAAACTGCGCTCCACGTGTGCGGCGCTCTCTCTCTCCCTCAGACGGTGCAAAGCCTCACGCTAGCGGTAGCCGCTAGCACCCTCCCGACGGTCCGAGAAGTCACACTAGCTAGCCAAAGTTTTTTCCTGCAGAAAACACTGAATCACAACATGAAAGAGAAAAAAAAGACCTGAGTTTTTAGCGTCACTCCCGGAGCCGCTAGTGTCTCCTTCCGCCATTATGGCTACCACCTCTCCTGGATACGCTGGTGTGGTTTGCGAGCGCACCCTGTGCTTACCTGACCGATGAAACGCAGCGAACAAACCCCGCACGACGTCGGGACACGCTGTGAAAATGCACAAACGCACCCAAACAATTGCGCTCCAGCTGTCCTGTTAGTGAGTGCAGACGACTGAACACTGACTCAGAGAGCTGCAGCAGACATCTGCGCTCTCTCCGGTATAAACGGTATGGCAAAATTTCAACCGGTATACACTTTTACACCGTCACACAATATTATATTATCATACCGCGCAGCCCTATCTTACAATCACCATTGGGTTCTTGGTCTGGCCTGGCCAAGGCCCTTCTCTCCCACTTGCTCACTTTGGATGGGTGGCTGGCTCTGGAAAGGGCTCTGGTGGCTCTGAACTGCTTCTATTTGTGAATGATAGAGGCCACTGTACTCTTCAGGAGAATTGTTTCTGTACTCTTACCCAGATCTTTGCCTCGATACAATCCTGTCTCAGAGGTCTACAGACAATTCCTTTGACTTCATGGCATTGTTTTTCTCTGACATGCACTTTCAGCTGTGGGACCTTGTTTCGACAGGTGTGTGCCTTTCCAGATCAAGTCTAATCAATTGAATTTACCACAGGGAGAGCTCCAGTCAAGTTGTAGAAACATCTCAAGGACGATCAGTGGAAACAGGAGCTCAGTGAATACTTGTGCTTATGTGATATTTGAATTTTTCATTGAACCAAACTAGTCCAGTTATAGCAGGAAAACCTTTAAATCACAATGCAGCCAAATGTGTTCCTTCATTCAGTGTAAAGAGGCTTGGTTATATTATGAAAATATTAACGTTTGATCAAAAAAACATTTGTATCGAGGCCATCTGGTGCACAATACAGTCACATTTTCAGAAAACATGTTTCCATTCATGACTTTTATTCACTGTTTGAATTTTGTGGCATGCAAATTTAAAACAAATGACTTCACTTTGTGCTAAATTTGGCAAATTTATTCAAAGATCTGGAATCTTGTTTTCCACAGTTGGTGCCGTTGCTGCTTCACTTTCTACACGGTGCTGTAGTTTTACAGTAAAAAGCACAGTTCAATACATACTTAATCCCCTGGCTTTCTTTTCTGTTTATGCTGCCAGTCCTGGCTCAAAATTGCTGGGTGCCCTAATGTTGCATTTATCACTCGCAACTATTTGACTATAAATGAGGGTGCATGTGAGAGAGACAGGGGGGATAATGCCAGGCTTGGTGTTGTGTCGCTTTTGTCATTAGCACGCTACTTGTGGCCAACGTTTTGGAAGCAACTCTGCCAGGAACAAATTGGATTATGTGATTAGAGGAAATTATGTGAAGTGGCAGAACACACACCGAGCAGCGATGCATCTAACCAAGAGAAATGTTCGACTCTGACTTCCCAAAAAAAATTAGAAAGAGCAAAATGTTGTAAGGTAATCACCTCTGCGGGCCACAGCAGCGCTGTGTGTGAGTGTTTGATTGCTTACACAGCACTAGTCAGTCAGATCTTACTTCTTAAAGATGTAAGGATGCATGCAGATCTGGTTCAGACTGCAAGAAAAAAATAAAATAATAAAACTTACTCAGTGTCTGATTTACCAGTGTGAATTTGTGCAGTTAATGAAAATATTTGATTGGTTCTTGTTCCATAGTAATATCTCAGTATTTTATAGTGAAAATATTAGGCCTCTCGCAGAGCTTTACCTTCAGAGTAAAAGCCTGCAGCCCCCGTCAGTTTTTGCTTATGGATTAATTATTCGCGGAAATATTGTGACAAATACGATCGGTCCGGCAAAAGTTCCGGCTTGCCATGAGCTTAAAGTTAATCCCTTGAGTTTTCCTCTTGATGCAGGGAGGTGGCTGCTTCTGCGTCTGCTTTGATTTGGTTGGATGTGTTTTGTCTGTTCTGCTTGTGAAGTAACTCGCAAAGCCACCTGATTTTTGTTCGCTTTTTCATTTCAGCACAAGCGCGACAATTTCCAGCGCTAATTAACCCAGTCATCTGTGGTTTCATTGGTAGTCACAGTGAAGTCGAAGCCGTTGCGTTACATAACCGACCAGAGCAGTGAAGATAATTCAACCCAACTGATCGGAAAGAGTGTGCACATAGATTCAGTGAAAAGCACCCCTCTTGTCCAGAATTAGAGAGTTCTCTCCCATCTATTGGGTCAAAAACGTTTGACAGACATGTTTATATAATGCATTTTCATCCTAATCAGATTTTCTTCCCATTTTTTTCTGTTCATGTTACAGCAGCTCATGTTTAGCTGGAAAAAAAAGAACAAAAAAGCAGCCCTGTCAACATTTTTTTTTATATAACTTTCTCCATCATTTAGAAGATACTGCATAAAAACACACATTACTCACGCCAAAATAATAATGATTCAAAAAAAGTCACACCACATACTAAAATATTTGCTCAGGTTTCCTTGATGCTTACAAACCTTAAAAAGATAAGATCACTGTGATGTCAGTAGTAATGCTTTCACTGGTGTCTTTTACTACAATGTGAGTGTGTAAATAACTCCATGGAAGCCTTGATAAACACATTTTTAGCAAATGTTAAGTTTTAGAAATTAAACATTTGGTTTCTACAGGCTGTAGTCAGAATCGCCTTCAAACAGTGTCTCCAAAAAATGTGATAAATACTGAAATCTTTCTTCATATATATACATCTATATCTCACTCTGTAGCTATATATCACTATTGATACTCATGATAGGGATGAGCGAGGGCAGCAACGTCTAAAATGAAATGATTAGCCGCAATAAATGATTTTACTTGACTTGTACCAGAAGCAGTGAGCACAAGTAAAATACATACTTTATGATGGGGCGACAGTAGCTCAGATGGTAGAGCAGGTCGTCTTATATCCGGAAGGTTGGCGGTTCGATCCCTGCTCCCGCAGGTGTTAAAAAAAACTGTCGTCGTGTCTTTGGGCAAGACACTTCACCCACCTTGCCTAGTATGAAAGTTGTGAGAGTGAATGGTGGTCAGAGGGGCCGATGGCGCAGATTGGCAGCCTCGCTTCCGTCAGTCTGCCCCAGGGCATCTGTGGCTATAGTAGCTTACCACCACCCAGTATGGAGTGAATGAATAATGCAATGTAAAGTGTCCAGTGTTTTTTTTTTCTATTTTTTTAGAAGTGCGCTTTAATCACTTGTGCAAAATGTAAGCAAAAGCAAGAAGATTCCATCAGTTTAGTTTTAAATGAACTTTGATCTTGATGTCAACTTCATATTTTAGTACTAATATGAAATTAATGAAAATGAGTGGAGAAATTAATATCAATCGATATTAATTTGTATGGCCAAAGCAAAAGATCAAGAAGTAAAAGATCATTCAAAACTATTGTAATAATTGTTAGAATTTAGTGGAAATTGATTCAAATTATTTTCAAGTTGACATACAGTGTAGCATTTCAATATGAGAAAGTGATGGTAAACGTTAAATACCAGATAAAACTGAATTTAAACACAAGCATGAAATAATAATATATGTCATAGTTTTATATGTTTGAAAAACTATGCCAATTGGTCATCAGAATGAAAATTAAATGCATTTCTCAGGTGTTTAGTTTGGGAGCCAGTATAAAATCCTGTTACATTTTTTTTTTATACTTGTGCACATAATGTATATCACAGCATGTAATAAAAAAAGTCTTTCTGATGTTATGGTGAGCAAAATGAAATCCAGCATGATTAGTGCAAACATGTCATTGAAGAAAAAAGGGTGCATTTCTGCCTTTGTTTCTGTAGTAACAACATGCTTTGCATATTGCAAATGTAGAATAGTAGTGGGTGGTATCAAACCAGGACATGGTTTCTGTCTCCCCTGCATTAAGACAAAGCCTTGGCGCCGTCATTAGCCGCCACAGTCCTGCTTTGTGGCTGTTGCTAAGTAACGGATGTCAGCTTAGCCCTCGAGTGTTGGAGATTTCATCACGTTGCTCATTTCAGTGTCGTTTCCACACGAGAATTTGGAGTGGCGTGAGCGAAACGACACGGCGGGAAAGTGGCGAGCGGAAGGCGACTGAGGTCATGAGACAGATTTTCGAGCAGCGGCGCAGAAGCAGGCGGGTAAAGTCGTCACGGCACGGCGGAGCAGACAGATTCTGCCAAGTCATGATTCTCGCCTCGTTCCAGCTGTCTGGAACGCAGCGCATATCAAATCCTCCTGATTCATTGGAGCTGCCGCGCGGTCACCGGCTGGTCAGGACTGACAAACATGTAAACCTGCCGATGGGCTTAGCGTGTTTGGAGATTGACTTGTATCTGCCTATAAACAAGGGACTGGAGCCGCTGCATAGGACAGTGGACTTTATAAGTCGTTATTTAGGTGCCTGCAAAAATGCACGTAAATATAAATAAAAGAGTATATTTTTTCCTTGATTTTTTTTTCTTTACTGTCATGTGACAGCTTTGAGTCTTACTGATGAGTTGCTCTCAATGGACAAATTAATATTAATAGTTTAATTGCTGCTTTAATGTTTTTACACTCTGTGTTTTCATGCTGCCAGTCAGATTTAGCACTCTGGGCAGCTGGTCTTAACTTTGACACCCCTGGAATAGCTTATTGAATCATGTAGCTTCATCAATTCATCCTTATATTTCCAACCTGGGGTTGTGGAGGGGCTGGAGCTGAGTTTAGCTGGACCGCTAAACAATTCCACACACACATTCACACTGACAGGGAATCTAGTGTCACTAATTAACTCCCAGATGCATGTCTTCGGACTGGGGGAGGAAACCGGAGTAGCACGAGAAAACTTAGGCACGCGCACGCGAATGCCACGCTGAAATGAAATCAAGCCCAGATTCCAACTGGGAATATTCTGGCTAGTGTGTGGAGAGTACTGACCCAGCTTGGCCTCCTTATCATCCATCTAATATATGCTTGAGTAAGTTTAATGTATTTTACATTCTTTAGGTGGACATCACATTATTTTACATCTGGCTGGACTTAAAACACTGTAACTCTATGCCATGTTGTATTTGTGATTTACTGAACTGTTATTGTGAGGTAAAATTCAAAATAACATTAACGTAATATCTTTTTTCTCCATCCTTTCTCCCCCGTACCCTTTTCTCTTCCAGATATTTCTAGAATATCACACTACGCTGGTGAGTACAACTTTTACAATGTAATTCTTGTCCTACTTGCAGGCAAACAGGGTTGTGACAAACTAATAACGTACCGTGAAAGAACTGTAAAGTATTACAACATTTACAATTAACTGTAGTTTTTGTATAATTTCTAATATAGTGGAAAGAAGAAAGATCAATAGTATTATCACACTTGATTATATAATTTACCACAGTTTTCTTTTCTCGTGATGTTTTTGGTCCTCCTCATGGCTCCGACCTACAGAAGCTCTCTGTGTTCTGAAGTGGATCGTGGTAGAGCTGAATGATTTCAGAGGTATAGATAAAGCATTTTATGGCTCCTCGCTCCAGTCCCCTTTTCTTTTTTTCCTCGTCCGTTGCTAGGTAACTGTTGATCCTACAGTATGTCTTCGAGCGGGATGTCGTATATTTGGAGCTAAGAACTTGTCATCCCTAAGAGGGATGAAAACATGATTTACATTTCTTAAACTTAACTTTTTCCGCTCCTCCAGTGGGGGTTGTATCTGGAGTTGAAGTTAGGCTTGAGGTTAAGTGAAATTTTAAATGAGTGCTCTGCTTAATGTTGATAGAAAATAAGAGTAGATTGAAAGGTAGTGGTACAGAGTGGCTCTTCTCAGCTCCTGTAGCCAGTCAGATGCGAAAGAAAAACCTAATGGCCCTCATTTATCAAATGGTCGTACGGCGGTATATGGGCGTACACCCGTCGTACGTCCATATAAAAGACGGGTTAGTTATTTATCAATTTGATCGTGATCGTTCGGAAAGATGAAATCTCACGACAGCTCTGACATCGTGTGCGCAAGTTTCAGTCAGTGCGGACTTGCGGTGCAGTGCAGAAAAACCTGGCGGAGCGTGAAAATAATTATAAAGCACATCTCAAACACATAAAGCACAAGCAGCACATATTCAGTACAGATTAAAAAATAAGTGATAAAAAAATAAAATTATGCCCTTACGGAATATCTAATAAAATTCTTCCTTGTGGGATTAATAAAGGATTTTTAACTTTCAATAAGTCCCCTGGTTCATCCTGCCACGGAGAGGAGCGCAGTTTAACAGTGCGCAAAGACGCACACGCGCCGCTGCGGAGCAGCTTCAGACGCTCAGATCCAGCGGGGGAAACGGTGCTGTTCCTGTTCATTCCCGAAAATGTGTGTGACTTTATTCAGGCAGTTTTACACAATATTGCATTGGCCGATAGAGTTACTTTTAATGTGCTTGCGCCACAAGAGGATGCGGGAACCAGCAGAGCCTCCATGGGTCGGACGGAGGAGGCAGGACCTGAAGAACCGCGACTGAAATGTAAATAAACTCTGAAGTTTAGCAAATGATTTATTTAATCAGTGATGTGATGCCAGTAACCTAGAAAATGACATATGAACTAAAGGGAGATTAAATACAGACAGAGGACGTTTAGTCAAACATTTTATTGAGATTTCTATAAATTTTCTTTCATTTAAGCAGCACCAGCAGCGGGTGGCACGCGCCGCCCTCGGTGGACTGAGTCCCAGGTCCTGTTTGGTCCCGGGTTCTGTTCGGTCTAAGGTAATTCTCGGCACCGGGTCCAGTGCCGGGTGTGTGTGTCTCTGTCTCGGTGGGACCGTCCCCGCTGTGTGGAGGAGACCGGGCCGCGGTGCCGCTGCTCACTTTGAGACATAATTAAACAAAACAAAAAAACTCTGAGCTGTACAACATGAATCAGCCTCATTATTTGTAATCTCAAGGTTAAATTAACGGACCTATAATCTGTTCAGACCTCAGCCGGTGTCCGATCGTCCAGGTGACGCTGCTCACCGTTGCTGCGAGCTTCCTCCAGACAGTGTTTTTCCCTTTAATTTTCAGTTTTTATTCTAACAAAGAGCTCCTCCGGATTTACCTTCATCTCAGACTGAGAGGATCCATTTCCAGCTCCCAAAAGTTTCTTTTTTCGCCAAAATCCTCCTTTTCCGTGTTTGACCTCAGTGGGCGCGGCTTCGGAACTATGAATATTTCAGGGCATAACATGTTAATGACGATCAAATTCAGCCGCCGCATTTATCAACACCCGATCACTCAAACGCTGAGATCGGCGAGGTACGGAAGTTTCTGTAATGCCGCGCGAGCCCCGTCGTACGATGAGCTCACCGCCCAGATATACACCCGTTTGAAAGACGGATTGATAAATGAGGGCCAACGTCCTTAAGTTTCTGAGTTTTAGTGGCCATGCTCTATTAAACATAAAGGCCTCTGTTCAGACACACATTTATTCCTTTCTGCGACTCTGAGCTCAGCTTGTAGTTGATGGGATGTTTGGTTTCTCATTAAAGGGTGTTTAATCGTTGTTTTATCTTTGCTCAAATGAACAATACACATCATTATAAGACTTGGGTGGCCAATTAACTGTCAGCGCATAAACAGCTAGTACAGTTTAAACATGTGTGCTAAAGTAGTGAATCTTTGCTTTGTTTACAAGTTAATTTGAGTGTGACTCACCTGTAATTGTTATCATTATGGTTTGGGGATTTTTAAGCGTTTAGTAGAGTGTTCTGTGTTTCCACAGTTGAGAGAAATATTGAAAAAAATACTAGTGCAGTAAGCCTTACACTCATATTTAGCACTGGACTGAAAAGGGAATCTGTTATACATTATTACCTCTTCTATTTCGAAAGTAATGTGTTGGTTGGAATAAGTGACGTACAATGCATTTTGGAATTAGTGCGGTCATATTTTAAGAACCAGCGCATTATTAATTGTATGAACTGACAAAAAAACAAAACAAAGAAATAGATCACAAAGAATGAAGAGGGTTCTGACAATGACTTTTTGTGTGATGAATAGCAAAACGTTTATTTGACAAATTAAGAAGGCGTTCCGAAATATGTTAAACATTTGTCAAACATTTTTCTGCTATATCGATGTGGGCTTAATCCAAGTAGTTCCTGCACATCTTTCATTTTTCAAAACCTCTGATGAAAAGCAATTATGTGGTTGAGAGACCCTGTATTTTTGCTGATCTGAATTCTTGATGTGACTGTCACATGAAATCTGTATTGTCTGTTTTAAAACAATTGCAAGTTATATTTATTTGAACTCATAATTGGTGAATGTCATGCAGATTAGCTCCTGTCATGCAGCATTCCTGAAAACTCTAGCTGGATTGTTTTGGGAGTTTGTGTTCTATTATTGTTTGTTTGACATTTACAAAACTACAAATTCAGTGGGATTCGAAGTGAGTATTGTCACTAATCTTCACTTTTCTTGACTTTTGTTTGGTCTGTGAGTCAGAAGCTGTTACAGTCCGGTTCTTTATTGGGTCTCTTCTACATTAGAACCACATCAAAGTGTGTAAAATTGGAAATCTGCTTTTATAATCTGTCTTCATCCACTTGCAAACCCTGGATTTGGGGTAGCACCAGTTTAATTTCTGCAACCTCATCGCTAAACTCTCCACTGTTGACAGAAGAGCTTGTGTGGGCTGAATGAAATGCAACAGTTGTGAATGCACCATTAGAGAAGAAAGAGTTCCCATACAGGCATTCAGGAAGGTCAAAACAAGAAATGTCTTCTGAAAGGTTCACATGTCACTGTGACGTCTGTAGACACTACAATCAAAGTGCGTTACCAAAACACTCACACGCACACTATCAGTACGTGCTGCAGAAGTGTATTTGCACCGAGAAGCATCGTGTCACTCTGACTTTAGAAATGGAGGGATTTTGTAGATTTTTTTTTTAAACGAAACAGACCACAGTGTGTTTTTGTTCAATCATAATCAGTATCTTCCATATCCATTTGGCAATGCTTCAGTACAGATTCAAGAAACCACCATCTCCTTTTTATACCAACTAAACATCCAGTAAATGCTTTTAACATCGCTTTGGACAAGTTTCTTCTGTAAGGTGCAATTGACAAGTATTGAACCGACTCTCTGCATTCTCCACAGTGTGATTGCTGTCAGTGTTTTGCCGGGGAAAGCTTTGCTGAAAAGTGTTCACTGTCATCCTGCCGCCGTCAAATCAGAGGGAATGAATGTCAAGAGTGCTTCACTGCCAGCAAAGGGGCTGAAGTGCTGCAGAAGCAGGTGGAATATGTTTATAGAGGAAGAAGAGGAGGAGGAGGGAGAACAGAGTGAGGACAGAGGGCAGCAGAGACCTGCTGCCGGCAGCCGAGACAGATGGAAAAAAGAGGGAGGATAATGAAAAGAAATCGAGAAAGAAACAAGTGTTGCTAGAGGTCACAGACTGGAATGTATGTTTTTAGTAGCTGAGCGCTGATCCTGATAAAACCTTGTGTGTGTGTGTGTGTATGGTGGTTGTTGTTTGGATTTTTTAGTTTGTTAAAGTTGGTTTCATGATTAAAAGTTTAATCCTTACAGTGAAACATCCAGTCAGATGGTGTATCTTCCACTGTATCAGGTCTGAGTTACAATATTTCTGTCTCCATTTCTTTCTCGTCATCTTCCTGTCCTTCTTTGCCCTACACACACACACACACACACACACACACACACACACACACACACACACACACACACACTCTCCTCCCCTCCCTCTCTGTCTTGCCGTTGGAGATCAGCTTTTTTTTCGCAGCGTGGTCACAGCAGCTTATTGCCGAAACACAGCAGAAGAGAAGCACTTGGCTCCCATACCGTTACTTTTTTCTGATACGTGCGTTTACTTTATTTCACATTTCCTTTCTCTCTCTCCTTCAGCTGCCTACCTGCTGTCAGGCATGCAGACTCATCCTTCTCCTCGTGCTCTCTGTCTCGCACACATGCTCTCTCTTGTCTCTTTGGTGCACTCATTTGGACTGCTCAAGGATTTCGCTGGATAAACAGTGTGTTTGTGTTTGGCTGCGGCATTGTATGTGCACATACGCGCGTGCATGCGTGTGTGTGAGAGAGGGAACTCGCGGCCGGGAACGTTGTTGTGATCTGGCCGCTACAGAAGAAAGACTTCTGAAGCCAGACTAAGCGACACACAGCTGACTGATCTGGAAATGGATTTACTGCATCAAACCCACTCCTGAGATTTTTTTTTTCTTTCTTTCAAGACCTGCGTTCATTTGCAGCATCGCTTCCCCCCCCCCCCCCATTGCGTTTTTTTTAATCGATGTTTTGCTCTCCATTCGGGTCTCGTCCACTTTCTGTCCCTGTGTAACGTCAGACACCTGATTTGACCTGTTTAGCTCCCGCAGGCTCGGTGCATTGTACGGAAAGCTTGGAGGACGCGAGGCTCGGCTTCTCCCAGGGGTTTCTCTGCTTTCATCCTTCATCCCGCTGGCTTCGTTTCTCCTTCTTTCACTTTGTAATCCACATTTTCTGTCTGTATCTTCTGATCATTTTATTCTTTTTCATCTTGCCCTCCTCTCTTCTTTTCTTGTCTTTCTTTCTTTGTCTTTTCGTTTCTTCTTCCCTCCTGCAGCGGTCACTCTCATCTTCCTCTCCCTCACTATATTCCGTTTTTCTACGCCCCTCTCTGCCCTACATTTTGGTAAATTTTTTTCCACCGATGCCCATATTTTCTCTTCTCGGCTCTGTGATCCGTTTTGTCATTCGCTTTGGACACCATTGAGGATTTACAGAACTAAACTACTACCTTTCTTGGTGGATCGTCTTTGATGTAATTATATAGATTCCTGCTTACCCAGCAAGGGCTGCGAGTGTTATTTGTAACGTGGGAATTCGGCATGCTATACTAAACTCTTATTTATGGCCGTGGAGATGAGACTCTTTATGAATTTCACCTCAGGATTGATATGCTGGATCAGTAACTCTGCTCTGATGTACAAAATCTGATATTTATTAGGATTTATCGGTCTGCAGGATGACCTTAATGGCCAAGGAAATCATCTTTCAACCTCAGGAGCCGAGCTCGAGTACCTGTTTTGGAAACATCCACACTGCATGAAGCCTGATCAAACTCCCTGAGGTGATCGAGCAGAAGACTTTCCTGATAGAGGATCATTGCACAGTGGTAAAGGTGTTTGTCCTGGGTGACTTGGATGGACTAACTACTGTCACCTGGTTACTCTCTCGAGCCGTGAATCAATGTGATGCAACAAATTCCAGAAGGGTCCATTTTAGTCTTGTGATCAGTAAGTGAATTTTTCCACCACATTCTGGATATTCAAGTTCGAGTGATTTTGTTTTATTTACCTTTGTTTGTTACTTGATCATTGTGCATAAAATCCAGACTTTTTTTTTTTTCTCCGGGCAGATTTAACATTGTGAGCCGCAGTGAAAGGCAGACGTTGTATCAGTCTTACTTACAAGTGAAAAGATCTGCAGCTTCGCTTTTAGCTGCACCGTGGCGTTGGATATTGAGCCTGCTGCGGAACGGACAGTTATGGACTGATGTTTTCTAAGCTTGCTGACTACAGGGGTTATTTGATATCCTGTATTTCCTTTTATTGAGTTACTTGCTACTTTTTTTGGAGGCGATTGTGACCTGCATTAACTTTTTTTTTTCAACCATCAATCCGCCTGGATGAGCGAGAGCCCTGCTATCAAGACATCAACTCTTGGTTTTTTTTAACTTTTTCGGTCACATTTTCAAACATCTTTTTAGTTGGCTTCACCTGATCTCTTTAATTGACTTGACCTCGATCGGATTCATCCCATGGGGATGTTCTTGTGCTTGTAAAAAGCCAGATTAAGGACTTGTCCTACACCCGTGGCTCTATGCTGATTGTCGGGGCCAGCAGTTTTGTCTGGACCCTGTGGCCAGACCTGGAACCATTCCCCTTGCAGAACAAATGGAGAACAGCGGCTGCATCCCACTGTGCTGGAGCAAGGGGGCCTGCATCTACGCACAGCACCCTTTACCAAGTATGTACTCAAAATAGCATCCATAAAGTAACGTAATATGATGCCACATGCAAACGGAGGAGGTATTAGGTTCACTTCCATCTCCAGGTTAGAGATTCACTCATTGCCATCCATTTCATCAGCTGCACACATCTGATCTAACATGAGCCAGACCAACAGCTCTGCCATCGATTGCCCTTTGATTCTGACATTAACATAAAATGTGTATATACAGTATTATAGTGTAATCTGACACCGAAATTCTTACTTCCGTTACAGCTCTCTAATCCTAAGATGAGCTCTAATACTATAATGACTAAGACCTTGCAGAGAAATGAGTCACATTTAGCAGTCGAAAATGAAATGGGCGATGCAATACTGGCTTTTAATCGCTGGAATTACTTTGATTGTCTTGGCATGTCCTTGTACAATGACCTGTCATCCTGGTTAACAGCACACTTGAAGACCGATGTAATAAATTGTGAGGATAAAAGTCAGCAAGCCGCAACAATTGCATCGTCAGTGTTTTCTCTATTTACATCAGTTCTAAACACTTGGTTTGAGTCTTTGTCCTGGAGTGTTCATCTGTCAGTTTCCTGCTTTAAAGATGGAGAGATACACACAAGTTGAAGTTATAATGATTTACTGTATGTGAGACCTGCGTTTGGTACCCAGAAGGTAAGAATTTCCCCGTGGTGTGATTGTCTAGACAGATTTATCACCCTGATAAGTGTTGGAGTAGGAATACAGACTCTCTAAGTGCTGATCTGTTTGGCTCTTCTGTTTCACTCAACATTGCACTCTGCGTGTAGGAATATGCAATTAATGTTTTCGACTTCATATTTTCTGCTCCGACCTTCGGTGTGGATGATGTGCTCTCTTGG
Source organism: Salarias fasciatus (assembly GCF_902148845.1). Classification (NCBI taxonomy): domain Eukaryota; kingdom Metazoa; phylum Chordata; class Actinopteri; order Blenniiformes; family Blenniidae; genus Salarias; species Salarias fasciatus. The sequence goes on from NC_043755.1 coordinate 17,491,983, forward strand.
TAGCAAAGAGGGGAGAGTGAGAGGAAGATAAGCAGCGGAGGAAATTGTCTGAAGATGAGAGAAAGATGAGAGGGAGGAAAGAAGAGAAATGGTTCAATAGGACGGGGGGATCAAATGGAGACGAGAAGCCAGGAACTAAAAGGCCTATAAGCACCAGAAAATAGCAGCAGGATGAGTTTTAGAGGGAGAGATGAACAGAGGTACACATAAAAGATAAGGGAGATTAACTATATGAGCAAAGAAAGAGAGGAACAGATGCAAGCCGTTGGAAAGAGAGGATTCAGGTGAGAGATGAATGTGAGGGCCTGTCAACAGAGGAAGAGATGGTGACAATTAGAGGCCTCAGGTCCCACAGGAGCGAGCGAACCCTACTAACCCAGATACCATTAGACAAGCAGATAAACCACCCCGCTGCTGCTGCTGCTGCCACTTACGGGATGGCGCTCGGCTCCGGTCTTCTGCAGTTTAACAGGCTGAATGTCAGTCGGCGGAGTCCCACAGAGAGAGGGGGTGCTGGGTCTGGCAGCAACCCGCTCTTCTCCTCGCTGCCTGCGTGGCCTAGTTGATTCGATTCCTGTCCTTGAAAGTGTGCAAGTGCTTACATGTGGGAATTTAGTGTACTTATGCTGAGTAGAAATTGGTGCAAATGAGCGATGGTTTAATTTGTCCTGTGTTGCTTAGTGCACCTATGTTGAAACAGTAATTTATGTGTAGTTGTGGAAAGCAAAGGGCTCCGCATCATTAAGTGCTTTATGGTCTTTATTTGTTTTCTTAGTATAATATTTGAATGAAAGCACTCATATATCAGGTATTTAAGTATTTATTTCAGCTACTAGGCATTATGTAGATTTGGTGAATGTTTAAAAACAAACGTTCAGTTATACTCTCCTGAAAAACAGGCACGCATACTGTTAATGCATAGTTATGTCAGGCAACAGGATTTAAAGCATAAAGTGGTTGTGTGCATGCACTGAAATGTACACATGCCTATTTTTCTAATAGGATTTAGTAAATCCGTGTGTAGCATTCAAGTTATGGTTGAATGTATGCAATGCTGAGCCACTGTTGTGTTCTCCGTGCATGCGGTGGTGTGTTATAACACTCTACTGCTTAATATCTAATCTGATTACTGACTGACAGGGTGAAAAAGCACCAGATGGCTGGCTGTGGTTTGTGTCTCCATAGCTCATCTGGTGCAGTTGCTTCTATTTAAAAAAAAAAAAAGAGTCGCAGTCAAAATAATGCCCCCAATACATTTTTTAACTTGTCCCGCTGAGACGGGACATGAAAGCTGGAGCTGGTGTTGCTCATACAACTGAGGATATGCCAGGCAACCGCATCCCAGCTCTGTCTGGATTCTGGGCAGTGGGTTACTTCATGTTCAGACTTCAGTTACTACAACAAACAGTCACGGATCATCAGAAATAATTAAATGAAACCAAAATGGGAATTTTGCCCTTTGATAGATAACTATTAATCTACATGTGGTCTGTTTTTCAGTTACACTCTATATAGTAAATCTGTTCTCTAACATTTCAATCTTTTCACTCACAGCAGCGCATGTGATGCTGTATCCGAGGCAGTGCATGGCCTGGCAACTAAAATAACACAAATAATAGGATAAGACATGAGCGAGCAGGTGCCATGGTAACGGTGACCTTACCCATTGAGCAGTTTGACTGGTGACATGTCACAGTGCAGGGAGATCAGATATAATCAGTCAGGTCTGTGCACAGAGTGAAATGGAGGGATAACCAGGAATATCCTCCAGGATGAGTTCACAGTGCTTATTGGTGTCTCGTTAAAAAAAAAACACAGCTCCATCTATGTAAACCCACTCAGGGCTTGAAGCTCAAGCTTTGCAGGAGCAAAATCAGCAGAGAGAACATGTTTCTTCAAATGGAGTGCAAAATGTACAAGACAGAGTTAAGAAATCCTGGATATTTGAAGTGTTACCAGCAAGAACAAGCCTATTTGCATTTCTCCTTTTCTGAACCTTAACATTTCATAGGGTCAGCTGAATAATACGGGAAGGATTATAAATGTGCAAAACTGCAAAAATCTTGCTAATTCAGTCAAATATATGACAGTCAGTTTTACATTTTCCCTTTAATATATTCATTAAGCCACAGGCCTCCTTTAATAGTAAGTAGTTACTGAAAGACATTAGATCTTGTTAAATACAGTGCTATTCTTAGAGGATGTATTTGGGGATTGTTCCAAGACACCTAACTATCATGTAGCATTACATCCACAGTAGTATTAATTTAATGATAATACGCATGTTAGAATAGGGGCCTTTTTAATCTGTGCCACACTAATCTGTTGTACTAAAGCCTTTAGGGTCTTTTGAATATGCGACCTTTATACAATGACCTTTATGCATTACAATTAATACGTGACTTTAATATTAGTAACACTACAATTAGAAAAAAGAAAAAGCTCACCAGTCCAGTTAGGTTTTAGAAACTCAAAAAGAAACACAAAACAACCCATTCTGACATAATCTGTATGTTTTCCCTTCTATTATGTTTCAGGGATTAGGTCACTGAAATGTTGAGTGTATTTCCTCAGTTTCCATGATATAAAACACTCTGAAAACACTCCCAATATTTTTATGGGACTTTTCCCAAAGTGACCCAAAAAAAAGTTGATTTTACTGTGAGAATAGATTTCGTGTTTCAAATCAATTATTTATCTCTGCAAATAATCAGGAAGTATGAGTGTGAATATAACTCATATATATTTTTCCCAATTAGTCCCCATTCTTTTGTTGGAAGGCAAAGAAACTTCACCGAGCTCCTTTGAACTAGAAACGAAGCAGCTCGGACATACACCAAGAGATATATTCCCTCCTGGGGGGTTGGTACACGCCTGGTTGACCTTTAACTAATGGCATCCCTGAACCACCTCAGCTGCCTTGTCTTGATGCGGAGGAGTAGCAAACAAGACTTGGTCTTCTCCAGATGGTTGATGCTTGAACCTGCGAGCTCATTCTTTTGGTCTTGCCTGAAAGTTCTTGAAAATAGGCGAGGGTGGGGATGTAGGTCTGGTAACCAGATGGCTTTACTTTACACTTTAAAACTATGTTATGCTCGCTCTGTGAAACATGTATTCATGATGAACTGGGAGGTGGAAAAGGTTCATCTTCCCGCTGGGAAAAATGCCAACTGAATGCTGTCAAACTTTGAGCCTCCTTCTAGGAAAGTTGGAGGTTTCATTACTAGAAGTGGTTCTGATGTCGCTCAACATAAAAGCAGACCAAATATAAAAGCCTCATGGCGGCAGTAAGAAGGATTATGTGTTGACAGTACAAAACAAAGTAATAGCTGTACAGCAAATGTGCCCTATTGTAGTATGAGAATAAATTGTGTCTTGGCTGATGTATGTAATGACAAGGTTGTTTTTCTCTTTTCTGTCCTCTGACAGCAGTGGTAAAGGCCCATTCTTGGAGCTGGCCATGTTGCTTTTTTGTTAAAAATGGCTTTTCCAAATAGCTGCTATTCTTCCTCCCAGCTTTGTGATCACGGCAGTTTTCACATTTTTGATACAGGTTTTTATCCTTGAGTGCTGACTCATCGGATACATCATGCCTGCACATGCACACTCCAGCGTGTATTTCTGTGTCCCCGAGAGGGAACTGTAGGTCAGACTCTTGAAAAGTGCTGCATCAAATTTCCCTTGATCCGTCCCCTCATTTCTGGCTCTTTCTTCTTTTTTTTTTCTCAGTAGGAAATAATGTAGCCTTGACCCCAGAACACAACGGAAAAATGCTGATTTCACTGACATGATGTGAACAGCTGTGGTTTTCATGTTCTCTGCAGGCTGGATGAACTTCAAACAGCCTTTATAATGACTTTGCACATAACCTGCCACTCACATGTGCTGTGTTGTCAAAGCCTGTAATCTATCTTAAAACTCATCTCAGGCTGTATAACCCTGTTAAATGAGACTAATGATGAGGGTGCAGGTATTTATAAAAACTGTTTTGACAGCCACGTCCCCAGTACTGTAAATCAACCATAAAATTAATCCATCAGATTTAATTCATGAGCGTCTCTCTTGTCACCACTTGATGACCAGAATTCACACTCAGCTGAAATTCGTCCCTCCAGCACTGATGACTCAACTGAGCCTGCTGGGGTGTCCAGGAAATGACAGTGTGACACAGGAAGCGTCAGTCGTGTGTTCAAGTGTGAGTGAAGAGGAGCCTACAATAGGAAGGGGGGAAGAATTCAGCTTCCTGAAAACATGAAACAGGTGAAAGGAAGTCAGAGATGGGGGAAAAGTTTACAGTTCACTCATTTGCATTCATTGAGCTCTGCGGCATTGTTATTGCAGCCTCATGCATAAGTCATACAGTCGATGTGAGTTCAGACGCACTCCTGCTTCTGGAGGTTTCTATCACTTGAGATGTAGAGCTTGAATATTTAGACTCACCCCCTCCTCATTATGAATGTGACTAAAATTCGGCTTCGGTTTCAGTTTGTATAAATAGGGGGTCATGAAAGTCCCAGCAGATTGGGACCGTTGAGGTGTCTGCTAGGCTGAATAGATCCACATTGATTATCATCAGTCAATATCAATGTTGGAAAGTCTGAGGCCTTTGTATCCGGATTGAGTTTAGCAGAAAATTAAAGTGCAGCTTTAAATAATAACAGAAAAAGTCAAAATTGTCGCCAATGCTGGTTAATATTAACAAAGTTAAAAATCTGATTGTTTCATAAAATGATGTCTCTGGAGTTCTTCTATGAAAACTTGGCAAAAATAACTAATAAAAAGGTTAAACTGTTCCATAGAGTCATATTTTACTGACTAATGTTGGTTTTAAAAAGCAGATTTTTTATTTAAAGTGTCATTCGTGTTCTATATTTTCCTAATTCTTAATTCACTTTTTGGTTTTATAATCACATTTATTATAGCTAATTTCTTTTAGTATTGAACTGATGTTTTTTTTTCTTGTAATCTCTCCTTTTTAAATTGTGAAGCACTTTGAGCTGCAAGTCATGGGACAATAAAACGGACGGCACTCTGATCACTCAGTTTTGCTTTTATTCCAGCACAGACAGTTGTGGCAGAGCTTCCTCAGTGTCCTTCCTTTAGTGTATATTTTTCAGTTCTTTTGAGGCTCCGCTCCCTGTGGGAGCACATTTTGTGTCTTTTTCTTTGAAACGTTTCTTTCACAATCCATGCACCAACCAGGATCTTCTCAGAATGGGCAGGTAACACTGCAGGAATCAAGGAATAATTACAGAAAACAACCAAATCAGTAACCTGCTGAAGTGTCAATAAACATGGATGAGATGAACAGATAAACATGTCAGATATTGATTAAAGGCATCTGTATCTTGTTCCACCGTCTTCGTCAGTATGTATGAAACCAGCCCTGCCACAGCAGACGATACACTGTCACACAAGATTTCCTGTGGTATCAGACTGGAGTGGTGAGCAGGTGTCTTCCAGAGAGGCTGAAATGTGTCCCACTGTTGGTCACGTCCAGATTCGGCAGTTTGGACTGAATGAACAATCAGTTCACTCACAAACGGTTTTTATTTTCCCTTGTGTTTGAAAAAGCTGTCAGATTGGTTGATTTATCAATTAGCTGTCCGCTTTAATGTCAGTATTCTCTTGTTATTTATTCTGACCTATGCCATGCATTGAACAGAAGGTCCATAAATCCACTCAAAGATCTTCTGTCTTTTTTTTTTCCTGTGGTTTATATTGACTTGTTTGAGCCTGACTGACGACTGAAGCTCTTCCCACCATGAATGCTCACACACAAGCAAACATTGTTTACATTAAGTATCATGCAGACGTTTAAGAAAGGTGTGGAAAAATACAGAAAATTAAAATTAATTTCAAATGGATGTACAGAAAAATTTAAACTAAATCAGGATTTGGTTTCGGTCAAGTTGTATTTTCTTTTCCTTCTTTGCAGCACCTTTTCTTCACCCTAAATGAGTGTGTGTGTTTTTGCTATATTATCATAGTCGCTACTCGTTTGGATCACTGTTGGATATGCATAAATGATATGCATCATCTGTTTTGTGTCTGTGGAAACTGAGCAGAGTTCAGATTTAAAGATGGAGTTACTCTGTTTTTCTTCATTTTGTTTTCAGAATATGACAGCAAGTTAGCCCCAGCAGGAACACCGGAGTCAGGCATGGCATCGTCTTCCTACCTGGAGCCCAATCTCAACCACTCGGCGGCGGGTGGTTGTGGGGTGAAGTCCCGCTCTGGGATGCCCGGCGGTCCAGGTACCAGCGGGTCCGCCGGAGGTCTGGAGCGGCCACCGGGCTCCATGGACCGAGTCCTCAAGATCTTCCACTACTTTGAGACGAACAGCGAACCATGCACCTGGGCTAGCAATATCAGACATGGAGATGCCACGGATGTCAGGGTAAGACACACACACACACACACACACACACACACACACACACTTCTCTCAGATATGACCTTCTGCTGTTATTCTCACTTCTCCATTTGTCTGTTTCTACAGGGTGTAATCCAGAAAATAGCAGAGATCCACAAGTTGCGCTGTGTGTCGTCTTTGGGCCTCCGCCTGACCCATTTGCACTCCGACGCTATCCACTGGTTACACCCGGATTTAGGAGTATCCCATGTCAGGGAGAGATATGAAAAGCAGCACCCCCAGGAGGAGTGGAGGTAAAACTACACCTCTTAATTATTTAGCCTAATGTCTTTTCCCTGTCTTCATTTCTGCTCTCTTTTGCTCCATTTGTTTCTCTCTTTATATGTACAAGTTAGATTAGCGTAGAAGAGCAGCTCTTACAGTCCTTGGATAATTGTCAGAGCTCAGATGTGGTCGACTGTGGCTCGTTTCACCGAGCTAGCACAGGACTGGATGGTTTACCTTGAAGAATGGCTGGTTATTCAACCTCTTGATCATCAGAGGTAGTAACATATTTGTCAAAGAGTAAGCAGCACTAGAGCATAAAGAGGATTACTACCCTGGAGACCATTGAGGAGGTGGGCGAGTGGAGGGTCTTAACATAGCTGAGCTCCACCATGGATAACATCTCTCCGCCCCTCCCAGCGCTGTGGGAGCTCTCAGCAGCTCCTTCAGCAGCTCACTGCAGCAGCCTCCATCGAGGAGGAGCAACACCACAGGTCCCATCCCCGCTGCTGTAAAACTGTTTAACACTGCTGGTCTAACCTAAACTTTCTCTGTTAAATCCATTGTGAATACTGTGACTATATGCAATTTGCCTTCAAGAAGTCCATACTTTACCTTTTGTATGGCAGATACAGGGATTTATTTTTGTATTACAAATTCTTGTCTATATTGTCTAAGTCTTTCCTTTCCTCCATTGTTGTTGTTCTGTGTAGCTGCAGAATAGGGCAGGAGGCTGGATATTATGATAAATAACTGCAAACAAACTTCTTTTATTAAGTTCGCTGTACAAGCTGGATAAACATATGGACTTAAAAAAAAGCATTTCTTAGTTTGAATAAACATTCTTAGAAGGTGTTAAAGGCAGGAATTGGCAAATGGACTATGTTTACATGCAGCTAATATCTGGGTTCAGGTCAATATCTGGGTTTCTGAAACATTAGGAAAACCCAGTTTACATGCGTTAACAGAGAGTTACCCCGTTTACAAGTCAGCGCATTCAATCGGGATATCCCTTTAGAAACCACGGCACACTTCGTGTTCTCAAAACAAAACAGCTCTGACCGGAGCGGCTTTGTGCTGCCAGATTGGGTGGGGTTTCCGCCAAAGCAAGCATCTTTTTTGAACTTGTTGGATGGGTTGATTAAACGATTATATGTTTATGATGTATTTTTTATCGTACAAATACGGTTTTAATGTGCATTTTCAATCGAGATAGAGGTTTGGGCTGCTTTCTACGAGTTTCTGATTTTTTTACGGGCTAGATCGACAGATCTGGCAACCTCCTCCACTGGACTGCAGAGGCAGACACTGCTGTGGTGATTCCGTTCTGTTGAGGGAACGCAGACAGAATTGGTGTTCTATTTTACATGATTTTTCTGAAGGCCATACAAATCGCCGACTTTCAGAAGGAAGCATGTGCGATGTGCGCGCTCAGAATAACAGTTGGTATCGTCCGTTACGGAAGCCTCACACGAACAAAAGTGTGGTTGAGTTGCATATTTCCGGTGAGTTTCGCGCCTGCGCCTACTCGTTGCTGGACTCAAAAGACCATGATTCATTGCGGATGGGAGCGTGCGCAGAACCAAAAACAATGTCCCGTTACTCGATATGTGTTTACACGGCGGCACTTTCGAGTTTGAAAAGGAGAATCTCGAATATGAGCTTTTTTGTGTTTTTTGCGGGTGTTTACATAGCCACGCGCTACTGGGTTATTGCCAATATTCGAGTTTGAAAAGGGTTTGAAAAGGGTTATTGGCTGCATGTAAACGTACTGATGGGTTTAGACTTAGACTTCATTCAAATTCAGTTGGTGAAACTGACTTCAGTTCATTTCACCACCGTGGAGCTCTGTCCATTGTGCGTTCAACCTGTGCTGGCGCTCAGCCATCCTCCGCTGATGTTGTTAACAGCCCTCCTCACAATTCAGTCTTTTGTTTTGCATTTGATGGGCTACACCCAGAGTCATTAAAATTGAAATGAAATCAACCGGGGCGAGTTGTTCGCACTAACATGCAGCAGAGGAGCCCGCCGGTTGCGGCGATCCTGCCTCGGAGGGCGGCAGAGCTGCGAGCCCGCAAGACTGTCTGCAACTGCCGAGCTATTGTTGGAATGGCAGCAGCAGCAGCCCAGGGGACGGACTGGCTCTATCTCACTTTTTCCTCGCTCCCTCGCGTGTTTCCTCGCATCCTTTCTCGTGCGCTCTCAGTCATTTTATTTCACTTTGATCCTCCCCTCCATCAATATTGCTCTTATCTCTCACATTCTCTCAAAACACTCCCCGTTTTCTCTGTTCTATCTTTCCTTTTCTGTTCATTCATTATAGAATAAGAATGTTTTATTCATTTTGCCTTCAGTCCCGATTTCCATTGTTATCTAACTGCAGGCCTTTAACGTCACAGCAGCTTGGAGCCCGCTACTCTCCTGACCCATTTCTCTGCGCTGTATTCACAGCAATATGTCACACATAAAATGATACGTCACTATAAACAGTGATGGCCCATCTGGGTACATCTGTGACACAGCTACTGGCAAGTGTAGCAGCAGGAGTCTCATTATGCTTTATGGTTTTTTAACTTTATCACTCTGGGTTGGTTCACGGTCAGCAAAATGTGAAATTGTGCCTCGCTGCGCCACCAGACATAATATACCGAGTTGAAAGGGCGACATCTTTCAAATCCCTGCACTGGCAAACGGCCATCCTGTTGTTGTGACAGAGCAAGGGGAGAGCGCAACACAGATTCTACGCAAATCCATCAGTGCTGCTCTGTCTCCAGCAGATTATTTCAACAGTGTGAAGGTAGAGAAATTTCCCAGAAAGCAAAGTTTTTTTTTGTGGTAGAGCTGTGTCATCATTCAGTGTAGCTTGTGATAGACTACAGTGTAGTTACTCTGCAGCTGTGGATGTTTCTGGTTTATCACTGAAACACTTCTTCTGCATCAACAGATAAATTTACTTAAGATTTATAGAATAATGGTTTCCTCAAAGTTTTGCTAAATATATTGCATGCTCTACTAACATTGTGGAACGGCAGACTGATGTAATAGGCTCTGTGATTTGCTATTAGCTCAGGGGTATCAAACAACAACCTGCGAACCAAATCTAAACACAAGACGAATCACAAAACTGTGACAGAGAACTAAATGGCCGATTGCAGTAAGTGGCCGAAGAGACAGCGAGCTGCCTTTTTCAGAGAGAAATTGTGTTGTTATGGAATCTATACTGTGTGGGTGAGTCACTGAAAAGATGCACTGTGAGGGCTGCAGAGATCCTACAGCCTGAGAAGTGACAGGCTTTTGCCAACATAAGAGTAAAAGAACATAACAGATTTCATACAAGTCCAATAAAGTTTGGACTGGGATCTCTTGTGTATTTGTCATATATCTCAAGATTTCTTTCTGCAATTGCAATTTCTGAATGTGCTTTTACCTTTTGTATGAAATCAATAGGAAACACATGAAGTTGTCATTATTTATAGGTTTTATGCAAATTAAATCCAATGAGGCCATACAATATATGGGCCCTAAACTAAAATGAATGTGAAACCCCTGTGAAAACTCTGTTTTCAAAATGATTGATGTTGACAAAAAACAGGTTTGTGTGAAATCTGCATTGTGTTGGAGATTTAAGAATGTCTTTGAGCAAGTTGACTGTCATTTATAAAGCCTAAAGGATTGGTTTAACATAGTATATTATTTTGAATTAAGGTGCTTCCAACATGTTGAAATGTTTTTTTATGTATTTCTGTGTATACGATTTAGGTATACTTTATTAATAAAGTGTATTTGAATCTGAATGTGGATGTATTTGAGAGCTGTGTGCTTATGTTCATTTTGCCCCTGTCATTCACAGGTATGAGTTGCGAATGCGGTACCTTCCCAAAGGTTATCTCAGTCATTTCTCTGAAGACAAGCCTTCCCTCAACTACCTCTATCACCAGGTAAAGACACACAGCAGGTTCATGTTCGAGCAGGTGGTACACAGTGACAGTCTGCCTTCGATCAGATTTGTATTGCTTTGCATGTATGGCTGCACCGTGAACCTATTTTGGTGTCATGTTTGTTCTGATTTAACCAGAATTGATTTAAAAATGTAAATTTGTGTTTCTGCCGTGTTTCTCCAGGTCAAGAGTGACTACATGCATCACATAGCAGATCAGGTGGATCAAGATGTTGCTTTGAAACTGGGCTGTTTAGAAATAAGGTGAGAAGCGTATGAACACTATCATCATTTACGGTACTTCAGTTTAATTTTTTGTGTAAAACATGTTTTTTTGTCTTTGTGTAGGAGGTTCTTTCGAGAGATGCCTGGTAACGCCCTAGATAAGAAATCCAACTATGAACTTCTAGAGTAAGAATGCTGCGATTGCATTCAATTCAGTTTATGGAAAATAAAGTGTAACTATTTTAAAATACAATATATGATGTGTTTGTTCTCTGTAGGAAAGATGTCGGTTTGCGAAGGTTCTTCCCCAAAAGCCTGTTGGACTCCCTTAAGGTGAGGTTAAACATCTGGAAACATAAAAACCCAGACTGTGCTTCTTATGCCCTGCGTGCTGGCTGGGTCATTTCAGAGTGAGTCTTCACCTGACTCCCTGACTGACTGGATGTCGGCCTAAATGTCTGATTATCTGATTGGAATGAAGTTAAAGCTCCTGTTGTCACTCAGCATGCTCAGTGTTGTCACTTTTTTGGCTCTGAACCAAAATAATCCCCCCCCCCCCCTTTCTCTCTGTCTGTCAGGCAAAGGCTCTTCGTAAGCAAATCCAGCAGACCTTTAAGCAGTTCGCTAACCTCAATGACGAGCAGAGCATCCACAAGTTCTTTGAGATACTGTCTCCCATCTACCGCTTCGACAAGGAGTGCTTCAAATGTGCTTTAGGGGTAGGATGACTCAGTTCATAAAGCTAAATGTTCCATGTGAAGGTCAATGATCACATTATTTCATGCACTGTCATCACCTGAAGTCATGTGGACGGGAGGTTAGAGCCCGTTTAGGATGTGCAGGGTAGAAAACATGGCGCGTCCTCCTCATAAACGGCGAACAATTGCATTTATTGATCCGCGCAGAGCTTCACAGTGTCCATATATTTTCCTAATATACTGTTCTCCACTGGAGTTATTATTACAGTCGTTTGCACAGCACGCAGAACATCACTGTGTCCCAGAGGGCGCTTTATGTCAAAAATGATGAGAACAGATGTGAACACTAAAATTATTTTATTCTATTTCAGTGTAACATCCCCATTAGTATTGTGTTACGTAAACATAGTCGATGATTGGATGGAACATGACTTATTTTAATACTATTTTCCCTGCTGTCTCTTTGACTTCCTCCCTCTAGTCTAGTTGGGTAATATCAGTAGAGCTGGCAATCGGACCAGAGGAGGGAATCAGCTACCTCACAGACAAGGGCTCAACGGTGAGTATACGCACACCAGTCATCATACAAAAGATGGCATGGCCGGGCTTTTCGTGGGTCGGAGTCCTGGGAGGACACAGGTTGTCTTCTGGTCTGGGTCACACCGATTCGGCCCTGCAGGTTTGAGCGCTCTGTCTGCCTTAATACAGTCTCCATGTTAGGAAAGCATGAATGCCAACTGGTTTCTCACTAACTACCGTAGACAGACTCGTACTAACTCTGTAGGGATATTTTTAGTGGTTGGTTCTCATTAGTGCGGTGTGAATCATGAAATAATTTTAAAATCTTCTCTTCGTGGTTAAACCTTCACTTACAGTATCATGCAAAGTTATAAATGTTCCACCTCTATGCTCTACAAATATTTCTACTTGTTAGTTGTGCTTTTTTATGATCTGAAAAAGGTTTTGATTTCTGTATACAACATGCTTTCAAGTGGATGACTGTAGCACAATCCACTATACTGCCCTCTTCTGGTTGGTCATATTACTATATTCTGTCCTCCTGTAGAGAGACTTATTGCCACATATGCCAAAAGTTTCTGCTTCCAACCCATCAATATGAGCAGGAGAACAAACAAACTATAGTCATGAATCTCATTGTGATTAGCAGGTACTGAGTATTAAGCAGGTGCTGTGGAGATGAGTCAGGATACAGACCACAGACTGTTGTTTTTTTGTTTGCTCTGAGCTGAATAAAGTGTGACAATAAAAGGCCCCAAAGCTATGACGTTACTGCTTGTGATTCAGCTGTTTCACATAAAAATGCATTTTTTTTAACTATTCTATTGATTTAATCATTTGAAATGAAATGTGGCTTTCCTCTCTGTATCCAGTGTTTTTAATTTCACAAAGTTCATCAAAACAAATGTTATCAAATAGAAAAAGTTTTCTTTGTCAGTTTTTGCTCTAAATGTTCATTTGTTCCTTGTTTTGGGGAAATGCTTGATGGGTAATTGTTTGTATTTTCTGGTTTTTGTGCAATTCAACTTCCAGTTGCTGGTTTTGTGTTTGACCTGATTATCCTGCTGCAGTCTGACTTTTCCCCCCCTCAAATAAACTGCTTAGTGCAGGATAGTAATGCGGTACTTCTCCCTGATAAGCATCTTTGCCGCAGGTGTCCAACTCACAGTTTTTTGAACTTGAGTAGTCCATCTGTGCGTTTCAGACTTATTGATAGAATCCTTTCTTCTGTTGGTTTCCTTACGCTCAGCTTTCTGTTAGTGACAGAGACTGAGTGTGGTACTTGAATTCCTCTCTTATCCACACGGTGTTGTGCGTCCTTATCTCTGTCCTTGTTTCCCCTTTTGAAAAACTGGTAGAAGACATTCAGAGATCACTGCCGAATCACTTTCATTTTACTAGATTTTTGCTAATTTTCTGCAGTTTTTTTGTTTGTTTTTCTTTTAGTTGACTTTCCCAGTGATTTCAGATTTCTGTTGAAGTTGTTGTTCTGTCTTTTGGTGAACAAACTTTTGTGTATTGATCATCTGATGGTGTGATTTAACATTAAAGCTTGCTGCAGCTTCACTGGGATCTAAAGCCAGGATCCTGCTCTGTAAGCAGTGTTCTGGTTCTGTTGTAAACCTGAGGCACAGCTATATTCATAACAATGGAAAAAATGGCTGCAATGCAGCTGTATTGCTTGAACTACTTTCAAATCCACTTGGGTTATCCAAGCTTCAACAGAAAAGATACAACTCGGAAAATTTGATGATTTCTTTTTTTAATGTATTAATGACTGATAAGATAAGAATCTGAAATATTTACACATTTCAAAGGTCATTAGCTTTACAATGATGTCTAACATTTTAGAGGCAACTATATACTTCACGTTATGAGGAGATTTTAACATGTTCTTAACTTTCTTTTTCATTTTGCAGCCGACACACTTGGCAAACTTTAATCAGGTTCAGTCCATCCAGTACTCTGCTTTGGAAGAGAAGGACAGGAAAGGCATGCTGCAGCTGAATGTGGCTGGAGCTCCAGAGGTAACACACACACACACACACACACACACACACACACACACAGACCCACTTTTCTATTATCAGAAACATGATTAATTGCATTTCAGACTCAAGAATGTTGCTTTCATTGCTATTATAAACATAAATAATCAAATAACTGATGGGTGTGGATACCATGCTGAAATCTGGTAAAAATGCCATAAAAGTGTATGTATAATGTGCATTTTGTATATTTTCCTTTTGGCTCAGTGTCATTTGGCATCACTTCCTTTCAATTGTTAAACACGTTGTAAAGATGTTAAAAACTGGCAAATCGACTTTTGGCATCTGCCCTTGACTGTCAACGGAAGTGTTTGCAGCAGCAGGCGCAGGCTATTGGAGGGATGTGTGTGTGTGTGTGTGTGTGTGTGTGTGTGTGTGTGTGTGTGTGTGTGTGTGTGAATTAGTATGTGCAGTGGTAGTAGACGTTGCTAATAAAGCTCCCATTGTGTCACTGTGAAGCAGCTCTCTGTGCTACAATTACCCTCATCCGTGTGTGTGTGTGTTTGTGTGTGTGTGTGTGTGTGTGTGTGCAGCCCCTCACTGTCACCACAGCATCGCTGACCACAGCAGAAAACATGGCCGACCTGATTGACGGTTACTGTCGACTCGTCTCTTTATCTTCCCGCTCCTTCATCGTCAGAGTCCATAAAGGTAGGACACACAGCTCCTCCGGATGTTATTTATATTCCTCTTTTACGTCTGTTTTGATTTGTCCTCGTGATGACGTTGTGCGCAGCAGAGTGATAATTGTGATCATTGCCGTGCCGGTTCATGTAGTAACAGCAAGTTTAAACAAAGAAAAGAAATTACCTCCTACTAAAAATAACCTCTGCTGCAATTGCTGTCAGTCATCCTCCGCGGCCAATCGTGGCTGCTGAGGTTGTTGCTTGTCACTTTGAATAACAGGCTTGTGTTTTGGTAGGGTCCGCTAAAAATAGCTGAGGCTGCAAAGCAGCATTGATATTGCCATTGCACAATAAGCTCAGCTTCCTCTCTGTCTGATTCATGTGTTCATTGTGATCCGCAGAGGGAGACCGAGCTCTTCCATCCATACCAAAGTAAGTCTATAACTTCCATTTCTGGTCATCTTGTGTGAATCTTGTCAAAATTTAAAGTTGAGGACGGCTAATTAGGTACAGATTCACAGAACAGCATTAGATGTTTGTTTTTGCCTCTTCCCGTTGTCTTCAAAATTACAACCAGTCCCTCACTATAGATAGTAACATGAACCACACAGACCCTCTAAAAAGATTATTGTCTCCTCTGTGGCTCAGAGTTTCAAACCATGAGAAGCGGATGGAGAAACGGATGGACGGTGTTCGAACCCGGGCTGTTTGTGTCTCAGGTATAAATCACTGTCCTGTTCTGTCTTTGGCCCGGCGGCCTGTTTCTCCTCTGCCAGCATGCTTCTCTGTTTCTCTGCTCGAAATGTCATGAATGACAGTGACTGCTAAGCGTCGGATAAAGGGTTCATAGATATGTGTCCGTGCCGCTCTTCCCCTATAAAGCCTCATCTGTGTGTGCAGTGAAGAGTCCTTGTCTGGCCAGATGTCCTCGTGGAGAGCTTTAGTCACTGTCAGTCTGTCTGCTGACCTCTGACCGATTCTCGTTCGCATGAAATAAAAAAAAAAAATGCCTGAAATGTAGTGACCCTTATTTTCCTTTCATCGTATTAACAGTCAACCTAACGCTGCTCTTCTTTCCCCCTCTGTCTCATGCTGCATGTGGCTCCTGCAGGTCACATTAGTGGCGATGGTAAACTGTCTTCTCTCTCCTAAACCTTTTCGAATCAGTAACAACATGGCATGTGTGTGTGTGTGTGTGTGTGTGTTGGATCTCCCTCTTCCTCTGTGTCACTCTGCAGCTGTTTCTGTGTTATCCATGACTCAACCTGTTTTTCTTCACTTTGTTTTTCTGGAAAGACGGAACCTTTCCGTCCCTCCCCTTTCCTCCCCTCTATCTCTCCGTTGTGCGGATCTCTCCCATTCACGTGTAGCTAGTCCGTAGTGCATGAGCATTGTAATAACCGTGCACGTGTCAAGTCAGGTATGGTGACGGTCTTTTGGAAAGGTACTAACTTCTGAGGTCGGTGTGTTTTTTGTCAGTCTGTGTGTGATGGAGTGTGTGCACCACTTGAGTTGTGTCCTGTGGGAGATAATCACATCTGGTGATCTGAAGTATAATGCTGAGATAATGCATGTTTTGCACCTTCGGTTCAAAATGTGACCTTGCCAGCTTGCGTTATGTTTGGCGTGCTCGTCTCATTGTCTCGCCCGACTTCACTCTGCAGAAACTGACGACTACGCCGAGATCATAGATGAGGAGGACACCTACACCATGCCTTCAAGTAAGTGCACATGCATACAGATGGTGTGGGCAGATGATGTTAGAAGAGAGAGAGAGAAAAACAAAGCGGCAGGTGTCTGTGTGTGTGAGTGTGTGTGTGAGTGTGAGTGTCTGCTGATCAGAGGAACCTCATCAGACTTAGAGAGCACTCCGTTTGTGCACACTGGGATTTGTCTGTATGTGTGTGTGTGTGTGTGTGTGTGTGTGTGTGTGTGTGTCGGGGGGGGGGGGGGGGGGGGGGGGGGTGTTCAGTTGCTGATGGATGGAGATTAAAGCTCTTTAGAAGCCACAACTGTTTGTTGGTGCTATAGATTAATCATGTTGTGCGGTTTTAGTAAACTGGGTTAAGATCAGAGTAACAAGAGTGTAACATTACTGTAATCCCCTCTTTTTTTTTCTATATTTCAACTAATATCTCTGTTTTACCCTGAATACAGTGATGTAAGCGGGATATAATGAAATCCCA
The DNA here is from genome assembly GCF_902148845.1 of Salarias fasciatus. NCBI lineage: Eukaryota > Metazoa > Chordata > Actinopteri > Blenniiformes > Blenniidae > Salarias > Salarias fasciatus. The sequence continues at coordinate 17,508,862 of NC_043755.1, forward strand.
ATATCAAGTAATAAATTATCTTAAAGGATGAACGCTTTAACTTTTGCTGAAATAAAAATTATTTGGGGCTTTTAGAAATGTTTCACATAGATCCAAACTATAAGTGTCATTCAACAACTTGACGCCACAGTTAAAAGAATTCATCGCATATGCTCCTGTCAGACTTTTTCGATGAGTGAGCAAAAGGGTGACTGATCTCTGAATGAATGGTCACATGCATTATCTAACTTAGGAGAAGCCACTAAAACCACACACTGTGTGTATTATTACACTTGTGGTCTATCTTTGTCTTCCTGACTGGCTGCGAGATTTTTCAAAGGAAAAAAAAAATTCAGCTTCCTCATTTTTTTAAGCAGATTATTTAAAAAGTAATTTGCATTAAAGTTTAAAAATTATTGATACTTTTGAAGGCGCCTGTAACCTCTTGGCATGATTTCCTAGGGGATGTGAAGAAGTGTGTGTACAGTAATTGTTAAACTGTTTGACAGCCTGCATTTATCAGTAGTGACACGGATCAGGATTCAACTGAAGTCACAGTTTAGAAACATAGTCAGGAACTAAATCTAACTCAAATTCGAGACTATTTCTTTTTTGAAAGACGTTCAAGACTTGTCACTAAACAATGGCTGAATTTGTCAACTGCAGCATCAGTGTGAATAACTGTTCCCTTCAGCTGCTTTGATCCTTTCATTGTTACTCTGACTCATCTTCAACAATACGTCAGTTTCAGCAGTGTAAGGAAGAGAAAGTGTAAAAAGTAGAAAAGATAAACTCAGATCGATAAGGTTAGTACCAAGATACAAACACCGATTTTCCTACAACTTCTGATTAGAATGAAAAGGATTTTTTTTTCTGCTGATCACTTCTGTTCCAGTGTCCAGTGTTTTTCTTCTCCTGTGAGGCATGATCTTGAAAGGAGGCTAAACATGATTAGCGGCCTGCTGTGTTGCTGTTGCTGTCCAGTATTGCGTGATCGTCAGGTTTAAGGCTGTTATTCATTATTATGATCACTGCATTGCTAAGTGGTGATGCTAAGCTGGCAACATTGACAGGCAGTGGAGATGGGCTTCGCCACGGGGTCGGAAGTGCAGGTTAAGTGGAATATCTGGGCCCATTCTAGCTGTCACAGATGTTGCCGTAAGCACCACTTTCATGCAAATTGATCCCCACATGGCTTTGCCTCTGTCATTCCTAAACTACAACTCTTAGTTTCATCTTTTGAAAAACACACACGGCACACACTAAAGGCCACGATACGAAAAGTGGACATCCACACTGTAAAATACTCGTACCACTGTTTCAAATGTAACTACTCTCTCTCACTGCTCCTGTCACAGTGACAATGACGCCATTAATGAAGATTGCAGTAACGATTTGTGGCTCTCTGTACTCACAGTTAGTTATTTCTGTCTTCTATCACTAACCCGTTTCCCCAGAATACTATGGACTAGATCAAGGTAAAGATTGGAACATACCATACCTCTGGTTTTATTGTGATGACACTTTGATTTGATGGTTGTTGTAACCTTTTTGAGTTTGCTTGCAACCATAAAGCAAAGAAAAGTCCAATAATATTTCCGTATCTATACCCTGTTGGTTTGACCCCTTCCCTCTGTGGATGTTTCGTGTGCTCTCTCTCTTTTTTATGCTTTTGTTTTTTCAATCTGGTTGAAGCTCTAGTTTTAGTTTTGTGTGCTTTAGATGTTTAAGGAGAAAAACAAAAACAGTAGTCTTAACTGAAACTTTGACAACAAAAATTGTTAAATAATAACAAAATAAAGAATAATCCAAGCAGTTTCTAGCTGATTAAAACTATTCACCACTCATGGCAACAGTTCAGAAAACACCATTTCAGCCTTTTTGGCTCAAGTAGCAATTCTTTAAAACCAACTGTGGTAAAATCACGACAACAGAAAAGCAAACATTCTTCTTGTAGAAGCTTTTCAAATGCATCTGCTGGGAATTTTAGTTTATTGAGAGATGAATTGTGAAAATAGTTAAAAATATGAATAAATGAAAAATGCCAGAGTTTAGCATTCAGTTGGTTTTTGCAAAAAAAAAAAAAAAAAAAGCCTTCTCTTGCAATATTCTTAAACTACCTGAGTGTTAAAATTCCTTTAGGCGCCCAGAGGAGGAAGTGCAGCAAGAGGGAAGGTTTTAAATAGATTCATCTAAACGCTGTAGTGTTTTAGACCTCGAGCAAACAGCGTTATCCATCTTAATTTCTTAGCCTCGTATCTTTTGAAGCTGTAGCGACATGGTCAGCATTTCCAGAGCAAACAGGCAGTAATTATTGCTGAGTGTACATGTTTGTGACTGGATGCTGCAGTCTTTTAGTGCCCTGCGTTCTTCCCTGTAGCACTTATCAGTAGAAGTCCTAAATGTCTGTAAAATGGTAATCATGCAAATTACTATGATTTGCTCGTCACGTGAACAAAGTCCGGTCAGCTGTAGCCGTGGTTTCATGACACAGGAGTGGAACACTTCTGTCTGATTAGATTGCTCCTCCGAGTGTCAAGGAGGCAGTTTAACTCTGTTTATGCTCTGTCAGTCCATTTAAACAGAACATCAAATTGCTCTCCACTGTCTGAGCTTTTTGCACATGTACGTTATGTAATGTACATGCTCACGCTTCGTGCACGGTGTTTTGGCGCCTTGCTTTAACCGAGCTCATGGCAAGTTAACAAAAGCCGGTGCCAACAAATCCATCTTTAATACAGCCGAGCTTCAGCGTAAAGCTGAACGAGGAATCATTTCGTAAATGGCCAACATCACAGTGCAAGGCATTATGGGATTCATCCACTGGCTGAATCGGATGATGCTCAGGGGGCTGATGAACCCGCTCGTCAGTCTGATGCTTTATTCAGTGTTCATTTCAGCGACACAATCTGAGCTCTCGATTAGAAGGAATTCAATCAGATTGACTAAAAAGCGACCATTCAGACGCAGCTAGCTTCATGCCTGTCAGGCAGAGCAAACCACCAGCTCTTCACAGCCTCTGTTTCAAAGACCATTTGATCTCTGCTTTTTAAGATATGAAAATGTGTTTTTTAAAAAACCTTTCCTCCCAAAAAAAAAAATAACAATCAGACAAGAATATTTACTGATCATTGTAACAGACATGCAACTTCAATTCCACTAATTTGCCTGAGTTTATCCCTGATTTATTTGACCCAACATCGAAATTGATATCCAGTGGAGACACTGAGTGCTACTGGCTGTTGTCCGTCTGTGTTACATGGCATGTGTGGCTGTGGTTTGCTCTTGCTGTTGTTGCATGTGGTTGACACTGAGCTGAACGATGTTGACTGTTCTGACGCCAAGCTTGTCAGAGAAGGTCAGGCGTCATTTCTCTGTTTGTTTACAGCGTTGTGCTGCAGTCTAAATTAATAATATCTCATGTATAAATTAGAGAAGTGATTTTGAAAGGAGATAATATCCAGACTGAGTTGTTACTGTTTTCTGCATTTAAAGGAAGAGATACACTCATGCACACTGTGAAATGCTCTGACAAGCTTGGCAAATTGTACGGTCGTGTCTGAGTAAAGATATGTGTATGTGTGTGTGTGTCTGTGTGTGTGTGTGTAATCTGAAAGTCTATTCTTTTTGTCTTCATTGTGTCCAGCACGGGACTATGAAATTCAGCGGGATCGCATTGAGTTGGGCCGCTGCATAGGGGAGGGCCAGTTTGGAGACGTACACCAGGGAGTCTACATCAGCCCGGTACGCACCCCCTTTCCTTTTTTTTTTTTTTTTTTTTTTTTTTCAAACTAAACGCTCGCATGCACTGAATTGTGAAATCATCATTTTCATTCAGCTTGTGTAGTTAATGCAGTATTTCATTCAGTACTTCTCTTTGTTCTTTCTCACCCTCTCCCTTTGAAGTTTGACTCGATGAGACAAGAAAATAGTCTACATTCCAGTCACAGTAATAGTGCACATTAAACATTCACATACTCATTTTTCCACATTACTTTTGTACCAGAGAAGAAAAATATGGGATGATCTTGCCACTTTGATATACTAACAACCTCCACGATGTAATTTAACAGAATCATAATGCTCACAGTTTGGGGTGTATCCGCAGTTTTTAATCATGATTTGGCTCATTTGGTAGAACAGGCTCATCATCTAAATTTGTCCTAAAAGATTTAACGGGTAATTCCAATCTGAGCAAAGGGTTTTTATTTGATAGAGTTGCAGGAACTTGACTCCCTCACTGTTTAACAAAGTCATTTATGTCTGTTTTCACTGCCATCTGCATGATGATTACGCCAAACTGTCTTTGGATATTTGTATGATTACATCCACTGTGCTCTCTTATGTTCACATGCGGCTCTTTCCTCTTTTTTCCTTGCAGGAGAACCCTGCCCTGTCTGTGGCAGTGAAGACGTGTAAGAACTCTACGTCGGACAGCGTCCGGGAAAAATTCCTCCAAGAAGCCTGTAAGTTCCCTGTGTGTGTGTGTGTGTGTGTGTGTGTGTGTACGGTTCTCACACAGTGACCCGACACTGACCATCACGCTGCGTCACTCCCGCTCCAGAGGGCCACGTTTGCTGTTTTGACCTCATGCATTTCCTCTGCAGTGACCATGCGTCAGTTTGACCACGCTCACATTGTGAAGCTGATGGGAGTCATCACCGAGAATCCAGTGTGGATCATCATGGAGCTCTGCACGCTCGGAGAGGTGCGTCACAAAAAAACAATATGAAAGAAACTTCAATTTATGCAGCTGAAAAATACATTGATGCTATAAATTTTTATTTTCGGACTCACATTTTGTTCTTTTTTGTCTTTTTGTCCCTTGCTGTATACTCCCTCTCCTCCTTTTGTTTTCTTCTCTCTGCAGCTGCGGTCGTTTCTCCAGGTGAGGAAGTACAGCCTCGACCTGGCCACTCTCATCTTGTACTCTCACCAGCTCAGCACAGCGCTGGCATATCTGGAGAGCAAACGCTTTGTACACAGGTGAGAAGCAGCCTGAAACTCTCCGGACAAAATATTTATGATGAGTCAAGTTTTAATTAACAGACGACTTTTAATCTCTCAAACAAAGGGACCAGCGAGCCGTAACTTGGCAGAGATTTTCTCCAGCTTTGTGCACCTCGCTAAAAACTACCTAATGAAAGTTAACTTTCAATTTGACTTTGATTTGGGGACAAAATCATCCACTCATTCGGTTTTCTTCTCTTCAGGGACATTGCAGCTCGAAATGTGTTGGTGTCTACAGTGGACTGTGTGAAGCTGGGTGACTTCGGCTTGTCACGATACATGGAAGATAGCTCTTATTATAAAGGTAACTAAATATTAAGCACACGCACAGCCACTTTGGTGTAATTTCCTTTGTTGGGTCACATGGGGGAAAGCTTCATTATTATTCATGGGAAAGGTACGAACACAAGTGATCAGTGAAGTGGAACAGAGGTCTTTTCATTTCTGTTTTACAGCCTCCAAAGGTAAATTGCCTATTAAATGGATGGCTCCAGAATCCATCAACTTCAGACGATTTACCACAGCCAGTGACGTCTGGATGTTTGGTAAGTTTAAGGCTCTGTAGTTGTTTTCCTTGATGTTGTCCAAATTAGATGTTTTATGGTGGTTTTCAGAGGTGGGATGAGCCTCCTGTGGGGGTCAGCAGAGATCTAGAACTGTTGGAAAACTCGGGAACTTGGGGATATCTTTTTCCTTGTATGCTTTTGTTTTCACTTTTGAGAAGGAATCGTGATAAAAAGGAATAGGTGGAGTCACCATACACTTTAGTGTAACAGTTGCTTACTATAATAAAGGGCCTTTGCTCTTAAGGCAGAAGTTTATTTTCCTCAGTTGCCACTTTTTCCCTCCGTGTGTTTACAATGAAGAGTGAAATGGAGCCCTTTTTCATTCTGATTTCACATTTGTTTCGACTTTCTCCTCTCCAGGCGTCTGTATGTGGGAGATCTTGATGTACGGCATCAAGCCTTTCCAGGGTGTGAAGAACAACGACGTTATTGGCAGGATAGAGAACGGCGAGCGGCTGGCGATGCCCCCACAGTGCCCTCCTACTCTCTATAGCTTGATGACCAAGTGTTGGTCGTATGATCCAAGCAAGAGGCCGCGCTTCACTGAACTGAAAACACAACTGAGGTATGCGATTGAATGTGATGTGTGTGTGGATGTGTGTTCGGCAAGTTTCCCAAAAAGAAAAGTGCTTCAAGAGGTCACAATACAATATTGCCTTTTTACTGGGAATGATGCTCTGCAGACATCTCAGTCTTATCATGATGCTTCTTTAACAAAACAACCCCTTACATTCTTTAACGCTCACAATATTTTGGATTTTTTACAAATATTCATGTGAATGGCAACTTTTGAGGTCCAGGAAAGGTGATATGTATTTATTTATTTTTTTCATGCTGTTGTGCAACTACAGACAAAACTTTTCCTGAATGGCTTTCTGTTGCACCTTCTTAGCAGCAGGTGTCACTCTCTCTCTCTGCCCCGATCTCACTAATGTCACAGCAAGCTGATGCAGGAGATCAGGCAAAGTTTTTTGTTTTTTTTCTGTGCTATTTTGCTTTGCTTACTGGAATAAAATCAGTCCAAGACGGTAGATTAAAGACACGAAATGGTCAGATAACCAGGAGAGCTTTATTTTTCTCAGAATTAGACAAATAAACTAAAGTACATATCACTTTCCAATTCTTACTATTTAAAACAGCTGCTTGAAAATGTGCTTTTTTTCTTCCCCTCTTACTTCCCACTTGAGATAAATATTGCAGTTTCAGTTACTTTGCTAATTGAGCTTAGTAAACAGGCGATGGAGAGTAGTTACCACCTGTTGTGAGCGGCGGGCTTTATGGTTGCCATTGCAACAGAGGTGTGATGATGTTGGAGGGAGATTAAACGAGAAAAGCCGTCACGCCTCATCTTTCTTCTGCAGTGAGACGTCACTGCCACTGGCTTTGCCTGGAAAGAGACTTGATCTATTAGGACACTCGATGCCGGGCATGTTGTGATCAGATCAGACACAACTAGACGTCACTGCTGCTGAGTAAACCCCAGAGTCATTGACTATGTAAAATGGGAAAGGCTGAACCTATTCACCTCAGGTGAATGGACAGCTGAATCACCTGTGTTGTATTATAACATATACCAAAAAAAAGAAAAGAAAAGCCTCTCAGGGTCACTGTGTCAGCCTCATTCTCAGCTTTAAGCAAATATAAAATTGAGCTGTATAAATCTGACACGCTTCACAATTTCTGTCAGCCAGGTCTGTGTTTGTAATTATTGGTAATGATAGGATGCTACCAGACAAAGAGACATCACCACCACTCACATCTCATCGTTGCTGCGGTACACACCAATTTAAAAAAAAAAAGCAGCTGTTTGGAATACAGCATGTGGAAGCTTTGCGTCACTTGACCTCTTGCTCAAATGTCTGTAGGGAAATTATGCATCATGTTAGGACAGAAATACCCTGTTATCCGGCGCATCGCACAAATAGTGGGTAAAGTAAAAAAGAAAAAAGAAAACTGGAACAAAAGAAGGATTTGCCTTCTACTGAGGTTCTTTCTTTTCTTTTTTGGTGAACAATGATGGGAAAAAGAGATCCAGTAAGGACAGGGCTTTTTCCAGTTACTATTACTCAACGAATTATAATCATTCGGACATGAACGGGCCTGCAGATTTTTGGAAGTGGTGTTTCAGTTTTGCCTCTGATGGGAAATGAAAAAAAAAAAAAAAAAAAAAAAAAAACTGGCGGTTTTCTCGTGTCTGACTACCAGCATGCAAACAGACTGTGATGATATTTGCACAATACTTTAAATACAGTCAGTGTTGACTGTGATGAGGCAGAAACTTGACATGAATGCATTTGGTTTACTTCTTAGTGGGATTTTTTTGGGATTACCTTCTATTTTGCTTTTACGCCATAAAACATCTTCTCCTTAAAGCTCTTGCAGAAAAGCAAAACAACAGAGCAGCAATGCAGCAAGAGGCCATCATTGTTTCCTCCAGTGTGCACATTCTCTGAGCCTTACCCACTCTTTCTTATACAGAAACAGGAAAATAAGAGCGTATATTCAACCCCTGTGGTTTTATGAGTTTGCTTAAAACCAGCATGACTCACACCTGAAATTCCAGCTCTGATTCCCTCAGTGTCAGCTCTTTCTCTTTCTCCTGCTGATTCTCTTTCCCTCCTTTTCCAGCCCCATATTTCATCCTCTGCTGCCTTCCTTCATATTTTCTTTGTGAACCTGAGAGCTGTGTTCGTAGTTTAATTTTTGCAGATGTTTTGCAGGCTCTCGCATCGAGGAGGTCCTACTTAGTTTACCACATTACAGACATACGGTGTGTGTGTGGCACACAGCCACATGTTAAGCCAAAGTACAGAAAACTATGTGTGGATTTGTGTGATGGGTTTTTAAAATGAGGGATATTTAATCACGATGGTCATGTTGTCGTTGCACGTTGGAGAGTTAAGGAACCCTCAAAGTGCCTCAAAACAGTGTCTTGGATACCAAGTCAATATTGACCATGTTCGCTGCAGTCACAGGCTATTAATAGGAGACATCACTACCATATAAGGACATACAATTAGGTTTACTTTTGGTCTGGCTGGCTTCTGGAGCATAATATCAATTATAGGTCTCTCCAGCCAAATATGCAGCTTTCAGCTACTACTACAGTTTTCCTAGACGGTGGACCAACATGAGTGTGTGTGTGTATGTGTGTGTGTGTGTGTGTGTGTGTGTGTGTGTGTGTGTGTGTGTGTGTGTGTGTGTGTGTGTGTGTGCGTGCGTGCGTGCGTGTGTGTGTGTTTACACAGAGGACTGCAGCCAGGAGCTACAGCTTCGCAGAGGGAGGGATGAGAGAGAGAGGGAGAGAGGGACGACAAAACAGAGGGAATGAAAGAAGGCAGGGGAAAAGTTTCAGAGCACTGTGCTCCTCGTGGTCAAATCTAAACTGATCTTCACTTCAGATTATCTCACAGTGAAATACAAATCTGTATTGTAGCTTGAGCTGCTCCAGAGCACATGTATGTTATGGTGCCTGGAAACACACGGGTCTGGTATTTAGAATCAGTTCTTCATCCCGACCTTCAGCAGTGAGTCAGTGCGACCAGGTTTGTTATTCTCCCGGAGGTGCCTGAGTGGATTTACTCTGGTGATTTTGGATTGGCCTTTCATTGAGGTAAAGTATCAGCTCTGTTTCTCATCAGAAAGAAAGATATTATTTTCATATATCATCGGTTAAAGAGTGTCGCGATGGTTGTTGATTGGATGTGTGTGAGCATTTGGAATGGTTAGCCTCTGTACGCTGCATTGTTGATTCTTGACTCTCTCAAGCAGAATAGATGTTTGACTCAGACTTTTAGAAACATCTGAACATTTACCTTACATTTGTTTGCGTTTAAATGTTCAGCCGTGTTCTGGACTTGTAATACTCAGATATTTGATTCCAGAATAATTTCCAGAAACATATCCTCTGTGAGAGTTGGTGAACATTGTCAAGCAGCCGTTTGGTCTCCGCTATTAAAACCAGGTCCAAGTGTGGATCTGACCGAATCTGTCAGTCAGACGTAGTCGCGATCGCACCGGCCGTTCTCATGTGAAAACGTTGTGAGAGTAAAACCCGGCGTTGCAGAAATGCCCGAGCCTGTGCAGCGGGCCAGGCCTGAGTAAATAAACTGCGGAGGCTCTGTTATTCCAGGTGGAGGCATGGTGTAGGTGGGAGGGTGAGACAGGAGGGGGTGTTGATGCTACCAGGTGCTGATGGTATCACCGTCACACACATTCATACATGATGCAAGTTACTGTTACTCTGATGATGACTGATCTGGAGTCATCCTGAACCAACATGCTTAATAAGAACTGACAGGATTTTCTGAATGAATGTGGGGCGTGTTCTCACCCAGGTACTGAAAATGTGGAGGAATTGATGAATACATTATTGATCCCAGAGGAAATTCAGTGATCAGATATATACTACTGGTATACAAGCTTAGATACAAAGATATACATGTTGCTAATCTGAAAATATCTACAAAAAAGAAAAATTTAAATTTTAAATAGTAGTGTGTCTTTGAGAAAAAACAAGACTTTTTTTTATTTTACTCTGCCTCTGATCTCTTAGTGGACATTTATAAGACTAACAAATGAAGAGTACGGGTAATAATAGTAAATGTCATTAAAATATGCTTCAGACCTAATTACAATGAAAATCTGACAGATCATAATCGTGTGTTGAGGCTCAAAAACAGAGAATAAAAAGAAGTGAGCAGCTCATTATCTGAAGACGTTTTCTATCCGCTTGCTGTGGTTGATGTGAAAGCTACATTCCAGAGTAAGACTTTGGGGTGTGTATGTATTGTTGCGGAGGTGACTGTGAATGTGTGTGGTGATGGAAAAGCAGACCTGACAGCAGAGTGACTCGGACAGGTGCAAGGACACACAAACACTCTGCAGGAGACAACAGAGCAGCAGGGCAATGATGTTGCTTGAAATAGCTGTCACCCTTGTCGTGCAGAGGCGAGCAGAAAGGGTGTGTGAGCGTGGTGACAGTGTATGTTGTGTGTGTGTGTGTGTGTGTGTGTGTGTGTGTGTGTGTGTGTGTGTGTGTGTGTGTGTGTGTGTGTGAGACAGAGCGTGCAGGATTATTCGACAGTCCATCAGCGACTTCAGAGGCAGCAGCTGCCTCTTTGGGAATTTCAGGGTTGGGTTTGGTTTGGGAGCAGGTCTCACAGAGAGCAGGTCAGTAACTTTATAGAGTGTGAAAAATGCAAATTTTTGACTTTTGTGACGCTCCTCATACTCTTGGTAATTCCGCTTGTTCTTGAGCAGTCATCTCACTGAGGGAATGAGTGTAAACATGGAGTGAAATGCCATCATAACACAACGGGAGACGTCTCAGGACTCCTGCAGAAGTGGAGACATTCAGCTTTGCTGTTAAACCGTTGTGTTTTACTACTGTTCCCGACTTACTGATTGTTTCTGGGAGTTATTTGACTGTTAATCGGTGGATCGTTTATGCACCAGTAAGACATTGAACAACAAAACCTAACTGGAATTTCCCCTATCTGCTGTATTTTGTGTGGTTTTATAGAAGGTGCAGCACCTGAGGACTATTCTGCATGCAGGAGTTTTAGCTTGTACCCGACACACCGTAATGAAACTGACACAGAGAACAGTGTGTGCCTGGTAATAGGGTTGTCAGTGAGTTTTATTATTTGCAGCAGGAGGTAGAAAACCTCTTAAGGTGGCAGTTTGCTCGTTAGTAAGATGTTTGCACTTTAGCGAGTGATATTTAGCACACTAAATGCCAGACTTATTTTTCTGTAGCTGTTTGACACTTTCAAGTAGTTTTCAATTTGAAAATGTTGCACTTCATATTCAACAACAGATCTGGCCGTGCTTTTATGCAGACCTTTGTTGTAATAAAATGCAGCGTTCTGTGTCCCCCATCACACACTGATATGTGTTTTGAACTGGAGATTGTAACTCTGTCCACTCCCTGTTTCAGAGTCTTTGTTGTCTTTGTTTGCAGCACTATATTAGAGGAGGAGAAAGTCCAACAGAAGGAGAGGAACAGGATGGAGATGAGGAGACAGGTCACTGTTTCCTGGGACTCTGGAGGGTCTGATGAAGCCCCGCCAAAAGTAAGACATCGCCACAACACTCGTGTCCTTGTCTGTGTGGGATCAGAGCCTGTTGTGTTTGTGTTGTTTGCAGTAAAAAAAAATCCCTGCTCATTGCAAATTTCATCCACTTTGAATAAAAGACCACAGCATCAGTGGTGAAGTGTTTTCTAAATTTAAGGTTATTTCTGAAATCAAAACAAAACATATGAAAAGGTCTGAGCTCTCTAGAAGGACTTTCAGGTATAGATTTCTTTTAAAGTAGAGTTTTACATCATTGAGTGCTGCATGTGCATAGTTAGTAGAAAACTGTGTTTAAATTCATACTCTGGAGGGGGAATGGTGAGCTCTCTGCTCATTAAAAAAAAAAAAAAAGACTGATTTCAATGGGCCATAAGCAGGACATCACATGACATTATATCTACATTAATATTCAGTTTGTACCTCCACTTCAGATTTTGGTTTTATTTTTTTACATTCCATTTAATTTCTGTTATAATCACGGAGCACTTTTGTCAACTTTTACACCTGTAAGTTACTGTTTTCCATCCATAAAGCTGCTAACTTGGCACTTGTACAACTTCCTTCCCCTTTAATGTCACCGTCGTGACCACCATTGTCCACACTGAACAGTTATAAGAAAAATGAACAAAGACCGCTGAAATAGTGAGAATTATATAATGTCTCTTCGAATATGTAAATGAGGTGCGCTTCCTCTGCTCTTTTTATGACAATCCTTTCTAAATCTTTCCTTTTGCCACTTCCTTAAGCCCTTCCCCCATTTGGACTCGTACTACCCCACCTCACAGCTTGTTGCCCCAGCTGCTGGCTGCTTCACCCTCACTTACTGCCCCTGTTGCCCCTGCTGTTAACATCTGTTAACTGCTTCTTTCGGCTACAACTGAAGCCATATGTCTCGTTTGTTAGACTGAGCGGTGACGAGCTCTCCCCGGCCGTTCCTGGAAGCAGGATGGTGTTAAATCTGGTCTCTAGGCTCATTCTCCACAACGCTTTGGATATTTCTGTTTGTGCCTCGGCTCATCCCCGTCTCTTCCGTTTGTCTTTTTTCACGTCTTTACCTCCTATGACTCCTTATTTTTTTTTATTTTTCTTTCCCGGTGTCCCTCCTCCACCTTTGTCTTTCTGTTTGCAGCCCAGCCGTCGCCCCTCCCTGCAGCCCGCCTTCAGTCCGGACTGCCTCTCTGCTCCCTCTCCTCATCATCACTGCCATCAAAACCAGCGTTTTGCCTCACAGCTTTCCCTCTGCATTGGAAACCCTCCCCCCTTATCCCCCTGCACCTCCACTCATCCACTCCACTCATCCTCTCTGAAATTCCCCCGTCGCTCCTCTTCTTCTCAAACCACAGCTTACTGCAGCAGCTCGCTGCCTCTGCACTCCGCTAAGCTGAACCAGGAATCCAGACTTTACCCCTCTGTGTCGCTCCAGCCTCACACTAACATTCGTTCTCCGCCGTACGCCGACTCAGACAGCCTGTCCAACGGCAGCTGCCCCCACGAAACACACCCTCCTCCCGCTCACTGTCCCTCCCTGCTAAACACTCCTCACTCCCATCCCAGGAGTTTCTCTCCACTCCTTTCCCAGTCCAGCCCGAACCTCAACTCCCTGCCCTGCAGCCTGTCAAACCTTTGCCCCCGCACCCACCAAAACGTCCAGTCCAAGTCAAGTCCTAAAGCCCCGCCGCCGTCGGGCTCCGGCTCCGACCGTCAGACTAATCCCAGCACGGCGGTCCAGCCTGACTCTGATCCCCAGAGCCTTCACCCCGCCGCGCAGCCGTGCGGGAGGCCGCCACTGCTCCCGCCCGCCTCGCTCACCCTCCCACACACAGAGAGAGTCGTCCCAGGGCCCTCCTCCGCCTGTAGTCTGTCTCCCACTAACCCCCAGCCGCTCAGACGAATGCTCAGCCTGCCGGCTACCACCCACCCGCCTTGTTCCGTCCCCTGCTCTGAAAGATCCAGATACATGAAGGCAGGTGGTGTGCACAAACGCATCTCCTAATAATAACATCAAATGTACGATTTAAAAAAAAAAAAAAACAATGTTGCATCTGTTTGTAAAACTTGGATATCTCAAGGGAGTTTCATGGTAATGCCTTTTTTTGTAAGAATATATGTAAATGTTGCCGATTAAGTCTTCAGCAGTTAAAAAGCGTTTACATTTTTAATTAGTGTAAGACAACATATAATTAAGGCTCAAATTTTATGCAAAATACCCCAGACTTTCAAAACTTGGGAACCAGTCTATTTATTTTAAAAGAGAAGCTTTTGATTTGTCACTTCAGTTTACTGAGAAGTTGTTGAAGTTATAAATGTTTTCAGGGTTTCTTCAAGTATTTTTTTTTTCCTGTTATTAACAGTCATTGGATGTTGACTCTACTCACCGCATTCCTGCAATATATGTTTGCTCAACTTTTACCCCATTGACATTCACTATTATTTCAATTGAAATTATTCATTTTCATAGCAGAAAAGATCCCTCTCAACAACAGTTGCAACATTTTTTTTTTTTTTTCCAGATGATTTTAATATTTTTCGTCTTTATTCTAATTTACTGCAGTGAGTTTTTTGATAGCTGGCCCACTAACTGTACAATCAGCATGATGTCCACTTTGCCTGACAGCACGCACTTTATAAACGGGACACGCTGTTGAATTGACCTTTGTGACTGGAAGTCTGTCAGACATCGTTCTGACGTGTCCTTGGATCAATGCACCCTATTTCTAGTCCTCGACAGGATGCCTGTGATTATCCCTAAATCCACCCAGCTCGCAGCGTGACTCATCTGACCCATGTGAAACGTCTGCACGCCTTTAGAAGGAAATATTCATAGAATTTCATAGGGTTTGCATCATAAAACATAACTCCAGCTCCATTTATGAGATCATAAAAATTCTTAACTGTCAGAAAGCAAATACATATAGCTTTACGCTTATATACAAGTCATCGTAGTGAACTTCCAGGTTATAAGTGATGATTCACTGACGAGATTCACTGCAGAGTCACACATTTGCACCGTCAAACATTGCAATATTATGTTACAGCCAGATATTTTAAAGTTGAAGTTATGATGAAAAAGTTAAACATTACACTTTTTTTGGCAATTCAGCTATATAATCAAAATGAATCCAGGTATCCTGAGTAAATTTCAAATAATAAAAGGGTGAAATTGGTATTAAAAAAAAAAGAAGAACAGTAATTTTATGTTTTTTAGGTCCGAAACTAAAATTAAGATCTCTGCTTACTGTTAGTTTTAAACCTTTCTTCACTTTCTGTCCTCCTCATGTCCAGAAGGTGAACGCTTCAGCTTGCACAATAAACAATATAATTGAAAAAAATAGTGCTGTAGGACTGATCAGGTATGTAATCATGTAAAATGTTTGAATAAGGCAACAACTAAGATGCCAAAGCCCGTTTATGCTCACACTTGGTTCTGTTTTACTTTAAATTCATTATTTTGAACAGAATATATATTTGAAACTAGTTTTTGTTGGTAGCTGTTTTTGGGATGGAGAGTGAGTCAACTCACACCAGAGCTTTAACACTAATCGAAAACCAGTAGTTTCATCTTAATAATACACCAGTTGTCATGGTTTGAATTGAACAGCGCACCACTGGTGAGAAATGAATGATGAAAAAATCAGGATAATACTTTACCTTCGCTTAGTCTCTTGCTTATACGTATCTGTGAGATGTTCCTGTATGTTCCTGAGCCGCTGCGACTCTTACCGGTGGTAGATGTGTCTGTGTGGGAGTTGTTGAGCGGTGCCTCAGAGTCATTCATGAGGTTGAAACAAAAAAGAAAATGTTAATTACACTGTGCCGCTCAGCATTCCTTCATGTTTCTTATGAAGTCACGCCAGGGGTTTACATGCTCCTAGCAGGACCGTGTGTCTTCCAGTGATAGAAACGTAAAAGAAAACCGCTTTCTGTGTCCAGAATGTGCAGCTTTAAAGTCAGTGTTTGATTCAATGCACTTTATTTATTCTAAATTTGCACAACTCCAATCCAAAGTGACTGTGCACACTCTCCGTTCAGTTTTAGCATTCACCTCAAACCCCCTCAAAGATGTCTTCCTCTCTGGCAGGGTTGGATTTTTTTAGTTTCCTGAGGGGTCATAATATAAACTCGGTTTACGATTTTGAGCCTCCCCATGATCCGTCTTAGTTTGGCTTAATATCACGATAACTCTAAATAAAAATGTCACATGATTTTGATAAGTTAATGCTTCCATGCTGCATCAGTTAGGTTCAGAAACCAGTTTTATCCTGCCTTTAGTTGAGGGAGGGGATTTATTGCCAGTGATTGTGTGATTGTCTAATAATGTCAACTGAAGGAAAAATATATCCACATTCTTTTCTATCAATAAACTGCTGTTTTTAATGGGCCAGTAATCATTAACTCTGCTTGCCTACATGGTGATTCCAGTAAAGCCTTGGCTGCAAGCATGAAGTATGACATCTGAACATAAAGTTTCTTAATTCATTCAGTTTGTGTGATATATCATCTCTCTTCAGCCTTATTGCTAGCTGGTCAGAGACAGCCAGAGCCCCATACGATCTGCTCGTGTACATAAAGCAGTTGATTCATCTTTTTATTACATCATGGTACATTTTTAATTACATTTTGTTACACATTTATCACTGAATTAGTTAGTAGTAAAAGTTAGTTAGTAGTAGTAGTAGTAAAAAGTTGGTTGGACAAAGGTCAAAGCCAGTAAATAGGATGTGTTGGTTTATATGAAGATCTAAACTGCTTCTGCCTTCATTTATTCCCAAAAAATTTTCCCAAATTTTGCTCTGAAATCGACTGGTTTTTTGTAGCTTACAGCCCCCTTCCATCCATTTGTCCATCGAATCGTGTTTTATCCAGACAAGGCTTTAGTAAGAGATAGTTCCTTCTATTTATTTGATGATGCATTCTAGAAGTGAAATGTTCAGTCAAGCGTTTACAGCCAGTGACCGGTGCCTGTGACCCTGGCGTGACAGCCCTGTGTGTTGTCCCTGTGTCTCCCTTTCTGTTTTTAAACTGGGAATTCCCAGGGAAACCTCCCTCCAGAAGTAAATCTGCTCGGTGCAGATTTAAACTTTCTTTTCGCAGCGTGCCGTGTCCTTCAACGTACATGAGCATGTTCACGAACATGCGGTACGTTTCTGTCTGTCTGCCTGACTGTGTCTGAACATTTGAAGCCAGCGTTTGTGTCCCGTCTTCAGTGTCTTTGTCTTGTCTGCTTCTCTGTTTTCTTTTCCTCCCCTGTCTTCTTCCGTCCCTCCTTCCTTTCTTTGCTGTTGGCTTCCCTCCCCGTGTGTCTTGTCTGGCTGTCGGAGGTGTGGTCCAGAGAAAGCTACTGTGAGAGACTATGGAAGGTAGAGGTTGCAACGCTGTCGTGCTGGAAATGAGCTCTGTGTTCGAGAAGATACAAGTTATTGAGAAAAGGGGAAAAAAAAAACTTTCAACCAGCCAACAGAAGAAGCGGCACACTGTGTTCACCAAACACTTCTGTTTTTAGCTCCGCGACCATCAAGAAAAGGAACATGAGATTCTCATCTGAACTTGGAGAAAATCCTAAATCACACAGCTTGAATGCTTCACAGGAGAAACAAGTGTATTGTTTATTATTTTCCTCCGTTCACTGAGCGGTGCTGCCATTATTACATCCTAAAAGCCTGCTTGAAACAGAGGTGGTTGGTGAACGCGCCACACTGTGTTTAAACACCTGCATCACGTCGAACTAGCGAATCAATAGTCCACAAATGCAACTCTTTGGTGTCAGTAATCCTTGGATGTTGTTGTTTGTAACATAGGAGCAGTAAGTTGTGCCTCTTTGAACTAACAGCTTGCTGGACTTGCAGCCCAGTGGGTGTTCCCTGTTTTGACTGACGGCTAACCCGGCCACACAAACAGCTCCTGGGGGTTTGTGTGTCGAATGTCTGAATGACCCGGTGTCCCCGTGACTTACCTTTCAATCCAGGAAATATTTCAACAAACATCATGACGGTGTGCTTGTTTTCCTCCCCCTCTTTCTTCCGTCTTCTCTTTCTTTCATCTGTTCTTTTTTTTTTCTTTCCTTTTTTCTTGTTTTCTTTCTACATCCAGCCAAGTAGGCCAGGCTACCCGAGTCCCCGCTCAAGTGAAGGTTTTTACCCCAGCCCCCAGCACCCCGGACACTACCAGGTATGGGGAACAATACTGCACTGGTTAGTTTATAATTCTATCCCATGTTCATATTCTCTGTCTACTTCCATGCTTCATGAATAACGATCTGATACATAATGTGCTTTATTTATTTCCTGAAGACATAATTGGTCAACATTTTTCTTCTTCCTCATTGATATACGTTGCATTGACTGGTACCTCCAACCTTGTGTCGTCAAAGTTATTGTGGTACTCGTGTTTATGAAATCTATTTTGCACAGTGTAGCCATGTATTAATCCGATAAGACTGAGATCACACCGTGAAGTGGGAAGCTGCTATACAGCATCCTCAAAGCTTTCCCAGGATTAGCGCCTTGCTTAGAGAATCACAGATGACCCATTTTTAAAAACACTTCTTTTACTTGTCACTGTCCTTGAGTAAACTTTTTGTTTATTCCTTCCAGTTCTGCATAATCTTACGTCTGAAAACATTTGATAGAAAGTCCTCGGTTTCTCTCTGCGTCTCTTTTGCCTCTCTGGTGTCAGATGGCCGGCTATCCGGGACCGCACACCCTCCCGTCTGTGCCCAGCGCCCTGTACCCCCCACAGGCCGCCATGCTGGACACGCACCACGCGCACACACACCCGCGCCACCACGTCCACACGCACTCGCACGCGCAGCACCTTCCCCAGCCGCACGGACAGGACATGGCGCTGTGGGGCTCCGTCATGGAGGTGAGACAGTTTTCATCCCACATGATTTATGCCATCGGCATTATTGGCACCTGTTGTTTTCAGCCTCCATCATGTGAGTTCAGCCTCTCATCAGTCTGGTGTACATGTCTGTCCGTCTCCTCGTCTCATCTGTGTGTGTGTGTGCTTGGTTTTTTTTTTCTCTCTTCACGTGGGTGTACCTGTGTTTTGTTGTGCACGTCCATTGTGCTATGCCTGTCTTCTGTTGCACGTTGTGTGTGTGTATCTGTGTGTAGGACAGGGCAGTAGACATGCAGCAGTGTGTAGGACAGCAGTGCCTGTTAATGGAGGAACAGCTGATGATACAGCAGCAGCAGATGGAGGAGGATCAGAGGTGGCTGGAGCAGGAGGAAAGGCTGCTGGTAACACACACAGTGCACGCATGCAACACACGCAGCCGGCAACACACACACACAGCCTGCAACACACACACACACACAGCCTGCAACAGCACATTTCACTGTGGATTTAGCTTGAAACGCTGCAGGCTGTTGATATCCCTTCGGTATCTGACACAGAATTACTCTGCTGAGGAAAAATCCAGCTCGCTGACGTCTTTCCAAATAAACAAGCAGTTACTGTATTTTTGCCACTTTTAAAAACGGCTCGCTCCGTTACGATAGATAAGCCAGCACATGCCTGTTGGGAAAAGAAGATAAGTATTTTTATACTCAAAGCTTTGATGTATTATTGTTGTGTGTTATTTATTTTTTGTGCTGTTGTGCATGCTACATTACATCAGTACTCACTGTGAAGAATTTTTGCTTTGCTTTCTTGTTAATTTTTTTTTCTCAGTTCCACACTGCATGTATTCGTATTTTTCATATTTGAACGTTTTGTTCAAAGGGTCCTAAAAATTAGATTCACACACTAGTGTCTGACTCCATGACCACTTCGTTATAAAGATTAAGAGGATGTGATATTTGTGCTTTAACGTTGAGTGTATAACAACATCCCGGCACAGCGCTGAGAGAAGTGAGAGAACACTAGTAATCACAAAAGTGCTGCAAGAAGCACCACAAGGTGCAATTACATGTTTATAGGTGAGTGTAAAAAGTGATTCATGAGCTGAAATGTTTTTGTTTGTTTTGGATTTTCTTACATTCCTCAATAATGATGCAGACATGAATCGCAGCATGATTTGCTGCGCTCATGTTGGTTTAGGTATTTTTTTAAACTAAGTCACTTGAGCCGTGCTGCAGTTTTGTTTTTAGTCTGATTAAACACCAACATCCAGCTGCAGAGTCTCTGCAGATTACCAGAAGAGAGCAACCATGAGGGCTTTATATCCCTGTGCTAGGGATCCCTCTGAGGCGTGGCCCCGTTATTCAGCGTTTTAAACCAGCAGCAGAAGTCAACCACATCCACATTTGTGGACAGTTAAGGCCCAGCATGGTGCCGCTAAACACCGACACGGCTGCATTGCTTATTACACTGCTAATCTAAAACTTTGAGATAGCATCTGAAACACAAGAGGGCAGCATGAGCTGGCTTTTGTTGGACTGACGTGAAAAAGCAATGCCAGTAAAAAGTGTAACATTTGCTTCACAGCAGCATTCATTGAGAGGAAAATGCAGTAAAACTCAATGTTAAAGGGCAGAATTGTCAACATATATTCATGATTACTCTCTTGAGGACACTTTTAGAACAATCTGTCTAAATAATGATTCTGTCTACTCCTTAAAAAACAGTCGTATCTTTGTTGTTGCTTTCTGCAAATTATTTTCTAAGTATTCCATCGTCTGCGTAATATCAGACTTAGATCAGTGTCTTATCCTCCCACATAATCATACCCACAATTTACATATGACTGATACCTGAGACAACTAGTCTAAGGGAAATCTGTTGGAGAAACCAATCTTTTCATCTTTAATACGGGGAAAGTGTGTGTGAATGTGTTTATGAAGGAGAGTTTGCAGGCAGGTGTGGCCTGTGTGAATTCCAGGCTAATGATACGCTTAGAAAATCTGACAGCCCACTCAACAGTCTGTCTTTGACCCACAACCGCTAACTGACAGCGTACACGATTACTGCAAGCAGAGGGGGTGCTAAAGTGGCTTTTTTGTGTGTGTATGTGCACGCACAGTCATGTAAGAGTGTGTAAAAGAAGGGGAGGAGAAAGGCAGAAGGGTTCGAGAAAAGAGAAGACACCATCGAATACTGACAGCTTGCTGGCAGCGCGCTCCATCCCTCTTCCCTCCTCCTCCTCCTCCTCCTCCTGTCCTTCCCTCTCCCTGTGCGTCAGAGTCAGATATAAGTGCGCTGGAGGCAGGAAGCCGCAGTCGAATGTGAATTCTTCTCTTGATGAAACCACCGGCACAGGCAGGGATCGAGCAGGCGTGCAGACAGACAGCAGTCCGACGGAGGCAGGCTGAGCCGCTGTTAGATCAGGAGATAACCAGAGAGACACAACAACTCAAACCATTCATCATCAGGAAACTTTGATGAACTCACTGGCAATGCTGGTCTTCAAATCCTGTCTGGGAAAACTGGTATGCAAGGATGAGTGTGTGAGAATGGAGCTGGTGGGACGATCCGGTCATTTCTTATTACTGTTTTTTTGTGCAGTAAGACTGTACTTAAGTTTAAACATAAAAAGACTTTGAGGAAAGTCCCTCAGGTCCTGAACTTTGGGCTCCTGCAGCGGTGTACAGTATGTTCCTGTTTGGATGGATCTGTCATTACTGGGTTTTTTTTTTGCCTCTGTTCACTCAGTGTTTTCCTCATCCAGTCAGACATTTCAGCACTTTATTGTAATTTGCATTATAACAGCTGGAGTCAGTACCGAAAAAGTCCAATTCTGTGTGGAATTCTTTGGGAAGTTAGTAAGTTTGGTATGCTAAATGACTGAGTTACGTGAGATTTAAGTTTTGTAGGTTTTAAGGAGATGTGACATGTAGTTTAGGCTCTAAAAAAAAGAAAAAGTGTTATTTTTTGAGCCACCCCTTTGAATCTATAATTGATTCAATGTATAATATATAATTGATGAGGCAGTTTCCTAAACTTCAGCACTTTAGAGATGTGGACGTCTGATGATTTGTGTTCATTCGCATGTCTTTAGAAACCAGACACAAGGAGCTCCAGAGGGAGTCTGGACAGAGAAGAGGGTGGACTCCAACCACCGGTAGGTTCATTTAACCTTTCTTTAAAAAAAAAAAAAAAAATCTATAGATTTCTCTCTCCATCCACGTTATCGTTCGTCTGTGTTCACAACATCCTGGCCTTCACGTCACATCACCTCTCGCTCATTCGCGCTGTCAAACTCATGACAGCCCCCCCCCCGTATGATAGAGGAGAGTAATGTTCATGAACTGATTGTGTTTTTAAGCGAGGAGGATGTTTGATAAGGAAGTCAGTGTTGTGAGCGAAGCTGGCTGCGATTGGCTGGTGTTTGTTTTGATTACGAGCTGCGGGGATTGATCCAGGGACAGGAAGTGACCCCGGAGGGAGTGGAGAAGGTCAGCAATGTGGAGGTCAATACGTTCTCACAGCATCACCAGATATTAATAGAAGAAAAAAGTACTTTATTTGTAGCTCGCAGTTCTTCAGCATGGTGGTCATCTGTGAGTGATAAAGGAGATATTCATCAGGAGATGGAAAAACAACTACAGAAATTATTGTTTTATTATCAGAAAAAATATTACTGCTGACATTTAAGAGACCAAAACATTAAGCTTGTTCAACAGGAAGCTTTGTTTCAGATCCTGCTGAAGTTCATACATCTAAACCATCGCTGCAGACGTCTTGAGAGCCGAACACCCAGTAGCATGTAGCTGTGTCTCGTTTCTCCCGATGCCAGCAGAAGTTGCTGCTGCAGCCTCAAGTTGCCATAGGCCAGATATTTCCGTCTCTGTAATTCATCTCTCTGCTTGTCGTCCTCCTCCTCCTCCTCCTCCCATTGAATGGTTGTGGTTTGTGGTGGGAAAAATCTCCCGTGTGTGTGTGTGTTCGTGTGTGTAAATTGCTGTAGTGTAGTATTTTGGGGTGTTGGTGTTTGTCAAACCACAACACTCCGATGCTTCCACCAGTGCTTTTGAACGTCCTCTGTGCTGTTTTCTTACACAAAGACGACAAAG
Organism: Salarias fasciatus; assembly: GCF_902148845.1. NCBI lineage: Eukaryota > Metazoa > Chordata > Actinopteri > Blenniiformes > Blenniidae > Salarias > Salarias fasciatus. Next base: position 17,531,452 of record NC_043755.1, read on the forward strand.
ATGCATGAATAAAAATTCAAACAAAGAAACTATGTGACATTCCCGGCGCCGCGGAAAAGCCTGTGGCAGCACCTTCAGCCGCGCAGCCGGCTGGAATTTGTCTCACTTTAGAAACGGTTGTTTATCTTTTGTCCTCCCTGTGCTGTCGGTCAGAATATATTTTGTTCTAACACAATGCTCGACGGCACACTGTTGAAAACAGACACGGCTCCTCCACTGTCAACCTGCTGTGTGTGAACCGAGCCTCATTGTCGTTTGACTGCAGCATCACACTGGATTCTTAGCATTTTTCACAGACCGCTGCTGGTTTCTGCCTGTCGATTTCTAATTTCCTCCAAAGCTTCTGATTAAGTCTGTTTACTTTCTAACCCAATGTTTTGTTTATTTGCTTGTGCAGACAGGGAACCAGCACATATACCAGCCCGTTGGCAAACCAGGTAATGCACCGGCTCGTAACCCGCCGTAATTACATCCACTTAACTACTTTTGGTTGCTGCTCTCTCTCCCTTTTTCCACTAATCTCCCTAAATACATCGTTCAAACCCAGACCCTCTGTTTCTCCCTCTCACCCAACAAACTCTGGAGCTCGTCTTTGTGTGTTCTGCACAGCGGATCAAGTGTCGGCATCTGTTGCCACAGTATGACACATCAGATTGAACTCCTGAGCAAACCAACCTCTGTTTATATGGACCCAGAACGTCAAGCTCAGTGTTGCTCTGCAGCATCGATGCCCCAAGCGGGGGAATACCTTTTCCAAAAACATTCAAAGTTGTTTCCATTTCGCAGGATTTTTTACGCTTTGTTGTTGTAAATCTTGTATTTTGTTTCTTGCTCTGATTTCATAACATTTCTGACAGACTCTTGTTTCCAAGTATGAACCAGAACAGTAGAAGTAGTAGTTGAGGTGTTTTTTTTTTTTTTTTTTTTTTTTCAATTCTTTTCATTTGTTGTTTCCTGCAGAGCATGCGGCCCCCCCAAAGAAGCCCCCTCGACCTGGGGCCCAGAGCCAGGTGGGCAGCCTGGCCTGCTTAAATACTGGTGACAGTTACAATGACGGAGTCAAGGTACACACATGGACACGCACAACACAGCAGCACACACCTCTAAACACACATCTACCAATTAATGCACATTGCATGTTTTTTTTTTTTAGCTTAGAACATTAATATTTCCCTTTCTTTCTTTTTTTATCTTTTCTTTGGCTGCGCCGTCTCCCCCCACCCCCCCTCCTCCTGCTCTCTGCCTTACTGTTGACCCCTAGCCCTGGCGGGTAAGCAGCACACTGTCCGTGTGTGTTTACTGTGCGTCTCGTCTCCTCGTTCACTCATATCTCCTCCATCTGCTCCCTGATCTCTCCAACCGACGAATCGAACTCTGTGACATTAACATCCATTTTCTCCGCGATCCGATTAGTGTTGATCAGTAGAGGTGGTACGTTTTTCAAAATGCGGGAAGTTGAGCTCCCCATCAATCACTGTTCACTCTGTACATGCTTTATCTCACACTAAGCAATCGTTTTTGTTTGGATGCCAGAGTTTTTTTCATGAAAATATATTATTGGGAATGAGTGGTAGAATCAGTAGGCAATAAAAATGTAACAGCTTTTGTGCTGGTTTGGTGGTTTTACTATGAAATAGCTGGTAAGTCTTGATCTGTAACTGCTGTAATTAACATAGAAGCATTTTTTTTTTTATCATTTTGATAGAAGTCCATTAAAACTGCTCTAAATTCAACAGTAAAAATCACTGACAATTGATTTTTTAACCCTAATTAACATAATTTTCTCTAAAAAGTCAAAAGTTAGTAGTGATGTTAGAAAAGCGACCAACCCCGCTGCCCACCGTCCCTCCAGGAGAGACAGTCCTTTGCTTTGATAATCTGTGTCACTGACTCGAGGAGGAAACACTTCCAGTTTTTTCAGCCTTTTTCTTTGTTTCTTTTTTATTATTTTGATATTAAATAAACTGTTTAGTTGCCAGACCCCTTGGTGAGTGATTTACTCTGCTTGTAGCACATCTGCCTGAGAGCCTTTCAGAGGAGACAGTGTGGGTCGTGGTAACACAATGCTTCCATCTAGTGGTCATTTCGGGGAGCTGCGTGTTGTAACATCAGTCTCTGTTCACTCATTCTAATCATTAGTCAACTCTTTGTCTTTCATGATTCTGTTTTATTGTGTAATTTTGCAGTGACTTCATTTCATGAATTTTCTCAGAAAGTGTGCAATCTTTGTATTTGATATTATCTTAATTTGTCAGTAAGCCTTTTCTTACATAATTATCGCTTATAAACATTGCATCTGCATTTCTGCCTCGTCTCACTATTCGCTCGCACATGGCTTCCAGGTTTCTCTCCTCTCATTTCTCCTTCGACTCTCGTGCAGCTGCAGCCTCAGGAGATAAGCCCGCCCCCCACCGCCAATCTGGACCGCTCCAATGACAAAGTGTACGAGAACGTGACGGGATTGGTCAAAGCCGTGATCGAGATGTCGAGCAAGATCCAGCCCGCGCCTCCGGAGGAATACGTTCCCATGGTCAAGGTAACGAGACGATGCCTGCAAGTAAATCCTTCTCTGTTAAACAGGGTTCAGCCTTTTAAAGCGTGTGTTTGTGTTTTCAGGACGTGGGTCTGGCGTTAAGGACGCTGTTGGCCACAGTGGACGAGACTCTACCTCAACTTCCTGCCAGTACACACAGAGAGGTGGGAACACACACTCTGACCTCGCTCACACACTCACTGCATGAAATCATTCATTCACGCCCGTGTTTGACGCCGTCCGCTCTCCGCCTCGCTCAGATCGAGATGGCTCAGAAGCTGCTGAACTCTGACCTGGCAGAGCTGATTGGAAAGATGAAGTTAGCCCAACAATATGTGATGACCAGGTCAGTGAGGATTAATTTTTTAGGAGTTCAGCTCCTGGTCTCCCTGCTCATAGAGGTCTCCTCTCTCTCTTCGTAGCCTCCAGCAGGACTACAAGAAGCAGATGCTGACAGCGGCTCACGCGCTCGCCGTCGACGCCAAAAACCTCCTGGACGTCATCGACCAATCCCGGCTCAAGATGATGGCTCAGTCCCGCCCACACTAGCCCCACGTCGGCGCCGAGCCGATCGCCGGGAGCGGCGGCATCGTCGTCGTCGTCGTCGTCGCGGCTTCTGTCTTTTCAGCAGGAATCTGCAGACTGGTGGATTTTGTGTCGTCGGTCCCGGAGAGCAGCGGCTCTGACGCTCTGAGAAAGACTCACTCGATGTTGAATCCTGCGCCAGCCGAGGTATTCAGTTCACCTGGGATTTAAAATCTCCACCACTGTGACTTTCATATTACAAAAACAGAGCAAAAACACTTCCTGAATCAGGGACCTGGCAGCTCCGCTCTCTTCGGACTGGAATACGGCGACCGAGCGCCGCTGGGTTTGAGGCTGGAGAGCTTGAAGTGGGAATAAACAGGAAGGACGTGGAGTCGGGTGCTTTCGTTTCACTCAAGGCCATCGCCACCTGATCAGGCTGCCATCGACCTGCAACATATCTGCATGTGACTTCACCGGGGGCGGGGGGGAGGGGCGGACTCTGACGTCAGCCAGCAGCCTCATGGTGAACTGTTCAAACACCTTCACGTCAGCCAACAAGCACCTCAAGCCACCCGTCTTCTCTTTGCTTTCCGTCGGACGCTCCAGTGAGAAAGCTCCCAGCCCTTCATGCTCCTGGCCTCCTCTTCCTCTCTCCTCCATCCATCCCTCCGTCTCACCAGCTTTTATTTATAGACTCAAATTGCAGAGGAGGAGACGGAGGGAGGGGCGGGAAACGGCAGACTCAGAACTGGAGGACAGTCCTGCTGCACCGCTCCCGCTGCCTGGAGAAGGAACACCCTGTCCTCCTCCTCATCCTCCTCTTCCTCCCCCTTTTCCTCCTCCTCCTCCTCCCCTCTCCCCCCACAGTCTTCCTCAGCTCCTCTCTGAGCAGGTTTTTAAAAGACTCCAAATGTGAAGAATCCAACCCCGTCTGGGTAAACACCGCAGGCAGGAAACTCCCCGCTCCAGCTCCATTTGGTCTCCTCTCTCTCTCTATTTTTCTTTTTTTCCCTTTTTAATCGGCTGGCTCCATGTTTTTCGTGTTGTTTTAAGCAGTTACACGTTTCGTCCCCTGTAAACACGACTTGATATTCAGTCCCAGCGATGACTGATGTGCAGAACTGACAAGTGTAGGTGGATTCTGTGGCAGGTTTAAAGGTTTTCATGTCTCAGACTGGTCACTGAGCTATTTATATGGAGACAGTTTCACCCCCACCCCCTTTTCTTTTTCACCCTGTAACCATTCAGATGTATAAATAAACCCGGTGTCACGCCTCTAAGTGTCTAATCACCAACAAATCGTGTATTTCCTGGGAAGCGTTTGTGCCGAGTCCCGGTTTTTTCCTGTCAGGTGTAACACTCTAAAAACGTCCTGGTCCCTCCTGAGCAGGCTTCCACAGGGAAAACAAACACACACACACACATTCAGAAGCAGAGCCACATGACTGGAAATCTCGCCTCGTGTTGCAGACGTCAAACACCGAACTGAAAATACTGCAGATCACATGTGTCTTTGTTAATACTGACCCCACGTGGAGAACGGCGTCCTGCTATGTGACGTTTCGTGGTGGCTGTACTGGTATAGCATGGTTTACTGGTACGGAGAAGAGCATATTTGCACAGCACCAAATAAAAAAAAAAAAAACACACACAAACACTAATCTTTTTTAATCCTATCTTACCCAGATGTGATTTCCATGTTTAGCCAGCAATGAAACTATCAAAACATCTGGGTGTTATTGGGATTAAAATGTGTAAAATTAAAATTAAAAAAAAAACACATGGAAAAAAAACCCCCAAAACAATCTATTTTATCTCCTCGTCGTCGTGTAAATCTGCTCATGTTGGTATATTGTAAGCTATACTGGTGTGTATCACTGGTGAATTGTACAGAACTCGTACTAGTAAACACTGGTTTTTATTTTGTCTTCTGGGCGAAAGCAGCCCACTTGTCAAATAGGAGGAAAAAACACAATGAAATAAAAAATGATGATGAAACAGAAATCAGTCTGTTTTCTTACTTCTTTTTAAAATGTGTGAAATGTGGCTTTTGGCAGCTTTAGTCTTGCTTCTTGCTTGATTAATCAAATAATTGAAGATGTGACTCTTTGTTTCTCAAGATTGCAGCTAGTGAGAAATAAATCAACTTTTTTCTGGTGCTATTGGTGACCTGAAAGCACATATTGTTTTATATTGTCTCCTGTATCCAGACTGCAAAGCTCCTAGGGCCTAATCCATGGTAGAAAATGAAAGATGCCAAATACCAGTTGCTCTCTCAGACAGAAGAGTCAAAACATGTCAGACCTGTGTAATTATGGAGTGCTGATGTTTTCCTTTTAGAAACATTTGTTCTTTTCTCACATCTCAATGCAGCACAGCAGTCTCAACTTTGATAATAAAAAACCAACATGAAACTGCAAAACTCACAATAAAATTAAGAAAACAACAGCAAGACAAACATGTCCATAAACCCAGATGCAGTTTTGTTTTTTTCAATTTTATTAGGAAAATTCAACAAGCAGAGGGCATTGCAAAGATCATAAAAACAAAACCATAAATGTCAAACAGTCACATTCAGAATAAGCAAAAGCAATTTTTTTTCCATTAAAGCAGCTGCACGTTCAATCTTTAAAAGCTGACTGTTGATAAATGACCTTCACTGCAAAATGAGTTTTGTTTTTTTTTTATATTTGTTTCAAGGATACTGAGCGTGAAAAGTAACTTGCAATATATAGTAAGGAAGACTTTATTGATTAGATTTTTTTTATAGAGAAGATAAAGAATAAATCCTGGTTCTGAGCAGGTAGCGAGAGCGAACCGTCACAGCTCGGCCGGGTCGCTCTCCACCAGCACCGCCACATCGGCACACACACATCGAGCATCACAAACGTCACTGAAGTCGTTTGATTGTTCTTAACTTGAGTAAAAATAGGAAATCAGTGCTTCACGTTGCAGAGTTCAGATGTTCGTTACAAACATTCATTCAGTCATTTTCCACCGTCGTATTTTACAGTCCAGTCAGGAGAGAGACGTCTCTGCTTGGCATTTGAAGACATCATTAGAAGAACAAGAGAAACAACAGTAATTAAATGTGCTCAAATCGTGCTGCTCATTAAAAAGTCATGAGAACTTTAGCAAAAACAAAAAAAAACATAAAACACATGGAGCTCATCAAGAACAGGGAGATTCAAAGTGCTTCTTCGTCTCACACAAAGTCGTATTTTCTTGTTGAACGCCTGATTTCTTCATGTTTTTCCAATTAAGATTTCTGAAATATTAAATGAAGCCCAGATTTCCCCGAACCCAGAATGTACTGTATAGGAATATTTACACTACAGAGCACAGAGAGGCGTCTTACTCTGCAGTGTTTTAAGATCATTTTCAAAGTGTGAAGCGTCATTTAGGGACAGAACCGGTGGTAATGAGATGATATCGGTGTTGACAGCGTGAAATGTGCAGCAGTCGTGTCTGGAGATGAAGGACGTCACCCGCAGCAGCAGTAAAGGGGAAGTTCGCCCGACGCCAAACAATGTAAAACACACCAGCCCTGCATGCGCCGCCGTTTCACACACTCCAGCCTGACTTGTTTTTTGTGCACGTGTTTCTGAAGGGATCAGCTCGTCTTCCTGTCATTGAGTCTTGACTTTCTTGGTGTGGCTGACCGACTCTCTTCTTCTGGGTTTGGCGACGAAGGACCTGGGAGGAGTTGAGAACACGAATCAAACCGTCACAGTCTGCCTTAAAAACTTGCTTCCTGTCTCTTATGCACCCATTTCAGAAACGTTCACCTGCAGCCTGATATAATAAGCAATGATGAAAAGATAATTGGGCGTTCTCCAGTTCAGCTGTCAGTGGTTATAATGTTATGGCCGACAATCTGACTTGCAGCAGTGAGTTGTGCTTTGAGTGTGTGAATGATCTGAGTTGTTCGGCTGCTGGACATTTAGTAAGTAAGTGGACGCTGCCGAACCTGCGCTGGTAAAGGTAGAGGAGGAAGAGGAGCTCGTCCCTGAAGCAGGACAGCTGGTGAGAGGAGGAGAAAGACGCCGAGGACGAGACGAAGGACGCGCAGGAGCACAGGTCTGAAATGAGCGTGTTCACTCCCTGCAGAGGAGAAGACTGTGATTACTGAAGGAAATGGATCGAAGAGGATCAAGACGCTAAATCTGCTCTGGAAACAGAAATATCTGAAAAAGTAAAGCAGAAATACTCACTCTGTACATCAACACTGTCCCCTGCAGGTGACTGACAGACTTCAACTGATCCACAAAGAGAAAAAGATCGTGTTTAAGCGGCTTCGCAGACCGTTTACTGAGCAATCAGTGTAAGACAGGGCAGACCTTATAGTTGATGAACAGCTGAGGGGCCATGGACAGGAAGCCGAAGGCGTAAACCCCTGAGAGGATCAGAGAGGGGGAAACGTTAGGACGGCGCACAGGAAGGTAAAACACCTGCAGTGTTTAAAATGTTAAAGGAATTATTATATTATTGTGGACAGCATGTGTTATATTTTCAACTCTTCCTCCATTTTTTATATGCAGATAATAATGTACATTATATAGTATCACATGAAAGCTAGTTTCTAAATAAATTCACCAACTTTAACCACATTGTATGAGAATTTCTTTTAACTCATGAGATTCGGATTAATGTTTAAAAAAAAAAAAAACAAACTCACCGGTCACAAGCGTGTTGATCAACCAGGAATAGTAACTGTTGAAATAAATATAACAGTTATGTAACTTCTTTATAAATATACAAATTAATAATCCACAGACAATCAAGTTTTACTTGACAGAAATCAGCCACAGCATTGAGACCACTGGCAGGTTAAAAGAATGACCGATTATCACTGTGTGTTTGAGCAGAAGTGCTGAAGCTATTCGGCCCAGATGTGACAACGTTTAAACAGCGTGACGAGACAGAAAGCGCTCAGGTCACCTCTTCTGCCGTAAGTAGGCCAGCGAGAAGACGGCGCCGCTGACACACAGAGGATACACCAAGTAGGACAAGTATCTGGACGCCTGCAGCAGAAACCACAGAGTTTCAAATGAGACACAAAACCTGAGGAAGAGTTTAATAATCAGCGGCTGAAGCGGAGGAGACGGAGGTACCTGTCTGTCGAACTCCACGGTCTTCCTCTCTTCTTCATCCAGCTTGTTCACCTGAGGAGCAGGACACACCAGCTCAAGGCTCGGATGGATGCAGGAAAACCAGAACCGTAAATCTAACATACTCACATGCAGCCTGCTGCTTCTGCACTGCAGCTGGATCTTAAAGACTCTGAACACCTTCCACACCTGCAAACACAGATCTGAGAGGTAAAAGCGGCTCCTCTCCTTCTGACGTGCGTTCGGATGAAGCGACGGCCCAGTACCTCCACACAGGCTCCCAGCCCCACGGGCAGCAGCACCAGCAGGCTGGTCTCCTCCAGCAGGTGGAGGAAGATCAGCAGCGTACTAAAACTGCGCCACAAAACTGCAAAGGCAGAGACGCAGAGTTTCTCCCGACGCCGTCTCACAGAATTCATCGGCGGAACACGTGTGCGATTACCTGACTTCCTGGACATTCCCACCATGCTCTTCTTCTTCCTCCATGCACTGATGTCATTTTTAAGAGCCAGAAATTCACAGATGAGCTGTGAAAAAGTGAAAAAACGGAAGAGTGTTTGGTGGAATTTGATTTCTCCTTCAGTACTTGAATCCGTGACGCTCTGCGGGGGGTGCGCTCTCACCTGTACGGCTGTGATAACTGCCGTCAGCACTAGAAGGTAGAGGTTGGATCCCACCAGAGTTTCTTTGATCTCATCGATATTCTGTTCGGTGAAGCCTGGCAACACGAGCAGGATTCAGCTCACAGAGACAGAGAGGGCTCCCAAACAACAACGGCTGGCTCAACTCTCAAGCACAACTCTTGTCCTGCTGACTCACCAAACTGTCTCAGGGAGTAAACCATGTCCTGCAGATGGACCCAGAACCTGAATCCTCGCAGGGAGATTCCCTCGTAGGACACAGTCAGAGGGAGCTGAGCGGTGCTGCTGCTGATCTCCTGTCACGCAGATGCACACGCTTATGTGCCGGTTTAAGATCAGAAAAAGAGAGCGTGTGTTCTGCTGTTTGAGGATGAAGCTTCCTACCATGAGGTCTCTGACTCGGAAGCTGAGCTCGTTGACCAGGAGCAGGGGGAGGTAGATCATCTGTCTGCCTTCATGAGAGCTGCAACGAGAAGCAAAGCCCTTCAAACTCAATGGAACAGGGAAAAGATATCGTATAGATACTACAAATCACACATTCATGAATAATTTCACAAAGAAAATAATAAATGTGAATTGTGGAATGCCTTATTCGGACTGGGTTTCTTCTCCTCAGGCAGCAGAGCTCAGGCCTGAGGCGCAGCAGCGATAAAGCCTCAGTCAGCATCTGCTGACCTCCAAAGCGTGAAGTGACTCACACTCTCATGTAGCGGCGCACGTCACCGGGAAGCCCCGCCTTGCTGAAGGTGAAGTCCTCCGACATCATGGTGACCGACAGGTGAGGCCTCCAGTGGGACACCGGCTGCTCGGGTCTCGGACCGGGGCCCTGCCGGAGCCACAACAACACATTTAATGAGGGTGAAATCCGACAAGCGCCGTGCCGACGGTTGAGTAACCGTGCACCTTGCGCCCCTTCCGGTGTGGAGGGGAGATGTAGGTGGTGAGCTGGGCTGCGTAGTGGACCTCTCTGCTGTCCTCCAGGGGTGAAACGCCGGCTCTGTGAACATACACCACTGCATACAGAGAGCCGTTGGCCCGGGTCTCCTCTGGCAGCGACACGTTCACCTGCCTGCAGTCAGAAAACACACTTCAGCTTCAAAATACACGTTTTTACAATATTTAAAGAGTTGCCCACAGATGAATCAACAGTCCACACCCACCTCTTGAATGTAGAGTGAGGGTCAAAGGGGTCGATTTTCACCTCCAGGTTGAGCGGGCTGTTGTCTGGCACCAGACATGTATAGACGCTCATCTGAATGAAAGAAAAAGAGATCAAAAGTCAATTCCTGTGTCCATATTTAATGTTTGCTTTGCTCAAGGCAGGGTCACAGAGAGCTGGAGCCTTTTCTAGCTGAACATGGAGAGGTCACACTGCAAATACCTAAGAGGAAAAAAAACAACTGGGATAAAAGTTAAAACAAGTAATGTTGTTAACATGTAAAACTCTTAAGTGTTTATTTTCATGCTTGAAAATCTTTGAACTGAATATGCAGGTACTTATTATAGGTTTATTACTACAGTATTTAACATGATCGGTCCTTATTTAAATACTTATTCTGAATCAAATCCAACCACATCTGTCAGAATAAAGATGCTGCAGTTGTTTTTTCTTAACCCTCAGCCTGACAGTGGACTTGGTGATGAAGAGGGCCTCGCGCACCTGCAGTCTGGGTCTGGCTGTCAGGTAGGAGGTGATGCACGGCTCCCCCCTGCCTCCATCGCAGGCTCTGGTGTTGAGGAAGCCGTACAGCAGCCAGGCGGTGTGCAGCATGTACACCACGAACACTCCGAGCAGCAGCTTGGTCAGAGAGCTCCTCCTCCCGCCGCCGTTCCCGTCGCTGTCCGCCGGTTTGGAGTAACAACACGGGAACATGGCAGCTTTCCGCTTGATGATCAATTAAAAAAAACCGGGATTATAAAAAGAAATAACCGAGGTGTAGTTTCGAATGACAGCTCCGTTTAATCCGACGCCCCATCGAACAATAAAATCCCCCACGCTTCCTCCCAGAAACAGCAGTCTTCCGGTGGTCTTCCAGAGGATGCTGGCTGCTGATGCTGAGCCTCCTCCACGCTGCGCCCACCAGCCCAACAACCCACGTGTCAGTGTGACGTAGCGACGAGCGGTACCGCGCGAGCCCGGAATTATCTTGAGGTGGTACACGATGGATTATTAAGGTTCGAACCCATAGAAATAATTACATCACAAATTAAAAGGACGCTTACAAACATCCATACACAGCAACAGATAACAGCAGTGCAGCCTATTGAGTGCGGTTTAGAGCAGTTATTAAAGAGGGGACGAATGATTTCCTGTAAATGTTTTTCTGGGCCAGTGGGGTAATGTGTGCTGAGGTGAAAACCCCAGGCTTCACAGGTAGATATTCATGTCACAGTTGCTTACTTAGTTTTTTTTTTTTTATCAATGGAAGCATTTACATTCCCTGAAAAGCCTGAGAAGTCATATTCCTATTGGATTTACAACAACAACAACAACAACAACAACAACAACAACAACAACAATAATAATAATAATAATAATAATAATAATAATAATAATAATAATAATAATATGGGAAAAAGAACAAAGGAAAAAATATTGTAGATTGAAGCCTTTGTGTCAGTAATCCCAAAAGAAGAACGTCATTAAAACAAATACTTTTAAAAAGCGTTTAATTTCATTTACAACAGGGGATGTCATGAATATTAGATGTTCTCAGTTCAATAACTTGTTTTGATTCCCAGGTTCTATTTTTTTCTTTTTCTATTTTCTCTCAATTAATAGATATGATCAGTTGAATAAACCATAGATTTTGAATGTACGTTTTGGAAAGGCATTAGCAGAACTCAAATGTTATCATTGTCAGTCAAGGCTCAATGCATTACTGCTCAGTTAGTGAGGTTTTGATCATTTCTTTTATCTTTTGAATATTTAATCAATATGATGCAATTGGTATGATTTCAGAAATTTATTTTCTTGACATTTCATTCTTTCCTTGTCGGTGTGGTTGGCTGCCTGTAAATTTCCCGGTCATGTCTGTAGTCGGAGTGAATGATCTTGACCTGAGAGGCTCTTTGGTGGCCCGCGGTGCATTGTGGTCCAGCACGGTGCTCTTTCCTCCGTCCTCCTGTTTGCTAGCCGCATCACGCTAACCCCGGAGCCCCGGGGGGTATTACCGAGCTCCGGAGGGGTAACTGGAGGTAACTGGCAGGTAGCTGGATCGTTCTGGCGGAGTCGATATTAATAATTGGTACCAATTTGAAATTGGAGCAACACGTTGTCTGAGCTGACAGCTGAGCAGGTGCTCTGTAACTTGGAGGGAACTTGGAGAAGCCGGAGCAGCACATGCACGACGCACCATGCTTTAAATACTGGAAGAAGGTGACTCTCGATGCCTCTGTGAGTCTCACAAGCAAATATAACAGTTTCGAAGCTGCCATTGAGGAGCATTATGAGAACTGCAGGGATTTCCAGACTGTGAGCTGTCTGGCCATGGAGGCTGCCCCTCCTCTCCATCCTCTCCTGCTCTTGTGTGTTTGGTGACCTCTGCTCTGCGCCACACCGTCATGGCAGTGTGTGTGAAGGCTCTGGGCGGTGCAGGGCTGGAGATCAGACTGCACAGGCTGCTGCTGCTGGGCTGCATCAGCTGCACCAGGACGCCCTTCAGAAGAGACTCCTTTCCAAAGCGCCTGCTCGGATCTGTCCGTCCTCTTTCCTTCAGATTTGGGGGAACTCGAACTCTGGTACCTTGTAGCACGCCTGCTGTCCTCTGCCCATCAAAGTGCCCACGTGGGAATGGTAAAGTGGGAGTATTTAGCAGGAGCCACTGTGATGTTGTTACAGACTGTTTAAGAAGCAGATCTCAGAGGAATCTGCTGCAGGGAGGATCTTCATGGCCTGGTAAGACTGAGAGATCACACACACACACACACACACACACACACACACACACACACACACACACACACTGCAAGGGAGTGAGTTTACATCTGTTGATGAACCTACCTTTAGGCTGTCTGCACTGTTTTATTTCCAGTGTTGTGTATTGTGTCTGTGCTAAATGTGGGAACAACTCAAAGAAACAAAGACACCCCTAGAAAGAAAAAAAATACATTGTAATAAACCTAAAAAGCCATGAATTATGACAGAAAATACCCCAAATGAGCGCTGGGTCAGTTCAACAGTTTATAGGACATACAAAGAGAGAGCACAGAGACCCACATGATCAACAGGGAAAATCAAAAGACTCTGGAATAACTGAATAAAATGAATGACTATCAAGACAAAACACCCATGAAGAGGAAATCAATATGACAGAAAGCAACTACAGAGATGAGCGAGATAACAAAAAAAAAAACAGAAATCAGCTTCACTGTCTCACATAATGAAATTACTGACCAAGATTACCACAGAAGCCTAAATCGCCCTGAGGAGAACCCCTCTGTTGAAACAATTAAAAGGAATGTTACACTGTTTTCAGACTCATATGATTGTTATTATGGTCACACAAAGAAAGAAAGAATCACTAAGCAATGCTTGAAAATGACAGCCTCCTGTAGTTCTGCTGTTTCCAGATGTGTGATGAAATGACGCTACATGTGGATTTACCCTCCATCCTGTCTTTGAACAGTGTCCTTTGTTCGCAGAAGAGTGACGGACACGTCTCTTTCCAGCGTGCCTCCAGCCTTCGTCGTGGTGAGAAACACTCAGTCAGCTAACTGTTAGTTCCTGCTGCTGCTGCTGCTGTTTGTGTGAGTCGAAATGAACATTTCCATGTTGTATTCATTTCCTAGATGAAGTTCGACCAGGAGGGCAACGTGACAACATTTGGTAAGTGTTACTTAAAAAAATGTGCTTGATCTGTGATTGGCTGCTGAGTGACCAGTAAAGAGTAGACGTCATTTCTCATGAGGTGAATAATCTGAACGTGCAGCTTGTCATCGCTGTATTTGCCCCACTTGCTTTCCTGTGTTCTATTTTTTCCTGTAAAGTGTGTTAAGTACACTCTACACTCTTTGTGGAATAGAGAAGAAGAAGACGGAGCTTTGTCAGGAGCTGAGTCTTCAGGCCAGAGACCTTCGCTTCCAGCACAGTACCAGCCTCACAGCGAGGAACAACTGCATCATCATCCGGATGGCGGTACGTTCCCGCTCTTTTAAACCTGAGTGTAAATCAATCACGACGAGGCTTCGGTTGGAACATAATGTAGCTTTCCTGCTTCCAAGGGATTGAATTCATTAAATCGGTTTATTTCAGTATCTCTATTTTGAGGTGAATGAAGTGAATTCAGAGGGAGATTCGCTCCAGCTATGAGTAAGGGCAGTCTTTAGCCCGAGCCACAGTCACAGACTTCTCGGCGCTCGTCCAGGTGTAGGAGAAGTAGAAGAAGCAGTCGTCTTTACGGCTGCGCTCTTTGCACATTCCGGTGGTGTTTTCCAGCAGGGTATCTAACGAGTCCACCATCGCCATGGAGAAGTAGCTACACTCCTGCTCACACCTGCAGAGGAAGGAGAAATCAACACAAACACACATCTCTCCTTATTAAAACAATGCATTGATCTAACCAAAAACTTTTTACCCCAGAATGAAACGATTTCTCTGATCTGGTTTATTAAAATAAAATTTAATTTTTAAACAAATGTTTCAGTCCTTTTTAAGCTGTGAATTACATGTGTGAATAGATTAATCTCACCTGCTGGCCATCTCTCCCGTCCCAAACGCCCGGCACTCCACACACGCCGCGTTGGTCTGGCAGAAGCCCGGACAGGTGGGGCAGTTTTCACAGGTGGGACCCATGAAACGTGGGGTGGTGCATTTGCAGACTCCGCAGACACACACTCCTCTGCCGTTGCACACCTGGCCGTTTGACGCCACGCAGGGAGTCGGGTCCGTGGAGCACTCGCAGGCTTCCCCGCTCCAGTTGCCCCTGCAGACACACTGGCCGCACAAACACGCCCCGTTCCCGCCACAGATTCTGTCGGATGGTAAAATGTGTCAGAATCTAAAGCGTGAGTGTTTTTCATATTGAAGCAGAGCCAGAGAAGAGGCCGTACTTGTTGCTGTGGCCTGGACAGTTGAAGTCGCTGCACTCGCAGAACTTCCCGCTGTATCTGTGAAGCGGATGTATCAGCTTGTCGCAGGCGCAGTCGCCGTGGAGACACGTCCCCCTGCCGCTGCACGCCGGCGCGTCCGGGTTCGGCCGGCAGGAACTTTCATCCTGGAAGAAGAGGGGATCTTCCTCCGTCTGACAGTTTTCTCCGGAGTACAGCTGGTCGCACTCACAGTGGCCGCAGACGAGAGCCCCTCTGCCGCCGCAGGCAGCGCTTCTCTCCTCACGGCGCAGCGAGCAGCTGCAGTGACCTGCGGGAACACAGATGTTATTCCTGCCCGGCTGGTTTCACGTTTTCTCCTCTGTACAGCTGTGTGGGCTTACACTGCAAGTACACTCTTAACTTCACTCTCTGTAGAGAGTCTCTGGATATAACGTAGGCGTACCAGGGTCCAGTCATGTTCTGGTTCCTGCTGGGACACTGAGCAGCGCTGACAGAAACCTGCAGCAAAATGCAAACTGTTGCAACAATGCAGGATTTTGTTTGGTCACAAAGGAGCTTATTTCTGATGATCAGACGTCGTTTTGTACCTCGATGATTCCAGAGTTTCCCTTTATATTGCTGGTCAACGTGAAGTCGAGTCCTGCAGGTTTGTCGAAGGCTTCCAGAGCCACATGTGTGTTTTGCTGGCCGTCTGGCAGGAAGACCTCCAGCTGGATGGTCTGCCTGCTTCCCGGCCTCAGATAGACGGCGAGGTCTTGAGGCTGCATGAACACAGACTCCTGCCGAACCGGTCTGAAAAGGTAAAGAAGCAACCAGGTGGAAGATTACAAGAGAAAACCAAAGAGATGCATGTCAAACAGATCTCTTTTGTGACAAATCCTACATTCAGAAAATGTTTTTGTGTAACTCTACATATAAACCAGGAAAACTGGCGGTGAGACGTTTTCTCCTGAAACCGTGAAGCTCACCTGTCCATATTGACGAGAAACTCCAGCTCCTGCCGAGGGTTATACACCTCGGTGCAGCCGGCTCTCTGCAGCCCCTCCAGGGTGTGACAGCGAACTTTAGCATCGGGGGCAGAGCACCAGGCGCACTCCGGGCCCGACTCGATGCACTCGTCACAGCTGGAGTTGAACTTCTGACATTTTGGTTCTTGAGCCGAGCTGAGGCCGAACAACGGCAGCAGCAGCAGCAGCAGGCAGAGACGAGGCAGCTTCATCCTGCAGTCTGATTAAGTTTATGACATTACTGATTTAACCACACGTATACAAATAAGAACTTTTTAAACTTCACTTAAAAAGACTGAAATATAAATCCTGATGCCTTACCTGAAATACTGAAAGCTTTCTGAGCTGTAGCTCTTCTCTGGAGCTTCTGTTGCACACTGACGGACTGACAGATTTAAATGCTGCTGAATCTGCTTGTTCTGTGTTTCCGACTGCTTTGACAAACAAATATACAAGTACATTCACATGAAACCAGGACAAGTTCATCGATCGCGTCGCTCACTGCAAATATTGACAGGTTTTGGGATCAGAGTACATGTTTGAGCATTCTCCTGACCCCCCTCTTGACCCCGGATTGTTTGTTTTTTGTTTTTTGTTTCTTCTTCCCAGTCGTTAAAAGCCATCTTGACCCCTCAGTCCCTCATGGTGCTGGACTTCAGGGGTCTGGGGTTAGAGCGCTGGCTGGTGCTGGAGCTCGCCCCTCAGCTGGCTTCACAGACCAACTCTCTGCCCTTTGAGTTCAGAGCGCTGGAGGCCATCCTGCAGCACAAAGTGAGACCCGTTCAGACCAAAACACTGTTCAATACAACCTGAACCGTTTATTGAATGTTTCCCTCTGCATCTTTGCCGACAGGTAAACACGCTACAAGTCCAGCTCAATGACGTTGAACCAGTAATACTGGACACTCTGGAGTCCCTCGTGGATCCCAAAATCCTCTCTGCTGACAGAAGCAAGCTGCATGTTCTGCTGCAGAACAGCAAGAGGTGAAGCCGTCAGTCCGGACTGGCTCACCTCAAATCCAGCACAGGATTACACACAGATCCTGGATTTGGTCTGGTTTAACCCCACATTCTGTTTTGTCTCTTGCAGTTTATCAGAGTTGGAAACTGACATCAAAGTGTTTAAAGACTCCTTGTTGAAAATTTTGGATGAAGATGAGATTATTGAAGAGCTTTGTCTCACAAAGTGGACAGATCCACGGGTTTTGTATGTTATTTACACACACACACACACACACACACACACACACTTAAAGCAGCAGTTGATTATTGATGACTTTAAATGCTGGTTCTGTATTCTTCTTTCCCAGCGAGGAGAGCAGTTTGGGAATTGACCAGGCTGAAGAGATGGAGCTGCTGCTGGAGAATTACTACATGCAGGTATTTTTACTACTGATTCTTAGTTTTTTTCCATATTGAATAAAAGCAATGGAAACTGAAAGTATTGTAAGTAGCTCGGGGGAAGCAGTGTGTGCACACTTCAGTACACAAAGTACAACCGAACGGGCTTCGTATTAAGTAAGAAAGACATATTTTACACATTAACAGAGTCTGAACCCAGACACTGTTACTGTGCGATGACAGAATTGTACTCTGTACTTTCATGTTCCCGTGAGCACTGACTGGACATTGATATTGTTTGTTGATTTATGTGACTGAATTTCTCTGTTGCAGGCTGAGGAGATGGGAAACAAGGCCCGAGAACTGAAAGAACTGATAGACGACTCAGAGAATGTCATCTTTATCAACCTGGACAGGTCCATACATACGTATTTCTTATTTTTTAATAAACTTTTGATGTGTGGTCTTCAGAAACGACCTTGACACCCTGTTTTTCGTATGATTGCTTTCCGTTTATGTCATCTTGTTGAAGAATCAGCCTTTCTTTCTTTCTTTCTTTGATTGTCCTACAACACTGACTTGTCCATTTGATGCCATGTGTTTTTTGTTGCAGCCATCGTAACGTGATGATGAGGCTGAACCTGCAGCTGACCATGGGGACCTTCTCTCTTTCCTTATTCGGCCTCATTGGCGTGGCCTTTGGAATGAATCTCACAACAGCTTTTGAGGATGTGAGACAGTTTTTACTTACTGTACTATATTTGACATATACAGAAGAAAGTTTGAAGGATTGTAATCCCAGCGTGTCTCACCAGGACCCCCGAGCGTTCTGGCTGGTCACGGGTTTCATGTTCCTGGGCAGCGGGCTCATCTGGAGGCGCTTGTTGTCCTTCCTGGGACGCCATCTGCAGCCTTCAGTGCCCCCTCTGGTAATACAAACACACACCCACATCCATTCTTTACCTTGTTCATTTTGGTTTGAAAAGTTTCAAAGAGCTGACGGGTCGTTTCCTGTCTGTGTCACAGATCCCTCCAGTCTGGAAGAGAAATATGAGAGGAACCAGATGAAGACTACCTCCGCTTTGTAAAAACTGCCGCAGACCGTTGAAGAGACTGTCGTCTGAGCAGGCTGCTCCTATTGAACTCACTGTGAAGGCTCGGAATTTTATTTTTTAAACACACCTCGATGAGATGTCTTCTTATCTAATCACATTACATCTTCCCCTATGTGGATCAGACCAGAGGGTTCAGAGCGCGGATCTGTCATCGCTGGTTTACGGCGGAGGTACTGGAATGAAAACAGTCTGAATAACGTAAACACACCCTGCAATGCATGTGGTTTTACTTTGGTTAAAGATAGTTTGAAAGATAAAATTATATTATTTAAATGAATGTGAATCTTATTAATGTAAAAGTTTATGAAAACTGATTTTCTTTTTACTGATGTTCAGTTAAAACTGCTTTTTACTTTTGCCGTTTTGTTGCACTTATTAATCTGTATAATACAGCAGATACTAAAAGGGTTTTTCTTCTTACTTAGCCGAATGCAACCAGTATTTATGTTTCATCAAAGTCTTTGTCCAAAGACTGTTTTTCTGTTTTATGTTTAATTTTTTTATGGGATTTGGCGTCATCTGATAAGCTGGACAGTTCAAATAAAATACAGCCAATAGGTACTAGACTTCACAATGAAAGGTCATAAGCAAAAATTGCAACAAACCACTGTCTTACTGTGCATTGTTTTTTTGTTTTGTTTTGTTTTTTTTTCCTTCCTGTGTTATACTTCAGGCTCATAAAACTCACTGTTTATTAACTGCAGCAACTCCACTTGACTTTCCTGTTACTCAACAATAAAAACCTCGATCAATGAAAAATTGTAAACCTGAGTGACTAACAGGTCGGATCCTTTCATGTCAGATACAGTAACTGAAGAACTCAAGGGCGGACTGGCCATCGGGAGCACCGGGAGGTTTCCCGGTGGACCGCTGCCTCAGTGAGCTGGTCGGACCACGAGAAAAAAAAAAAATGTCTGACGCGACACCGCCAACAGCGCTCTGGTCCGCTCCACAAGGAGGCTGGGCTGTCAGCTGGACAGCTCCTGATGCCATAGGCTGGTTTACCTGTGATTGCTGCTGATAGCCAATCACATTTCATCCCTGCGGTGGTTACGTCCCACCCACTCCCTCACTCTGCAGCTGCTGTCACCTGTCAATCACACAGCCGAGACGGACATCTGACGGTAACTTTGAATGGATGCAAGAATGCACAAAATATGGAGAAAAACAAAACAAAACGAAAAGGTGGCGCTGAGAAGCTCAGGGACAAAAAGAGAAAATCCCTTCATGACCGGCAAGTAAGTTATGTTTGGTACTTGTTGATGCTTTGATGAAAATGTATTTGGTTAAAGTGAGATAATTCAGCACAGCGAAATTTCCTGTAGATGTGAACCTGGCTGTGCTGTTGCTAATTATGATGGGATGGGGTCTTTCACCTTTGTAGCCACGTTGTCATCTGGTTGAAATTAACCTGTTCTTATCTATTAATTGATTGTAATACTAAATGACCATAAATTAATGAATTGTTTACTTGTCTGTACAAGTTCGCTATCAGAATAATTCAGTGATACATCCCAGAATTTATTATTTTTTTCTTTTTTATGTAAAATACCTACTGATGATGATGCGTGATGATGATGATGATTGGTAAACTAGCATAATTAATAATATTAATCTCTTATCTAGATTAAATATAACCCAGATGTGGACAGAGAAGTGAATCCCAGACTTGTTATGGTAAGGCTGATGACAATAATGCTTGTTTGCCCAACCATAACCCACATGCACTAATATCAAATGCTGTTGATAGTAAACCACTAAAACTGCACTAACAATTCACATTGCCAATCATTTTTGTAGTCTGATGTCCCTGCTGCTGACACAGAAGTCCAAGGACAAGAAGTCAGGTTCCCCCCATTAGTTTATTATTTCACAAGGCCAAAGCCAGACTTAGACCTCTTCCTCCATTTTCACCACAAGCAGAAGGCAGACAGCCCTGTACTGCAGAGGCCATTTTGTTTGATGGAACAAACCAGAAATGACTGACATATAATGAACAAACCAAAACACTCTTCTGCTTTCTTTGCATGGCTTATACTAACGCTGAGACAGCAGCTCCTTTATCACTGGCATGACCACCTTCACCCACATACACCTGAGAGTCGATGAGTATGACAGACAGCAAGTATGCAAGAGGTGACAAGTTTTGGAGCGCATCATAGATGTGATCAAGCTCATCGGCAGAAGGGGTTTGAGTCACAGAGGAAAGCAGGCAGAAGCAGCACACACCTTAGATGATGAGACTATTGATCATGGCTGTTTTTTAGAGATCATTCTTTTACTTGGAAAATATGATGTCTGTCTCAAGGAACACCTCACTCTCAATATAGAAAAAAACAAACAAATCCATCAGTCTGACTCTGGATCAAGAGGAGGTAGAGGTTCCCTTGTCACTTTCCTATCAAACAACCATCAACTACATCATCACCACTATCCAAAAGCCTACTGTATGAAGGTCACCATCGGCACCGAAATCCGGGAATATTTCTATTCACATTGCGTGTGACTTAGCTACTTACCAATCTTTAAATTAGTGAATGACTTATTGTTACAGACTCTTGAACTAACATTTACAATGTGACCTATGAGTTTTAACCCAGGTTTCAGGATGGGATGATGTGTTATTATAGCTAATGTAATGTTTTGTCTCTCACCCATATAGGCCTGCATGTGTTCCAGAGGGGACCCGGAGAGGACTGTGATCCACATTGTGGATGGTTGTAAACATTTTAACACAACTGACTAACAAAGGTTAAGGTATAAATAACTATAAGTTTTTATATTGTATTATTGTGTATAGTTGTTTGTATAGTAGCTGCACAGTTTTTATTTTATATAAAGGATAAGTTATCACATGATAGTATATAGCTGTTTGTATAGTTGCTTGCTGTGTAGTTTATTTATCTATAATATATATATATATAGAAATAATATTTACATCTATATTGTTCATCTATTTTTAAATAAAACAAACTTTGTGAAATGAACTTATTGTTGTAATTAGTTGCCCTCTAGTGGTTGACTCATGGTATAGACATGTGGTGTCACTAACAGACTGGCAAATAGGTAAGCTAAATTCTATTGTACCAACATGCTATAAAATCAAAATATACCTACAGTTATTTTACAGTAAGCTACTTAAAGCTTAAGGTTAATTATTATTATACGATTGTGGTCCAAATTGGTTCTTTTTTCAGCGAGGAACTCAGGAACATGAAACTTGTGTCGCTGGCTGGTTGGTTGCCACACGACGCATGAAGTGGGCCAGTCTGTCCATGTCTCCTGGGCCACTTTTACCCCCCAGTCCGCCCCTGTGAAGAACTACTGAAGTTCCAGCACATCTTTCTCTTGACTGTAATGACTGCTGTTGAACACTAGATGGCGATATCCGCTTTACTGGTTGAGATTAGAATTTAATTGGATATTATCCATCTTTAAGTGAACATACAAGTTTTTTGAGTATTTTATTTTTAGTTCTTTTTTATATATATTAGCATCCCTGACTAAAAAGTTTTTTAATCCACTTTATAGTTAAGAAGATAGATATGTGTTCAGAATGAGCGTTGAGGGTCTTCCTGAGACTTTTACTCCTCGTCAATGTGCCTCTTCTCCACTTAATTCATGTTTACTGGAAACTGGCGAATTCCAGTCACTTTGTACTGGAAGTCTACATGTTTGGATCTTGTTCCGGACAGTCCCAGCTCCCCCAGCCTCTGATCTATATGCAGTAAAGCTGAGTTCCCCAGGTCTGGAAGCTACTGATATACAAGTGAAACTTTTAATCAGAATAAGACAGAGAAAGCCTCAATCATCAGTTTAATTCCCCCCCCCCCCCCCCCCCCCCCCCCCCGAAGTTCCTATTCCATATATGTACCGCTATCCTCTTACGTGAGGAGAGACGCCCCCCAGAAGTGACCACCTCCGCGCGTGGACGTCACGCCGTGGTGACGTCACGGCGGAGCCACGCTGCACGGCGAGTCCAAACAACTCTTCAGTCCGTCTGCTGCTCACTGCGAGTCCGGGAGCCGAGCGAGAGTGGACCGAGATTTAACAAAGAGAGCGGCCCTCACCGAGCGAGACCAGACCCGAGGAGACGCTTCAGCTCCGCGACTTTCTGAACTCAGTTGAACTCGTATTTTTCGAGCACATACAAACATATATAAGTATTTTTTTTCCTTCTGGGAGTTAAAATGAAGAATATGTGGTTGCTTCTCGTCGTGTTGTCGACTGGGCTTCTCAGTGAAAAAGTAAGTGGCTTTAAGTCTTTAAATGACACTTTTATTTCACATTTTAACTAACTAGTGGGCCAGTTTGAAGCTTTACTCCACAAGTTGATTTTTGTCTTTGTTTTTTTCACGTTAGAACCGCTAGGACGCGTTTAACCTCCGAAAAGTTTCGCTCCTTTCAGTTGACTGTTAAATAAACCGCCGACATAATTAACGTTATAGTGGCTGAAGCTTTTTAAATTGACGTACCTTTCTTTTTTTGGAGGGGATCGAACCTAAGATGAAAGTGATTAACATGAAAAAGCTCTTGGTTTTAAGGAGAAACCAAATGTATCGTGTGGGAAGCCGAGGTATTTACATAGAGGATGAAGCTACCTTGTGAGATTATGCGATATGATATCTAACAAGGAACTACATTAAAGCCAAGTTTAGGCCTCTGGTTTAGTGCGAAGTTCACTCAGGGCCAAAGCCTGTCCGGCCACTAGCTCCCAGCTGTGACATTTAAACCGAGCGCCCCCCCCCCCCCCCCCCCCCCCCCAGTTCTCATCCACACATGGTTAGAAAATGTCAATATTTATCTAAACAAACTGAACATGAGAAAAATACAGAAAACCTTTCATTTTACTAAAAGGGTTTGAGTCCAGAAATGTTCCACCCAGACCTGACAAGTCTACCTTTAACCAAAAACAGATCATTTTGGTCGCTGTCTCCCCCTTTCTGTGTGCACGTGTGCGTGTGCGTGTGTTTATTGTAGGGCTGGAAAACACCTGGAAATGACAGGCTCTGTTCTTTGTCACATGTTTGTTGGGGAGGGGGGTGTCCTTGCATGATTTATTGACTGTAAAAATCAGAGTAAGGAAAACTCAGCACTGCTCCAGAAATGAACAGTGTTTCAGATTTCTGATTGTATATTGTGAGAGGCAGAGTTGAAACATGACACTGGATGGATATTTGTAGCAAGAACTGAAAAGAAGTTGTAATTTAATTTACAGCCAAGGCCATATCTCTCATAAAAACTGTCCCAATGGTATCAATGGTATCATTGTCATTGTGTGATGTGTGCTGCAGTCCTTATTTACTTTACTGATGCATAGATTCCTGTCCTAATTGCTGGGTGTGTTACACTTAATCTTTTATCCCAACCGTCTTTCCCTGAGTGTGTCTGATGAATTACTGGTTAGTCAGTCAGTGATGTTGCTCACCTCTGAGAGATGAATGTCGAAACAGGCTCTCTGCCCCATGACAGTTTGAGAGCTGGCAGTTGTGTCATTTTCTGGATGAATGACTCACATTGAGTCCCGTTGGGCTAGTCCAGGCAAGCAAGCACCTACATGGGATGCAAACAGTTTTCCATTCAACTGCAGGAGGAAGAAGATGACACTTCCTCACAGTGCTATTATTAATGATTTTGTTGGTGCTTCTGAGTGACGTTATTGAAAGTCACATGGAGACCAGTCTTGTTATTTTTGTTCATGTCGGTATGTCCTCAAGGGATCATCACATTGAAACTAGTAAAGAGTTGCCAAACTCAAAAACTAGTCAGGTATTTTAGTGTGTTCTCGTACAAGTACCAAAAAAAACAACAACAAAAAAACTGTTGCTCACTGAATACAGGATGTATCTGTTTTCTAGTTTGAGACCAGAACTTTCAAGTTACTTTTACTGTACTTAGTGACATCCTAACATTGTCCACATCTGAGACAACAGCATCAGTTGTGCCTCTTTCAACTTCTTTGTACCACATTCACAGAAATCCAATCTTACTGAACTCTGTCCTGACCCAGAGTGGCCAATATTTCCACTTTTAGATAGTACAGCAACGTTCGAGCAACCAAGCACATGCTTTACTGTTGAGGGGGTCAAGCATTTTATGACACCGAACATTAGTCAAACACATACCCTCCTCAACACGGGCTGGACCCGACGATGACAGGTCCGCTGTGTGCTTCTTGGTTGTTGCACAACAAACCCCCCCCCCCGAACTGAACTGACTGTTCAGTTCAGTTGCTGACTTACGGCTTGTTTTAGAAAAGTATCACTGTCAGCCTCGTGGGAGCAAAATATATGGGTTTGTTGACTGGTAGATTTTAACATTACATTCTCACACCCGATCTCCGTTTATCGCTGTAGCACTGTGATACAGATGTTTCCATTAAACTGCTTTCACTATGAGAAAAGCACACCTGATTGTTATATACGTGTACATATGGTATGTTTTCCAGATGTGTGTAACCTCTGAGTCATGTCTTCCAGTAAACCATAATACAAAACATTACTTTCCCAAGAGAGAGGTTCAAAGAAAGTGAGAGCTGTGTTGCTTTTGCCCTTTATTTCAGTTTATAATTTCAGCGTTAAACCTCATAGTATATCTACACTATTAGTTGTTGAAGTTTTTTAGTGAGTTTGAAGTGGTCTACCATTTGTGCATTTGTGGAGGTCTTGTGGTTTTTGACGTGACCTTCTATCTACTGATATCAAATTTAAAAGAAAATACATGTGTTGATTTAACGCTATCATAAAGTGAATCTAATTTTTTGTTTGTTTTCTGTTTGTGTTTCATTTCTCCTGCAGCTGAAGTTTTATTGTCTTAACGACACACTTTGATTTCTCTAGATTGTCACTAGTACAGCAGTGTATCACTGAATATGTCTCATTTTGTTTGAAATAAAAGCTTGTTGTGGGAATAGCAGTCTTTAATCTCACCTGAGGTCGCTGTCAACCTTTACTTAAATCAAATTTTGGTTGCTTTTAGTATGTACGTTGCAGACCTCATTCACTTGGGAGTTTTTGGGTTGTTTTTTCCGAGGTATTCCTGACGTGACTGCGTCAAAAGCCTTCTTTAACTGCACACCCACACCCAATGACATCCAACCTGTGAGACGTCAGGGCTGTCAGTCGCCCTGCACATCAAAGCAAAACTCTGAGTGGTCACCTGCCTCACTTCTAAATTTAAAGACATAAGAGTCACTTGACGGTCACTCACGTACTGTATGTCCACAGCCGTGTGTGTGCGTGTCTTTGTTTTGAGAGGCAGCGCATCTGCTTTTGTAATCCTTGGCTGAGGACCCCAAGAATGTCTTCTGTGCTATCTTTTTTGGCCTTGCTGTTGTGAGATTCTGGTGTCTTATAAGAAGTCACATTAATCATTTTCCAATCAGCCTGCTTTCCCTCAATGTGAAGGCATTTGGATTGTCACACTGTTTTTTTTTTCTTTTTACCTTTACTCTTTCATTTTCACTTTAGCATGAAAGAAGGTAGAATATTCAGAGGAATTTTTGGAAAACGGAAAATAACCTTCCTTTTTAGTTTTGTTGAACTACAGATGTAGTCACATGACATTAAATAATTTGATTAAGGACAGATGCAAACAAAAAGCTTTACATAAACACTTCTGTCCGGTTAAATTTGCTCTGTCTAATTAAAATTATGATCGGATCAGAAAAGGTGGTGTAACTCTTTATGATCCCATCAGCACACATGCAGACGGTACATCGGATTGCTCCTCTCTGTTACAGGTTACCACTACATAATGCTTAATGGAGTGTTTTTTATATTATGCTGGAAATCGTATCAGTTCATATCAGTGTCACTTATGCTACTCTTGTTCACTCCACCAGCTTTATTTTTTTCTTCTCATTTGTCTCCAGCACCTGTTGTATGAAGAGCACACAGAACTATCCCAGTCTTTTTCTTTTCTCCAGTGTCCCTCCTTTCTCCCCCTTTCAGCACCTGTGTTAGTGGAAGCATAGTATACATACCAGACATACTTCAGTTCTCAATGGGCCATATTCATCCATGTCTGTGTATGTGTGTGTCTGTCTTTAACAGCGACACATGTTTGAGCCTTTTCTTCCTCTATTTTAGAGTCCCAGAGTCATTATTGGTTTTCTGTCTTTGATCTGCGTGTTTTCTATTTTGAGTCATTTGTTGAATTGCCTTTTGTGTGATAAGGCCTTAGGTAAAGAGTCTGTGCTTGTCGTTGTGCTCCTTTATGTGGGCTTGGGGTTTGGTGAGAGTTTTTTTTTTTTCTTTCTTCTTTCCCCTGAGCTGCATTTGATCATATATAGAACACTCTCTTTGTAGGTGTGTGTTAACATGTCTGTTGTGTGCATTGTCTTTGAAGCTGCTTTCGCTTGGTTCTTCCTCCTCCTTTGAGACACGCTTAGATCTCGGCTGTCTACCTCTGTGAAGTATCACAAATTACTGACACAGCGCATGAAATGAGCAATAACCCAGCTTCCATGAACTGCACACACTTTAGCACGGATACAGTATGTTCTGCGGTCATGCTCTCACAGACGGCAGCACACACACTCAGGCATACTTGGCCTGCATACATCACTGCTTGTGAGCGGTATTGTCTTACTCTGGTTCTGTGGAGACATTCACATGTTTTCAATTAGTGAAAGGAATTTTGCAAGTGTGAATCTATGTGTCTCTCCCTCCCTCCTTTTTTGTCCCTGTGAGCGTTTCCCCTCAACTTCCCATAACAATCAAGCCTTTTCTCTTTCCTCTTGCAGCTTGTCTCCTCACAGTTGTCTGTCTCAACAACAGACGATCTGTATATAGAAGGCCACACATCTGGGGGCCTTCCTATAGATGACGAAGATGGTGAAGATGATGGATCAGGCTCAGGATCTGGAGACTATGGTAAAGAGATCCCTTCCTCTGTGACTGATCAAATCACTGAAGTCGTGTGTTGTCTCATACGCATTTCTTCCTAAAAGCGTTCCTCACATGTTCACTGTATTTTTCTGAGACCAGAAACCTTCAGAGTGGAAAAAGTCATCATGAATAGCAGACATTAGAGATCAGTGTGCAGTCACTCAAGGAGATGTATGAGTAATCAGTCCTGTAGACACAGAAGCACTCCCAGGTGCCAGATGTTTGTCCTGAGGCGATGTTGTATTAACCAGGTGATATTTTATTGGCCCTGTGCAGATGTTGAGTAATCCTGGGCTTTAATATGAGTGACTCACCTGTGTCCCCACCGTGAATAACATGCTGAGGTTCAGCACCATCACAACACGAGGTTAAGATGTGGTTTGGTGGATTCCACTCCTTTATAAAACTCCCAGATTCCACTGCTCCTGTATCAGTAGAAACAGAGTTAATGAATATCAAAATTTAACATTGCATCAGTGGCTCAGAAAATCCAAACATCTTCAAAGACTGACTTTTTTATGACCTGAGAAAAGTTGCCCGGCTTTGTTGTTTAATCCTGTTAATTTTAAACAATTAAGTCAACTCAGTTAACGCTTTATCCTTTATCCACATAAGGTTTTGAAAGAACCAAAATATGGTTCTAGCATTACAAAATGTAGCCTTGCAGTCCACTCCTATTCAGTTATTGCCCTATGCTGAAAAGAAAATTGCTCTGAAGTGCCATTCTGATGATTGCTTCCTCCATCTCAGATTTCAACATTCCAGATGAGGAGTTAGTCAAGAGGTTCCTCAACATCTCCAACACTTCACCACTTCAGCCACAGCCAACCGCAGGCTCTGCTCCCAGCCCGCCGACCACAGCAGCGACCAGCCCGGAGGCTTCAGTCACAGTGAAGGACAAAGAGACGACTTTGCCTGATAGCAACGGCAAGAAGGAGGAGGAGGTAACATTATCCCTTTTCTGTCAGAAACATTAGCAAATACATATGATTCAGGGCCAAGGACACACAAGCGGTGGTAGCTATTAAAGAGAGAAGAATAATAGTTCAAATTACCATTTAATGTGTTTCAGTATGAAATGTGAAGGAATGTTTCTTGTACTCCAAAGATTTGCAACAACCCAGCAATAGGAAGAACAAGCTTCAACAATCCTGTTCCTGTACT
Source organism: Salarias fasciatus (assembly GCF_902148845.1). Classification (NCBI taxonomy): domain Eukaryota; kingdom Metazoa; phylum Chordata; class Actinopteri; order Blenniiformes; family Blenniidae; genus Salarias; species Salarias fasciatus. The sequence continues at coordinate 17,559,834 of NC_043755.1, forward strand.
TTCATTTCCTGTTTTTGATTATGTTCGAGCTGAAAAAGTCATTTTAACAGCCAAATATAATTTCTTCTGTCAACACTCTTCCAGGTGCTGAATGTCGGCCCAACAGCTGATTCCTTGACACCACCCAAAAGCCCCACTCCCGTGTCCAGCGTCACGACTCCCGAGAAAACAAGCAGGAGCACAATCGGCGTGGCTGAAGAGTCCGACCTGGATAACAGCGTGGAGAGGAACGCGCCCACAACTAAGAAAGATGTTCCAACCAAAAAGGTCGATAACGAAATCGACGTCCCCTCTGGTCGAGGCGGCAGACTGTTCGACGCACATTCTCCTAAGCCAGTGGCCTCCGAGAACCCATGGGAGAGGATCGAGGTGCTGGCAGGTAAGGATAAGACGGATAAAATCCATGGAAGGATTTTAACATGACTTAGCAGAATTTTCATGATAATGAAGCTTTCAGACCCGTGAGTGTTGTAAAGGAAAGCTCATTTTAAAATCCTACTGTGCTCTTTGTGTTCTGTCCAGCTGTGATCGCATGCGGCGTGGTGGGCTTCCTCTGTGCCGTCTTCCTCCTCGCCCTCCTTGCCTACCGCATGAAGAAGAAGGACGAGGGCAGCTACGACCTGGGAGACAACAAGCTTTCCTCAACAGCCTACCACAAAGCGCCTACCAAGGAATTCTATGCCTGAACAGGCTGAAATAGGAACGACCCGAAGTGGAATCTCTCTCCTGTCCATCAGGACTGACAAAGGATCAGCTGAAAATGATTCCTCTTGTTGAAGTTTGAAATGGAAACACCTGCGTCGTTTGTTTTTTGTATTTTATCCCCTCATCATTTCCCTGCCATCTTTCATCCGCGTGCATAATTTCCAGCATTTGTGAAGAAGGGGGCCATAAGGAAACAACATAAGACTCTAAAAAAAATTCTTTCCCGTCATCGTGACTTAAAGAAGAAGTTGGATTTACATGCATGTGTTTTTTTTTTTTGTTTTTTTTTTGTTAGGTACGGCAGCTATTCTATGGTTGGAATAGCTATCAGCTGAACAATTGGTGATACCTCTGTGCCTTTAGACCCAGTTATCTAAGCTCCCCCACTCGGGGCTCCTCTTGTTCTATATCACAGAGAAATGATTATTTTTAATGGATTGTAGGCTGAAGCATCCCAGTTATTTTATCAGGATATCAGCAGTGGGGAGATGTCGGAGGGCTTCACACATTGAGACCTCTTTTCTTTTTCTTTTTTTTTTCTTTTTTTTTTTTGAGGTCAGATTTGTTCTGCTTGTAAAAAAAAAAAAAAAAAAAACTGTGTTACATTTCAATTTTCTGTACGCTTTCTTTGCAGAAATGAATATTTTTGTTATGTGAGTGAATATGCCTTTTCAATGCTGCCCAGTATTGGTATGAAAAATGTTGTTACTCTGCAGGTACAAATGTTTTTTTGTTTTTTTTTTCAGATCTTTCTTATAGAACTGACCAAATATAAATGTTCATTATTTTTCTGTTTAAAATTATTTTTATTAGCTTTTTCAGAGTGTTTTTTTTATGTTAAGAGTTTATATTTCTATAAGCCATTTTTAAAATAGGTTGTCTCTTCGTTGTATTTATGCAGTGGTAGCCTCCGTAAAAGTCCTTGAGCCGTGCTTCTTTCAAATATCAGCAATCTATCAGGCTTTTTTGTTTTGTTTAATTTTATTCGAGGAGTGTGTGTTGAAGACGAGCAGGACAGCTAGAGCCAAAGCTAAAGGCTATAATTCAGGCGCAGCAGAAGTGACCAGCATATTCTGACGACAGCCAAAAGCGCATTGCTCTCTTTACTGTCCGCTACACACAGCTGCAGTGGATTTGGAGTTAAAGGGATAGGGACAGTTTGTTCACAGAGCAGGGCTACGCAGACCAGCACACTTTATAATTTAGATAAATTAAATTACATACTGATTGTTGTTATCTGTGCCACTACACCAAAGGGACTTTTTCATTTGAGAGACAGCACAAACCCTGTTGAATATACATTTTAGTTCAAATGGTTTGAATTTGATACGGCCACTCACATTTTACCAGCATTATTTATGTTCTAATTGTTCAAAATCAACGCTTCTGTGAGACGTGAGGATTATATGGTTATACAAGAAGATAGTTTATTCATTATTTCTCACCAAAAATTAGATTTCAAATCTTATTTCTGACTTTTTGTGAGTTCTATACAAAGCATGTTTGATCATATATGCATTTTTTTCATAGGATTGTCATGACTTGTTTTGTAGCATCCAGTCTACAGCCACTGCCCTTTATGTTGCCAAACTTTAATAATTATATCTGCTTCCCCATGTGAGGCAGAAGTTAGTTAACTCGGCAAAGATGACTGCGTTGAGGCAGTTTCCCTTTGTCTGAATGCAGACTGCATCTAAGTGGAGATAAACAGGAAGAGCTGGTCACAAACCGTGCTTTATAAGTAGGAAATTAAACATTTGAATGCTCCTCAGTGCCTTACTACAACACTGTATACATTAATCTATTGGTGCTGTTTCAGTAAGAGGGTTATCATGCTTTAGCTGCATGGGATCACAGCTGCAAGTTCTCAGCGGGATTTGCTTCTGTTGAGGAAATACTATAATGTAAAGCAGAGCTAATGCAGCAGGTTAGCTCTTGTTGGCAACATAAGTACTGGAAAACATGAACGTTTGTCTTCTGGGCCCTCACAGTTTATACAGTATGTTCATTACACTATAATCTATATGTAGTAATTTATATTTGTACTATAATCCAGGTTTATATGTTTTTAACGCCATCCTTACAACAAAAATACAAGGAGAGGTCTGCTCCAGGTCTGTCTGCATGGACTGCAGGGTTCCATTCGTGTTTTAATAACCTGACTTTCCACACTGCTTTCGATGATCTTTTTTTTTTTTTCAAAAGTCAAATTTTGCAGCTTCACTTTCATTTAAGGTGACTGAATTAAGTCTGACAGGATCTACCCACTAACAAGATCCAGCCATCAACCAATCAGAAGGTGATGTTGCGCTCGGAGGCAGTCACTACAGATCTGATGCTGAAATGTTTCTCATGAGGTTCACTACTGAATAAAAGGACGTGGCTTTAATGCAATCCCGACGCTGGCTGTTTCTTTTTTTATTCCTCCTTTTGTTTGCTTTGGAATTCGTCCTCATGTAAATGGCATACCTTCCTTTGTTGCTCACATTCACGCCTACCAACAAGACAAATGACCAGTCGTCAATATATGTTTGTTAAAGTTCAGACACTTTCTTACTTTCTTTGATGTTTTCTTCTGGCTCATACAGAACATTTGTATGATAATAGTTAAGTTGAAATTATTTAAAGAAAATAAAATCTAAAGTGTCATCATACAACTAATCATTATTAAGGTCTGTTGTTTTTTTTCACCAAATATTTTCTAAACCTTTTAATCTATGCAGAAAGTCTTTATCAGTAGGAAGGAGGTCTGACCAGGCTTTTCAATGAGCTTTTGTATTCAGTTTTCCTTCTCTGAAAATTCGGATAACTTTAGTTTCTCCGGTTTGTACAGTAGTGCAGAAAAACATTTCCTTCTTGCTGCAAGAAACATCCTTTTACAAATGCATGTACCCAAGAAAAAAAAATACTGTTTTCAAACCACAGTGTCAAACCGAGTCAGCGGTATTTCAGGAGAGCCAAATGGTCAAATGTTTTCCAAGTCCTCATGATGCAGAGGAAAACAAAACAGTAGAGAGGATTGTAAGAAAAAAAAAAAAAGGGTTTGATAAAAGTTTCAGTGCTCTGGACGTCCGAAGAAGCTAGTAGAAAATAAGTGGCAGCCAAATTCCTTCACATATAAATATTATTCCGACCCGGTTGGGATCTTCATAGCGATTAACAATGACAGCAGAATGGTATGTACTGGCTCCAAATGTTTTCCGCAGTGTGGATGCAGTACAACTGTGTGTTTAGCCAGCAAACATGGAAAAACAACAAGCAGAAGGCTCACAGTGAAACACTCTCACGCTCATAGAGGTCCTGTATAAAGCGAGAGTCTGATCTTACTCACAGTATAGAACCATAATCTCTCCAGTGAGATCAATACTGTTTACTGAACACAGAAACAAACAACATTTTCACTGTTAGACAAGCAACACATCTTGTTTCAGTTGAAATGATTTTCAATTAGTCCTATTTCACACAACTGTACAATTTCCTCAGAAGATGACATATGGTGTTTATTTTTCAGGAGCAGGACTCCACTGCCTCGGTTCATTAAATCTAAACCTTATTGTCTAAATTTACTGAGGGATTTGTACAAATCTCCGCTTCCAGCTCCAGAGTCTGCTGAATTGCAATGATCATTATGAGCCAAACCAACATCTCTGTCTGAATTCACACATTCTTTTTCATTTGTTTGTTTGTTTTCACAGATTAACTGGCCAAACACCTCAATGCTTAATTGTTACCACTTCAATAAGGAAGTAAACACCTCCACAGGTCAGCACCTTTTCTGGAAGATGTTGCCTAGAGAGGATGAGGAAGAGGAAGATGGAGGGTGACGAGAGGGTGAGAAAGAGTGAGAGGTAGCAGTAGAGCTGAGAGAGGAGTTCACAGCCAAAGAAGACAACTCTCAAATGAAATTAGAGCAACTTTATTTTATCACATCATCAATCATGGGCTGTGAGAGGCTGGATGGAGTAAGCCCAACCGCAGCTGTTTGTTGCCTCTGACACCCTCTGACACCCTATGACATTTAGACTGGCATACAGGTTTTTTACAGTTCTTTTTTACAGTTCTTTCACCCTCTGCAGCACACGTCACGTCATAGTGGATCAGTTGGGTTACACCTGTTTACTTCATAAATGACCGATGTGCTACTAACTGTACACGTTTCATCGGAAACTTTGATATATAAACAGTAATAAAGGTTACTTATTGGATGCAAAATGTCATTGTGGTGTGTTTGAGGGTTCCAGTGTTGTTCTCGAAGTATCACATCTGTGGTGGTTTGACCCCACTCAGAGCTTTCTGCTGCCTGTACACTGCAAGGAGATGTCCAGTTAGGACAGTAAAGCATCATAACTTGGTCACATTTGCTCCATATACGATGAGATTTCTGGAACGCATTCCAGAAACATCACAGTTAAAGTTCCACCTCTGTATCCAGTGTAAAGGAGAAAAAAAAAAACCATCATGATAAACACACAGAGCTCTGGTAGCAGGGGAAGTCCCGCCCCTGGGCACTCGTATTTCTGCCAATCAGGATTGGCATAGCGTAATATTGCTTCCGGGTATCAGCGCAGGAGGCGTGTTTCGTGAGATGTCCCACTCTTTCAGACAACCGGGCTTAACTTGAAGTTTTTAACACTTTTACTCTTTATAGCTTATTTTACCGACATATAAAAGACACGGGCTTTATCGGAAAGGTTCGTGTTTTTGTTGTTTCATAAATGCTGTGATGTTACGGAACTGTCTGAGAACCGTGTTCCTGTGAAACAGGAACCAGAAAAGACGTTCCTTGTTATTGTTAGTGTTCTTGATCTGCTCGTAGGCCTTTTATTCTGATTACCTTAGTTTGTTCCTAAAAGATGTAAATTGGAAAAATGCAAATCACAATAATCAGTTGGTAAAGAGACTCCGTTGAGGCAAAAATAAAGTATAACCGAATTAATGGGAAACTTATCCAGATGTTTAATTGAAGCATGATGAAATTACCGAATATTGTGATCGTTTACATTTGATCTGGGATATTTGCTTGCAGAAACAATGCTGCCATAAAAGATAACAAAACAACATTATCCTTAAGCAATGCTGTCAGGGTGAGTTCATAAAAACAGATATAATACAACAGCTTTAGGAAACCTTTTTTGTGCATTTCAAGAAAGGATAATTAAAATTGACATCATGTTGAGGATATAGTAATTCTTGGGAGTATTTGTTTTGTTTTGGTAAAACAAACATTTGCATATACTCTGCACCACAACAAAGAAAAAAATAAAGTTATGATGGCACCATTTCACCTGTTGTGCTCACTCAAGATGAAATTGAGCTGTCTGCAGCCCCTGAACTAAAATGAGTTTGAAATCTTCTGATTTAACACCTGATGACGGTCTCCATGGGGTCAGAGGAGGAAAATGCAACCATTAAATGAAAGTTTATGTATTTAATTTAAGATCATCAGTTTTTTCCCCAAGTCTCACATAATAAAAATTGAAGTTGAAGTGACATTTGATCTGTGGCTGACTTTTCTCTGTTTCGCCTGAAATACTCCCTCTGATGTGTGCTATAAAGTTTGGATTGAGGCGACAACCGACTCAGTCCAGCCTCATGACATTAAGAGCCAGACTTCTAAAGAAATTAAACAAATAAGCAGTCTGTTGATGTGTTGTCAGGTGACCAAGGTCACCACTTTATGGAAGCTCAGGACAGGGGGCATTAGGGGACTGCTACTGCCCCTCAACCATTGAATACCTTGAGGTTGTAAAACTTTACCTTTGGAGAGTTACAGCCTCCAGTCATTACTGTCTCTATATGTTGTCATCTGTTTTATAGATTGATACAGTACAGATTTACAGTTGTTTGAGCGCTCTTTGGGATATTATATTGCAACACATTTAATCCTCTACAGGTTTGCGTGATTCATATATCTGGACATATGCCACATGCTGTTATTGGTCTTGTCCACAGATGGCTCAGGAGAGGAGCCGGACAATCTCCATCTTCTTCTGTCTCGCGCTGTTCTCTCTGTCTGACTGTCACCCTCACGCTTACCGGAGCAACAGCCCAACATCTGTGCTGAGGGCTGCAGCCAATCACACTAAAACAAAAGGTACCATAAAGTCTCAAACTCTTAAATACAGTACGTGGTCCGGGAATGTGGCTGTGGATGGAAGTCATTGGCTTTAATTTGCTCTTTCAAGTTTTGTCTTAAACACATTTGATGTCCGCTCAGGTGTTTCCGATTGTGCTTGGCGGTTCCATTCATGGGTCAGGTTGAAAGTTGGTTCAACCATTAAGTGAAGTGAAATCGATACCAAGATATTGAAGAAAAAGCTGTCTAGAAACACTTTCACTATTTTTTGATAGAGACGTTTTTTTTCAAGCAATCAAATCTTATTTCAAAATTTGTTATTCTGGGATGTACAGTGTTTTGGAACAACTGCCTTAAAAAAAAAAAAAAAAAATCATGGAGAATGCATACATCGTTGTGTTTGTGTGTTTCTGTATGAAAGACACAGCAGCAGAGGTAGCAGGCTATGCTGATGTGGCTAAAAGGATCATCGACCTGGCAGTGTTTGGAGCTGCCCAGAATCGCTCCTACAGACGGCTGGCTGACTTCACCGACGCCATCGGGAGCCGTGTCAGTGGCTCACAAAGCCTGGAGATGGCCATCAAATACATGCACAATGCCATGTCTCAGGATGGGTTGGACGTCCATCTTGGTGAGAAAGAATGAAGTTTACATTGCAGACATGTGTTTCACATGTTACTGGACTCCTGCCTTTAACTCTTCATTTGTTGTGTGTCTCTCTGTGTTTGTTGTCCAGAACCAGTGAAAATCCCACACTGGGTGAGAGGCAAAGAGAGTGCAGAGATGATAATGCCCCGGTCTAAGAATCTGGCTATGTTGGGACTGGGTAGCAGTGTTGGAACGCCTCCTGAAGGTATAAATAAAGCTTGGAAACTTTGATCATTAGACCACTAAAAGGATATAGAAATATTCAACTTTTGTCTGTAATTCAATTTTCAATTTGTTTGTAGATAAGTAAGACAAAATCAAATGACAGGAACATTTCACAAGTTACAGAAATAATAACTCTGTCCTTCTTTCTCTTCAGGTATTAAGGCGGAGGTGTTGGTGGTTCAGTCTTTTGATGAGCTGAAGCTCAGAGCCAGTGAAGCCGCCGGAAAGATTGTAGTCTTCAACCAACCATTTGTCAGCTATGGAGAGACGGTGGCTTATCGGGCGTTTGGAGCCTCTGAGGCAGCCAAAGTGGGAGCTGTGGCCACACTCATTCGATCCATCACTCCATTCTCAGTTAACAGGTTTCTATCTGTCGCTGGTCTACCCTCGTATCTCGCTGTCAAAGTGTCCCGGCACCTCATCCTCACATTTTTACACAAATAAAGAAAAGATGAAGTCTTCAGTGACGCATCTCTGTGAATTTGTTTGAAGTCCTCACACAGGCTGGCAGGATTACCAGGCTGGAGTGAACCGCATCCCCACGGCCTGCATCACCGTGGAGGACGCTGAGCTGATGTGGCGTCTGGCGCAGAGGGGCCAGAAGATTGTGGTACGACTCACAATGGAAGCCAAGACTTTACCGGACGCTGATTCTTTCAACACAGTGGCAGAAATAAAAGGCTGGGAGCACCCCGAACAGGTAACACTCAGTGTTCATATGGATTCCTTCTCTTCACCTCAGCTTGGTTGACAAATGAAAAGCTTTCAGGTAATAACAAAACAGTATGTTCTGATTTTATTTTCTTTCATTGTGGTTGTGCCCAATGGATTCAGTCTTTCCCAAATCTTACAAAAGTTAGGGTTCCCTAGTAGCAAAAAAAAACCAAACTTTTTATCTGTTAATAGAACCACCAGATGTCAAGCATTGGCCTTGAAGACTTACATATTTCAAATTTCAACTCACACAAATTAAACTTTCGGTTCACAATCAAAGTTGATGATCATTTGTTCATTCGGCAATTCTGAAGAAAAAACTGTTTAACTTTATATGTGCAAAAGGAAGCTTTTGAAAGAGATGCTTGGTCTGTATTAATTTTATAAAATTGTCGTATTCATAGTTTTACATTCATGGCCTATTTTGAAGCTCTTAATTTTAATAACTTTTATGAAAATATTGAATTCATGTTCTATTAATAATAAGTATTAGAACTGCCTGCGTTTTAAACATATTTTCCATGACTTCATGACAAAAATAAGCAGGAAAAAGGCGTACCAGAACATACCGGTTTGTTTCTTCAGTCAGATTCTCTTTTCATTCTATGTCCAATACCATTCAAATATAACGTAAGTTTTGTTGTTCAACTTGTTTGTGTGAATAAAATGAGTCAGTAGGGATGGGGGTGCCTGTGTGATAGAGGATTGACCCATAAAAGGATGAAATAATCAACATAATCCATGTATACATGGTGTTTGAGGTGTGGTGCAGCCTACGCAAACCACCTGTCTGTCAAAGGTTTAAAACACAGATGTTTTATTTAATAGAAAGTTTCTTTCACCAGTTATGGACTCTCATACTTAGAAATTGCTCTGCTGAAAGTGTGAATTCTTATCAACCCGCTGATCAAACCTGTGTGCAGCTATACGGCGTCCCACACACTTCTTGGGTGGAAAAGCCGCAGACACGTCCGACAGGCAGAACCTGATTAACGGACAAGGCACTGCTGCAAAAACCTCCAGCCACATGGAAGGAGGCAAGACCTTGAAATATTGTAAGGGGGGGGGTCAAAGTCCGTCACATTTACCAGTCACACAAGAGACTGAACCAGCTTGTCCTAAATAACTGAGCACAGTATGTAAATTTTGACTATGATTTGCAAAGACTAGCGCGACTAGAGCTTTTCCACAGGCCAACCCGAATCAGCGTTTTCCATCTCTGTGTGTCTAACGCTGAGTGAAATTTCCACAATGCGATCTGTGAGTCATTAAGAGTATGTGTGTGTGTGTGTGTGTAGGTGGAGGCCGCCTGGAGCATTAAGATTTAATATGTTTGTTGCCTTCTCGAGGCTTCTATGCACCACCTGATAATTTGCAGTTTAGATATGTTTTGATCGTCGATAAGTGGGATGTTGTTTTGAGTGGGAATTTCCAAGAAGTATGATTAAAAATCGTTACTCAGTCAGAGTTGACTCCCTCACAAACACGAGGCCACTTTGTTCAACAAATGCAAACCATCCCCTCCCAGCTGCATAGTCCTATACAAGCAAAAACAGCAACCTCGGGTTGATTGCTAGCAGAGAACAGTAACTAGATCTCCTTTGTATTCAAAAGGCTTCATGTACTGTAAATAGAAGTGGCCTCTGGCGTTTGCAAGTCTCCCTGGTGTAACTAACCTGAGCAAAACCTGACTCGAATTAGGGGGCTGTCACTGATGTAAACTGCTCCAGTCGTGACCTGGGAACCAAAGTTTTAACACCCTGTTTAAAGGAAATGAAACACACGACGCTGGTGACTTCATCTTCTCGTCCTGTGACTCTGCACTCCAGCTGATGTAAGCCTGCTATTAGTAGAAAAATGCTCTTTTAAGGCTAAAGTGAGTCATTTCCACAGTTTAGGCCGTCAGAGCCAGTCAGAATCATCTGAGAGCGCTTTCCTCCCACTCTGTTGCCAAACTTCCCGTCCTCCTGTGAAATTCAAGTTTTTGGACGTCGAATGATCTGATGAATGCAATTTTTTTCTTTCTGGAGTCATTTTGCTGGGTAGCGACAGATTGAAAAACTGATCATAAATGTTGGTCTATCTTTATCGCGAAGCCAGCGGCTTTTATTAGAGCCTACGTAAGCCTCTGCTTTTTAATAAGTTTCATGTCCCTCATAAAATAAACCATGTTGAATCCAACTTATTTATTGGTCTCCGCTGTCAGCACGTTGAACAATAAAGCTGTGAACAGGCCGGTGGTAATATCGGCCTGGTAGCGCAGCGTATCGATACAAAGCCTCGAAAAATAACAACAGAGCAATAAAAATGATTCCAGTTTGAGGTTTAAAATTCAGTGCAGATGTTGTTGTCTTCAGCGTTGGATGAGATCGCGGGGCGGGTCAGAGGCTTAGAATGCTCTGATGTTTGCAAAATTGCATTTGCACATGTCAAAGAAAATCATAGTAAGACTTTTTATGCTAGTAAACTATTCATTGCAATGTTTTCTGCGTTCATAGAAGTGTGTGTTCACCAGTGTTCCACACTTGGCATATCAGAGGTCAGAGAAGGGTCTACACTGTTTTTTAGAAGCTATCTGGGGGAGAGACAGGGAAAAAAGATTGGAACTACTATTCAGAAGCACAACAGGCTCAACATCTGTACGTGCAAATGGCAGAATCTAAGACGGGCCAGTGGCATGCGGCAACCTGTGGTCAAACATTGCCCGGAAACGTCAGAGGACAGAGGTGGATAGTTTAGCGTTCTGAAATGACCCCACTGATTCATGAAGCCTGTAAATACCTGCTCGTATTCATACTAGGATCACAGTATCATATCTATCGCGGTATTTGTTGTACTCATGACTCGCTTATCGCAAAAGTGACATATAAATCATAACATAACCTTTTATTTTGACAGATTTACGTGACTGCATATACACAAAACTATAACACAGTTCATGGATTATGTTCCCACATCCCTGCAGCCGCTCACTCAGACCACACATGCACACAAACAGTAATTGTATCTGAAAAGGAGTAGGAAGAAGCAAAGCTTGTTTGAAATGAAAAATGAACTAACACACTGACATTGTGGCTCAGAAGTCAAGCCTGTAGGATGTCTAAGAATACACACCAGCAATTCTGTTGTATAATCTTTCATTTTTGTGTAAATGTGCGGCTTCAGCTGCTGGCTTGTTGTCCAGTTACAAGGTTTTTCCAGGTCACGAAATGTTTGGTAACCTGAACGGCAGGTCAGCGGCTGACAGGAATCCGTCCGCTTTAAATTCCTGGAAGTCAGAGTGACTCTCTGTACTGTGTGTTTTTGTCTGTGTTGTCTCATTTTTAAGGGTTCTTCTGCCGTTGAACTTGAAAAAGCATGTGTTCCAAATTCAGAATTGCACTTTCAGCATTATGTGTCTATTTAATATCTGTGTTTCCTGAAATATAGAGAGATAAGAATCAGTCTACCTCCACATTCTTTCAGCCTGTGCTTACAAATATTGTGCATATCTCCACATTCTTACAGGTCGTCCTGCTGAGCGGTCATTTGGACAGTTGGGATGTGGGTCAGGGTGCCATGGATGACGGAGGCGGAGCCATGATTTCTTGGGAGGTTCTGTCACTGATCAAAGATCTCGGTAAAAACAGATTTAAGTTAAATATTAAGAACATTATCATGATTTAATTCATTGTTTCAGTTTGTGATGTTGGATTACTCTGAAGCAGTTTTGGGAAAGTAATGTTTGCAGAGGTCAATGTTATGCAACCACTGACTGTAATATATTACTTGCAAGAAATAAATCACTTACACAACACTGCTCCTATGCTCGAATGTGACCCCGGGCAACACACAGTCAACACAATGAACTGTTCATATATTCAAACTCTTTAAACTGGCAAAATACACAGCTGAGTTAACATAAAGAATACTTACACAGGTTAAACAACACTGAACAAAACATTTTGATGCCAACTTGAAAAAAATAAAAACAAGATCATCACATTTTCCTGCATTAAAATTAAATTTTACTCACTGTTTGTGTGATTTTATAAAAATTCCCCTCATATTATTCTTCCTGTGGTTATATTTTGTGAAGTGGTTGTTCTGATGTGGTTGTTGCCTTTCGTTGAAGTCAACGAGGAAAACACAAAGCTCTGCTGAGCTGAGTTACCTGTCCCATTAAACATGTTCATTACAAACTCATTTTCATCTTTTCAGCATTTCATACTAACAAAGTGAAACTTGTTAACTCACTGTAGCTTCTAGATCATAATTGTAGTTGGTTTTTTTTTTTTTTTTTTTTTTACCACAGATGTATTAAACAATCTTCTCAATTTCTACTCTAATCTCTTCCATCTTTATGCAAAAGTGTAGAAATCTTATTCAGTTCCAGACTTTATCAAACAGATGTGTTTGTTGTAAATAGTAATTTAGTGCATCTGTTTGCAGAGCGTTTGGACACACATCATGAAGAAACTGAACGCTCATTCTCACTATTCTCACAGCCTCATCTAAAAACAACATTTAATGCTCCCGTCATTAAACTGTATGGTTTAGTGTGCCTGGTGGGCTTGGTGGTCTTTCTCCTCTCGTGTATATTTGTGCGCTGCAGAGCCCACGTATGTCCTCGTCTCTCTGCAGGCCTGCGTCCGAGGAGAACTCTGCGCACCGTGCTGTGGACGGCTGAAGAGCAGGGCGGGGTCGGGGCACAGCAGTACTTCAATCTGCACAAGGTACTGGGACAGTTAATAGAAAACACGCCGCAGCAGCTGCAAAGCTAATATTGTTCCTGCTAATAAGAAGCAGGAAGGCCTCGGCCCATTGTGAAAGTAAAGTAGGAGTGTAGAAATATGCTTCCAGCTAAACAGAGAGGCCCTGGCTGGCTCCCAGATTCTCCTCTGTGAAAAAGGATCTAAACAACAATCTACACTCTTCCAGTTTCCGTCTTCAGAGCTTTGGCTGCTTAGCAGGCCCTAAACTATAATGAACTGCATTCTCCATCCCAGAGGTGCAGGGTTACTTCAGTTTGTGAGCGATACAGCTCCTGTGTCTCATAACCACTTGCTAGACTGGTACAGTTCTTATATTTGATGTATAATTTGATTCGATTAGCTCGTGCTACTGATATAAGCTGCTCCCTCGGTTTGGCTGAGTGTTTATTCTCAGCGTAAAACGAGCTGGCCGAAGTTTATGTTGAGCTGGACTTATATTGTTTTGATCAGTCAGATAAACCTGAGATTAATGTGATGTGACAATGCTGTTTTTCTTGGTCGTTTGACTTGTGTCTCTCTCCCTCCCCCTCCCTCCCTCGCTCCCTCGCTCCCCTTTATCTCCCCGCACAGGTGAACTTAAACAACTTCGATCTCGTCATGGAATCTGACCTGGGGACATTCACCCCAGTGGCTCTGCAGTTTACTGGCAGTGACGCAGCACGTAAGGTGAGACACACACACACACACACACACACACACACACACACACACACACACGAACACGATTGTACTTATATCTTTGTGAGGACACTCATTGACATAATGCATTTCCTAGCCCCTTACCCTCACCTTAACCATCAAAAATAATTTTTCTGTGCCTCAGGGAGACAATGCATGAACTTACATAAGCTTGATTTTTAATCTCAGTGTTTGTTTAACCACTCGGCTAGGATTCTTGCATTTACTTTGATTTCGTAACTACAGAACAATAAAGATATAAAATAAAAATGAGCAATGAGCTTCTGCTCCTTTTTCCAAGATAACTTCACTTTTCACTATCTGGTAATTATTTTAATATTATTGTGCATTTCCTGGGATTCAGAGCTAATTTTTAGATTGTTTGACATACTTGTGAGTCTATTTGATTGGATGGTCATTTTGTAGAAGCCACAGGGTCACTGTGTTCAGTAGTACACTGAACAAAAATGTAAACGTAGCACTTTTTTGTTTCCATTTTCATGAGCTGAACTCAAAGATCTAATATTTTTTGTTTGTACACAAAAGCTCTATTTCTCTCAAATGTTGACAAATGTGTCTAATTCTGTGCTAGTGCACCCTTCTCCTTTGCTGAGAGGATCCATCCACCTCACAGGTGTGGCATATCAAGATTAAACAACAGGATTATTGTACAGGTGTGGCTTTGGCAGGCCACAATAAAAGGCTACTCTAAAGCCGGGCTTCTCAACCCTGGAGGCCCAGTGTCCTGCATGTTTCAGCTCTCTCCCTGCTTCAGCACTCCTCAGTCTGGTGTTGATTCTTCATCATGCTTGCATAGAAGCCCAGTAACGAACCCTCAGTGGAATCAAGGCGAGACCTAAAACATGCAGGACGGTGGGCTTCGAGGACCAGGGTTGAGAAGTCCTGCTCTAAAATGAGCTGTTAAATCGTATTGGAAGGATCCGGGGAGTCAGAAAGCCTGACGGTATCTGCTGTGACCAACTTTTTCTTCACGCAGTGCAACACATCTTCGTCTAGAGTTGACCAGGTTGAGGTTGTTGACTGTGGCCTGTGAAATGTTGGTCCACTCCTCTTCAGTGGCTGTGCCAAGTTGCTGGATTCTGTCAAGAACTGGGCTACGCCGATCCAGAGCATCCGTCACATGCTCAGTGGGTGACTTGTCTGCTGAGTGTGCTGGCTACGCAAGAACTGGGATGTTTCCAGCTTCCAGGAATTGTATCCAGATACTTTCGTTATCATGCTGAAACGAGAGGTGATGGCCGTGGATGAATGGCACAACAGTGGACCTCGAGCTCTGGGTCTCAAGGTCATCATTGTGTCTGTGTTCATTAAAAATGCTATCGACAAAATGCAGCTGCCCATACCGTCACCCCACCGCCACCACGGGCCACATGATTCACACGATTCACAGCGTCGGCAGCAGCAAATCGCACACCCACGCAGCACCACGCAGGATCAGTCACATTCACCCATTCACACCGTCCTTCCTCTGGGAGCAGTTTGGAGTTCAGTGTTTTGCTGAAAGACGACCCCTCTACCAACTGAGCCTGTGAAGAGAACGCCTTTCCAAAGTGCCAGATGCCATTGAATGAGTGAGCATTTTCCCACTCGGGTCAGTTCCAATGACGAACTTCCGTCAGATCCTCGATGACGAAGACGACCATGTGGACGAGCTTCTCTGAGACGGTTTCTGCAGTTTTGAGGCTTGGTCGGTTGTGCTGCCAAATTCTCAGAAACGCCTTTGGAGAAGGCTTATGGTAGAGAAATAAACAGCTCTGTTGGACATTCCCTTGGACATTTGTGGCATTGTGCTGTGTGATAAAACTGCACTGCATTTTACAGTGTCTTTTTATTGTTCGTAGCCTAAGGCACATCTGGCAGTCAGCCTACTGTGTAACCTTGACATGCCACACCTGTGAGTTGAATGGATCATCTCAGCAAAGGAGACGTGCTCACTAACAGAGTTAGACACTTTTGTTCAGTGTATATTAGCACTCTCTTTCACCACGAAAGGGTTAATGCATTTCCAAATGTGCTTTTGGCAAAGGAAAACTCGGCCAAATTCCTTAAATCCCTGGAGATTAGAACTGCAGAACAATCTGTAGAATTTATTGTCTACTATTTTATTAGAACAAAAGTTTCTAACTTTAAGTTAGGCGTGATGGAGGCAAATTAGATCGATAAAATAGACTAGAAACAGTTGCAGTTAGTATTTAAAATCTTAACATATATTTCAACCTCAAGGCAGAAATAAGCATTGTTGCCATTGCTAAAACTATTGTTTCCTACAGAACAGTTTTTGCTTCGACGGACTTGTAGGATGTCTGTCATGAATGATCACTGAACCGGGGTCTGACATGTGACTTTACCTGAGGGAGGCAGTCACCCGAAGATCCTTCTGAAGAACGCCTTGATAAACTTCTGGTTTTAAAACAAGATCCTGATCGCCAATCACACCTGGGGTTCACGTTACGGTCACCAGTTAACTTGACAAGCATGTTTTTGGACCGTGTGATGAACCCACGCACACACAGGGAGAACATGCAACCTCCACACAGAAAGGCGCCAAGCCCCCACTGGTATTTGAACCCAGGATCTTCTTGCTGTGAGGCCAAGAGCACCGCTGTGCAGCCCCAGTCTTTGTGAATAGTGCAGTTGTGAACTTACTAACATTTTTCGACTAAAGGTCTTCAGCAGTGCGATTCACAGGTTCTGTGTGAAAAGCAATCAAAGTACAAGTCAAAGTTGCTCCAGATCTCATTTGACTGACAGATCCTTCCTGTGGTTTGACGTCTCTTGATGTCAGTGAGCTCTTATTGAAGTCATTACCCTAAAATATTTCCTTTTTTTGTTCTCTCAGCCCCAGTTTACATTTTTTATGGCTACCTTTATTAAAAAACATGCAGTATTCAAATATAAACTGTTCTAACACATGCAATTTACATACAAGTCAGATCACATCTTATGACTAACTGAAACATAAAGCAAAGACCGAAAACAGTTCTCAAGCGCTTTCTCTTCTCTGGAAGTCGACGTGTTCTCTCTTTTCACTTGCAGGCTTTTACTTCCTTGACTAGATAATGATTTACTTGAGTGTCAAACCACAGTTGAGCCTTTCACTTCTCTTCGTTCTTATGATTCACTTGACAGGAAGGAGGTATCGTCTGGGCCACAGAAACCACAGCAGTACCCATGACGACTGTAATATGTTAATTTGACTCTGTGCTCTCTTAGTATTGCCACATATTGATCACCGTACTCTCCTCTGTCTACAATACAGTGTCTGTGTACTGAAATCAAATTCAATTCACAATACTGTACTGTGGTGGATACTTGTTTGATAAATGCTGTAATATATTTTTGAGTTTGGCGATGTTTGTAACAACAGGTGATGGAGGAGGTGGTCAAACTTCTGGCCCCCATCAATACAACTAAACTGGAATCCCACGGAGAAGGGACGGACATCTCTCCATGGCTGGAAGCAGGAGTCCCAGGTCGGCCACCTCTGTGTGTGTGTGTGTATGTGTGTGTGTGTGTGTGTGTGTGTGTGTGTGTGTGTGTGTGTGTGACGTTTATCAGGACGTGAGAGGACATCATGAACAATGGCCGCCACAAACAAAAACAGAACTGAGAGTCCTCTCTTCCTGATATCCATAGTTTTTTTGCTTATAATGTTATTTAGAAGTGCTGCGTACAAAGATTCACATCCTTACTGAGGGAAAAAATTACAATAAAAAAAGATGTTATGGAGAAATGTCACTGTGAATTGAATTATCAGAGTAAAATGACCCTCATAACCACTCTGCTGACATTAAGTGACCTTAAGTTAATATAGCAGTCCTATAAAGCTATATTTTAGAAAGAAAAAAGTGCGATTGATGAAAGATATTTTAAACAAAGAAGAAACATAGAACACTGAAGCTGTGCACATTTTGAAATTTTTGTAAAAAGTCTTGCATGTGCCACATTTTCTGTCACAATTTTTTGTGTGGTTCATTTTATATAATCAGGGTTATAGTGTGTCCTGTTTAATTGAATTTTCAATGATGCAGCAACAATTTGTGCAGACATCAAACCAAAAGTGGTTTCCTTGTGGATGATGTGTGGTTTCTGTAGCAATCCCTAGTCTAAGGCATTTCGTGTAGTTTTTGTGGAAGTGACAGTCCAATGTAGTGACATAAATCTCTGCCAATCTGCAGACACGGAACTGAAAAAACACAATAACAATCTCTTGTAACAGCATTTAAACACCTCTTACGTGGAAGTTGTTTGTGATTTTGTGGCAGTGAAAGAAACAAATTTCATCTGGCGTTATTCAGACTCCTTAACTGAGAGAGGCCCATTTTCAAATACAACAGAAACAATCCGGTATGGAATGTTTGTGTGACATTTATTTGAGCAGTGTCACATTAGAGAAAGTCTTGTTCCTCTTGTTGCTGAATGTAAGCATAGCAGGTAAACTAGCCGAAGACATGAAGCCGCAGGCTCGCTGCCAAAGATGATTGAATACCACAGTCATGCTTATGCTATCCGTTGTTTGACAGCAATAACAAAAGAACCTCAATTTGTTAATTTAATCATCTCTTTTGTCTCGCTTCATACAAAAGATGCCACCATTAAATCACATAGGGAGCGGTCTCTCTTTGTTATTCTAGTTTTACATTACTGTTAGGTTCTGCTCTTTTGAATCACGTACATTTACATGTACCTCTGTCCTCCATGTGTAAACAGAAAACAGAAGAAAAGTCATTAGTATTATGCTGCTGGCCAAAGTTTGCCTTCATTTCAGTTTCAGTGACATGAGAGAAGCTGTTCCAGTGCTGCTATGCTGAATAGAAACTGTTTCATCCCATCAGGTGTTTCTGTCCGGTCTTTTTGATAACATGTTCATGCAGCTGGGAACTTGGATCATTTCCAATTAGGAAAAACAGCTCAGCGGGAACAATTGATTTTCTCACTACTTTTAGAAACATTCACTGTACAGCTCTTGCTCTGTTTCTG
The DNA here is from genome assembly GCF_902148845.1 of Salarias fasciatus. Lineage (NCBI taxonomy): Eukaryota > Metazoa > Chordata > Actinopteri > Blenniiformes > Blenniidae > Salarias > Salarias fasciatus. The sequence goes on from NC_043755.1 coordinate 17,578,635, forward strand.
AAGAAAATACGTATGTATCAAAACCATGACAATCACTACAAGGCTTGGCTTAAACGCCGCTGGCATGTTGTCTGGTATCGGATCTGCTTCTGGAAGCTTTCTGAAACCTCACACTTTCCTAGTGGGAAGCTCCCGGTGGTCAGGTAGATTTTTTTTTCCACGGAAAAGCTGGGCCTTCCCTCCCTCCCTCCCACTGGCTCATGAACAGATTGTTCATATGTTTTCCCTTCTCTCCTGTAGTGTCACACTTTCATACCAGATTTAGAAAACATGGCTGTGGGATTTCCCACTGGACTTTAATCAGAAGTAATAGCATGTAATCACTATAATAGAGGTTTATGTTATTGCAGCACGTTCACTGAACCTGTTAATGTGAACTTACAGTTGAAATCAAAACATACACTCTATAAAAACACTTGTTTTTTTTAACCTCTGACATTAAACAGATTAACGTCTCCTGTTTTACACCAGTTAGGATTTATTTCTATTTGCTATATGCCACAATAATTAGACTTATTTTGTCACTTTCAATGATAAATACGGTAATAATCAATAATAAAGCAAAAGACCTGATGCTGGCTGAGGCTGCTAAGAGAATATCACTATCCTCAGTGAAACGAGTCCTTGACATGGGCTCAAAGACTGAAAAAAAAAGCCTGATGCCTGCAAATAAACATAGATTTAAATTTCAAGAGGCATTAGGAGGAAAAAGAAGCAGCTGGCAAGCCTGAGAAAGTCATTGCAGTTTAAATGCAATGCTCCTAACTACCAAGAATATATGCATTGTAAACTTCTGACTTAGAAAAATAATTCAAAAATTCTCTGTTTTCTGACATTTGGAAACTAGAACAGATTATTATTTTTCAGCTGCTTCTACCCTGAGCCTGCATTTACATGCTTCTAACCACCACTGTCCCCTATTTTTTACTAAATATAAATATAGAATTTAATTTTAGCAACACTAACCACAGGATAAAACAGGATAGGTTCAGTCTGAGTTAATGTCAAAAAATAAAGTTGTCTTTTTATGCTGTGTATGTAAACTTGTGGTTTCAGCCGTCCAGTATATGTAACTCTACCTTCTAAATGTGACACATTAATGAGATAAAGGTAAATAAATATATTTTTCCTGGTATTTACAAAAAAGGAGCCTTATATATAATGAGCTGGCATCAAGACTTTGAATGCAGTTATTTTTTTTTCTCAAGTGAAACATAAAGTTTTTATATATATGCTGTAGCTAAATGTGTTTCCATTAATATGTGTATTATTTCCTCTGTGGTTTTCACTCCCCCAGGAGCCAGCCTCCACGTGGAAGACAGTCGTTACTTCTGGTTCCACCACAGTGAAGGCGACACCATGACGGTCCAGGACCCTGCAGAGATGAACCTGTGCTCGGCGCTGTGGGCCGTGGTCGCCTATGTTGTGGCAGACCTGCAGGACATGCTGCCCAGATAGCAGGAGGGGCCGGGTCCCAAAAACCAAACCTGACCCCTCAAGTGACTGACCTGATTTTAATTTGATTTTAGTTGTACGGTAAAGGTAAGTTTGTAAGATTTGCATTAATTTGCCTTAAATCTTGAACTGCTTCATGAGAGAGTATGAAAGCAGAGATTATGAGAGAGGAGGCCTGATTTTGAAAACACTCTTATTTATTCTGTGACCAAACTAAATTATGATTTTTAGCTGGGAACAACATGTTATGTGTGGAACAAAAGAGAAATGAGTTTTTCTTTCGTTTATTTTTAATTTGAGGGTTTCTGGACTGGAAACCAAATATTTGGCACCTTTTCTTGTATTATATATAAAGTAACACACATTCACTACTGTGTGTGTGTCACCAGTTCATTATATTCGCACAATCTGATGTGATGCCTCACAGCAGCTTATCTTAAAATCCCACCTTTACAAACGATGCAGTGCTTCAATTTACACAAGCTGTAATGAAGCGACGTATTTTGGTTGCAGTTTGCTGCGGTGCGGCGCTGCACTCCAAATACCATGAAAGGTGTTTAGAATAGTTTTGCGTACGAGAGGGGAGAACATTAGAAACATCTGTCAATGCAGTAAAATGCAGTCTGACCAAACACCGCTGCAAACTTCAACCTCAAAAACAAGCATAATTAGATTAAAGCCACTTGGATGGTTTGCACTGGCAGGAGAAATGGGAGAGCAGTAAACAGGTATACGGAAAACAAGCGGCCTGTGGGTGTATCAGACTGATGGAAATGTTTTGCAAGGCCTGAGAATGTGTTGAAATTTTTTAAAAGTATTTGTCTTTCTTGATGATAACCCTTGATTAAGAGTGTTTCTGCAGCAGCAGCAGCAACACTGGACTTTTATCAACCATGAGCTCATAGATAAAAGGGGAAACTGATGTTGTGCTTAAGTCTCAGGTTTCTGCCAGTTTCAGTCTGATCTGAAATGTTCTAAAAAAAGTGTTGCTGTTTTTGTTTTTACAGTTTTAATCTTTTTGCTGTTGACATTATAACCTATGAGGCTCTTGTTTACATTTCGTTATAACGTCAGTCCATTGTTAGATAATCAAACTAACCTGCAACATACTTCCTGCTGTTAATTGCTCTTCACTCGACGAGCGTTATATAACTTTGCATATTGTGTGTTTCATAAAGCTGTGAACAGCAAGTATGGCTGTGTGAATATTCTAAATATCATATGATCTCATTTGGTAAAAAAAAAAGCATTGTGTCGGAGTTGGTCTGCTCCTGAGGACAGGCCAACATCTCCCAGTTTCCTCACTGGTATATTAGAAGCTCGTACACTATAATCCCCCTTTATGCAAGCTGACCTCTGACCTCAACAGTCTAATAGGTTCCTGTTTCACATCATGCTCTGTATAACCTGCCAGAAAAAAACAAAACAAAAAACATATTGCACCGTTAAACCTTAGATCATCGGTACCGATACTCCCCTCTGCTTGTCTGAAACTTGATGATCATGTAGTTTATGAGGAGGAGGAAGTTGACCCAACAAGTGAGACAGATGCTAAATAAGTCTGAGAAAGGAGAAGAAGAGGGGGAAATGGAGAAACAGAGGCAGTGTGACGACGCAGAGGGAAGTCTAAAAAGGATGGATCAGACAAAGGTAGAGAGGAAGTGCAGGGAATTAATCACTGTGTGGGCGCTGTGCGGGCCATCACAGTAACTACAACACACACACAGCTGGGCTACGTTACCCCACGGACTGACAAGTCAGCACTCCCTGAGGGTGATGTCAAAGTTAGTCAGCAGCCAGTTTAGATAAAGTGTCTGTGTGTGTGTGTGTGTGTGTGTGTGTGTGTGTGTGTGTGTGTGTGTGTGTGTTTGTGTGTTCTTGTATTTCTATCCTTGTCGGGGCCAAATGTCCCCACAAGGATAGCAAAACGTGGAACGACGTGCCTTGTGGGGACCTTTTTCCGGTCCTAAGTAGGAGAAACAGTGTTTTCTTGACCATGTTGTTGTTACTGAAAAAAGTAAAAGTGCAAAAACATTTCTTTAGGGTTAGGCTTTGTTGTGGTGTGGGTTAGGGTTAGGGTAAGGGTCAGGGTTAGGGGCTAGACATGAATGGGAGTCAATGGACGGTCCCCACAAGGATAGAAATACAAGACTGTGTGTGTGTGTGTGTGTGTGTGTGTGTGTGTGTGTGTTTGGGAGCAGAGAAGTCCGTGTTGGTCTTTGTCTGTGTCTGGTCAGATGCCCCTCATTTGTTGATGACACTGATTCACAGTTTTCTTAGTGAAGGTACACAGTCTGTGTCTGTGGATGCTGAACACACACTGAGTCACGCACATCAGCACGGCCGACAGAAAACTCATGAACGCACACGTTAACGCTGCAGATACACTGTGGGACCAACCGGACTCTTCGGATAGATGGTACATTTTCTTTCAGGTGTAAATTTAAACTGCCTCTGCAGGGTTCTACACATGGTTGTTCTTGTTTAATTCTCCTGATTGTGTGAAAATGACACATCCAACACACGTAGCAGTCGAGCTAGTCATCCATCTGCTATTTATACATTCACTGACTTTATACCTTTAAGTTATTATTAAGGGCTTTTTTCCCATCCAAATTTATGCTTCAAAGCAGTTTACTTGATTTTACATGTAGTAAAATGTATTATGAAAGAAATGTGTAGTTTTTATTATGTGACAAATCAAATTGATCACATCTGCTTAGCTTCTTTGTTTCATGTTTGCATGGGTTTAAAACCGTTTCATTTATGCTTAATAAGTCTAAAGGTACTGTAATTTAAGTATTTGACCTGAATTCTTTCAATAACAAGAGATATGATGTACTGCGTTGACCACCTGCACAGCTGCTGTTCAGTGGCCTCAGTTAATTGTCTCGAACACATTGTCGATATGTAATGAAATTAAATCAAACATGAGTCACAAAACCTGAGATCACACCCACAATGTGGCAGTACAGCCTCACTTTTTTTTTTTTTTTTTTTTTAAACAACCCGTAACAAACTCAGTGGGTTGGCAATTATTAATTTGTGGACTTACTGGTTTTTCATGTCACATGGGTGAATATTTTCCTCTAGAGGAATAGTTTTCAGATTTGGCCTGAAGTGACTTCTGGGTTTTTTTTTTTTTTTTTAACTTTTGTTTATCAAAGTATATAGTGATATATAGTGATTCAAAAACAACACACTTCTCATGCAGTTGGATGCTAATAATCATCAAAAAAACCTAAAGCATTCATCGCCACCTTGTGGACAGTCTCTATAGCAGCACCGTGTGATCCACCACAGCTTCTCAAAAGAATCACAGATTTCACACTTTTACTTACTAAAGAGGGTAAAGAACTTAGATGGTTTGAGGCCAAACCTGTACTCTATGGACATAAATATTGTGGTAACACAATAAACTCAGATACAACTTTTAACTGTACTGAATAAACAGACTGAGGAGGAAATCAGCAATACTTCTTCCCAAACTGAAGAATCACAGGGTTTCTAAAGGAGACTAAGTGAAGATGTGTAGCTGGTTCAGACAGGCAGTCATTTCCCTCCCCGCAGCTTCCACTTTGTCTCAGGCTTACACATTTAGAACAGCCAATTTTAGAGTCACCAATTAGTCTCAACTACATTTTTGGACTGTAGAGAGAAACCTGAGGACCTTGAGAAAACTCTCTCTGCTGGGAGAATATGCAAACTCTGAACAAAAAGGCTCAGGCCAGACTCAAACTTCTTAGATTATCACAATGAGGCAAGAGCGTAAACCACTACAATACAATGACAAATTCTTTATTTACAAGCATCATTATGCATCAACAAAAACGTAAAGATAAATTGTTACTTTAGAGACCAAAAAAAAAAAAAAAAAAAAAAAAAAAATCAAAAAACAAACACAAAAAACTTTTATGACCAGGATTTCAAATGGTTTGGATTTTTTTTTGTTGTTCTCCATTATTAAAAATCTTCAATGCCAGCAGGCATTGTTTAAGAACTGATCTGAACTGTGGTTCTACTGAAACATGCACACAAAGGATACAAAAAACCCATAACCTCATATGTCTGTATTTATATTCATCCTGTATGTTCATGTCGCGACAGGACGCCTGGAATTGAAAACCTTAATCCCATTTTGCATCGATGATCGAGCGTATTTGGTGAGGAGGGCTCCGGTGGTCTGTTTCTCACCACACAGGTCCCTGAGTGAGGTAGAAGAAAGGGAGCGTCACACACTGTCATGGAAGAAATCAACCACTTTTTTGTTTCCATTGAAGATTTTCATAAAGTCACACTGACTGAATGTACGGTGTGATGTCGTCTTCGGTCCATTTCTCTCTGAGTGTGAAGAGGTAGTTGAAGCGCTCCAGCGTGTCCTCGGGAAGGTCCTCCACACGAAGCAGGCAGATGGTCTCAGGACGGGAGGTGCGGTCCACCAGGGCGACGCCCTGAAACATTCACAGCGGACCAATCAGATCAGAGATTTCACAGCTTGAGGCTTTGGCCAAGTTCCCCAAAACAAACACTTTGTGTCACATCAAGTTGTAGTTCTTGCTTGAATGCAGGACTTCCTGGTGTTTTTCCTATTTTGAGAAATTTACTTCACAAGCTGTTGGGATTCAAGGCCAATAAAAAGCACATGTGTCAATTGAATGTTTTTATTTTAGATTAATATAATCTGTAGCCGTCTTAATTGTTACACATATAATTTTTACATCAAGGCCTATATCAAAATATCAATTTGCCTTTATTTTGGAGTACATTCACTCACTGGGACTGATTCCCAGCCTTTTCCTGCTGCTGTGATCCATCTGAAGTTCTTAAACATTTCAAGAGTCTCAAAGTTAGATAACAACTGGATTCATTTTGCATGTTTAAATCAGAAAATTACAGGGACTTTGGACATTATTCTTATTAATCTGTGCAGCTCCATCAAACACAACTAGCAGCTTCAGCACCCGTTACTCAGTTTACAGGATCACCTTTAGCTGGTCCAGACGTGTGCTCATGCCCTCAGGGACGCTCTGCTGCCAGACCTCCTGAAACTCCGTCAGGTTGAACTTGACAGCGTTCTGCAGCAGCATTAGCGCCATGCCCCGACACACTTTATCCTCAGACAATGCGTAGAACACCTCGTCTGTACAGGAGGACATGAAGGTGTCAGAACGGAGCAATTCTAAATGTCTGAAATCTTCTGGACAAACAATGCAGTTTCTGTTTACCATTTTCAGTGTAACGCCTCCCATAGCAGTTCAAACAGTGTTCAATCATCTCTCTGTGGATATCAGAGACAATATTACTGTGGAACATTACTAATATGGAACATTGATGAGTACTGTCTTCTAGAACCTTGCCGATGAGGCTCCGTTAGTCACTTTCAAACACCACTGTCTTTCAACTACCAACACTGAATTTTGATTGCTACCAATGAACACTTAGACCACAGGAACTAACCGGGGCTCCAGAGGGCTCAACTCCTCCAGACTTGTCTTCAGGGGAACCTTGTGGAAGGACCAGGACTCCGAGTCGACCAGCTGAGCCACATGACCAAACAGCTTCATCTCATAGTCAAAGTCCAACACACGCCAGTATCCTGGGGAGGAAGAAAGTTACTCTCTTTATACGGCATCTGTGGTGGTATCAGTGAAATATACATGATAAATTATAGGTTGATTCAGAAATGTCAATAAGAACTTGAGTGTTTACCATCGATCTGACAGGCGTGAATAGTCTCCAAGTGGGTCTTTATTTCCTCTTCACTGGCCTGTATGCGCTCCAGCAGATCCTGCATTGTATACTGAAAACAGAGACTAACAGCTAAAGTAATGTTTAGAGGAATGAGACACTACAGTCATTTGATTGCCATTTTCTAGTCAGCGAGAGTAAAATGCAAAGAAATCAGCAAATCAGTCTTTGTTGTAGTGACTTATTCCTAAACATTAAGATTTACAGTTTCCGATATCTTTTTTGGGGATGTAATGGCAGAAAGATCGACACACTGATCTTTTTCTGTGAAATGTATTCACCCTGTTCTCTGTCTTCTCCTCCTGCCCTGTGAATGCAGGTCCTTCATAAGGATTCTCCATGAGCAGCCTCTTCAGTTTCTTCAGTTTAGGCCTCTGTTTCCTCAACTCCCAGTAGCTGTTGCAAAATCCCCAGATCTACAGCAAGAGAAGGAGGCTGATATTCATACAAAGTCCTGTGGTGTGAACTGTTCACCATCGGTCAGAGGAAGGCCTGTATCCATACCTGAGCATGCACCAAATGGGAGCTTTCCTGAGTGTCTGTTAGTTGATCTGCCGTTTTGCATCCAGGAACAAACAAGAGCAGGTTGGATGTATCAGCCATTTTTAGATCATAGGTTTTGTCTTCAGTACAAAGTACAGCACGCTCATCTTTATCCCCACGAATTATGAGACTGGAAAAGAAAGTAAAGAAAAAACATGTTACTTATATTGAATCACAAACACTTAGACCCTAATGCTTGTGTAATGTTATCAAATGTCCTCCTGGACTGAAGAAACATTTCAAATATTGCACTCAAGCTACAAAGGGGATCAGCTGTTGATTGAGCAGCTCTGTTGTGAGGAACCTGAACTGGACCCGGAAACTGGGATAGAAGATGGATGGACAAATGCAATACAGTAAAAGCAGGACATTATTGTTTAGGGCAAGTTAATGTTGCAGTTTTTGAAAGCAAAATACAAAGACATTTCTTATATGTTTATGGGACTACAATGAATTGCAAGAAATCCCAATAATGTACAATTGTAGAAGGTTATGACTTAAATCATGCACCTATGAATATTTTAATAACAGTATCTGACGGAAAGTGTGTTCACAGGACAGAATGAATAAAGACATTCAAGCAGGTGTTGATCTGCTCACCTGTGGCCAGCCTCGATATGTTTGCACAGAGTGTCGTCCAGCTCCATTAGACAGTAATCTGAGGAGGACACGTTTTCTCCAAACGACAGGCAGTGGATAGTTTTCTGTAAATCCTCCTCCTTCAGCTTGGCTATCTCCAGAGTGGCCTGTACCTCCTCTAACTTTCTCATTTTTGCCCCGGGTTCAAACGTTTTTGCAATGTGTAGGAAAAGTCCAAACCGACGATACTTTGTTGTAGCAGCCTGTCAAACTTCCCCGCGCTCTTGCTCTGTCGTTCAGGAAGCGAGGAAGCTGCGTCAAGGTGCGAGGAAAAATATTACCGTGTGGAAACTGCGATTTCACTTAAAAAGAAATAAATATAAACTCTACGTGCGTGTGGCCTAATAGATACACACAAAATAACCCATCACTATTTATACACACAAAAATATTGGACTAGATGATTTAGATAAGAAATAACGTGTCACACATGAATATGGAACTGTGTTGTTTTGCTTCAGCCGGCCACATTTACCAAACGGACGGTAAATCACGTTGAGGGTCAAATGTTTTGAGGATGTGCGTTTAATATCATCAGAATGTCTAGTTTCTCCAGGTCCGCACAGGTAAGACGCCACTTAGGTGCAACGCTGTGTTGATTTATGTGTTGTTAAATTTTATTATAGACGACATTTATGTTTAAAGTGTCGATATTTAGCCCTAGATGCTAACGAGTTAGCATCCAGACTGAGTAGTCTGTGCGATATTATTTGACATTTGGTTAGACAACTAACAGTAGGTTGCTTCCTGCAATTGGCAATATGTCAAAAAATTGGTATTTTTTTAATTTGCATCTGTAAGCTGTTCAGTTTGATGTTGGTCAAACCATAAGCTCAGCATTCAGAGATAGCGTACTGTACCTGTTGTCGCTTTGTTATATGTCAAAACGACGTCAACGTGATGTGATGAATTGTCATCGCCGTGTTAAGTTTCTTTATTCTATCTGTGTAGTTACGTTACCGCGCAGATTCGTTTTTATTTCTGCTCATGTTGTCGCAAACTAGCACAACTGTATAGTTTCTTTCTAGAAAGCCAGGTAAATGGTCTAACACAACAAGAGCTGAACGTGTTGAGTTCCACGATGCCCCTTGGTAAAATTGTTTACTACTTAGAAATAACAATTGCGAACAGTAATAAGAATTGAGAAATATCCCCACGTGAGACAATGTACCTTCACTTTTACAGAGCATTTTTTTTTAATTTAGACACACACAAACGACTCTTTGCACTATTTGATTGTTCTTTATGTTTAATTTATTCATATAAACTCTGTGCATCACTAATGTAGATGCTCAATAATCATATCTGCACTGTACGATTCTTGATCTGAAAATTAAAATCATAACATTGGCCAATCTAATTTATTGGTTAGTGTTATGACAGTCTAGTAAATGACATAGGTTTGGAAAAATATAATTACGTTTTAGTAAAACCTTTATTACTGTGATATCTGAAATGGCAATGATAAATTCCTTGTTTTTAATACTACTGTGTGTTTATGCTGTTTCCAGTCATGCACAGTTAAAATTTCATCGACTGCCACTGCCAGTTTTCTGGGCATAACGACTTTGAATAAAACTGTATCTTTTTTTGAAAAATAAATGGCTTTATGAACGTTTATAACATTAATAATGTGATCTATTTGAATAAATCAACTGCTATGTGAATCCTACACCTCTTTTATGATATGTGTTATTTATATGTCTAACATGCTGCTCAGAGACACAATGGCCCTCTTATTTTTGAATTTTCTCTTCTTTGTCACTCTCAGCAATGGGCAACTTTTGCTCGTTCCTGGTTCCTAATTGATGCCAGGATGCAGCCCCCTGGAAAGATCGCCTCTGTGTGTTCTGTCCGTCTGCAGGGGAAACACAAACCTATTTATCATGCACTGAGTGAGTACTAGTTCCATCTGTTATCAAGCACAGGCATACAGCATTATGATGGAAACTAAAGCGGCACAACTCACTAATAAACTCACTGAAGCTTGTTGTGGTGTGAAATGGCCACATGATGGCAGCACTAGACAAAGCAGATAATTTTGTAAGTTGTCACTGACGTTTCATAATCGTGAAGACTACATGTTACCCCTGGGGTACTTGTTGTTGGTCTCAAAGCGTCTATCTGTAACAACAGCTTCATTCATTCATTTTTGTAACACAAAGCCTGAAAACAAACGTCTTAAACATCTTTTCAGGTGAATGTGGTGATCACGTTGTAGTAATCAACTCCAGACACATTGCTTTCTCTGGGAACAAATGGGAACAGAAAGTCTACTCTTCACACACGGGGTAAGTCGGCAGTATGACTTGTCATCACGCAGTATGTGTATAAAGTACTGTAAAGAATTAGATATCCCAAAGTGGGAAAAAAAGAAATGATACTGAGAATTACACCGAAATGTTATGATGTGCACATTGAAAACACGAGTAGTGAGTCACTAGTGTGCAGATGTGATGTTTTTTTTTTGTTTTTGTTTTTTTAAATGTTTCTGTGCAGCAGAGTAAGAGCCAAACCAGCATCTCTAGTTTCGCCCACAGAGGCCTTACATTGTTTTTCTTTTCAAAGGTATCCAGGTGGGTTCAAACAGGTCACTGCAGCCCAGCTCCATCACAAGGACCCAAAAGCTGTGAGTGTTACCAGCCACTGCTCTCTTTTCTTCTTCATGGCTTATTTAGAGTGAGTTCTACACTAACCACACAATGGGCTTTTATTCTGTTGTATGCATGGTTTATGCCACACCCGAGAGATTAGGATGGTTTCGGTGTGGGCCACATGCTGAGCAGAGCATTTCTTTCCCTGTTTGACACTTATCCCTGTCTTCATACATGCTGCTCATGCATTTTAATGTGAAGTGGGATTAAGGAGGCGTGGATGTGTGCTGGTGATGGTGGTGTTTGGTGTGTTCCTGAAGCTCCGAATGAGAGCGGCGGTTCCAGGATAATTCCTGGGGTTTATGTCGTGTTGCATATTCATTGTGTTTGGGGTTAAGGACTCATCCTTGAGTTATAGATGTAGAGTTCACTGGAACAGCTTTTTACGTTGACACTGATTATTGTGTTCATAGCTTGATGTGACCCACATACGGGAGCTGACGCGTCACTCTGATGGTAGTTTATATCCAGGCTTTCAAAGACAGAATCAACAACTCCTGAGCCTATGAGGGGACTGTTTTATCTTAGTCTGTGTTTTTAATACTACCCCCATAAAACTAGACAAAAATATAATGGATGTGAGAGAATATGAAACAGTTTTTTGTTTTTCTTTGAGTTTTGAATATGTTGAGTAATCTAATATTCTGGGTTGCAAATTTGGCGCCATGCTAAGTTCTGCATAGCAACAGCAGGAGGCCCACAGAAATAAGATGAACTTGCTGGATTTGATCTGCGGACACTGACTGAGCCAGGCTGTGTGCTTTTAAGGGATTCTTGGTGATCTTGTGAGGGAACAGAGCTGGATGGTTTATAAGTTTTTCACACAGCTAAGCCACGAGCAGGTGAAACCAGAGCGTGAGAGCGACTGTCGGTCACGGCTGGAGCCGCCTCAGCTCTAACTCACCTCAGGTTTTCTGTTTCTGTTCCATCTGGTCAGTATCATTTGGAAAAGCCTGAAAAACATCCCTGCCTCCCTGTCTGTTTCATGTTTTTTTATTATGTTTTAGAAAATGTCTTCAAAAATTCAAGGTTTATCTGCAAAACTTTTGTTGTCCAAATAGGAGCCTTCTCAAAGTGGGGCAATCAAGATCATCTTGTGTTCAGTATAATGTTATCTCCATGTGAACCGGAATGAGCAAGAAGGCAGGAGAACACACTGAAAAACAGAAATTAATCTTCAGAAAGGATTCTTTAGCTTATTGTATTTTGCAATGAGACGCATTTTGCCACATTTAGTCAGCCATATATTCACCCTGAGAACAGTTTTTACTCATGAATTTTGAGGCTGTAGCTAATTCCACAGACTGAAATCCAGCTGTGTGACCCTGCAGTTTGTTTTGTTGGAGAGACACTTAATAAAACAGCAGTTTTATCTATTACTGTTGTGGACTGTACTCCTCGAGGTGCCTGTGCTATACACTCTTTATAGAATAGAAAATGAATGCTTTGTGCCTCATAATCATGCTGGAAGGAAAAAAAAACAAAGAAGATGAAGAGAGACATGGACCACGTGTGGACCTTATTCTAGCTGTTTGCAGCTCCTAAGCCAAAATATCCAACAGTTTTGATTTTGTTTTGGTTTTAGAAAGTTAATTTTATCCTTACTGCATTTCTATTTTTTTAAGCATAACAATGCCACAGGTCTGCTTTTTGATTTAATAAATGTTGTTTATTAGTTTGTTTCATGAAACCATAATTCTTACAGGCTGTTACAATAGGAGTGTTTTTTTCATAATTTGGCCCTTGGGGAGTGAACAGGCATCGTTTGTGGCCCTCACTATAGTGGAAGTTGCCCACTTTGCTCTCACATGTCGGTTTTGATATCTTTATGGGAAAATGAGATCCAACGTCGTCGCTGCCTCACTGGAGACAGTTACAGGAACATGCTGCTGAGATTTATTTTTGTTTTCTGGGTTTGTCTGTTGATTGATGTGATCTGCTAAGAGAAAAGGGTTCTTTGGAAATGATGGTGAAACTGTTCAGAATTTTTAACAATTCAGCTTGAACACCGCAATAAAAACCACGTGGGGAACTCTGGCTGGCGTTTCGTCGACACGCAGCGAATGCAGGTCAATAAAAATTCTCAGAACGTGCGATGAGGGAGCCATCAGGTGAATGAAGCATGAACTTTAAACCAGGAGAGACTTCCTCCTTTGCCGCCGGCTCTCCGATCGAGTCCAGCTGACGACCACCGTGTGGGTCTTGATGAGGATTTAGGTGAAATGAAGTTGGGGGCTTGGCGAGCGCTGGAGCAGAAATGGGAGCCGAACAGATGAGTGATTTGTCAGCAGAAGCTCCGTCCAGCATCTCTCCTCCATGGTTCTGTCCAGTTTCTCAGGCCAGTAAATTCGTCCAAGCTGATTTCAAATTTGTGCTCGCTCCCCGAGAATCCATCACTTTACAAGCAAACAGGAGAAAACAGAGAAAACATGTAGGACTTGTTTTGCTTGTTCCACAGCCATCACTGGATCGACGGTATTATGACGGTATATTTCTCTTCAGATCGTGAAGTTGGCGGTTTACGGCATGCTGCCTAAGAATCTGCAGCGGCGCTCCATGATGCAGCGATTACACATCTTTCCCGAAGACGTGAGTCCCGTTTCATCTCATCACTCTGAACTTTCATCATTCAGGCAGACAGCAAACACAGTGTGAGAAAGGATTTGCCCCGATCATGTTATAGAATCTGACTTATAAAACACATTGATCTTTCATCATTACAAGCTTTTCCCAGCGCTGCTCACTTTCAGAGTTAATATTGGCATCGACTCTTTTCTACCATGTCCTGCACACTTTTTTCTCTTTCTTCCCAGTCTTGACTTTAGAAATGTGTGTCTGTAGTTTTAAATAAAGAACAAGCCATATGATGCACTATGTTAATGATACTAAACATATCAGATCTGTTTGCCTTTCACTTCATTGTTTTGGTCTACCAAACTCACTAAAACCTAAAGCTGTCTACTATTTACTAACTTGTAGGAATCCTATTTGCTCACGTTACTTTGCAGACCAGAACCACTACCCCATGTGGATGTAACCTCAACACTGCTTGTTGCTGGTGCTAATGCAGTGTTTTCTGCGTTGAGTTAAAGATTCCCAATCAATAAACATTGTTTTAATTGAATTACAAGCCCACGTGAGTGATCTGTTTCTTTGCAGTTTCCAAACTGTCCTGTCACTCTCTGATTTAAAGGAGAACAGATGTGCGCCTTCGTCCCAGTGAATTGCAGAGGCAATAATTCCCCGCTGCAAACACTTACCGTGCTTCCTATTATTTTGATTGGTTGCAAATTACATTGTAGAAACGCGGCGTCACACATCACAGCTTCTAAAATGATTTGAAAGGGGAGAACGGAAAAAAAGGCCGTTCCATCGACCCCGGGTGGCCGAGGCCAAATATTAACCGATGTAATTACTGTAACATCACAGGTTTAAAGCAAGTGTGACAGCAGATTGGATCTCAGTGGAAACTCGTGAGCCGGCCTGTGTTAGAACTCAGAAAAAGGACTGATACCTGTGTTTGTTTGTCCTGAGTGAATATTGAACAGCAGGATTAATAGTGTGGAGTGTGCGTCTCTAATTGCTGGCAGATGGCGGCTCCGAGCCTCGTCTGCAGTATCATCTGCAATTCAGAACAGCTCAGGCAAAACAAGGATGCTCCGAGTTTTTTCAAAAGTTTGCTGTTTATTCGCGACAGTTCTGTCTCCTGGTTTTGTTTCTCGGCTCGCTCTTTAAATGAACCTGTAGGCGCAAAACCCACTGCCATGAATATTAACGAGGTGCTCTGTCGACACTGCAGTCTGATGGACCCTAAAGCCTCTTCAAGTCCGTAAATAGAATCTGATCTGTTTCTGTGTCGCACCTCTTCCTTTATGTTCTGCTTCTTATTCGCGTCACGGCCGCAGAAATCTGTTCCAACTGCCTATTGCCTAATTTTCTGTCCTGTCTCCATTTCCCTCAATGTCTCCTCCATCCATCCATCCATCCATCCATCCATCCACTCGCTCTCCAGGAGCTGCCAGACGACATTCGAGCGAACCTGACAGAGGAGCTGCCTCAGCCAAGAGAAATCCCCAGGAAGCTCAGCGAGTACACGCAGGAGGAAATCGACGCCTTCCCCAGGCTCTGGACTCCGTACGTACAAACACACACAGCACATGCAAAGAAGAGGCTGACTGCGCTAAAATCCGATCTGCATCTTTTAGTCCTTTCAAAACTTCAACCAGTTACTGATTGATTGTTTTGCACTGATGCTCACGAGCCAGAAGGGGGTGATATTGAACCAGGAGTCCAAAAACTTAGAAACTATTTTGGGTCAAATCCAAACTGTCTGGAGCCCATAAACACATTTTGCCTTGAACTTTATTGTAGATTTTCACTATTAATACCAAAACAATAGTTTAAGTTGAAATCATAAATTACAAGAACTTCAATTTAGAGTCTTTTTTTCTTTTTAATTATTTTTTTTACCTGTAATTAGTTTCTATATATCAAACACTGAAACCTTCCAGCTGAAAGCAAATGAATCTGTCCACATTTCACTCAGACTTCTCATTTATTGGCTTTCTTTGTAGTTAGCTGGCCAAGGAACTTTGAAAGACTTTCTGCTGTGTAACACAATGGGGAAAAAATCAGAACTGTATAAAAACAACTTTATTTACATGTAATTATGTGAAATCTGCAGGGAGCCACTACAGAAAGGCAAAGAGCCGCTGGGTGACACAGCAGTTACCACACTTTAGTATTTTAAAGGTTATATTTGGAAGAATAATAAAAAAGCTTGTCAGCTGTTTTAATTCAGAGGTGAGCCGCAGTATGTGGCGTCTCTCTCAGCATTAAGCAGTTGACCGGTGCAGACGGATCACGGGGGGGGTCGCGATAATAAGAGACTTCATGCAATCCAGAGCAGCAGACGTGGGGCTGTTAGCGAGGAGGCTCCCGGTGAAGCTGGCTGTGTCCGCCAGTGTTTAGCTTCTCTGCAGTGTTTCTGCAAATCAGATATCGGAGAGGGAGGGCACAGCCTTTCTCAGAGGTGAATTGGAAACTTCAGGTAAAAAGATGTTGGGAACCACTGCATTAGTTCTCAATCTGCTGAGAGCGCAGAGGTCAAACTCATTTTAATTCACGAGCTTCATACAGCCCGCTAAGATCCCGATCAGGAAATTGGTAACATAAAAAGCCATAAATATACATTTTTTGGATGACTTTAAACAAAGAAGTACAGAAAAATAAAACCCTGGACAATATATTCTGAAATGTAAAAAAAAAAAAGAGTGTCCTCTGATTTTGCAGCCTTCGACATGCATGTTTTTACAAATGATTTTTGATGCTGAAGTTTCTTCTCTAGCTGTAAGCGAGCTTTCACTGCTGCATCCCAGCTCTCACCTTGTACCTGTGTTGGTCTGTAGATGCTGCTCCAACTCGGTCATTGTGCTCTGTAGCCAGTAAATCAGAAAGTACACTAGTTGCAGTTCTGTAATTGAAATGGACTCTGGTGGACAGATTTGGGCCGCAGGCCTTTGATTTGACACCCCTGGCTTTGACGTGAACATACTTTACTTCTACTTATCTTTGTGTTTCTTCATAGCTTCGCTATTCTCAAAGAGCCTTTCTATGGCGATAGCTGCCATTCACTTTTGGGAAATTCTTCTAGTCTCCAGCATATGGACAGGGACAGAGGTGGAATCGAACCACCAACCCCAACCCACTCTGCACTGCTCAGCAGTCCAACACAGAAATGCATCCAGCTCTGAAAGTGTGCCAACCCTTTTTATGGCTGGTTTGATTTGGACACTTTTCCCTCATGCAGGAAATAAAAGATGCACCATTTTTCAACGTAACGACAAACACATGTGGACGTGGCGTCGGCGACCGTCGCACAGCGAACAAGGACGGCCTGCCGCGTGATTCATGGCTGCTGACTGCTTATCCAGCTCTCATGCAAACCGCCACGTGAAAATATGAGCTTTTGTCCCCCCGGTAGGCTTATTGTTTCTATCTGGAGCGGGAGATTTCTCTCCTCCTGGCGGCCCTGGGCGTCAGACCTCGACACGGAGACGGCTGAATGTCAGTGTCAGTCGGTTCCCATCACTTCCTGACTGTTTGGAAACACACGCTCTCTCTGTAGGGTGAGGGAGAGCATCTGTTACTTTGCATAATCATATTCATGGCTTTTCTGAGTCAAGTATTTTCTGGTTGGAGATTAGGCTGACACTGTGACCCGCGGTCGGCCGCCGTGATGATGCCGCTGCTCCGTTTCTGCAGCCTCACCTGCGACAAACATCTTTCTGCGGGGTTAAGTGAGAGCGTCCTCCCCTCGCCCGCTCCGCAGCAGCCTTCACATTTATTATTCCATCAATCCGTCCATTCGTCCGTCCTCCAGATGTTTTCCTCGTCCAGCGCCCGGCTCCTCGGATGCTCCGTTTTAACTACTTGCAGGCCGTAAATTCAGGACTTTACAGTGTTGTTGTAAATATTTGACTTTATTTACCTTTGAGGAAAAGCCTCCTTCTCCTTCTGCACGTGTTCGAATGTTCTGCAGATATTCAGTAGATCTAAAAATAAACCTTGACGGAGTTTCAAAGTCCTTGACAGAATAAACCAATGAAGGAGTACAGGTTAAAAAAAAGAAACTTCCATCCATCGTATTTCCTGCGTCGTCCAGGTGGGGTTGTGGTGGCAGTATGGAGAGAGGAGGGCAGACATTTCTGTACCCCTCCACTTCCCGCAGCTCTTCTGGGAGAAGCTCAAACTGTTCCCAGACCAGCTGAAACATGATCTCTGGGTCCTGAGCCGACGGCAGCGCCCCCTCCCAGCGGAACAGGACGAACCTCTGATGGGAGACGACCAGCTGTCGTCCTGATTCAGATACCTTTCAGCGTGGATGATGTGCCAACAAAATAAGACATTTGAAAAACCATTAAGAAATTAGTTGAGAGTAGCTGTGCAACGAAACTTATACAAATACATCACCTTCTCATTTGGGTTTGAGTCGTTGGTGCATAATAATAGAAGAACTGTGGTCATTTTCAAAGCCAGTTTTGTAATAATGAATAAGAAACAACCTTATGTATCTATTATAACCATTTTCAAAGTATTTTAAACGCTGTTTCAAAAATGTGTAAGTTTTGGCCAAACGTTATTACATGTTGGTTCAGTTTTCGCAAGTTATTACATTATTGCATTTAAAATGGACAAAATTATTACGTTGTTGGCTGTTAGATGGTAGTACACAGTTTTGTTGACGAAGCTCCCAGCATTAAAAAAGAAAAATCCAATTTTTAATAATTGAACAGCAGCATATCCGGAAACAACAGCCTGCATTCTCGTCGCTGTTTATGTGAGCCACTTTCTACTGGAGGAACAGTCCTCATGAATACGGTGTCAGTGAGTCGCGGCTGAGCGGCGGCGACACTGTTAGCGGAGATAATGCGGCCGCAGTTTTTCTAAAAGTATTATCTCCGAGCTGGATGCGTGTGAACTGCAAACACAACACCATTCATCTCCTCTGTGCTACAGCCGATACAGAAATCTCCTAACCTGGTTAAATAAAATTCAAATGTACACGGTTACTTATCATCACGGGCAGCTGAGATGTTTTGTCGTAATCTCTGTGAACCGACACATTTTTAATCTTTCACATACAGATGTGATTGAAAGGAGAGGGAAGGGAAACGGCCCACATTTGGTGTTGGTTATCCGTTACATTTGAAGCAGAGACAATAAAGCCGTTTCCATTCAGTCAGTGTCGTTTGTGCCTCGTAGTGATACGTACAGCATGTCTGTACTGTGTTCAGCGCTGCTGTCAGAGTGCGCGCGCGCCGTGATAAATGAGCCACTTCTTATTGTTTACTGGTTCAGTCCCCTCAGCCAATCGGCTGGCGCGCTCCGGCCGCCCGCCGTGCGGACATCAAGGTCAAACTAATCCTATTTTATTTAAGAGATGGGCCCTACCCTAGTTAATATTCGCTCGGGCTCCATCTTACTCATTTTACTGATCAAATATATGTGTGTATGTGTGTGTGTCAGGGGAGACGGGGTTGAGGTCATCGGGGGCGATTCAATCGTTACCCTTTATTAAACACACAGTTAATATTCTCTAAGAAAAACCTTGGCGCAGAGGCGACAGATTATTATTGCATATAAACTCCCTCCCCGACACACACGCCCACCACACAAACAAGCGCTCAGACACAGCAAGGCGACAACGTAAACATACAGCGGTTGATAGCAGAGCTATTACGTTAGATAATAACAATTTTTTCTCCTTGGTATCAGGCCCAGCACAGCCTGCTCTGATAATATCTGTCTGTTGCGATCTCTGCTCGAAATTAAAGGGGGGGGGGGAGAACACAAAAAGAGGAAGCTGTGTCTGAACTCATTTTGAAAAGGCAAAAAAAAAAAAAAAAAAAAAAACACCAAGAAGAAAATAAACAGCGATACGATCTGCCCAGTTTCTCATCTGTCACTTTC